>NW_026000026.1:39886638-39919320 GCF_001458135.2 Marmota marmota marmota | reverse complement strand
GTATTACTCTGCATTAAAAATGACAAAATTATAGAATTTGCAGGGAAATGGATGGCATTAGAGCAGATTATGCTAAGTGAAGCTAGCCAATCCCTAAAAAACAAATGCCAAATGTCTTCTTTGATATAAGGAGAGTAACTGGGAACAGAGTAGGGACAAAGAGCATGAGAAGATTAACATTAAACAGGGATGAGAGGTGGGAGGGAAAGGGAGAGAGAAGGGAAATTGCATGGAAATGGAAGGAGACCCTCACCTCATGGTTATACAAAATTACATACAAGAGGAAGTGAGGGGAAAGGGATGGGGTAGATGGTGTAGAGAGAGAAGATGGGAGGGGAGGGGAGGGGAGGGGGGATAGTAAAGGATAGGAAAGGCAGCAGACAACAACAGACACTAGTATGGCAATATGTAAAACAGTGGATGTGTAACTGATGTGATTCTGCAATCTGTATACGGGGTAAAAATGGGAGTTCATAACCCACTTGAATCAAATGTGTGAAATATGATATGTCAAGAACTATGTAATGTTTTGAACAACCAACAATAAAAATTAAAAAAAAATAATACAAAGAGAGCACAAGGAGAAATACTAGGTCTTGGAAGGCCTGCAACATAATCAAGCAGTAATTCTGTACTGTTCTTGCTAAATCTCAGATGCTGGTTATGTTTCTTCTTTCAGGTTGCTTTCATTCTTCATAACTGACTTTCTATACTCTGCACATATGGAGCATTATATGGCTGCCTCACAACTTGGGCTTCAACAGTCTAGTCCATGTGATCTCCTAAGTTAGGTGTCTTCCCTAAGAGTATTAGTCAGTTTTCTATTACTATGACAAAGTACCTGAGATAATCAACTTACAAGAAGTAAAGCTTTATTTTGGTTCATTGTTTCAGAGGTTTCAGTCCCTTGACACTTGACCCCATTGCTTTGGGGCCTGTGGTAAAGCTGAACATCATGGTGAGTACTCATAGTAGAAGAAGCTACTTACTTCATGACTGCCAGGAAGCACAGAGAGAGGTGAAGAGACCAGTGTCCCAATATCCCCTTGAAGGGTATACCCCTATTGACAAAATTTCCTTCTACTAGGCTCTGCCTCTTCTTAAAGATTCTATCACCTCCCAGTAGTGTCAGGTTGACCAACTCTTAACATTGGGACTTTGGGAAATAGTCCAGATCCAAGCAATAGCAAAGAGTTAACTTACTATCTAAAAATCAGATTGGAGAATTTTTACTGAAATGTCCACTCTGGTTGTAACAGCTGTGTCTGAGTACATGCATTATTTGGGATTGGTCTTTTCTCAGTCTTTGACAGGGAAGTTTTTCTTTAAAACTAAAAGAAACAAAGGTAGGAAATTGACACTAAGAAAATGCCTACTACAGGAGAATGGAGAATCTTGGTTTTCATAAAAGCCTGGAGTTACCCAAATAACAATGTTTGAGAGCATAATTCCTCAAATTGCTCTCACTTCTAATAGTGGCTGCATGTTTGATATTATCAAAATTAAAATTATTATTAAACCAACTTCAGATTTGATAATTTTGTAGTGGAACTCATAGAACTCACTGAAAGCTATTATACCTACAGTTATAGCTTTTAGAAGGATCCAGATTGAATCCAGTCAGTTGAAGTCATACATAGGGCAGAGACTAAAAGGATTTCAAATGTGAAGCTTCCACAGCACCGCTAGTGACAATAGAGTACTGCTAACCAGAAAAGTGTACCTGAGCCTCAATGTCCAGAGTTTTTACTGAGGTTTTGTTGTCATAATTGTTTGATTGAATGTATTCATATTTGAACTCATATCCAAATGAACTGATGAAATCACATGAATTTTATATATATCTACCCTTAGAATGTTTTATATGGCTAACCTAGCCCTAAAATTTCCAGGTACGGCCAACAATCCCTCTGAATCACATTATTCTTATTTCGTTAACTCAAGACCATAAAACAAACAAGGATTGCCTTTCAGGAGAAGAAGGTAAAGGTCTGACCTTCATTTTGGAAAAACTCAATTTCTTTTACTCATTTCTTTTAAATGTTCTTAATGTAGAAATTAGTAACAAAATTAAACCACCAGCAGAATAGTATAAATCTCTTATTCATACTATCCATTTAGTCTTTATATCAACCTGGCAAAATAAATAGCTATTCTACTACACAAATAAATACAAATAAGTGCCATAGGGTTAATAATTTGACCATGACGATGTAGTTAATAAATCCCAAAATGGGATTCAAATTCCAGTCTGTGTCTCTAGAATCAATATTTTTCCCTCTCTACTGCCCACCCCATGGCAATAGCCAAAGATTTAGTAGTGTTAAGTGCTCTCTTGGATTATAGTGTAGTAGTGGAAAAGTCTTCAATCCCAATTGTTCTCATTTCCCCTTGTTCCTCAAACTATTCACAAAATCAGAAAGTAGAAAAATGGTCCTAAGAACTACAGAAACCTCTCCTATTAATACTTTTCAGAAGACTATTTACAGCATGACAAATACTGAAACTACAAGTGAAATTTCTTATATTATTAAAGATGTTACAGCCATAAAAATATTTTTGTTGCTTTTATTATAAATTCATGAGAGTCAATGCATAGAGTGGATGGGGGATGGAAAATTAAATTACTTGTTAAATTGACAGAGTAGAAAGGTACATAATAACAATCTCAACTGTTGTACTCATTGATGGACATATGATAAGTTTTTCTTGTTTCAATAACTATTTGGAAATTCCTAGAATGCCAGCTTTTTGAATCACAATATAACACTATTTTAACATGCTATCCACATGTACATATAGCTTTTAAATGGAAAGCTTTGGAGTTAAATACCATCAAATAAATTTACTTCACAGTATTTGAATGAATACATATTCAAATTAATCTGCTTAGTGCTCATCCTAATATGGGACCCCATATGAGATCAAGAATTTTCAATTCCCCATCTGAATAAATAACAATTTGCATTTGTGATTAAAGGTTATGGGAATATTTAATATCAAGCTGGCTTTCCTCTTCCACTCATCACTTCCTCCCATTTACTTACTTCCAGGTAAGAACTAAAAGTTTAGTCTATTTAGGGAAGTACATCTGCTATTAAAAAAAATCACAACTGAAAGTCAAATATAAACACAGGTAATCATTATTACTTTTTAACCTGAACTTCTCCAGTCCTATAAGCCTGTATAAATGAGGTATTACAGGTGACTGAACAAGATCAGCATGACGGTCACCGCAGCTTTGTTGAAGACCAGCAACAAACCAAAGCAAGAATGATGTAGAAACAGACACCCAAAACAAGAAGCACCAAGCTTCTGCCAGCCAAGCCACAATCAGCTCTCTCTCTTCTATTGAGTAATTAATTTCTTTGCTTATATTTTTTAGAATCCAAGTTGAAAATCTTACAGAGTGCACAAAATAAAGTGACTTCAAGTCTGCCACTGAGGAGGTCACAGTTAACTCGCATATTTTGGCAATTGGAAACCTGCCTCAAGATGGTGGAGGATGGGAGCTGGGCTCTAAAGAAACTGGACACTGCCCTAGTCTAGTCAAGATGAGGACCCCCCAAGGAAGTCCCAGCAGAAGAAAACAAATGCTCAGAAAGCTTTTCTGAGTATTGATCTTTTGCCCCTTTTATCCTCTATAATGAAGACCCATTATTTAGCCATGATTTTTCTTAATGTGTATTTCAAGAAAGAAATTGTTCGGATGACAAATTCCACTAATTAATGAGAGGAGAAAACTGGGAAAGATTAATGTTCCCACAAAAACAAAGTGTGGCAGCTTACTTAGGTAGTAACATATGGCCATTAAGTTGAACTCCAGATATGGAAGGGAAATAAAAATTTCAAAAAAGAAAGAAAAGAAACTCCAATAAGGAAAAATGTGTAGCAAATAAATTGAATTAAAAAAGACTAAGATTTTTTTTTCTTGTCTTTTTGGATAACTCAGGAAGGCACTACTAAATTCAAAGGGTTGACATAAACACCCAATTAATTTAAAATGTGCCTACAACAAAACACACTGGGTGGTTTCTGGAAGAAATGCAAAGACCAAATTTAAAAAAACGTTATCAGCATGTGTACAAAAATTCTCCAGAGCCTAATGCCTTCTCTGTTATGAAGGAGATTAATCCATTTTTTTTTTAAATAAAAGCATGTCAATTAACTGATTAGGAAAAGCAGATTTTTTTCCTCCATATTTTAAAGGTTTTTTTTCTTAAATTGATATGTTGGGCTATGTTGAGAGCACTGAGATTATTCTGGAAACAGTTATATTCTAGCAGTATTCTTCTAAAATTTAATTTCCTTATTTTAATAAACACAAAATCTCATTCTGAAAGTTAAGGTAATATTAACTATGCTGTAACAGATCAAATTGAAAACCTTAGTAGCATTATACAACACAAGTTTTTTGTTTGTTTGTTTTTACAACAATGCTAATGATAAAATTCAATTGTGTATTTTGGGGAGTGAGGTGTTCCCAGGGGGGTTCTTCTCAAGGATTCAGAAAATTCTTTCTGCCTATTTGGCCATTATCAACACAGAGGTCTGAGGATGCCCTGGTATCAGCTTAATTCAAACCTCCTGGAAGAAGAAAATCATGAAAGACCATGAAATCAGGCTTAATAGCCCAGACCTAAGAGTGACACCTTCATTTTCCCCTACGTTTCATTGGCTAGAGCATGATTTCATACTGTCATCAAATGGAAGGGTAGCCAGGCAAGGTAGTGTCATTGGACATAAAGGAGGAAGAGGAAATGGAGTTTGTGAGCACTAATAGTCTTTGCAATACTTTCCAAGAAAATCATGGCTACATACACTAGGGATCATGTTCTAGAGTCTATATGCTATTAATATAAGACCAAAGATTCTTTTCTTTTCCTTTCTTTCCACATATATTTATTGAGTGCCTGATATGAGCTAGAACAGTTAATTTAGAAGATATACTAGTACCAAGGGGGGGGGGGGGACACTCCTTACATGGACACTGCATTTAAATTGAGAATGGAAGAAAATTTTTAAAAAATTAAAAAGTTACAAGTTTCAAGTAAACATTTTAGTATATTAGAAGTGATTATTACTGAAGAGGAAAAAAGAAGAAAGACAGATATGCCAGTGTATGGGAAAGGGGGTTATAATTTTAAGTAGGGTGATCATCATGACATAAAAGAAAGTGTGTACCATGAAAAAATGTAGTCAAATACTAATGATGTGGTTCATATTTAAATTTTTTTCTATGATAAATTTATACAATCCTGGATGTAATTTCACAAAATGTAACCACTCCCCTGTGGTTCTCACACTCATCCTCACTCTTGCACCAACCCTGGTGATAATTCACTGGTTTATAAAATAGCACAAAATGTTCATCTTTCCATTTCTAACAAGTAAAGATCAAGACAGTTGTTTGTTTGTTTGTTTGTTTATTATTCAGAAAAAAAATACCTTGGAATTCATGTACTCCAACTGAATACTTTCATATATACAGGCACTCAAGTCAAGGGTCATTAAATGTCTTGACCTATAAGGATATATAACATGATAGATCTAGAACAAAAATCTGATTAAACCAAAAGACTTTTGATAAATGATTTCAAATATGTAGGTACCTGCAAGTTCCAAATTGCCTGTGGCCTTGAAAGACCTCTAAATTAACCCATGACAAAGTTAACTTGCATAAAACTAGTCCAACAAAAATGTGTCAAGGTAGCAAGCCAAGAGTTAAAAATGAACTTTTCAGGGTTTTTCTAACTTCAATCCTTACTTCTCTTTCTAGCACCTGGCCGTGACCTCAGTTGCTCAAGCTAACTTTGCCTATTGGGCTTTAAGTGTTTGTTTCTTAGTCCTGGAGATTTCAATGTAGATTCATGCTCAGTGGACTTTCCTGATTCACTTAGCACCTCACAGGATTCCATCTCTTCAAGGCTTCATTGTGGTTGGTGTCATGGAATAAAAGCTTAAGACAATCATAAATTGAGAGAATTAACCACTGGTAGCATAAACTATCTCAATAGGATTTATAATGCATATAGTTCACAGTGCTTTCCAGGATTTTATGTCCATTTTTAAATACTCTTGAGAAGAAACACCAAATCTCTTAAAAAAAAAAAAAAAAAAAGCGAAGAGAACGTATTGTGCTCTCTCCTCCCCATTCTTTCCCTGGTAACATATGGAACAATATGGTCCCCTCTTCCCAGCCCATCCAGCTCCATGAAAGAAAAATGGAAGGAGACTAAACAACATGTAAACTTTGAAGTTGAATTTTTTATTTAATTCGATATAATTATGTGTCATATTTAATTATATTTAATTATAATAATTAAAATTATTATTTTTAATAAGTCTCACATTATTTCAAGTTCTCAACTCTACATGTGTCTTGTGCCTACCATATTGGACAGGCAGATACTATTTCTATCAGCACTGAAAGTGTAGTTGGATATCACTGATCTGAAGTATAGAAAAGAAATGTCAAAGGATACAGATTTGACCATGAGGAGACAATCCTGACTCATTCATATGATTAATAGATATATACTGAACATCCACTATGCTAGTCCTATCCCTAATGGAAAAGATACTCTAATAAAATAATATTATTAACTGAAGGATTTGATAATGAAAGACAGGAATCAGTATTTCATTTTCTAATATATGAACATATAGCAGTGACTAGCTCATAATAGAAGCACAGTAAAGACATATTAAATGAATAGTGAGACATATGTGGTCTAGCTAAATTGTTTTAATAAACTTTCTATCATATAGTAAAACACCTGAGATAATGAATTTATAAAAATAAAAGGTTTATTTTGGCTCACAGTTTGGAATGTTCCAGTCTACAATCAATTGAACTCTTTGCTTTGTACCTAAAGTAAGGCAGAACATCATTGTAGGAATGTGTGACATAGCAAAATTGCTTATATTGTGAGCCAAGTAGGAAAGAGAGAAAAAGGAAGAGACCAAGGTCCTACAATATTCTCCGAGGGCATGCCTCCAAGGTCTTAAGATATTAACCACTGGTAGCATAAATTATCTATCTTGATAAGATTCCACTACCTCCCAATAATGCCATCCTGGAGACTAAGTCTTTAAGTCAGGGGCTACTGAACACCCAAACCATAACACTATAAATTATGATGGACTAAATATGTATGCTGTGCCTCCAAATTCATGTGTTTAAAACCCTACACCTAAATGTTATGCTATTAAGAGGTGTAGTCTTTGGGGAGTGTTTAGGATTAAATGAGGCCATAAGGATGGATCATGAATAGGATTAGGTTCCTAATAAAAGTGACCCCAAAGAGTCTTTTTTCTTTCTTTTGATGAAAAGATGAGAAGTCAACAGTCTGGAACCTAGAAAAGAGCTCTCACCAGAAGTTGCCCCTGATCTCAGGCTTCCAGCCTCCACAACTGTGAGAAATAAATTTCTGCCCTATATAAACTGCCCAGTTATGAGAGCTTGTTTTTGCAAACTAGTTAAGACATGAGGGGATTGTCATATAGGGATATTTTCTAGGCTCATTACAAGTCAGATTAAATTACCAATGAAATGTTCTAATACATTTTTGATAGCCATCAATTTTCTAGTCAATAATTTCATATCGTAGATCCATCCATTAACAGGATGGATATACAGACAATGCCACTGTGGCTATAAAACTAGATTAGTTGCACTGTACTTATAGACTAAAAGTGGCACACACACACACTCGAAAAATCAGTTCTCTCTGAACTGGTTAACAAAAAACATGTTTTCAAGGTTGATGTTCTCTGGAGGAACATAAAAAATTTTCTACACAAAACAAACTGGGACAAGGAGTTTAGACCAAATTTGTCCCTGTTGCAGCCACATTTGAGCAGTCAAACCCCTTATTGTTCTACTTAACATTTTTAACAATAATAGTGCTTGTTTGTCCCCAAGCCTGTAGCATAGAAGAGCTATTTCTGGCCCTAGAAAATAACCAGAACTATATATATTGAAATGAGTCACATCTCCATCTCACAGTGCTTTCTCAATTGGGCTGGTACAATCTGACAAGTACATAGCTTGTGTCATGGCAGGAAAAGGGCAAGACTACTAAAAAGACTAGAGATAGCAATCTATAAAATGGAAGGATGAGACTAGTATTTAGGGAGGACGACCAAGAAAAGGATTAGAATTTTATGTAGGTAGGTGTTTCAACATTGAGGCTAGACATGTGTTTGGAATGTAAAAAAGTATTTCTGCTACCATCTGAATAATTCAGTCCAAAAGAACCTTTTTTTTTTTTTTTTTGTATCTGGGACTGAACTCAGGGGCACATGACCACTGAGCCATATCCTCAGCCTTATTTTGTATTTTATTTAGAGACAGGTTCTCACAGGCTGTTTAGTGCCTCCCTTTTTGCTGAGGCTGGCTTTGAACTTGAGATCTTCCTGACTCAGCCTCCCATGATGCTGGGATTACAGGCATGCTCCACTGCACCCTGCCAGAAGAATCTCTTTTGAACTATGATATCTTAATAACTGAACCTACAGGGGTTTATTTAGATTGCAGCTTCCATTCCCCTTTCCATAATCTTCTATGGTTAGATAAATGATAAGGAAGGAAATGTAGTTACTCGTGTACTCACTTCACTCTATAAAAGTCATATTTGAAGGGGACATGTAGAATAGAAAGGAAGAAGGGATTTCCCATCACACCAAGTAGACTACAGAAATCAATTCTGGAGTTTTGCAACATGACAGATGTTACCTCTGATCTCCCTCACACTGGAAATGCATGAATAGTCAGTTTATGAGCAATGGGTATTCTGTGAACTTTGAGTGAAAAGCTCAGGTCTTTTTTAGAAGACAAAATGTTTGACAAAGCTACTTGTTTGTCTTCTCAGAATTGATCAAAGAATACTCACACATGTGAAAAATGCCTAGTTTGTAGTCTTACCCCAGCATGAACTAGGTGGAGGATTTACTTCCGTTGATCTCTGTTTACTTATATGTGGTATTGAAGGTTAGAGGTGAGTCAATATCAGATTGTCAATGTATATGCGGATGAAAATCACTGATTTTCAAAGTATTAGGTAATGTGTTCTAATGAAGATTTTTAAATCACTACCCTACATATATGTGGCCAAATAAATAAGGTATACATACCATTCCAACATTTATGTTCAGTTGATCAATTTTGTATTCTCAATCAGGTGACATAACCTTTCAAAAATGTTTGTAGTGGGTACTTTGGTTTCTTTTGATAACAGAAGGATTTAAAATCTTCCAACAAATGAACATTCAAAACATCTAAAAAATGTTGTAACAGAAGCACATAGAAGCCAAGCAGCATCAGATGTACTTTCAAATTCATGGCCCTAATTCACCCTGGTATGAGTGGGAGGCCTGACTGATCCAGAGCCCCAGAAGGAAACCTGACAACATGCCTTTTGCATTCTGTGCAGGCGGCAATTCAAAGGTGCATCTGAGTTAGCATTGAGTAGTGCTTTCTATGTCCTAAGTACTTCATAATCATTAATGATTTAAGCCTTACAACATCCCTCCAAGGGAGGTCAGTAACAAAACACAAGGAACACAGATGAAGGAACAACAAGAGGATGATGTTAAATGTTGTAGTAGAAATTGCACAGAAAATGCAGTATAAAATCAAAAAGCTGTGTGCTCTTCTTATAAATGTGTCTAGGTGGGTGTGTGAAGGTGATTATTTCCAAAACTTGCACACATATTCTCCCACCACCAACACATTTCCACCCCTTCAAAAACTACCTCCTCTATATCTACTCTTCACTTACCACTTTTATAGTCCTAGTAATGTCTGAAGTCATATTTTCACTAACGTGATTTATTCTTCTTGTATTTGTCACTCAAAGATGTTTGGCTATAACCTAGTAGAAATTCATAGAAGACCCCCTCTCACTTCTAGAAGGTGAGAAACACTTAAACAATATCATTGATTTGTGCCCATCAAATACAATTTTGTACATAATTTTAATATTTTTTAGAGATCCATTGATGTCCATCCACGGATTCCTTCATACCCATCCAAGTTCCTACTACAGGGACACTGACTGATGTCTGGGGATTTCATTCCCACTACCACACCCTCTACCCAACTACTGATAGATCTGATAGATCTTAGTCTTAGACAATGATTTGAATTCTTAGAGCCCATAAGCTCTATGATAAAAAAATGCCAATCTGATTTCTGGAGGTCATTTTCCAGTGGTTTTATCTGTACTTGTATCTGCACTAAAGATACATTCTAAAAGACTAGATGTTTCCCATTATTATATAACTTATATGATGTGTTTCTATTGCTTTATATTATAATGCAATACATTTTTACCTTTTTGTTAAAGGAATATCAAACTTTCAATCACTCTTAATGCTTTGATTTTAAATGAATCTACTTTTTCTCTTTTCCTTCCCATTTTTCTCAGCCAGTATCTGTCAATCAATATTGGGGAAGCCTGACATATAAAGAGAGGTAGAGGTATATACATTTGTATGTTAAAGATATTTTTGTAAATTGAGTGGATCCTCAGTTTATCTTCTACATTTGTCACCAATGTTTCACTTGACAGATGTGAAGGCCATTACTTTAAAAAGAAAAGTTCCTCAAAGTGGCCTTTGGGCAATACTTTGACCATAATGAAGTTCAACTGGCAGTTTTTTATACTTTCCCCTGGGATGTAACTAAATACATTTTTTTTTTACCCATGGGGTAGTCTTAGATTCATAAGAACAAAATTACATGCAGGTAATTTATTAGGTCCTATAATATCACCTTAGTAATAAGCTAATAGATTTTTTAAATTATCATTTAATATAACATAAATTGACAATGGTGTCAATATGAACAGAGTTTTAATTGCTTAGTGAATATTTAGGAGTTTAGTTACCAAATAAAAATCACATAATCAAAATATGCAAACTACTTGTCAGTACTTTCTAATAAGTTTATGTCCCAAAGAAAATACGAATGAATGTGAATGTGGATTTTTCTGTGGGATGTGCTTTAATG
Organism: Marmota marmota marmota; assembly: GCF_001458135.2. Classification (NCBI taxonomy): domain Eukaryota; kingdom Metazoa; phylum Chordata; class Mammalia; order Rodentia; family Sciuridae; genus Marmota; species Marmota marmota. The sequence goes on along the minus strand of NW_026000026.1, from coordinate 39,908,303 downwards.
TCTGTCTGGGGTTAGAGGTCAAGACTTGTAGTTTAAGCTCAATCAAGAAAGAAAGTTACTGTGTTAGAAGAGTGTGGAAAGCCAGAGTCTAGAAAGGGTGTTCTACAGTGAGGCAGAAATGGGCTGATCTAGAGGAAATAGCTCCAATATGTTTGCTTCTGCTTTCTCCATCTCCTGCTCACCACAAAATCTTCTGTTGCTTTTTTTCTCTCCAAGGCCTCTGAACACGGGAAGTCAAAGAAGAGAACTGTTGTTATCTCATCAAAGTTCAAATACAAGAATGTGGGTTTTTTTCAAAAGTAGAGATAAAAGTTTAATAAAGGAAGACAAGGCAAATTTGGGAGTCTGGGGTGGGGGATAGAATGAAACTTAACCCTAAATCCTAGTTATTTCACTAAGATAATGAATGGGAGACAGGCCCTGCTAGCTTTCCTACAAGACTTATTTTTCTAATTACTGCATTACTAAAACTACACTGTAAGGGAAAACAGATAATAAGACATATTCTCTTTTTTTTTTAATTATAAAATCAGGCTTAATAATACTATGATCTCTAGGAATTCTAATATGTTCACCATTGCCAGCAAAACCATAATGGGTCAGAAAATGAATATTTTCAATTAATTTTTATATATGTTCCATAAACAGAAGCGGACTCAAATAATATTCATTAATATTTGTGGTGTTAGAAATGTGTCTGTAAACATAAATTTAACTTGTTCAGAAGTCATCTCAACAAAACAAAACTCTCTTGGGCTATGCAAATCCACTGATAAGAACAAGGTAAGTTACTACAGAAATATTTTTCCAGCCGTGCTCAGGATCCCCAATCATGCTGGGCTTCAAGTGCTAGGAACTGTTTAGCAGCCAGTTCCTCCATCTGTCCTTCAATAGGCAAGCAGCCAACATCCAGAATGATCAACAGCCTCTGGGGCTTATGACTTATCAGGCAATGAGTAATATATTTTTCTGTTTGGTGCTTTATCGATTGATTTCTTAGAGTGAAAATTGTCAAAGCTGCAATCCACCTGCCACTGCTTTTATCTCTGCCAAATTATTTAAAAACTTAACCTGAACATCAGAAGGTACACAACCCAACATCTAACCTGTGGTAGTTGATACTCTATTAACACTATATACTGAGTGCTTTGGTGAGTGAAAATCATATTCAAATATGTTTGTCTCTATATGCATACATACATACATTCATGTGTTGTATTAGTCAGCTTTCTATCACCATGACAAAATACCTGAGATAAATCAACTTATAAGGAGAAAAGATTTATTTTAGCTCTAGGTTTTGGAAGTTTCAATCTATGAGCTTGGCTTAGTCACTTTGGGCCTGTGGTATGGCAGAATATTATGGAGGGGAGTGTGTGGTGGAACAAAACTGCTTACCTCTTAGAGCCCAGGAAGCCAAAAGAGAGAGAGGGGTAGGGGATGGGTTTCCATTACCCACCTCAAAAGCATACTCCCAATGACCTAACTTCCTTCTGCTAGGTCCTACCTCCTAAAGGTTCTACCATTTCCCAATAGCCCCATTTACTGTAGCCCAAACCTTTAACAAGAGCCTTTGGGGGACATTCAACAATCAAACCATTACATACATACATATACACACTTAAAATACATCTTTTGAGTTTCTGATAACAGTTTATATTCCTTTAATTAATTCCTCAATAGTCTTTGTCTTTCCTATGAATTCCATATTTGTTGTAGACTACTTATAATAAATAAACCTATTTGAAGAAGCCAGTAAAGCTAGTTGTTGATATTAACAAGCTTCAGTGATTGCCACAAGAAATGTTCCAAATATACAGAGTGTACCATTCCAAAGGGTAGCAGCAAAATTGTGAACATTGTGCTTATAAACTGAAATATTAGCATCATCATTTAAAATGAACCATAACTCTTGTGTTTGCAATCAATTTGTAAAAAAGGAGATGTTCATAGTTGCATAATGTACCAGTTAGCAGAGTGATTAAGAGCTGACATTCTCTACAGTCTGTGTTCACACTCCAGGCTCTACATGTATTAAAGTCTTAACCTTGCTACACCTTGGTTTCCATTTTCACAAAAGGGGGATAATAATAATACATCATGGGAAAATGTTGGTGATTAAATGGCCCATGGCCTTAGAAAAGTGCCTGGCACATACTGAGCCTCTGATGGATGTCCATTAAGGTTATTATCAATTTGAGCTGCAGGTGGCTAGTTGTCATCAGCTCCTCCTTTGAGGCTTATCTGTACCCAGACCCAAGAAAAAATAATTCCTGGTGTTTTGGAAAGGACTGTAGTTGATTCAGCGATGGCAGCAGAGCATACTGAAGTAGAGGCTATAGGCATAGAGCTGGCAGTAAACCTCAGAAGACTTGGGTAGTTTATTGAGAAAAACAAAAAGTTCATCAGAATATGAAAGAAAAACAAAAGCTGGGTGAAGATATCTGATAAAAAAAAATAAGACAATGTCTTTAAGTAGTGTCTCATATGTCATAACAGATAGAACCAAAATTATCCTGTCATATTAGAACTAAATTGGATTTTGTGTCTGTATGTAAAGAGGATAACAGAGAAAAGAGGCAGATAAGTAGAAATAAGTGTTGCTGTGATAAATAAGTATCTTAGCTAACCTAATAGTGTAAGAGTACTATTAAAAAATAAAGAAAAAAATAAAGGCCACTGTTTAGCTACCCCAAAGCCAAGTTCCCTGTAGCCAAACTTAAATCATCCCTATTTCTATGAATAGCTCATCCTAAACACATACAAAAGTCCTTATCAGCATGATTCAGTGAAATTAAACCAATTCCACTAGAGACAAATCAACTTAAAAACAGATCTATTTTCCTTTAAAAATATAAACATATCACAGTTCATTATGAGAAAGTTCAAAATCCATCTTTCTGTGTATTCTATAAACTGTGCTATATAACTGCTGTGAAATTGAGAATTCATGCCGTAACTTCTGCTTTGAAGTCTCTCAATTCATAAACTGGTTGGGATTTTGGTGGGAGGAGGTGGTCTATTGTATATTATAATATTGTCTGCACAGTAAACTCTTAAAATTCTGACCTATCTGATTTTACATTGAGAGCACTTAAAATATTTTGTAAAGTTATTCAAAGTCACTGAAGAGTCTTCAGTGTTACTTAATGGCTTTATGGCTTCCTAAGTTCAAAAACCGTACAATATTGATCCACATGGTTGGGGGAATCAAGTTCAGGGTTAAAAGTGTTATGGATGTTTCAGAAACATGGGAGAAATGAGAAAACTAAGTCGAAGACAAGGGTAGAGAAAAACAGAACTGTCTTTAATCATATTTCTCTTACTCAAGAACATAGATATATTTAATGTATTAAGCTACCACAAGCTTTTCACTAAGTTGGTCAAGAGAAGACAGACAGACACACACACACACACACACACACACACTACATTATCTTGAGAAGTTATCAAAGTTAAAAAAAAATGTAGAAAATTATCTTTGTAAAAGTGGCAGTGTTAAGGTTAAAAGGAGAAATTGAACGTGCAAGAGAAAGAGAATGCCAAGCTGGGAGCCAGGGTCCATGCTGGCAACTGACCCCCAGGAGGCCAGGCAGGCACTCAGGGACCCAATCAGAAGGCTGAGAGGTCAAGGTTTAATTCTGAAGGAGCAAGATTTTTGAAATGTCACTGCATTCTTCCTAAAACTTCTAAGAAGAAAAATATATAAACACATTGAAGGGGCAGAGGGCAGCACAGACAAAGCACTGTTTAAAAAAAAAAAAATCTCTCCTGCCCTTTGTGAGGGTGATGAAGAAAATGGTGAGAAGGTGACAGAAGATAGGTCAGAGATAACACAAAGCTACCTGATCTCTGTGAAAGGCCATGGAAAGAAAACATACCAACAGCAAACAGAGGATCAACTACCCATCTTTTTCCTTTTCTCCGGTGAAAAAGAATGAGTAGTTAGTTCTAGATTGTAATTTTCTCTTAAGTAGATTGAAATTGTTTTCTTACTCTAAAATGTCTGCATTATTAGATTCTAATCACACCATGAATCAAAAAAAAAATTATCAAGTTTCCACTTAATGTGCTTCCTCCTGAGACACAGGACTAGGTGTGGGGCAGATTATAATGATTTGCAAACCAGAGGGGCCTTACTCTCAAACTCTTTGTATCTAAGTGTGGAGATAAGATTTAAACATTTAAATAAACAAGGTCACATTTAATTTTACAAAGAAGAATGCTTTACCAGTATTCAAGAAGTGTCAAAGAGAACTGAGTTTGGGGTCTTTGGCTGACCTGGGCTTATCTGAAGTGATTTTTTTTTAAGTTGTTGTATTCCAACCAATTTGCTGAAAGGTTGAGATCCAGATAGGTGAGCTAGAAGGCATCCAAAATGAGGAATAAGCTTTGAACAAAGGTTTGGACGCTGGACAGTGAAAGGCCTGCTCTAGAAAATGCAACCAGACCAATTGGGTGTGAACAATGTTGAGTGAAGGGCATCAGGAGATAAGAGCTGACCAGCTGTACCCACAACTGTCCTGGATGTTTGGCTTGGCATCAACAACACTTGTGCTGGGGATGACTCAAGTCCCTTATTTCAAACTCCAAAATGATGTTTTTGTGTTCCTCTTCTACATAAGGAGAAGTTTAAGGAAGGGGAGTACATTTACATTCCTCAAGAGAGTTATGATACAGGGCATCTGGAGTTAATCATTACCACGGCCAGAAATCCCTTTATAGCAAATATTTGGCAAGCTGTCTTTGTATTACACTGTATTTGTTCATGATATAGTAGGACTGCAGTTTTGGCATATGAAGTAAAAAACACAGAATTAACACAGAACCACAAAATATGCCCTTTCCCAAAGGAACAGCAAGCAATAAGAAGAAAAATAACAGTAGGAGAATAGAAAACATATTAGTATTTTAAAAAACTGAAGGATAAAACTACTTCTATGATGGGGACACAAACTTGTTTATATATAATAGGTGAAAAGAAAAATAATTTGGAATTACTCAGTAATTATATATCTATAGCATTTTACTCTTCCAATTGAGAAACAACAACAAAAACTTGAGTAATCAACAATACTTAATCCTATCTAAAAACCATACAGAACCTTAAACAATATATCTAATTAAACTCTGCCTGCCTATCACTACCATGGGCCAGGATTGTTCTCCAGTTGACCAGATGAAGAGGTACAGTTCCCCAGTCTTATTTCTTGTGCTATCAAATGTTAGTGTCTTTAATCCCTCCAATACTGATTTTCCTCTCTGTAAGATAACAGTTTTGGAATCTGTGATCACTGAAGCCCTTCCTGGCTATTGACTCTAAAATACAGGAAACTTTCTGTGATGCTAGTCATGAAAGATAGAGGTGTAAGAATATGGTCAAAGACACCCTAGAGTCTACTGTCTCTCTGGACCTATTTTGAGAGACAGTAAATATCCTTAATGTTTAAATCAATTTACATCAGAGCTTTCTCTTATTATCAGTCCAAAGGTAATAATGTTTCTTATCAGGTGTTATGGTTTAGATACGGAGTGTTCCCACAAAACTCCTGTTAATGCAAGAATGTTTGGAGATAAAATGATTAAATTAGGGCAGCTATAAGCCCTAATCAATTGATTAATCCATTTGACGGATGAATAATTAGAATAGATGGACTGGAAGTAACTATGTAGGCATGTGGGGCTGGTTGCAGGAGATTAGGTTACTGGGGGTATGCCTTGGGGGTTTCTGTTTTATCTCAGGCTCCTTAAGCTAGAGTGCAGGTGCTTACGCAGACTATTCTCTCTCTCTCTCTCTCTCTCTCTCTCTCTCTCTCTCTCTCTCCCCCCCTCTCCNTATACAGATTGCAGAATCACATCAGTTACACATCCATTGATTTACATATTGCCATATCCTCTGCTTTCTGATGTTGTGAGTTGAGCAGCTTCCCCCCCCCCGCCCCCGCCATGCCCTTCCTCTGTGATTTTGTGCCTCACTTCAGGCCCAGAACGATAGTGTCAGCCAAGCGAGGACTGAACAACTGAAATTGTGAGCTCAAAGGTAAACTTTTCCTCCCCTACATTATCCTTGTCAGGAATTTCAGTCACAGCAACTAAAAGCTAACTATATACCGGCGTTTAAATCTTTAAACGGAGATATATTTTTCTATGTTTTATTTATTAATTAAATAACTTTAAATTGAGAACTGAAAACATTTCAATAATGTTTTATATCTATTTGTAAATAAATATAGATGTGAATATATGAAGTTTTTCATAGTGCTGTTTATCATAGGCACCCACTGAATGTTAACTATCATTAGCTTCTAAAACATAACATTTGAATGGGCACTTTGATCTTTGATAAAATGTTTACTCTTCCTCCATTTGACTTCCTCATCATCCATGGGAAGAGGTACTATTTTCCCAGTTGAAAACATGACCTAAGTGAAAAAATTGATCCAAGAGGAAAATGATTTTCTTGTGTCAAAAAAATTAATTAGAGGTAGAGCCAGAACCATGTTACCTTGCAATCTTCACTACACCACATAATTTTTTACCACTTTGCCATTAATTCTAAGAAGGGAACAAAAAGCAAAAGTCTATTTTGTTGAGTCAAAATAGTCTTTTTATTGACCTATGGAACTTTATGTGACAGGAAAAAAAAAGTAAGAAAGTATTGCAGAAATACCTACTGGATATTCAATTAAGGATTGTAAAGTCAAGTTTTGAAAGCTATACATAAGAAACTTGTGTATAAGGAAGCCAGATTTAAAATTTAAAAACATGAATTTAAGAGGCAAGAAGCTCTGAGTTAATGAGGGAACTGGGACAAATAACTTGTATGCCCTGTTTTGAGAAGAACTTTTCAGAGTCACAACAGGAAGATATCTGAGAACTTGCAACAGCCTAGCAGCAACACTGCATTTCACTTGTCTGGGATTACGAATGTATTTTAACCTTGCCCTAACTGGAAACGTATATATTTCTCATGAAACCTCTTGAATTTGTAACCCAAGTGGTCCAGTCTCAAAAGGCACTTTTAAAGCACAGTGACCACTCTAGCAATCAAAGAAGAAGTTCCCAATCATTGAGATTCTTTTATTTTTTACACAGCATGAATAAAACACACTGCATAGAGTAGTGATAGCTAATAGATGTTGAGCACTGTTCTATATACTTTATAGAATTTAATCTTGCAATGCCACCCTAAGGTGGTTACTGTTGTTTTTGTGTCCATTTTATAGATGAAAAACTGAAGCCTAGAGAAGATATATAAGTGGATGAAACCCATACATCTTATAAATGGCAGAGCTGATTCCAACCCAGAGGGAACTTCAGATGTTACATCTTTATTCCCCCCACGTCCCCCTCCCTGAATTTCTTCTTCCAGCACTGATCTCCTCTAAACTCCTGGGAAAATTCCTTTCTCAGTTCTGACCTATATTCTGCGTTACAAATTTCTAAGCTATCAATTTATCCAGGACACAATCCCCTTTGAAGGAAAAGGGAGAAGATGAAACTGAGTGATGAAGCCTAAATGGTCTTCGTTAGAAAGGAGAGCAGAAAAGAGACTCACACCCTCTAAAAGGCAGTGTAAAAGTAAGCATGCATCAGAATCACAGGTAAGGTTCACTAAAGCACAAATGGTTGGGCCTCACACCTGAATATTCTCATTCAGTTGGCCTGAGGTGGGGCCAGAAATTTTGCATTTCTACAAGATCCAGGTTGATGCTATTGATGCAAATCTGTGGACTGTGCTCTGGGAACCTTCGTTCTGAGTGAATAGCTTTTTGTTCCTACTTGAAAGTGTTTTTTCAATTATCCAAAAGTTCTTGCACACTACCTGGATCTTAAGAGTGCATACCCATTGGGATTAACCACCTCTAACCATGCATTACTAGTCTAACTAAGAGAAATAGGACCCAGAGGGAGAAGCTGAGCTTGCTCTCTCTTGCTAAATTCACCCTTCTCAATTCCCTTTGTTTTTTTGGAGGCCTGCCTTATTCTGCCAGTAACCTCCCCTCCCTTATAACTTCATGGACAGATGACTTTGGTTACTAAGCAAAAATGGCTGTGATCTCAGCTTATCTGCCCCACAGAAAAGTATACTATTTATTCATTCAAAGGTTATGACTTCTTTAAATAAACCAACATGAAAAAAACAAAACACACGCACACAACAAAGTAACTGTGAGGGATAGTTGAAAAGCTGACAGAAGACTAAAATAAATAACAATAATCATCAAATTCAAGCCAAATATCTTTTCATGAAAGGCATTCATGAGGAACGCCTTCTTTCCTTAGTGAAACATGAATACTCTATATTTGTCTTAAGAAACCCATATTCAAAACTTATTTTTGCCTAAATTAATTATAAATTAATCACATGAATTCACTGCATACATTTCCATTTTCATGCTGGCCTATGAGGCCCAAATTCAAATCTCTGTTTTTTACCCCAGGATATATTTTACTTGCATCAAATTTTTAGAGCATAAAGTCTTCCTTCTCCCAAGTGTATGGAATTATAGATCTAGAATAAACAGAAGCTTTAGATTGATTAAGCTGGAGAAATACGTGCATTATTTTATTATGTGCACTTCCCAGATGATTTAAATGGATTTATTCAGCAATGTTAAATAATGCATTACTTTAGCAGCAAATGCAATTTTGCCTATTTTGCATACAAAAGAAAATTTAAAATGCTATTCTAACCCAGACAAAAATGGGATGCCCATGTCCACAGCACTGAAGAGAGCCCACGCAATCAATTCAATCTTTTCCAATTTCCCACACAATCATAACCCATTTCTTCAGTATTTTGAGCTCATCCTGATTAAAATCTTTGCTTTTACCTATTAACTATGACCACAATTTTTTTTCCACAATAGAGAAATATGACTCCTCTTGGAGCAGGGCAGATGCACATTCAGGCCTAGAAATATAATTTGCTTTTTAATTACCTTTTCAGGAATAAAATACTTTAAAAAAATCATGTGCAGTCAGGAGCACAGGGATATTTGCTTTACTTTGCCATCTAAAGACACTAGGGAAGTTATGTGTCTTTGCATGCATGTATGTTTTTGTGTATACTTATATGGATGGAGAAAATTGATGCTCTAAGAAAGTTCAGAAAAGAGTATTCATAGAACAAGTTCCTGAAACTCACACAAGAAGAAAAGTGTTGGAAGAAAGGTTGGTTGGGAAGATGGTCCATCTGATACTTTCAGCAATTGACCAGATAAAGTTTTACATGGGTTAGAACTTATGTTTTAAGGATGATGCATGAATCATCTGAAGTTATTTTCTTTTTCTTTGATATAAAATTTCAAATATATTTCTTTAGAATTGATCATTTCTTTTGAACTAATAAAGCTCTCACATACAGTATTTTCTAGAAAGAAACTAATGTTCATGATTGAGACATCAGTACTATACTCTGATTTATGAAAGAATCACATCTACTTAAGTTAGCGTATGGTTCATTTATAATTCAACCAAGTAGACCTCATCATATTCAAGATTACATGTTTAAATTTTAAAAATAAAATCCATAATGAACAACTATTACTTTGTATAGAAATGATTTTTTTTTGTATTACTAACCTACTTAATTTTTTTAATTTTCTTTTTTTATTATTGATTTTTTATTGTATGACAGTGGAATGCATTACAATTCATATTACTAATTTTGACAAGCATATTTCATCAGTTATGTATGTGAAATTATTTCTTTAAAATAAATAAAATACATCTAGAAAATTGTGGAAGAACAGACATCAAATGCAGACCGTGTCCCAAACTTCTGAGCACATTCCTATGTATTAACTGTATCTAGATTATATAACTAAATGTTAACAATCTTGCCTGTTTTTTCATATTAAGGAGACATCACAAGTTTCTGTTCTTGTAAAACATTAAAATTGAAATATTTTGCATCCATTTTCAAAGAAAAGAAAAATGACAGTAGCACAGATAGATGCTTTTATGTAAGCCACAGGTAGGATATAACCAGGGGCAGAAGAAACATCAGCCCATCTGAGAAATTAATCCAGGGCAGGAGGAAGCTTGCTGAGAAGAGTAATTTTACTTTTGGTTCTAAAGTTGGGATGCCTTCTGAAATTATAAAACCTGATGATTCAACAATATCACAGAGGATGATTTAGCAGCCCATTTTGAATTTTATCATTCAAATCCATTAGTCAGAAGTGCACAGGAAGTCTTCCACTTCCACTCTATGATGTTGACGACTCCACTTCTATCCAGGTAGCAGGTTTCTGAATTAACCAACCTTCTTGGCATTTTGTTTGTTTGCTTCCCTTGTTGTGATCATCTAACATCAGTTTGAGGTAGCTTAAATGTAACTCAAAATAGGAAATAGACCTACAATTTCCATTGTCCTGGAAACAGATTGCTTATCTTCTATGTAGTCCCCCTCCACATGCCAAACCACTAATTTATACCACAATTTGGACACATTTCTCTCTCTGATAAGGAGAAACCCATCAGCTCCTGTGCAAGGGCCCTTTGCAGACAGAGCCACCCACTGAGCCTAGAGAATGACAGTCAGCCACTTCTGAATGCCTGACACTGAGAAGTGCTTGTCAAGCTTGTCACATCTGAGATTCCTATGAGGGATTGTTAAAACACAGTGTGGAGGGCTGGGGATGTGGCTCAAGCCGTAGCGTGCTCGCCTGGCATGCGTGCGGCCCGGGTTCGATCCTCAGCACCACATACAAAGATGTTGTGTATGCCGAGAACTAAAAAAAAATAAATAAATATTAAAAAATTCTCTCTCTCTCTCTCTCTCTCNAAAAAAAAAAAAAAAAAAAAAACACAGTGTGGAGGAGGAAAAGATTTCTTTACCACCCTCATTTCTAGGTTCATGGCTGAAGTCCCTATTTGGCAGAGATGTTAATAAAAGAAAGGCATGAAAACTTATTTAATATAAATTTTTTGAGACATGATAGACTTCAGAAATGAAAAACCAAAGAAACAAGTAAATTTGTGTATTTTTATGCTAGGATTGATGAAGAGTGGACCATCATGGAGAAATATGATTAGACAAAGGGCATTAGATCTAATGATAATACACAAAGGGTACTTAGTAAGATCTTTTAATTCAGATTCTTCTTAGTATTCAAGGACAAGATATTCCTTTCCTACGGGAACAGAGAGGGTACTTGTAGCATCAATGTCTTATGACCTGCTTCAGGGGAAAAAGGGAGTGGGAAGGTGAGAGTGATCTTCCTACTTCTGATGTTTTCTCAAATGCCAAGGTGGCATATTTGGTATAGCCTTTCTTGAAACCCATCAAAACATTAGTATATTTCTACCCCATAGTTTCTGTTTTGATGGGTCTGAAATTGAATTCTAAAACTATTTGAATACTTATTTATTTATTTATTTATACATACCAGGGATTGAACCCAAGGGTGCTTAACCACTGAGTCACATCCCCATCCCTTTTTTATATTTTATTTTGAGAAAGGGTCTCACAAAATTGCTTAGGGCCTTGCTAAGCTGCTGAGACTGGCTTTGAACTTGCAATCCTCCTGCCTCAGCCTCCTGAGCTGCTGGGATTACAGGAGTGCACCACCATACCAGGCAAGTATTTACATTTCTAACAAGCTTCTATATGCTCCTTCACCATCACTGACAAAGTGGTTAGTAAAGTCACGTCAAGAATTTGTTTTACAATATTGCATAACTCATTTCTGCGATGATCTTAAGTATAAGAATCTCTCAGACTGAACGTCCTTGGAAAACATAAGCTACCTGACTGCCAGATAAGTAATATATATGTCTGGTAGAGAACCCCAGACTTCAGACATGACCCTAAGTCACCTACAAACACCATTCCCACCCTGCATGACCTCACAGGGCCTCTATCCTATACATGTACAGCTTAGTGAAGTGATATATTCCGAGAAATTCATCATTCGTCTATTTTGTCACTGTGTGACCATAGAGTATTCTTACAGAAACTAAGATGGTTATTATGTCACTCACTCAGTAATATAATTTTACGGAACCATCATTGTAGATGAGTCCATTTACATGCAGTACATAAGTGTATTCTGAACAAGACACTTGGGACCATAAGAGTTTTTGTGTTATCTTCTGAAATGCAAACGATAAAATAATTTAAGAGTGGGGGTAGCATTAGGTAAACAAAGAAAAATATTCTACATAACCATATAAACTCCATTAATATTTGCTACATTTCCTTCTTGACCTTTTCTGTATTTTTATCATTTTATTTGTGTTATTTCAAAATAATCTTTCTTTAATTAAAATTATGTTCAATGTTATATAATAGTTTACCTTATAAATGTCAAAGAATGTCTTCAGAGCTTTTTATATGCCATCTTATGAGATAAGTTAAAACTGTGCCATAACATAAGGCACATTCAAAAATTCAATTGCACATGACATGGGATGCTAATGAAATGTTAGAGAAATGACCAATTAGGGCAATCAAACTAATTTTCCCTTCCACACTGGCCCCTTTGCCAAGTCTTTGTATTAACTGTTCCTGCTTTCTAGAATGTTTTCCATCAAGGTATGGCTGGTAAATTTCTTTGCCTCTCTCTCAAGACTTTATCTAAATATAACCTTCTTAATAAAGGGTATTCTTACCACCAAGTGAAATTTTGTGAAATAATTTCTCTACCCTATACCCCAAGCTCAAACATCTGTTTTTTTCTCATTATTCTAAAATTCATTTCTTTTTTAAAATTTTTAATTTTTTTAATTAGTTATACATGACAGTAGAATACATTTATGCACTTGGATATATCATATATATATGGGATATATTTTTCTGAGTGTACGTATTGTAGAATCACATTGGTCATGCAGTCACATATATACATAAAGTAATAATGTCTGTTTTATGCTATTATCTTTCCTATCCTCACAACCCCTCCCCTCCCCATCCTTCACTTCCCCCTACCTAATCTAAAGTAACTCTATTCTTCTCTAGTGTGCCCTCCCTTATTGTGAATTAGCATCTGCTTATCAGAGAAAACATTCGGCCTTTGTTTTTTTTGGAATTGGCTTACTTCACTTAGCATCATATTCTCCATCCATTTATCAGCAAATTCCATAATTTCATTCTTCTTTAAAATTGAGTGATACTCCATTGAATACATATACCACATTTTCTTTACCCATTCATCTATTGAAGGATACCTAGGTTGGTTCCATAATTTTATTATTGTGAATTGAGCTACTATAAATATTGATGTGGCTGCATCACAGTAGTATGATGATTTTAAGTCCTTTGGATATAAACATTCATTTTAAAAAAGACCCTCATTGTTACACAAAATTACATATAAGAGGTTGTGAGGGGAATGGGAAAAAAACAAGGAGAGAAATGAATTACAGTAGATGGGGTAGAGAGAGAAGATGGGAGGGGAGGGGAGGGGGGATAGTAGAGGATAGGAAAGGTAGCAGAATACAACAGTTACTAATATGGCATTATGTAAAAATGTGGATGTGTAACTGATGTGATTCTGCAATCTGTATTTGGGGTAAAAATGGGAGTTCATAACCCACTTGAATCTAATGTATGAAATATGATATGTCAAGAGCTTTGTAATGTTTTGAACAACAAATAAAAAAAAGTCTATCATACATAGTACATTTAACTTACCTTTTAACATTGTATAATTTAGTTATGTATTATGTTTGTTATTTGTTATCTATAAATTCCACAAGAACAATAATTGTGTTGGGTTTGTTACCTGATAATTCCCAGCACCTGGAACAAACCCCGACATATGGTAGGAATGCAAAATTGCTATTTTAATGAAATTTAGCTGTTCCAGGTTAAGAGGAGGGGCTAGGAAGAAAAGCCAAACCCAACAAAACACCGCATTGACATAATGGCATTCAGGACACATTACCCCCAAATATGATACCTTGGCATTTTAGGTTGCTTCCTAGAACAAGAGTAGGAAGGTCACTATCACCTTCTTTCTTGCTTCTGAGGTCTTAAGAACTTCATGTGAGGGGTGCCTTCCCAATACCTAGAGGAAAAGAACCTACCTATCCCTGAAGAGACAAGGATAGAGAGAAGAAACTGGATCAAGAGGTCTAAGTTTCCCCTTGTTTATTACCCTTATATCACAACTTTTTGTCCTCCAATAGTATTTCCCCATGACTATCCACTATGCATTAAACCTAGCATAAAAGCAGAAGTCTAACCATTTCTTTAGGTCTTCATTTCTTTAGGAAGGCTTCCCTGTCATTTAAAAAACTAAAATATATGTGTATTATTTTTTCTTGTTAATCTGTTTCTTGTTATAGAGGCCTCAGCTATCAACTTAGGATGGACAGAATAAAACATATTTTTATTCCCTACAACAAAGTCATGGTATACTGTTTTCATATTATTTGGGGGATTCACAATATTTTCAACCTTTTCTCCAAACCGTTGAGATAATTTACCTACTTCCTACTCTGCATGTGTAACAGTCTCCACTTTGCCATGTGCCCTAGGGTAGCTTCTGATCTTTATTCACTGACCACTTCTCTGAAGATGTCAAAGAACATCTTCAGAGTTTTTTAATATGCAGATAGTAAAATTGTGCCATAACAGAATGCACATCCAAAAATGCACATGCCTAGTCTTGGAGGCGGGAAGGCAGATGAGCCAAATTCACTGTTATCCTTGGGATACACACAACCTTCTCTTGATTTTTGTCACAGAGTCCTATCTTTGTCCTTCCCAAAGGTGAGTACCATTTTTAGTCTTGGAACCCAACAATATTCTTCTAAGATAACTGGATAAAAAGTAACAGAAGACCCTATTATTTGCTTTTAAATCTTATTGTAGGAAATGTATCTTAAGAACACATGGGGAATTAGTGGGGTAAGATAAAGTACAGTAAGTTGATACATTTAAAATAAGATATTTATATTTTTTTTAATTTAAAATTAGATGAAACAGATAAAGCATCTTTTTATCTACCTATTTGCTGAGGTAAAAAATTAATGCTTTAGCATCATAGCTATATAGATATAGATAGATAGGGAGCTAACCCTCTGTATCTATAGGTTCTGCCTCTGAATTCAACCACAGTTAAAAATATTCAGAAAAAAAATCTGTTCTGAACATGTATAGACCTTTTATTTTTCTTATTATTCCCTAAACAATACTGTATAACAATTATTTGCAGAGCTTTCATATTGTATTAGGTATTATAATTAATCTAGAGATGACTTAAAATACACACGAATATGTGCATAGGTTACATACAAAGATTATGCTATTTTATTTAAGATACTTGAGCATTCTTGGATTTTGTTATCCACAAGGTATCCTGGAAACAATCCTCCTTGGATACTGAGGGATGATGTATTTTCATGTATCTATGAATGTCTGCAGAGGGAGAAGGGGCTATGTAAAGAGCTGGAAAATTCAGACTTATTAAAAATTCCAATTTTAAAGGAAACAACAATGTTATATTAGACTAGGGAAGATAAATGCTGTTATCAAGATAAGTATTTATGAAGAAATTTCAAGTGACCAAACTTATAACAATTTTTTTTCAAAATAACCTTCTCATATCATTCTGAAAACAAATCCAAATGCATTTCCAGCATCTCTAAAAGTATGAAAAATAGTCCTGATGGCCTACCTCATTCATCACTTTTGCAATTAAGATAGTTTCTGCCTCTTTTAAACTTGTTCTCTAGAGGGAGTTGTAAGGAGGACAAGATGAAGCAGCAAATCAAATAGTCTGTACCCAAATGTGATGGATATAAAAACATCACAGGACACATCAGAATCTAATACAATTAAACTCGTATGTCACTTAATGACAAGGATATGTTCTAAGAAATGTGTGGTTGGGCAATTTAATCATTGTGTAAACATTGTAGGGTGTACTTAAACAAACTAAGAATTCTATGATATCACCAGTCAACATCATTATGAGACCATATCCATGTGGTCCATTGTTGAGCAAAATACTGTTATACAGTTCATGACTGTACTAAGAGGGAAACAGGGAATACCTTAACAGTCTGGTAAAAGTGTTTACTAAAGTCAGAGTCATTAAGCAGCTCTTGCAGGTTTGGGACAGCCCTGAAACCTTCTTCCAAAACATCCTAAAGTTGGGGAAGGCCACCATATGTCATGCTAATGGATTCCCTGCTCCCTTGCTACCTGTACTAGCTCTGATTAATGAAAGACAAGCCATGAATGATACAAATGATTACACCGCATAAGTTAGGACACAGACAGGCCATGACTTGATTAGATTCTGGAACAAACCCCTCTACTCTCCTGGGGCACAGCTGTCCAGAACACAGCAGTAATCTGATAAACAGCGGCATATTTCACCATGAAGGTTACCAAGTACTAGCTTAGAATTTAACACCTGCATTCCCACACTTGCTTTAAAACCTATCCCATGATTACCTTAAAAAATATCCAAAGGCATAAATAAGAAATCAAACTTTAAAATTAAAAAGGATTAAATGTGATAAAGAAGAACAAATATTAGAAACTATGAAAAAATGCTGATTTTTTTCTATTATTAGCTATGAATTGCAATCTCCATTTCATAAATGTTTTTAACTTAGAACCTATTTTCATGTACCTCAGTGGGTTATACGATCAGATTTGCAAGGTGAAAGAAGGAAAAGGTCATCTTCCTAGTAATCTGAAGTTATTGACCATATGAACCAATGGGGTGTACTTTTACATCTTTAGATTCCTATTGTCAGGTTTTGGATGCAGTTAGTATTCATGTCTATCTACTCTATTTCTGTTACCACTACAGAAGGATCAACATTTTTATCAACTAGTTCAACAACTAATAATGTGTCTGTCTGTGGAAAGAAACCTTATGAAATTCCTTTTACATATGGGCAGAGATACTTGGGGGAGTGGGACTTTGACTACTCTGCAAGCAAAGTCAGGCTCTAAAAAGTAGAAAATATCTGGTCCTTATTTTCAAAGTGCAATAAGACCACCTACATTACCCTCACATTTGACCTGGTTGGGATTGAGCAAAATAATTTTTCAATTGTGGCTAAAGACCAACACCATCTTTGTGGTTAATGACTTTGATGATAGGATTTATCCTAAATCTCCAAGAGCAAGAAAAAAAAGACCTCTTCAGAAAGTACTAGTCTCTCTTTATGTGTTTTTAATGTTCTGATCAATGTCAGCTAATGTGATGGCATGAAAGGGAAAATGCTGAGGAGAATGCTATTTAAATTTTAGGCATTTAATACCTGGACCATCAGTTAAATAAGAGACCCACAGAAAGAAGAAGTAGGGTCTAGCCTGTCAAAGAGTTTATACTGTTTCTGGCGAATCAAGACATACATAGGGAAAGTTTTCACAAAACAGTGATTAGCTGCCCAATATATAAAACAAGAAGAACATCAGGAACTCAAAGCAAAATTAATGAAGTAAGGTATTATGAAGAGGTCTAGGAGACAAGATCTAAGCTTGTTCTTGAGTATCAGAAGATTTTACATAAAATCAAAGACTGAGCATAAGGGGGAAGAATTCTGTTTATTCTGATAAACGTCTACACATTTTGTGAGATCCCAGTGTATTTGAAAATTGTACCTAAAAAAAAAAATAAAAACTCACAAACTTTTTATGAAAAGAAAATTATTTCTCAAAAAATTCCAAATTATATGGAACATTTATTGATGATCTCTCACAGTAATTAAAACAAAACTAATTTTTTTTTAAAAAAAGTGGTAATTATTTCCTGGAGCATTGGTAGGATTCATTGGGTCGATTGGGCTCCTCATTGTAGGAAACATGAGTATGAGCAACACAGAAAAAATTTCAAAATCCTATTTAAGTAGCCTTTAAAATAAGGTCAAAGGGATGAAATGGAAATACCATCCTCTCGGATATATGGGGCCCACATTGCACTCTGTGTTTTAGTTATTCAAGTGTAGCTTGGGGGTGAAGGTAGAGGGAGCTAAAAATGGCTATTAGAATTAGAGACCACAATATGGGGGCATTACCAATGACCCAGATGAGAGTATACACCAGAGTCACAGTAGCTTTGACTGAGAGAAAGGGAAAGATGGTAAAAACACATAGGAAATAGAATCAACAAGATTTAAAGAATCAGATAGATATAATACAGAATGATGGAGGGACATGGGAAAAGAAAAGTGAAGGATAATGACTGAGTTTATGATGTGGGTCAGAGGCTGATGGTGGCATCATTCACCTAGATACGAATGTTTGCAAAAGAACAGCAATTGGTGGGGGCAAAATTAGTTCAGTTTTAGACCCATTGTGGGGTTTTGTATTTAATTTTTTTTAATTACAAAATAAAAAGTTTTCAGAGAAAGAAAATCAAATGGCTGATTTTTTTTTTTTTTTTTACCATTGCCACATTGACAGATACAGTATTTACATGTATTTGTGTTGTAAAAGTTGAATGCCATATGTTGGTTCCTCTAAGATTTATATACTTTCACTGAAAGCCAATGGTCCTGTCAAATTCATCTGTCAGTAATAGCAGAAAGTCAAGAAAAAAAGGTTCTAACTTGCCAAAGAATTTGGCTATTTGTCAAGAGGAAAAAAAGAGAAATCTCTAAAGTACTGCTCCTTGTGTTCCATGTGTGGCAGAGATAAATCATGTAATACACCAATGTGGAAAGGCAAAACATCAATATCAACAACTAGCAATATTCTAGCTAAAAATTAAACATCAAATTCTTTTGATAGTTGAGATCAGTGGAGCCCCTGGAATGATTTGGCCATAGCCATAGGGCATATCTAGAGAAGAAAAAAGACCAAAATTTAGATCTGCTTTCTCAAGCAAAATTCTTTCCTTGATTCCAAATTCCATTTCTTCTAAATATACTTTGTAGATTTACAGGTCACATTTCTAATATGCAAGCTTTGTTCATGCTTCACTGATAAAAGGAGAATCCATAACAAAAACAAAACAAAAACAAAACAAAAGATGCTTCTTAAGCTCTTATACAGTCATAAAACCTATACACCACTAACTGAAAGCCAAATTTAAGGAAAATTACCATATTATACACAAATATGTAACCAAAAACAGAAAGAAATCAATCATAAAATCTAAATTACTTTGTTTAAAAATGCTCACTCATTTCTAGAGTTGAATAAATTAAGCTAAATGAGGAAAAATTTTGACTTTTAGTATTTCTCCTCTTAATAAGACAAAGAGATTTCAATAAATAACTGGGGTTTTCCCTAAAGTTTATCTGATTCTGATCAATTTAATGTTATTATTGTTTTAAAACTCATATCATCACCAGCAGCAAGAACAATTTCTATTCTTTGTAGCTCTTCTTTTATGTACAGAAGGGCACAGTTCGTGTATGGTAAATATTCTCCTCCTATACAGGCCTCCAAATTCTTCTTAACAGTATACTCAAGTTAATTACTATCCATCCTCTAGCATATAAAAGTAAACCTATTTTCCATATTTGAGTTGAACCACTGGCAATTGTTTTGCATATTTAAAAACATACTGTCAAAGCTCCAGGAACAACAAAACCACTTGAAGAAGCATGAAGCAGATAGGCTTCAATAAATTTCAGTCCCCAAGTTCTAAGATGATAGTTTGTAGTAATGTGATCTAACAACTAATCCATTTAACAAATGGAAAAAATGTGCCTTTTAATATCAACACACACATACACCATACCAGCAAATCAAAGGGGAAAAAAGGGATGTTTTCTCTGTGTCTTTACAAAAATTAATGTTCATCATAAATTACCCAATTTATAACTAATACAATCAAGAAAGACATTTAATTAGCAATTAGTTTGATTAACGTAACTTTGAGATTAATTTGTTTTACCAGACGGCCTTCATGAAAATAATTCTTACAGAATTTCTTTAAAAATCAGCCAAGGTAATTACAGGATGTAGGAAGAGGTAGAAATTTTAAGTTATATTAAGAATAAATAAATGGGCTTAAGTTACAAGCCTCCGAGGTCTGACTAGGAAGATGGCAAACACAAATTTAAGGGCCTAACCAGTGAAGATACTGAGCCAACAACTAGGAATACTTGGTATTTTTTGTTTGTTTGTATGGTACTGAAGGTTAACTCAGGGTTCACACATACTAGGCAAGCTCTGAAGTACGTGCCCAGCCATTTTTTTTTCTTTATTTTACTTTGAGATAGGGTCTCTCTAAATTGCTCAAGCTGGTCTTGAATTTGTCATCCTCCTGCCTCACCTCCCCAAATAGTTGGGATTATAGGCGTGTGCCATCCAGCTTGGCAGAAGTTTGCTATGAAGGCAAAATTCAGAAATTAAGTCAACAGGTGCTAGAGGGGAGTAAGATGTGTAAGAAGGAAAATCCCCAAATTTGTCATTGGGAAACTAAATTGAACCAAATTTAAGGAAATTTCTAAATCACAAAAGAACAAAGAAGCAAGCACGCATAGAACCCATCAAGAGCTCCGCTGAATGTCTGCCTGGCAGCCATGTCAACTGACTTCACTACAGGACAACAACTGCGGTCCTTAATCAGGAGGACATGCATTTTGAGGCATCTCTCCTGAAGCGGTGATGCGTTCATTCTCTGTTTACTCACAAAGAAGGGAGGTCACCTTTATTGAGTGCCTACTTTTATCAGACACTGAACTACAAGGCTTCATGTCCACGATTTTAGGTGGCTTTGGTATCATCACAATCTTTTCTATTTTCTTCCTGAAACACAATCTACATTTCTCAGCTGCTATTGTTGCTAAGCATGGTGCTTATATGGATGTATGGCTAATGGAATTTGGGGAGAAATAATGCATTCCAGTATCCAGTACTAGATCATAGAAACTTGCCATAGTGATCCACCAGGTCTTCCTTCATTTACTGGTTGACAGAATAAGGATACCAACAAGGGCCTAGAGGGTGGGTTCTTGACAACTCTGGATAATATTCCCATACTATGAATACCCCTAAGGGAAATAGCATTAAAAATAAATACATATTTATCATGTTAAACCAAATATATGTATATTTGAAGATTTCTTCACTAATGAAGCTAATATTTCTTATCATTCATTAATGCACCTGTTTATCTAATTTGATCTTACAACATTTTCTTATAATGGTATTTTTATCCTAATACATCAAATGGGTAAAATAGATGAATCAGGAATTTGAACCTAAGTCTGTCAGATGTGTCAGACACTAGATCTATTCCCACTCACAGTTGGGTAGAAAGTATATAAATCAAAGAAGACATGAGCTGTGTTGTGTTTTGTTTTAATTGAGATGAACTTCAATAATAGAAATCAATCATTTTGAATGAAAAATTCAGTGAAATTTAGTACATTCAAAATGTGCAACCCCATACATGTCTAGTTCTAAAACATTTTCATCACCTCAAAGAGAACCTCATGCCCATTAAGTAATTACTCTCCACTTCCCCCTCCTCCATCACCTAGGAACCAATAATGTATTTTCTATCTCTATGGATTTACCTAGTCAAGATCTTTCATATAACTGGAGTCACATAAACATGACCATTGTTTCTGGCTTCATTAACTTCAAATATTTTTTAAGTTAAATCACAATATAGTGTATATCAAGAATTCATGACAACGGAAACTCCACCAAGGAAACCAGCGGCCACCATCTTGGAGAGCTGAAGTAACCACCGCCACTCTCCAACAGATTGCAACAATAAAAC
>NW_026000026.1:39826269-39883314 GCF_001458135.2 Marmota marmota marmota | reverse complement strand
GAAGAAATAGAAGAAGCCATCAAAAGACTACCAACCAAAAAAAGCCCTGGACCAGATGGGTATACAGCGGAGTTCTACAAAACCTTCAAAGAAGAATTAATACCAATACTTTTCAAGCTGTTCCAAGAAATAGAAAAAGAAGGAGTTCTTCCAAATTCATTCTATGAGGCCAACATCACCCTGATCCCGAAACCAGACAAAGACACTTCAAAGAAAGAAAACTACAGACCAATATCTCTAATGAACCTAGATGCAAAAATTCTCAATAAAATCCTGGCGAATCGAATACAAAAGCATATCAAAAAAAATTGTGCATCATGATCAAGTAGGATTCATCCCTGGGATGCAAGGCTGGTTCAATATATGGAAATCAATAAATGTAATCCACCACATCAATAGACTTAAAGACAAGAACTATATGATCATCTTGATAGATGCAGAAAAAGCATTCGACAAAGTACAGCATCCCTTTATGTTCAAAACACTAGAAAAACTAAGGATAACAGGAACTTACCTCAACATGGTTAAAGCTATATATGCTAAACCTCTGGCTAGCATCATCCTAAATGGAGAAAAACTGAAGGCATTCCCTCTAAAATCTGGAACAAGACAGGGATGCCGTCTATCACCACTTCTATTCAATTTAGTTCTTGAAATACTAGCCAGAGCAATTAGACAGACAAAAGAAATTAAAGGCATAAAAATAGGAAAAGAAGAACTTAAATTATCGCTATTTGCAGATGACATGATAATATATTTAACAGACCCAAAAGGGTCTACAAAGAAACTGCTAGAGTTAATAAATGAATTCAGCAAAGTGGCAGGATATAAAATGCGATGCCAATCAAAATCCCAATGGCATTTCTTGTAGAAATAGATAAAGCAATCATGAAATTCATATGGAAAAACAAAAGACTCAGAATAGCAAAAGCAATTCTAAGCAGGAAGTGTGAATCTGGAGGTATAGCGATACCAGAGTTTAAACTGTACTATTTTGTCTGAGTACATTTTTTCCACTCTTAGGTGTCAATCTAAAAGGGAAATATTTGGTCATAAAGAAATTCTGTGTTTAGCCTTTTGAGAAACTGTTAAATTGTTCTCCACAGAGTTTGTAGCATTTTATAGTCTCATCTGCACTCTACATAACTTCCAAATTCTCCACATCCTTGTCAACAGTATCATTTTTATTTTTACTAAAGCTACCCTAGAAGGTACGAAATGGTATATTACTATGGTTTTGATTTGCATTTTTCTAAAATCCTACAATGTTGACCATCTTTTTCAGTTGTTTAGTGAACATTTGTGTATCTTCTCTGGTGAAAATATCTATTTAAATACTTTCCACATTTTTAATTGGGTATTCTTTGTGTTTTGAGTTGTAAGTATTCTTTATTTTGAATAATAAGTTGTTATCAGATATGTGGTTTGCAAATATTTTCTCCAACTGTATATTTTATCTTTTCACTTCCATCATGTTTTTTATTAGTGCATTATAGTTATTCCTAATATTGGAGTTCATTTTTACATAATCATACAAGCTTGGAATATAGTTTTCTCCATGTCAGTTCCCAGTTACTTCCCCTTTCCTCCACTTCTCCCTGCCCTTGCTCATCTTTCTCTACTCTACTGGTCTTCGTTCTATTTATTTTTTTTTTAATTAGTGCTTTATGGATATATATAAAGGAAAAATTCACTATGGTAAGTTCATGTATGTACATAGCATAATTTGGCCAATTTCATTCCACTCTTCTTCTTTTCCTCTCCCTCCTCCCTCCCCTTAATTCCCATCTGCTGCTCCACTGTCTTATTTGTTATTATATTCCCAATTCATGGCATAGTTCTTGATACAGGGAAACAAAGTATTTCTTAAATTATATCACCAAACCATTAAGAATTCAATCAAATAATAAAGTAATTAGTGTCAGCTAGCACTAAAACAAGATAGGACAAACTGTCATATCTGTGAGCAAATGGGAAGACAGGATTTCGCCTACTTAGCAACATAAGATGGTAGGTACCAATCAGAGCAATGCAACAATCAGTTTTGGAATCTGCAGATACATTTTCCCCCAATTAAATTCTTCCTTTCTCCTGCTAGAGGGAAGAAACAATGAAGAGAGGAATTAGGGAAGATGATATACACAGATTTTCCCTGGGATATGTAGCTTGAGTAAGGTATTCAGGGAAGCAGATTGTGTCCTCTGTAATTCCTTCTGATCTCACATTAGATCTGTAAAACTTCTCCAACTACTTGTTGAACACAGGGGTTTGTATGAAAAATAACTCTGTATTCTTCACTGAGGAAAGACTCTCAAAACACACAATTCATTTCCTGCAGTTTTTCCATCCAGCTGTAAGTTAGCAATTATAAAAAGAGTTAAAAATACAAAACCGTGGACCAACTTATTAATGAGTATGTCTCTTACCACATTACTTTTTTAGGGTACAGGAGTAACAAACAAACAAACAAACAAAAACTGTACAAGCTGTAAGCTGCTGATGAGTTAAAGAGTAATTGTTTAGAGTGTAACTTTCCAAGCTTTGGGGAGAACAGCAAAACAAAAAGAGTCCTAACCAAAACAGTCTGACCCAGATGATCCCTTGCTTTCCTGAAGATTTCAGTTCAGTTGCTGTGCTTTGAGTTGGGACCACAAAACCAGGACTTTAAAGAGCACTAGATATGTGTGCTAAGGAAAGTTAATCCTGAGGGTCAATTTTTGCAGCAGAGAAAGGCTGAATGTCAAAATGGTCATGAAATTTAGTTGGCCTTCTTCCTTGAACCTAAATGTTTGATATTTGGCAAGAAATTGGACCTCAACCAAATATAAGCCATTTACAGTGTGTAAATTCCAGTGTGAATGAGTTTCATCTTTAACATTAAGAAGTTTGAGCAGTTTTTTAACAAAGAAACAAATTTTTACTTGAATATATTTAAAGAATTAGTCTGTTAAAAGCTTTAATATATTTATTTACCCTTAATCTCAGTTGTAAATACTATTAATAATCATTCTTAACAAAGTTAAATATGACAGGTCAAAAGTAAATGATGAACTCACTAATATATGCCATGACTCAAAAATAAATATTTATTAGTGTCCAGTAAGCCCTTTGTAAGTAAAAATTGCACAACAAGAACCTCAGCACTCATTTGACAACCAACTTAGAAGTAATATTGCAGGTAAAAAGCATCCAATACTGCTAAAATTGTTTGGTAAAAAGCTTGATGATAAACAGGATGTTTACATTATCTCAAAGTAGCTCTCCAAAAGAAACATGCTAATTAAAAAAGGTAAAAAAATCCTGTCAGACACCATCCAACTCTTGAAACTTACTATTAAGAGTAATAAGACAAACTGTGTAATTCCCAATATGATGCACCAATAAGGATATATCTCTGCATGATATTCTTGGCAAAAATGTATAACCTGAAACTAACCACACAGAAACATCACATATGTAAAACTTAAGGATTTTCAAGAAAAGATTCTGATTTATGTTCTTTAAAAATGACAGTCATGAAAGACAGACTGAAGAAATTTATCCAATTTTATAAGACTAAACCGAAATGACAATGAAATGTAATGTGTGATCCTGAATTGGATACTAGACCAGAAAAAGAAAAGTGTTTTATTATAAAAGACATTAGGAGGACAGTTGGTGAAATTTGAACATGATATACAGATTAAATAATATCAGCGCTGTCAATATCAATGTCCTCATATCAATAATTGTACTATCTTTATATAAGAAAATGTCTCCCTTTTGGGGAATCACAAAATGAAATATTTAGGGAATAAAGAAGCATTATGCCCATTTTTATTCCCTACCTTATTTCTAAATATTTGAGAACTAAAAATAAAGATATAATAAAGATGTGTAGTAAACACAAACCCACATAAGGCTGTGTGTGTGTGTGTGTGTGTAGGAGAGGGAAGAGAGAGAATACCAAAGCAAACATGGAAATAGTTAACATTTGGGGTTTTATGTGTAAAATAAATGTGAATGGAAAATCTTTGTACACTTTGAAAATTTTCTGTATGTCTGAAGTTATTTCAAATTTAAAATGTCCCTCAGAAACCAAGTGGTCCAAGCCTCATTCTCAGGGAGGAAAAACCATAATTGCACAGAAAATCTAAATCTTACAAAAGAGTCTGAGACTTTCCCTACTGTAGCCTATGTGTCTGCACAAACATTAACATAGTCTCAAGAGATCTTCACAGAACTGCTAATTTGAAAGCATTATAGGGCTCCAAAGTTGTAACAGACATAAGCATTTACTTTACTGGGCTACCAGCCTCTTTTGAGGAACAGCCTGGCCTTGATTAAACTCTTAGACCCAAGAGAGTCTTTCTTCCCTCCCATGTTCCCCTGTTAAAGTTTGACATACTTGAGGAGTTGAAGAAGAAACCAGACCCAATGAGAGGTCTCCTTTTCCCCTGAGCAATCAAAATTAAGAGTGCAGCTTCTAGCTTGAGTTTGTTCAAATTCTGCTTCTCCCCTTTAATACTATATAACTACAGGAAAATTACTTGGTCTGTATTTCTGTAAAATTAATATAATAACAGTACTTGCCTTTAGGACTACTGGGAGGATAAATGAGACAATTTATGTACTTAGCATGGGGCACTGTATGTATAAGTGCTCAGAACATATGAGTTATTATTATTATGACTAAAAAAGGGTAGCTGATAGAGCTCTAAGTCTAGATTCTCATTTCTGAAAAAGCAACCTGAAGAATAATTGTTGGTAGAGCATTTTTCATGTATATATGGAGTCAACTCTCAAATACGTATGAGTAGTTAAATTTGTTTTTGCCAGAAACACAGTCATGCAATAATTATTTTACCTTCATCTTCTTCATTTAGGATATTGATCATTAAACTAGAAAGAGAATTAGAAACAACCTAAATGTCTATCAGCAGGAAACTATCTAAATACTTTATGATACTTGCTTTCATTGGAATGATAGGAAGCAATTAAGAAGAATGAGACGGATGAAAAACATACTAAAATGGAAGGATATCCAGTTCATGTTGTGAAATAAAGAAAAAAATATAATTTATAGTATGTGTACAATTTCTTTAAATGGGCACAAAGTAAGAAAAATGAATTGTATAATTATATTTGAAACACTCAAGAAATAATAGAATGAGACTGGGTAGGGAGTGGGAAAGTTCCAAATTCTACCTTATACATTATTATCTGTAGTCATTTATTTGAACATTTCAATAATTAGGATTCTGCAAACATTTATAAGGCTACCACACATGTTACCAAAAGTGTGTATGTGTACACACATACATTCATTAAATGTGCATCTTTATGTACATGTAGGCATATTTATGTACCTATATATAAATATGCTTATATGTGCAAATATAACTTTGTCAATTCTGCAATTGAATAGCTTTGACTAGCTCTTGATAGTATAATGGGAGTTGCCAAAGCTATTAGCTAGTAGATCCAGCCACCGTTTCCAGAAGCTCATGTCAGGTTGTCACAGTATCCTGACTGTACATAAGATTGATCTGGAATAGAAGAGGAGAGTAAACCAAATAAAATTTAGCAACCAACATCCAATAATTGTGCTTAAGCATTTACATCCTTTCTTAAATTTGTTGCTTAGAAAAATAAACATGATAGAAAATTATGGAATTTCATATCAGTATAATCCAGGTAATTATGGACTATTGGTTGAAAATGTGAATCGATTTGGAAAAAGATAGTGTCAGCAGAACAGAGTTATGGAGTTCAATAGGTACTCTGTTTCATGAGGATATACTTCAAATATGAGGTCCATGGGGTAAGAATGAATGAAAGTAACCCTCAGTAAATGAAAGAGGAAATTGATTAGCCCAAGGTCACACATGAAGTTAGTGCTGTAGGCATGGAATCGACTGCCTGTTGGAGGCAGGAAGGTAATGCCCATGGATAAGGGGCATAGGTGGTAACTGGAATAAAGAAGAAAGCTTGCACTAGCCCAAGGAAAGCTATAGTTGCTGGTCTCCAATCTAATCTTTAGACTGAAGGCCTAATCTTTTCAACATTACTTCTATGAAGAGAAGCCAGACATGTATAAGAAACATCCTGAATAGTAAATATTGGGCAACAAATAAAGCATGTGTTCACATATGCCTGTATATTCCACAAATAGAAGGCTGCTATGGGGTAGGCCAGTCACTGTTTGCCACCTTTGAGGATCTAAGTGTTGAGATACTAGCTGACACTTTCTCTTTCCAGTTCTGTCCTTTCTGTCCCTGGTCTCCAACTAATTGACTAAATTAAAAAAGAGAAAGAAAAAGGAAGGAGCACTTACAAGCTACCAGATCAGAAACTTAGAGTGTGAAGAACATCAAAGAAAGAAAGTAAAATGAAGAACAAGAAGCAAATTCTGGCCCTCAATAAGTATAAAATCTAATAGGCCAAGAAGAATAATTTACATAACTCTATATTATAATAATAACTAGCACAGAAGAATTAAATTGAGGGCTGCTATAGGAACCTACTAGATCAGTTGATCAAGCTGAATGAATGAGGAAGATTTCGATAGAAGAAAAGCTGTTGAAAATAGTATTGCATAGTGTAGAGAGGGAAGAAGCATCACAGGTAGAAAGGCCAGTAGAGAGAAACACTTGCATGTGATGAGGCATGATGTATTAGTAAAGAAGAAGTTAATTTATATACGGAAAACATAGGTTGTGTGGAAGAATGCAGCTCTAAGAGAAGGGACTGAGAAGAGATTTTGAGAGGTTGACGTGATTCTCTACTATTTCAGAAGATTTCCTCCAACAACAAATGATTTTAAAAAGTGAAAAGTTGGCAAAGAAAAGACTTATTAGTTAGCTAATTATTATTGAGGGAGTCAAATAAAGTAGATACACTGGAAGTGAAAAAGAGATGATGAGTATAAGCCACTATAGAACTGGAAAGGTGGTGCATGCCTATAAACAATCACAGCAACTTGTGATGCAGAGGCAGGAGAACTAAAAGTTCAAGGCTAGCCTCAGCAACTTAGCAAGGCCCTAAGCACTTAGCAAGACCCTATATCAAACTATAAATTAAAAAGGGCTGGGTAATATTCTATTGTGTATATATACTACATTCATCTACTGAAGGGCATCTAGGTTGGTTCCACAGTTTAGCTATTGTGAATTGTGCTGCTATAAACATTGATGTGGCTGTGTCCCTGTAGTATGCTGTTTTTAAGTCCTTTGGGTATAGATCAAGGAATAGCTGGGTCAAATGGTGGTTCCATTCCCAGTTTTCCAAGGACTCTCCATACTACTTTCCATATTGGCTACCAATTTGCAGTCCCACCAGCAATGTATGAGTATGCCTTTTCCTCACATCCTTGCCAACACCTATTGTTGTTTGTCTTCATAATAGTTGCTATTCTGACTGGAGTGAGATGATATCTTAGAGTAGTTTTGATTTGCATTTCTCTGATTGCTAGAAATGTTGAACATTTTTTCATATATTTGTTGATTGATTGTATATCATCTTCTGAGAAGTGTCTGTTCAGTTTCTTGGCCCATTTATTGATTGGGTTATTTGATGTTTTTGGTGTTTAGCTTTTTGAGTTCTTTATATACCCCAGAGATTAATGCTCTATCTGATGTTCAAGTGGTAAAAGTTTTCTCCCAAGATATAGGCTCTCTATTCACCTCACTGATTATTTCTTTTGCTGAGAAGAAGCTTTTTAGTTTGAATCCATCCCATTTATTGATTCTTCATATGCTTTTTAAAAAATTTAATTTGTTACTAATGACAACAGAATGCATTACAATTTGTATTACACATATAGAGCATAATTTTTCATATCTCTGATTGTACACAAAATAGAATCACATCCTTCATGTCTTCATACATATTCTTAGGATAATGAAGAAAATGTTTATATATACACAGTGGAATATTACTCAGCAATAAAAGAGAATAAAATCATGGTATTTGCAGGTAAATGGATGGCATTGACTATAATGCTAAATGAAGTTAGCCAATCCCCCAAAACCCCAAAAACCAAATGCCAAATGTTTTCTCTGATATAAGGAGGCTGATTCATAGTGGGATTGGGAGGGGGATTGGGAGGAATAGATGAACTCTAGATAGGGAAAAGGAGTGAGAAGGGAAGGAGGGTGCATGGAGGTAGAAAAGATGGTGGAATGAGATGGACATCACTACCCTAAGTACATGGATAAACACAAGAATGGTGTGAATATACTTTGTGTACAACCAGAGATATGAAAAATTGTGTTCAAAATGTGTAATATGAATTGTAATGTATTCTGCTGTCACATAAAACAAATTTCAATAAAAAAGTTAATAAATAAAGCTTTAAAAAGGGTGCTAGGGATGTAACTCAGTGGTAAAGTACCCCTGGGTTCAATCACCACTTCCAAAAAAAAAAAGTCACTTTAGAAAAAAAATACTATGGAAATCAGTATAGAGGTTCCTCAAAAGACTAGGAATGGAATTCCCCTATGACCCAGCTATACCACTTCTTGGTATTTATCCTAGAGAATTAAGGCCATCATACTATGTTTATACATGGTCCCATGTTTATAGCAGCACAATTCACAATGATCATGCTATGGAAACAACCTATAGACATCAATGCATGGAGGAATAGATAAAGAAAATGTGGCATATATACATGATGAAATTTTAATAAGCCATAAAGAAAAATGAGATTATGTTATTCTCAAAAAAATGGCTTGTATGTCTTTTCTCATGTTTGGAAGCTAGAGAGAAAAACGGTGGGGAGGAGGCTGAGGTTGTAGCTCAGTGGCAGAGTGCTTGCCTAGCATGTGTGAGGCACTGGGTTTGATCCTCAGCACCATATAAAAATAAACAAATAAAAAGTAAAGGCATTTTGTCCATCTACAACTACAAAAAAAATTTTTTTAGTTAAAAAAAAAAGATGAGGAGGAGGAGGGATGGTCCTCAGGAAACAGAAGGGAGACCAGTTGAAGAGAGGAAAGGGACCAGGAAGAGGGAGGAGGAAAGGGGATGGGGAGTTACTAGGGAATGAAACCGAGCAAATAATACAGTTACATAGTGTGCATGTATGAACAAGTAACAGCAAATCTCACTATTATGTTTTTATAATGCACCAATAAAAAAGAGAACACTAAAAATAATAATAATAATAAAGTAAAAATAAAAGTCACTGAAATGGATGTTTGCATCTGGGCAGCATGGTGAGTTTGAGATCTGGTCCAAAGATCTTGGAGAAAAGGGTGCTTCTAGCTACACAGGGAGCACAGGTTGGAAAATAATGAATGTCATTTGCCTAGAGTCACATTACAAGTAGTCTGGTTTGGATCTGTATGATTCTGAAGCTCATACATTTGACCACTGGAAAGAAAGAAAGAAGAAAGGAAACAATGTCAAATAAATGCCCCCAGAAAAAGATGAAAGCAGCTGAAGCTAAGCAATGGTTTGTGGATTTGGGAATGAGGATGCCACATGTGCCCTCTGGAAAAGAGGTTTCAGCTGAGCACTTGGGAAGCAGCCAGACACTGAAGACAAAGAGCAAGGGTGTGGTGAGGAAGTGGTGTCAATAAGTGCTGACAAAATGTTGGAGAACATTTGGCAGTGAGCAGATGGTGAGTTTGGCAGGAGAGAAGGAAGTTAAGTTGGAATTTTCTTGAGTTTGTTATGTTTGTGTGTTTTATGTTGGTGGCTGCTAAGTCTTTGCATTAGTCCATCTCATGGCATTTAAGACAACTTTATCATATCCTTTAAGTAAAAGGAAAGATCAGATGTAAGAGAATGACTAGTTTCCAGAATGGTCGGAAAGGAAGACCTGAATAACTGATTATTTTCCTTTTTCTCCTGAACCCTCTCAAAGTAATGTCTCTGAAAGAGAAAGCAGTTCCTTTAAAGATAGAATATCAAGATTCCTGAATGAAAGAAAAAAAAAATGCAACCATTGGCTTGAGGAAGCCAGATAATACCCCTAACTCACCTCTATCCAGTGAAAAGATTCTTAAATACCAGTGGTGACCTGTCTGAAAGTCAAGACATCAAAAGAAATCCCAAGTCCCTTAGTAAAAGAAGACAAAAGGAAGCAAACAACTGGGGACAGCGCAGGCAATGGCCATGACCATCACCTGCAACTCCTTGAGTTGCACTGATTCTCTGGACCTATCAGCTAGGTCCCTGTGCTGGCTCATTCTTCTGTCTCATCCCTGATTTCTGCAAACGATTTTTGAGGTATTCTGACCAATACTCCTGGGCAAACTGCCAGATAGGTGCTCCCTAGTCCTAATCAACCAAAAAGAATAGAGGAAATGACTCACATCCTTTCCTTACATTTCCATTTTGTCCCTTAAATAGAAACAGCTGCCAGGAAGCTATATGCCCTGCCTCTCATTGGAAGAAGTGACTAAGCAGGCCATTGGGATGGGTGACTGGTCACTGCTCCTGCATAGCTGGCTACCATCTTGCTAGCTCTCCTTCCTCTAAAGTCGTTCCTTCCTTCCTTCCTTCCTTCCTTCCTTCCTTCCTTCCTTCCTTCCTTCCTTCCTTTCTCTCTCTTTCTCTCTTTCTTTCTTTTCTTTCTTTTTTTTTTTTTATTTAACCAGAGATTGAACCTAGGGGTTCTCAACCACTAAGTCACATTCCAGTCTTTTTTTTATATTTTATTTAGAGACAGATAGGATCTCACTAAGTTTGTAAGGCTAGCTTTGAACCACCATCCTCGTGCCTCAGCCTCCTGAGCTGCTGGGATTATAGGGGGAGTGTTCTTAAGTGGAACAACAAAGAACAACTTTGCTAGTGTGGACGAAAATCTGTTAGAGTTGTCACTGTAAACTCATCAGGGCAAGACTTTAACCACTCCACAGGAGGGACCTCCATACTCTACTCTCTCTAGAGACTAGCTATCGAAGACAAGGAGCGTAAATCAAATCATGGACAGGCAACTTCAGTTGGACTCCAGTCCAAATTACTGGTCTTGCGGAGCAAGCCCAGCTTTGCCAACAAAAAGCTCAACCTATACTTTAATCTTCATCTGATTCCTGTGTTCATCTTAATCCAGAATCAGGAAGCATTGAATAAAGTGATATATTGGACTCTCAAGTCCTAAAGTCTAATACTCTCAACATCAGATTTGTCATTCACTAGCCTTAACCTCACCCATTTTTCCATGCTCCAACCCATTTACCTCTCATGTGGTCTGAGTCTCACTGTTGAGTTGTAGCTCCCTCTTGAACCTCAAGAAAAAAACTCATATGAATTTTACAAAAATTAAACTGTTGCATATGAATCGACCATTTATTTCAGGAGCTCAGGGTAATACTTAAACATCTACATTTCTGGCCAAGTATCATGCCAATATCATTGACCACACTTTGAATCGAAAGGTTAGATTAGTGGTTCCCCAAATTGGTTGTATTTTGGAATTACCTAGGGGACACTTTCGAATTCCCAAACCCAAGACACAGACTGAACTAATTTAATCATTATGTATGACAATGCAACACAGTAAAACTGTTTTTCAAACTTTCCCAGTTAATGGAGACTATCATGCTAAGTGAAATAAGACAATCCCCCCAAAAAACAAAGGTTGAATGTTTTCTCTGATATGTGGATGATGATACACAATAAGAAGGTTAGAGAGAAGAAGATCATTGGATTAGACAAAGGAGAAGGGAAGGGAGGGAGAAAGGCAATAGGGAAGACAGTAGAATGAATTAGACATAACTTTCCTATGTTCATATATGAATACACACCACTGAATCTCCACATCATGTACAACCACAAGAATGGGATCTTAATTAGAATAAGTTATATTCCATGCATGTGTAATAAGCCGAATTAGACTCTACTGTCATGTATATGTAAAAAGAATAAATTTTTTTAAAATTCCCCAGTTGATTACAATATGTGATCAAGTTGAAAAACAATGTTTTGAAGTGACAAGCATCCTTGCAAGGCCTCAATGTAAAAGACAAATACCTGGAGGCTTTAAGCAACTAAAACTCTCTATGAACTTGAAGGCAAAGCCAGTGTCTTAAGCTAGATTAATAAAAAATAAATTATTTAAGTTAAAATAAAAGTCAATAATTGTGATTATACATTGGCTGGGCTGTACATCGATTTTGGTTTGTGTGGCTATATTATAAGAGATATATACTGATATCATGGACTATGCCAAGAGAAGAGTGACTCATACTGAAAATATAGAAAGGGCCAAAAAAACTATTTTCAAATAATCTAAGGTCTATTCCAAAGAAAAATTAGACTTCACTATTCAAGTTTCCTTTTTTTTTTTTTTTTTTTCAGTTGAGTGAAGTTTTAACACTTGCAGACCCTATCTAAATTCTCCTTGGGCAAGTTTTCTCCCTCGTTCAAGCAGACTAATGGTGGGTGTCCACATCTATCCATGTCTGGACCCAGCACTAAAGGGGCTGAATCTCAAATAGGGTTTGAATACATATGCTTTGCCTCATTTTGGCAAAATTATTCCTCTTATTGTACAGGTAGGTGTTGTGAAATGTCCCAGGCACATGTAGGAATGTGGCTGGGTTAAGATACCTTTGATTTCTTTGCATGGTTGATAATGCAGATGGTCTTAGAAGCCTAAATTTTTGTCCAGATAAATTCCAACAAAAATCCATTACTTTTTTGGCAGTGTTGATTCTTCTGGGAAAATCTGATTTAGATAGGCCAAAATATATGACAATATTATAGGCCTTAAAATGATGTCCTCAGGGTCTGTTCAATGTTAAACAGTATCTGAAAGACACTAGAATCTCTCTTTGTTGAATTAGGAAGCATTCACAATCTGTTCATGCTTTGTTTATGCTGTGTTTAAGATTTAATGAAGATTTGTTACTGGTAGCCAGAAACAAGAAAACCTAAATGCTCTCTGCCTAAGAGATTTTAAATGCCCCTGACTGTTTTGTTTTGTAAGTAGCTGAAACCCTAAATGATGACTCTTGAGGTTAACTTCAAAAGTGGGGGTTAAAAGTAGCAGAATAAAGGATGCAAAAAGCTTAGGACAGCATTCAACAGCCTACATATGTGCATCCTCATACACACACACACACACACACACACACACACAATTATTTGTCTGGCCTTGGTGGCAAATGTCAGAAAAATAACAAAAAAGCAGTTAAATATACAGCTAATCAAATTCAGTTAAACATATTCCAATTTCTTAATTTATCAATTTCACTTATTAAAAATATCACAATGGTAGTTCTCTCTTTTATCAGTGGGTGGTGTATTTATAGGTCAGATCCATTATTTCAGTGGGTGGTATGTGATGGATTTAGAGGTCAGAACCTAGATGGATGAAACAAAAACTTGAATTCAAATTCTCACTCTTGCCATTTCATTGCTGGGTGAGCTGGGGGAAATTGCCTATAATTTCTCTTATCTCCCACTTCTTTATCAGTAAAATGAGGATAATAACACATTACAAGGTTGTGGAAGAATTAAATTAGTTCATACATTAAAAAAGTACAAAACATAATGCCTAGCATATAGGAGGTACTCAGTAACTGGTGGCGACCTTCATGATCATGTCCCATAAATACTCTTAACATATAAAATAAAACCTTCAAGTAAATGTAAAATATAACTAAATACCCAATGATCTTACCTAAAATTCAAATTTTACAAAAGTTATTTGCTAAAAATATATACAAACACTAGTTACAGATTTTTTTTTTCAAATTATTCTTACTTAACTACTTATCTTGTTCTGTATCTAGACTCCTTTTACTCTTGAAGGCTTCTTGGTGGTTATATCTCAAAGGTAATGATGTTGAACAAAAACCTTACTCTTGTGCCACTCTCTCTTCCTTCCATTTCTTCTTCCTGCCCATCCTCACTCCACTGTTTTCTCTCCTGCTACCCTTTCAAAGAACTCAGATCAGTAAGTAAAGTTGGTTGCTAAAATACCTCTCCCTGGCTTTGCCTGCACCCTGGGTGCCCAAAAGTGGAGTAGGAGTCAATAATGCCAAGGCCCTGGATGGGACATCCATCATGGCATTAATTCTCATACAATCCCTGTCCCTGCAGCATGATTAAGCTCATTTTAAAGAGCAAGAAATCAAATTTTACATCTTTCTCAAGACTTACCAAAGATCACATCTTAGTAATAAACCCAGATCTGTCAGGGCACTCTGAATCCAGTCAAGTACTCCATCTGTGTTCTTGAGTAACCAGATCTAAGTTTTTACCTGAGCCCCCGACCTGTCAGGAAAAATTGATCAGAGCTTATTCTGGCCATCCCTATGAAGGACAATTTGTTTGGAGAACATCCAATGCAGTATTTCTGGTTCTATTCTGCAATTGTGTTCCCTTAATTTGTGTGCAGACTTTTCCAAGTGGAAAAATTATATAAAATAAAATGTTTGAAAAGTATTTCACACTGAGATTGAGTCATTAAGAAGAACAGTCATTAATAATGCATTGACTTTGATTATACTTTCAGTCACTGGGAGCTGTCAATTGAGAATTACTATTCTCTTCTGATGAAGTCAAAGTCATATAAGGGTCTCTAACAATGCACACGATTGTTCTCACATTGTAAAAGTGGGAAATTGTTCTCTCATGGAAAATACATTTCAAGGCCATGGGGCATCATTAATATTCTGGAAGGGTTGTGGTCCAAGGTTGGGATGGGGCAGGGAGTGGATAGAGACAATGAA
The DNA here is from genome assembly GCF_001458135.2 of Marmota marmota marmota. Taxonomy (NCBI): domain Eukaryota; kingdom Metazoa; phylum Chordata; class Mammalia; order Rodentia; family Sciuridae; genus Marmota; species Marmota marmota. The sequence continues at coordinate 39,868,642 of NW_026000026.1, read as the reverse complement.
TTACAAAATAAATGAGAAACATCCAGCCAGTTAAAGATGGCTTGGTAAACACCTCCCCTGCCCTCCCTTTGTCAATGCAGCAAAATTCCTTCTCCAAATCATTCTGGCATGGTGCTCTATGCTACTAAATTCTCTATTGATCTTTGTGGTCTGCTTAATTAAAACGAAAGTTGGAATATAAATGTGGATAGCTTTCGGATATTAGGATACACACCTTTTTCTTCTCTAAAAATACAAACCCACTGTAACAATTGGATTCTGAAATCGACTCAGGTATTCTGGGCCCTGAGCCAAAGTCCATATGTGTGCAGCAAAGAACACTCAGCACTTATTTGGGGGAGTGTATCAACAGGCAATAACTCTCCCAGTCCCCTCTCTGGAATAGAGTTTACAGACTACTTAGAAGGGCAAAAAGAAACAATCTGCAATAAACATTTAAAGTGATGCAGGGCCCTTGATATCCAGCAGCAGCACAGGATAACCGAAATCAAGGCTCTCGTCTCCTGTGTAAGCTGTTGAGCTCTAGAATATGCAGGGTATTTGACCACGGGGTTCACAAGGCCTCCAGGCAACCGGAAAAATGAGGCCAAAAAATTTACTAGTCTGGGAAAAAATCTGCATGCCAACTGAGGCCAAATGAGGCTGCCTTCATTCTGTTCTTTGTGCTCTGTTTCCATCTCTAAGCTTTCAGCATTAAAGCTGCACTTTTCGTTTCTTTTCTTTTTTTAACTGAGCTCTGCAGGGATACACTGTGCCAGCACCTCAAATTCATTAAAATTTCATTAACATCCACTTATGGAGATGCCATTTATTTGCTGCAAAGCATTTTCTGATAATGCTGAAGGAGGAGATAAATGAGATTTTCTTCTTTGGAATCAGAACCAACCAAATTCTTTTCCAAGTTGGGTAGTTTAGTTTTATTAGGCCCAAATATTCCCCTCTAAATGTCATGTATGTAAAGATCCACTGAAACTCAGTCCAGGGGAGAGTCTGATGAATACGATTACTTAGTGCTGCTAATCTGGTTGTGAAATGTTTAGGACTGGTGAGGGGTATGAGTGCCATACCATTACTACATCCTTAAATAATTAACAGTATTTTCTTCTTATAATTAAATCCTAGTTAGGGTTTAAATTTTAAATTTATATCATAGAATTCAAACTTTAAAACATTTTCTGAGTATATCAAATAAAATCCAAATTAGAATTTTTTCCCCTAAGCATATGAAACAGGATTAAAAGTGGTTGGTAGGTCCTTTATGTTTGTTTTTTTTTACTCTAAAATATATTACGATTATGAAAACTAAAGTACAGAAGTGTGGGAAACAATTCTGTATAATACCTTTTTAGCTATGAAATAGCATTACTAAGTGATATTTTGTTACATTTGCTTCAGATAGATGGGGATATGTTAAGCCCCATTTTCTATATTACAGATGTCCTTCACTCTGTTCCACCTTCTAATTTACATGTTTTAAAGTCTGGGTCATTTGTTCTGTAGAATTTTTTCAGTAACAATTTTGCTGGCCTCAACGTATAATTTAGTACTTTTGTCACGTCTCTGTATTTCATATAATATGTTAGCTAGGTCTCAAGGATTGGTGAGATTTATGTTCAATTTTTTCATAGGGAGGAGAATGGCTAAACTATATAAGTAAAGCAAGTAAGATATGTGTGTGTGTGCATGTGTGTGTGTGTGTGAGCATGTGTGTGTGTATGTGAGCGTGTGTGTGTGTGTGTGTGTGTGTGTGTGAGAGAGAGAGAGAGAGAGAGAGAGAGAGAGAGAGAGAGAGAGAGATTGGCCAACATGGATGAACATTGTCTGGATCCTTTAACTCACTAAGGTTACAGAATAGTGACTGCCTCCTCCTCTCACTGTTACTTCACTTATGAAAGCAGTGTTTCTATAAAGAGAAAATTCTCTCCATCGAATCCTTGGTTATGGGGTCCAGCACCTATCTTTCAAAGCCACATCAGTGCACATCCTTTCTCATTTTCATCCCAACAGACTATGCACTCAGGAAGACAGGACAAGCAAAAAGGTTTTCTTTTTTACCAGTTTTTGTTCTTATGAGCAGCATTATACATACAGAAGTTTTAAAGAACAATGTAATAAGCAATCTGATGCCTGGGCATCTTCACACCATGGTTTTAATTTGCATTTCCCTGATTACTAATGAGGGTGTTTTTTTTTTTTTTAATATGCTTACTGGCTGGGTAAAGACATTTGAAGTGCTTTTTGATTTTGTGTTACTCAAGACCAAGAACATCAAGTTCCACATGGATGAGGGAAGGAAGAGACTAGGTTACATCCTGTACACATACCATTAGCTCATCTTCTTCTTGCTGCAGCCCACAACGAGTATTGTTAGAAATGACTGTGTTCCATAAAATATGGTTTGTTATGTAACATAACAGGAATAAAAAATGTTAGAAACCCACTAGAATGGAGGTGAAAAGGTGGTGGTGAAAAGTTTCTGTATCTGTCAGAAGAGAAGATCTGAACAAAGTAGCCCTGTGTTGTCTGAAGAATTACACCTAAGGAAGTTTCCACATGTGTGTGCTCTATGGGACTGAGTACAGAATTAAAGAACAGATGGGTGTAGAAGAGGGGAAAACAGAGCATAAATAATGACACAACCCTCAATAACATGGCATCTCAAATGTTCACAAGAATCAGGCAGGCAATAAAAAAGGAAGTCACAGGCCTCCTATACTTCAAACAGGAAGAGGTGGGAATGGGGCCTCCTGGAGATGTTCTGTCCCATCAGTTTATCATCTGTCTCTTGACAAGTGAGAATGCAGGTGGAAATCTAGATTTCACATAAAATCTCCTAATTTTAAAAACCAATTTCTTTTTCTTTTAACATTTTGAGATCCAAACAATATATCTACAACCCAACATGGCCCTCTTCATCCTCCAGGGTGTTCTCTTTGCATCAGAGATTTTGTCTCTTTTTTTGTCTTTTGTCCTCTAGATTGGGGCTTGGGGCTTGCTCCCCCTTCCCCTTGCCCCACCCCCAGGCATGATCATTTTCATTGACTAGGAGGGCATTGTTTCCAATTCTTATGCCTACAGTCCCTGTCCTGGAGATGTTTCTACAATGGGCATTCACTGAGCCATCTTAACCAGATTTTTGCTATTGTTTATCAGCTTTAAAACTTTTCCCACAATCAGCAAAGGTGTCCAGAGTACTGATGTATATATGGATTGGAACATAAGGTCTCGGCGGCTTTTGAAAAGAAGAGAAATACTTTGTCTTCAAGCAGTGAATATAGATAATGAATAACAAAATGTTCTAAATCTTAATTCATTCTAGGATGTTGCACTGCTTTAATGCCATGCTAATTTTAAGACCTTGAGTGAAAAACATACTTATACTTAAAAGCATTGCATATGAGGAATGAATAAAGAATTTAGGGATATGTATGCTACCCATTATCAAATTTCTGCTGGGCCATCGACGTGGCAGAGAGTATCAACTTGTACTAGGTAACCCTGAAAGGCAGACGTAGCCAAGAAACAGTTCAGAGTTTAAGTTTAAGGAAGACTCTTCTTGAACCTACTGCTTTAGGAAGCTGTGAATTCCTTGTTACTGAAGGCATTCAAGTGACAACTACCATGATATGGGAGCAGGACTTTCACTCCACTAGATAATATGCAAGTATCCTTTCAAACCTGATGGTAATGATTTAGTGAAATTGAAATCTATAAACAAAAGGAAAGATAATCTCCTAAAATGAACAAAGAAGTTTAACTGAAAAAATACAGATAGCTGGATCAAAGCCTTATATCAATACAAAATAGTAAACTGATGCAAATTGTCAGAAAGTTTTAAGTAACAACCATTATTTCAGTTACTTAATATACTTAATAATAACACAGTGTTTTATAACTACAATTAATTGTATAGCTAAGGGCTCTGGGGTTAACTGACTTGTCTTAGGTCATAAAGCAGTTAGTATTTCCATCAGGAATTAGAAGCCAGAGCTTTGACTCTGAGCCATATTATTTTTATTATGTATTTGAATTGCCACATATTCTAAATCATGAATATAAAAGGTTGACTTTGTTTATTAATCAAAATACACTGCAAAAGCTAACATTGGGTAAGTGATTAAGCAAAGATAAGGAAAAGTGGAACAGACATTTACTGGATGCCCTCTTCATCACAGGTCATAAGCTGGACCTTGTTACATACTGTCTCATTTTAGACTCATGATAACTGCGCGGAATTGGCACAAATGTGCCCATTTTGGAGACTGGAGAAGTTAATTCAAAGAAGTTCTTTCTTAAGGCCATACAATTTGAGAGGATCACAGTTGGAATTTTTCATTTGTATTGTAAAATTAGCCCAGATTATTTCAATTAAATTATGAAAAGAAGTCAGAAGATAACTTCTGGTTTAGGTGTAACACAAGAGCTTTTTTTTGAACCATAATTAATTAATTATTATGAATAGCAATAAAATTGATAATATTTAATTCGTAGATATTGCACTACACTTCTATTTTTGGAAACAAAGGTGATTTACGCTATAAACACATGAGATTAGAAATTATTTTTAATGTTTACCAGGTGTAGCTGGGTTACCCACAGAGTTCTATTTCTTAGTCATGAAACTGTCATGATTTTCTTTAGACTAATAGTACTACATCATTTCCTGTGCACCTGCAAGAGAGCCTGATAGATTTTTTTAAATAAATTTGAATTGTTTTATTTGTTTAAATAATTCTATATTGCTAATGTCCTGTAGGCACAGGGCAAAACTGAGTGAGGAGATGAAAGAAAATACTATTATTAAAAGTACTGGCGATGCATTTAACATTTCTTTGCCAATCCTGAACACTTTGCCAAGATAGTGTTCTGCCGGTGGATAATATGTGCTTGTTGGTTGTAGGCCTACCACATGCCAGATGTTGTGCTAGAGGATTCAGGTATATGAGGAATAGTACCATTATCCCACGTAGGTCAACGGCAAAGGCCAGCCTTGTGATATGTCACTGTGCCATCACTGGGAGTTCTCCTTACTTTTCATCTCTCAAGTCTTTTGGGGTTTGTATGGGTTTTCTGCATCAGACACACTTATGAAGCAACTACAGTCTTCGCTTAATTTGTCTTTAAGTCAGAAACCCTGGAGGTGGAAGTGAAAAGGCTAGCTGGTGGAATGTGCCAGCACTACTGACTCCCAGAGAGCTGAATCCACAACTTAATTTGCAACACAACACTCTCTTATTAATTCAGCAGCAGCTTGTCCTTTCTTTTTCTGTTCCTCTCAGCAAAATTGCCTCTTCATCCCACTGCTCTGTCTTCTCAGCAGCATGTAAAAACACTGTACTTGGCCCATCCTTTCACGTTTCCATTTTATTGCGGAATATATTTCATTTATCCTTTTCTCCAATTAGGCTCTATAAAGGCAGCATATTGTTTTCTTTAGCATCTGCCCTAGCACGGAAGAATTGAAATTGAATGAGTGGCTGAATGGCTGGATGCTGGATGATTTCAGGGCCTCCAACCTACTCAAATCACAGCCCCTTCCTTCACACAGTGAGGCTGGAAAAAGTTAAAAGTGACAACGGAGCAGATGAGACCTCAATTTGTAATGCTGGCTTGTATCTTGCTGGTATTTTCTCCAATAAATGAACCTGTTGTGATTTCACTGCTTTGTGGTGTCCTTAACAGCCTTTCAATACCTTCCTTTTAATGGCTCAAAGGAAGTTGTTACAATGTTTGCAATGAATGCAAATTATGGATCCATAATCCTGAGTGTCTCATAAAGAACCTCACTAAACAGTTATTGTACCTATACAATAGCATCTCTTATGAAATCCCAATGAATCAGCTTTAAACAAAACTATTGTTGCCCAAGTCCGCATGTGTGAAATTTTATGAGAAGCTCAACTAGCTCTTAAACTCCCTCTCCACTCAACACCCTGCATAATGGAAGGAAAAAGCAGGAAACGGGCTAGCACAAGCTGGTGTTTTGAGGTAAATAATGCTTATTCCTCCAGATAGTAAAGACTTCTGTGTTAATTTATTCTGTGCAATGGGTACTTCTTGTGGGAAGGAAATTACAGCCCCTTGGAATCAAAAATAACCACAGAGATTATTTAAAATAATGCCTGTCCCTCATTTTGTATTTCGAAGTTCCCTAAGCCCCTTCATATTTGTATTATTCCATTTCATCCTTGTAATAGCTCTGTGGTTCTGGCTTCTTCTCCTGTTGTCATGTACATGTGAGTAAACAGATTTGGAGAATACCTGGCTCATGGGATGTTAGCCTTTTCTTCCCAGTAATTCAGGCTGCAAATGTGCAATCCTTACTTTCTCCCTCTTACAGCTATTTGACATGAAATAAGTCTCCTTTGATAAATTGCTTTAATATCTGTCTCCTCTTTTTTAAATCTCCATTGTGACTGCATTACAGTTTGTTCACACACTCCCAGGACATAGAAGATATTCAGTGACTATCTGTTGAGTGAGTGAGTCAGTGAGCAAAGACAGAGTCCTCCGAGGATAGGGAGGTTACAATAAATTCATACTAGCTACCTGCTTCTCAGTTTGAAAACTTTCAAGCAACCATCCACACACACACAAGAGTGCTCTTTTTACTGTATGCATTTGATACATATTATTCTTCTGATCAATATCCGAGTCTCACAGAAAAAATAACAAAATACCATTTGATTGATATGAGAAACTTTCCAGATCTGCCCCTGATGACCTCTTCAGTGCCATCTCTTGTCACTTCCTTGTTCTTTATGATTGTTCCATACTGATGTGGGAACCACTCCAGCCCTGATGTGTACCATATTCTCATGCCTCCATCTATGCTGTTTCCATTGAGTGGAAATTGAATACTAGTCTAAGTCACTTCTTTGAAGTCTTCTCTGACTCTACAAAGCAAACCTAAAAGATCCTTCCCTTGAGAGATCATTGATTTCAAATACATTACCTGACTGCATTACATGCCTTTCTTAAATGACTACTTTGCTCTATCATTAAAATTCTTACAAGCTAAGCTCCTTCTATCTCTTTATATCATTTTATCACTACCAGTATAATGCTAGAAATAACATAAAGGTGCGTCTAATTCTAAAAATTTAATTTGAAAAGAATCAACGAATAAGGTCCAACAGTTTACCCCATGGCACTTAACCACTCAACACACCCTTCTTCGGAAGCCACCTCACTTCCATTTCATATAAGTTGTCTTCAGACCATGTGATTCAATATTATTTCCATAGGTTCAGTAGGCAGGCACAGGCTTCAGCCTGGCCAATCAAAGCATAATGTTCCCTCTTCCTAGTTACAGGGACTATTTCTAAGATGGACAGTTGACCCAACAGAACCAATCAGAGTTTACATGATGATTTTAGTCAACTAAAGCAGAGATGGTTTCTGTCTTTGCATTTATCAGTGTTCTCCAGAAATATAAAATCACTAAGCTAGATCAATGTTTGGGCAGGTGGGTGGGGGAAAGGATAGATGGACAGATACATAGATGAGAGGGGATTAGGGAACTGGCTCACAAGATTATGGATGCTAAAACACCCCATGACATGTCATCTGCAATCTGGAGATCAGGGTAAACTGACTTAATCCAAGTCTGAGCACCTGAGAATTGAGGGATTTTGACAGATAGGTACAAATCCCAGAGTTTAAAGGCTGGAAAAGCTGAAGTTCTGAGATGTATGGTCAGAAATAGATGGGTGTCTCAGCTCTAAAAGAGAGCTAAATCACCTTTTCCCTGCTTTTTTGTTATATCCGGACCCTTACATGATTAGATGGTCACTCCTGACCCAGTCCATTAATTCAAATGATAGTCCCTTCTAGAAACACTTTTATACACATAAGCAGAAATAATACTTTTCCAGCTATCTGGGTTTCCCTACATCAGTCAAATTGACATCTAAAATTACCCATCACAGTTGTTTTCTGGAATCTCCAGCTATCAAGATCAATGAGTTTGAAGCTGCCAGTCTGCCTACCATGTGGAAATAAATTGTCTGGAAGTTAAACCAGCACTGAAACTGAGACATGGAGAGACTGATACAGATGGCCTTGTTGGGGAAACTTGTTCTTAAGAGCCTTGCCAAAAATCTTTGAAATTTTAGCTACACGAGCACCAAAATTTATTTTTCTTGTATTAAGCTTCTTTAGGTTGGATTTTAGTCACTTGAAACAGAAGAAACCTTTATTAATATCATGTAATTAAGGACAAAGTTAATTAGCAAAACAGACAAAATCAAATCAGGTCATCCAGCTGTATAGGAAGTATCCTTTCAACTTCATACTACTATCACTCTATTTTAACATGTTAGAATGAAAATATTAACAAGGCAGAATGCTCATGACCACTCATTTCCTAAAACAAAATCTCAAATGAGCTTGCTGAACATTTTTTTAAAATAATTTAAAAAAATACAGCGAGAAAAATAATTTAAAATGGCAAAGGCTAATAGCTCCTTAATTATAAAAGCATCATTACATACTTTAAAATAAAGCACATCTAACAAGATAAGATTAGTAAGAGTACAGATTTTAATTGTTTAAATCTTAAACAAGAGTTAAGATCTTTTTAGTTAATGCAATACAGAGTTAGCAAGACAAAGAAAGAAACCCATGAGCCCTTTCTGTTCTCTAGGGTGACTTCCCATCTCAGCTTTCTGCTTCCACTGCAGACTTCACTGTCTATCACTATCAGAGAGTGATTGGGAATTTATGTCCATCATAAAGTGCTGTCCAATAGGTAGTTTTATAAGATTTATATACATACATTAAGTTGGTCTGTCCTTTGTCGTGTACCTCCAATAAACCTTGTGGTTCTCCCTCATCATTTCATGCCAAATGAAAAGTGGTAATATTACCAGATTTGCAGTTAATTATCATGAAATACAACTCCTAATGATTTAACATCTTTGTTAAGAAGCCATGGTAACATGGAGCACAACACTTGAAAATGTCATTAAAGCTATCATTTATCCATGGCATTTATATTTTGTTCATGGTAAAAATAAAAATTAATTGACAAAACACATCTATACAATATTTATTGAGAAAATAGCTATATCTCTTGCTGCCCGCTTAGCATATTAAAGTTTTATTTATAGTGTCTAACTTTTCTTATTCTTTTTAATGACCTTGAAAGTGAGTTACATTTCCTTTCCTTTAAATTGGATTTATGGGAAAATAACCCTCCCTTGACAAAGAAACTCTGAGCTGATAAAAGAGAATTGCTTTATATTCCATTTCTCTGATGAGCAAACCTAGTGTAGAAAGATGTCATGTAACTACACAAATCTTGATTTGGGAAGTTTCATTTAACTTCTCTCTTTTCCTAAATGGTGCTTTTAAGGAGGGTGCACTGTTCTCCCTTCTCTATTCTGATTCTCTATGCATCTCCAAGCCATGTATACCCTCAAAAAATATTTCTGAGTTATAAAGTTCTACTAAAAATTTTCAGTACCACACTGCCTTCTGAAGGATGCAAAATATTGAAGATTAACTGGGCCATCAGGGTCCAGATCTAAGAAATGTTTACTCCATTGATGTCTACCTACAATGACTTCAATCTGATGAACTTTATCTACCTGGTTAGAATGAAATGCAATATTCACTAAATGGCAAACTTCATCTTACTATATAAAATGGATCCACTTCTCTCTCCGGTCTACTCACCCACTTTTACATATTCCTATCTATCATTTCCATCTGTGTGTAAAACCTGTCCTACCTTTATTCTTTTGTTCATTTATGTTCACCTCCCCAACACCAATGAAAATGTAAGTTTTCTGGGAGAAGGGTCTTTGTGTGTTGTGTATCTCTAGCCTCTAGAATGAAGCCTAGTGCATAATTATTGCTCAAAACTATTTACAGGATATATGATCTAATAAACCTGGAGAATCATGTTGTTTGCATTCGTGTACTTTTTTATTCAAAGAGCATGGTTTGGGATCATAATATTTTTAAACTAATTTCATTCTATATTCAAATTTCTCATAGTACACTGAAATGGGGTCAATATATTTCTCCCTGAATTCTTAAAATTAAATTTCCTTTCCTTTTCAATCTATAACCCTAGTCTGCTCTTTTCTCAAAACCCCTTAAAACCTGTCTGTTCCCTTCTTCAATTCTGAAAAATTCCTCACTTTCATCTTTTTCTCCATGCCCTTCTCTTTCAGCATTTTTAAAACATAGTCCAATTTAACATTTTTCTCAAGCAAGAAAGATTCCTTCTCTTGATGCTGGTGAAAGGGATGTAATGTGGTGAAAACTGGGCTAGAAACTACAGAATAATCTTCAAAAGATGGAGAAAAGGATAGAGGATTTCTTATTAATAATTTGGACTGGCACATATGTATGACTAAATGTCCTTCAAATTAAAACTTAAACCTTCAAGCACTTTAAAATAATCAAAGAGCACTAACTCTCATAAAAGGAAATTGCTATCTTAATAAACAAAATATAGTGATAAATTCAAAACATCATAATGCAAGACCAGTGCCCCATGTTGAAATCCACTGATGATGTGACACTACCCTTAAGACTATTTAGATGTGAATGAGGACATTCAGTTATTTGGCTATATACCTAAAACCCACATAAAGTCAATCTGATGATATAATAAGGAAATGAAATGTGTATCCTCCCATGAGTTCTAGAGAAATGGCATTAAACTTAGAATCCATAATTAATATCAAACTGGTCATCAAAGTTCAGCAGTAAGATGTAAAAGTTAATATTGAGGTACAATTTTCAAAAATGTTGAATATATTGCTCTCATACAAATACAAAGTGCACATGTATCAAGGAATTATTTAACTCATTGATGGGGTAAACAGCATGGTTTCAAGAAAATTTGATAGATGGTAATATTGGCACTGAAAGAACTGTGCAATTAGATTGCTAGTACAGATGCAAAATTGTCTATGACTCCAACAGACAATTAAACATTAACCTTTAAATACGTCTTTTCTTGCAGGCAAATTTCACTTGCATTCCTACTGGAGAGGAATCATTTTTATCACTAAATTTTCTGCAAGTCAATATTTAGACTAAAGAAATATAAAATATCTAAACAAAAGTAAAATAGTATAGTACATACCTATAGAGAATAAAATTATTCTTGGGTAGGCCTTAGATAATACCCCAGCAAAATACTGAGAGAACATGAAGTCCTCCTTTTACCCATTTATAACTTCTAACTTTTGGAATCTGTTTTCTCAACAGTAGTCATAAAAACAACAACAACAAAAAATAGAATAAATATTCTATCAGCAACCAATATTAAAATATGACAGACCACTCTGTATTATTATTTAATCAGTATATCATTACCAAAATAAATCACATTTCTATATCAAATAATTATCACTTACTAAGCATTGTGTGTATATGTGTATGTGTGTATGTGTATGTGTAAAACATAGGTATACTGATGCCTAATTTACAGATGATAAAAACAGCAGCCATGGGGATTAACCTGTCCATGATCACATAGCCAAAGGTAGACTATGTTCCAGTTACTACCTATATACAGATACATACAGCTCTATATTGGTATTCACTACTCCAAAGAACTGAGGAACTCATTTTCTTTATTGTGTCAAGAAAAGTGCTGGGTTAACTACAGTGTACATTTCATTGACAGTCTGTCAACTTTTTCCTAGCAAAATAAAGGGGCCAGAACTATGACAATTTCTAATCAGGTAAGATAACCAGAAACACTCCAAATCTCAAAATACAGAGGGGAAAAATGTGGCATCATCAAAGAGCACAAACATCACAAAAAGGAAGAGAAATAAATTTAATGTATTTTACCCATAGCAGTATGCATTTTTACTGTGAAGGTTTACTTACTTTTCTCCTCATTTTAAAAAAAAAATATTCACTCAAATATGATCAATTTTCTAGCTATTAAAATACTAATATAAGGAAAATGCAATGAACATGAGAACATATCCAATGGCATCATAATGATGCAATTTGCTAAATATAAACGGAAGGACAAAGACCTGCAATTCCCAAATCTAGATAGAAGGAACTTTGGAGGACAAGCAACCCAGTTTATTCAATAAACAAATAGCAATGAGGGTGAGGGGGAACAAAGTGAAACTTGTAGACTAAAAAGACACAAGAGATTCTGATTCAAATAAATTGTCAAAAAGTGACATGAGAAAAAAAAAAGAATAATTACTAATTGATGATATCAAAGAAAATAAAGTTAATATTCCTAGAATACTATTAGTATAATGGTTGTAAAAAGTTTTAAGTGCCATATCTTTTAGAAAAATAGAGATATTTATAAATTAAATAATATACTAAGAATTGCTTCAATATAATCCACAGGTTAGAATAACAAGGGAGAAGGTACAGATAAAGCCATTTAGTCCAAGAGATGATATTTGTTGAAGCTACGTGACACTTGGGAGTTTATTATAATATTATAGTAGGCCCCCCTTATTTACAGGGAATATGTTCCTAAACCAGGCATCACGCAGAGGTCTGTATTTCACCTACTGTATCCTTCCCAATTTGACAATCCTAGCAACCTGAATATGTATTAATTCTCCAGAGAGGGATAGCATTTTATAAACACTGATTATTTCCTTTCCTTCCCTCCAAGCCCACCACCTCATCCCTCTTTGCCTTCACCAGCAGAATTTTAACAGTAGGATACTTGGAACAAATTATTTCATTGGCTTTCATTAGGCACAAAATTCCTCCAAGTTAAATAATGATTCCTACTGCAAAACATTTTCACTTTAAGAGTCCTTACCTTGAACCTTGTTATGTGTGTGTCACAGTGTTCTGAAAAGTTTTTGTAAATTCAACACAGCTGCCCAGGTGTCCTGTCCCCTCCTGACATTTTAGCTATGTTACATTTCTGCATTTTAAAGAAGGTAGCATCCAAGTTGAAATTGAGTTCTCTTTCTTTCAATTATAATAAAAGGAGTTTAAGTCTTTCATCTAGAATCTGCAATAAATAGCTAGTGGAAACTTTCTTCCTTGAAGGCAAGAGCAATGATAGACTTCAAAATATATATTTCCTCCGTGTCGTTAATGGCTTACAATTGGGCCTTCTGCAGGGTACAGAAAACTTCTAAGTAGTCCTTGGAGGAACACATGAGCAGAAAGGTAATGACTTTTTGAACCCTCACTGCTGGCTTCTTCACTATTACAGGTATGATCTTTGGAGAGGCATCTCAGAGGACTCCTGGGATTCACAGTGAAGTAGTACTGCCCGATCTGACTCTTTTATACAGATATATGATTCTGAAATGGGTTCTGCCATCCCCATCCTAAGAAGTCAGTGTTTTAGCCTGATTCAAAAGATATGAAATTTTAGGGCCAGTCTGCAGTTTGTTGTTCAATTTTTACACATCAATTAGTAATGTAAAGATAATTAGGATACAACACAGCATTGCTTTTCTTCAACTTTAACTTGAACAAGCCAGGGAGGAATTTATCAAAAAAAGTAAAATGCAATTTTGCATAGCAATTTATAAGCATAATAATATTTCTGCTGGGAATTATTCATTTGCATTCCCTGAGAACATCCTTGTATTGGGGTGGTTTAAAAATTAGTTCTTTCTACACATAATAATTAATAGTGGTGATGGTATTAATGAAGATGATGACAATGATAAGTGATAACATCCTTTGAGCACTTACAATATATGTCAAATCCTATGCTAAGAGGCATCATCTTATTTAAACCAGTGCAAAGAATCTGAAAATTCTAGGATAAGAGTCAATATTAGGCTAATAAAATTCTCTTTTGATACAGAAATCTTAGACTCATACTAAGAACATCCTGAACTTGTCCTTTTCAATTAGCATAATTTTTAATTAAACCATTTAATTCTGGGAATATTTGGTTATAGTCATCTTTTTCATGAGAAAATGAGCTCAGTGAGGCAGAGACTATGTCTCTTTGTTCATCATTTTATCTTGGCACATAGCAGAGTACTTAACCAATGATAGGTTCTCAGTATTTACTGAATGAATGAATGAATGAAATCCACTGTTTCCCGTTCATGTCATAACTTCAGGGAAATACACAGAAAAGTTAGAATATTCAGGTCCTTCATACCAGAGCATATGAATTAACTGTCTCAATGGAACATACCACCTATATTCATTAAGCTAGGAATCAGAAGATCAAAGTGAGGAGGAAAAACAGAGAGCACCCAACAATACTATTGTTTCTGGAATAGAGACTGTGAGAAAGCTCAAAATCACTTTGGCAGAAGAAAGGGAATGTTCAATATATCTATTGGTAATGAAGAATGACCCATCCCTAGGACAATTGGATGTTGAGGTACTGGAGTATAGTCATAATGGGTTCAAAACACAACCTCAATCTAGCCAGACTCCTTCATCAAAGAAAAGAGAACTTGTATTTGCATTGGATTCTTACCTCATTACAAATAGATCCTGATGGCTCATTTCAGGCTTACCCATTTCCAAAGATACAACAGCAATTCTCTCACTTGTCCATGTTAGTTCCTCAGATAATAAACACATTCCCTCGAGCTGCCTCATTCTCACTTCTCATGACACAAGACTACTTCATTAAGTTCATAGAATTGTCTTAGTATATCTCACCCTTAGTAGAAGGATAAAGACCACTCAGTCACCTCTATCACAATAGCTACTACTCACCTAGTGCTTATGAGTTTAGCAATCATTCTGATAAGTGCGAGACATATATTATCTTCAATCCTTAAAACCTGGTCAGATAGGTATTAGTATTCTCACTTCAAAGATCCAGAGACCAACCAAAGCTCTACTTATTTATTTGACTACTCAGAGTAGTCAAATTCTCCATAGCTATGGCTATTAGGTGGGGAAGGCAAAATTGGAAAACAGTTTTTGTCAGACTTTAAGATCCACATTGTCCCACCCTTCTCTATACAGCATGTCCAGATAACCTGAGTGAATTAAATCAGTTTATTCTTACTGCTCCTTCCATCCTTCGTCCTTCAGGAGAAACTGCCTTTTCCTCACCTGAGGTCATTTATGCCTCGTCAGCTATTTGCTAACATGGCCAAAAATCTCCCTTCCTTTGTTGGCTTTAATTTTCTTTGCAATTCACTGTAGAGAAAGCATTAGCTTGGGAAGGGAGTTTAGTTTTTAGAATCTCAGAGACTGTAGTGGATTACCTTTCAGTGATTTCAAGGTTAAGGGAACAATATGAGCAAGTGTAAAATCTTCTCAACAAAAGCACCATGGAAAGTTCAGGCTGACTAGGAGTAGGGGCAGAGGAAGTCAAAGGAAAGGGGCATTGGAAGAGAAAGTTCACTGGGCACTGCAAACACTATTCTGCATAGAATGTGCTTTACTTGGAAATATATAGGTTGTTTAATTATCCAGATTAGAAGTAATAACTGCCCTGACTGTGACCTAAAAATGATTGACTCCCACTTTTAAATTACATACTGTGTTCAGAGGTTATTTGTTCATTCTGTGCCTTCAGGACTATGAGTTCTCATTATTCACATGGTAAATGTTTATGGAAAGTGTGTACAGAACAGAAGAGAAACAAAAGCACAGTCTGTTAATGATCTTGGTATCAGCCACATTTCTCTCTATGTGAAATTCTTCACATATTTATTATCGTAAATACAAAGAAGAAAGTTCTGAAAAACAGTTTGCTTATAATTGATTCTGACAGAGTGACATTGACCATGTATATACCTTAAAGTAATTTCCCCCCAATATGCATGTTTTGAATGACTTCCAAGGAAATAGCCTGTTAAAAAAACAAAATTCCAACTATGAATATTCTGTTTGATACATACCAGGAAGTGGGTGGGGAAAACTTTGGGAAATCTTCCAATATTTTTGTACAAAATCTTATAAGGAATACAAAGAATTAGGAAATGATAACACATCAAGATGGCACTACAACCATAAAATAGAAGTTTATTTTAAACTCAGTTTTATAAGTCCATACATAATTTTCAGATTTCCTTTTTTTAGCACATAATTATTTTTCTAATTAACTAATTAGACATTTTAACAGGCTTCAAAACTACAAAGGTTAAATCCATAACTGTTTAATGGATACTATTATGGAAAAATTGTACTAATAAGAGTTGAGTTCTTAAACATGTTTTTCATTTTTCCCTAAGAATATAATTTTGTGCTAGGCAGTGCTTCATTATAAATGTTAGGGGTGGGTGGAGTGCGAACATATCCCAGGTCTCTACTTTGAAATGTAGAATTTTATAGATGGAAGTATAGTTTTCCCACTGTACTGTATTTCTGTAATGAGAGCCTGTTAATTAACACACAGTAAGGCAGTATGGGCTCACTCATGCTGCACTATTATTGGTCTTGGGGTACATAAATGAATGGGGGAGAGGAACAGAGAGAGCATCTTGTTCTGCAGAAAGTTGGGGTTCACCTATCTTTCACATTCATCCATTTGTTCATTAATCACAGTAATCATTTAATAAGTTACTGAACCCATATTACATGTCCAGAAAAGAGCTAACTAAGTACATTGTATGTATGATATTTGTTCAACATCGAATAAATATTCGTCAAGCTTCTATTATGTGCCAGTGCTGTTTTAGAAACTGAAAAATGGGATAGATGTGACTTTTGACTGTGTACAGCTTCTCTGGTATGAGCAGTAGAGAGTTTGCTACAATTTGAGTGTTTCTGTTCCCCCAAATTTCCTATGTTGGAACCTAATCACCAAGGTAATAGTATTAGGAGTGGGACCTCTATGAGGTGATTAGATCATGATTAGGCCATCGTGAATGGGATTAGTACACTTGTTAAGAGGCCCCAGAGAGCTCCTTTGACTCTTCTACCCAGGACACATAAACAATGTCTTCCATGAGCCATCGAGTAAGCCTTCACCAAATGCAGAATCTGATAGTACCTTGCTCTTGAACTTCCCAGCCTCCAGAACTGTGATGAAAAAAAATTCTATTGTTTATAAGTCATCCCAATTTTTTGTATTCTGTTACAATAACCAAATGGACTAAAAAGAAATGGTCTAGTCCCTTGGGATCCAAATTTTGTGGAGCCTGAAGCTTATGTAATTTTGCAAGTGCTATTTGCTAAAAAGAAGACACACTTACAAAAACTGGTGTGTGCAATTGTTAGTCCCTAAAGTAGAAGTTTTATTAACTTTTCAGAGAAATCTGCCTCTGGGGTTGTAATGTGCTGATAATCTATTTCCTAATCTACTTTAGTCTCTCCCAACCAGTGGGTCACTAACCATTGGCAATTTACTTCTTTTGAGACTTCAAAGCATTTAAGTCTTCCAGAGATTTTTAATAAATGCAAATTCTCCTAAATGAGATCACAGCTTAAGGTGTTATTATCTCCCAGGGGGCCTAATAGGTGCCAAATAAATATTGAATTAATTAATTGATTAAACAGGTAAATGGAAACCTTGTTAGCAACTCAGGGAACAGAAAAGTGTAGGGTGAGAGAGTTTCAGAGACACTAACAGAAAACAAGACATACTGAGAAGGCAAGTGCACTCAAAAATATGAATTGTCTTCCCCACAAGTCCCTTTGAGTCTCCCTGCCCAGCACAACAGAGCTGAACCTAGGTCCACAGCAATTATAATCACAGCTGCTGCAGCAAATCCTAAAAGAGAGAAAGGTGACCCCAGAGTATATGAACAAATCTCCATTGGGGACAATTTATAGGAGATAATAATCTTTTCACTGATTATCCGCTCTTGATTATATCCTTACACTAAAGAATTTCCTTAGTGACCAAACAGCTTTTTATTAGCAGTTAGCCATTTCACCTTAGAATGTATTTTAAGTTTTTGTTTTCCAGTTAGAAATATGTTTCTTCATCAAAGGTCAGCCATAGGGAGATGGACAGGTCAGTGAAGGGAGGGTGATGGCAGCAAAGTAATGGGTGGACAGAAGGCCAGAGGAGGACAAGACAGGGTCAAATCCTAAGGGAAAGCCTTGTTCAAGTAGGGGAAGAAAAATCCAGCTGAGTAACCTTGGCCTGGTTGTCCTGGTCATGCACAGATTGCCTATGTGAGAAGGGGTCCTAGGACATACTCTCTGGGAAAGTGACAATACTGAGTATCTTTCAACTAACCAAGACAATGAGTGATCCTTGGGGAATTGTGAAAGCAGTGATTTATAATCCAACAAAATAATTCAAAGATATATAATAAGCTCCATGTAAAACAGTCAATCCAGAGAATTTGGAATGAATGTCATTGAAAAATTTTCCATCTATTCAAAAGAGACTGATAGAAATCCTGTGGCTCTGGAATTTTAGGGGAACTAATTCAGATGGTATTATTCTTTTGAAAACAAAGAGAATAAAATATAGTCAATTATGTTCCATATCTGGAAGGAGGATTTTATTTATTTATTTATTTATTTATTTATTTATTTAAGTTCATGGATAGAAATTCCAGCTGCCATCTTGGCCAGGACTCTGAGGGACACATAGCCACTCACGCATTTGTTTGTTAATTGGTTCATTTACTCATTCATTTATTCATAACTCCTAAGAAATTCTAGGTTCTCATAATTTGATCTCTATAGTCGTACAAAGAAACACCATTGAAATCAGGAAGAAGTGAGGGGATAAAAGAAGAAAGGAAGGAAAAGAATTAAAATTTATTTCTAAATGAAATTTTAACCTGGATGAACTCCAATGTTTAAGTGATATTTCCTAAGATAGTATTCAGATCACAAGTCTCAACAGTCATTTTGTATTCTATTTCCTCTTTTCTCTGCTATAATTTTCTGAAATCCTGTACTGTCCTTTGATAACTTCTTCTAAAACAAAACAAATCTAATCAAATAAACATAGAACTCTTCTTTCTCTCTTCAAACCTCAGCTTCTCTTCCTCCTCTCTTAAAGATACCTGCTGGAAACAATTCTTATTTGTCCTTCCCAGTCTCCAAGTCTGCATGAGGAGAAAAGATCAGAAATCTATCAAGGGAACTAAGTACAGAAGCATCTACCCGAGCCTTTGGTCAGAGGCTGGGATACTCGTAAGTGAATGTCTGACACCATCCTATGTTCATTCCATATTCTGGACCAAAGGATTTGAGACCTATTTTGTATCAGGGCTGAAGACACAAAGATGGCCAAGGTGCTATCCCTGTCCTCCCCCAAAAAATGGAGCAATCTGGTAGAATAGGCAGAGAATTTTAGTGCCCTGTGAAAGGAAAGTGACCACAACACTCGGAGCAACCAAAAGATCTTTATTGCAGTAGTGCAACAAAGAGAAAGGAAAGAAGGAAAGAGAGAGAGAAAAAAGAGAAGAGATGAACAGGGAGAGAGCAAGAGCAAGAGAGAGACAGAGAGCGCGCGTAAGAAAGATAAAGAGCAAGAGAGAGAGAGCAAGAGAGAAAGAGCAAGAGAGAGAGAGAGCAAGAGAGAAAGAGCAAGAGAGAGGGGGGCCTGGCAGGAGGGAGTTTTTATAGCCCAAATCTAATGGGGCCTCTGGGTCTGCAAGCTGCCTTGTTGGCCCAAGGGGGGGTTAAGTGTTCAGTCTTAAGCAGGGTTGAATGTTCAGACTTGAGGCAAACAGGTGATAAAGGACCAGATAGAGGGGGGTTTGAGTGCGTGGGCTATCTTGCAGCCAACATCTGTTCAGCCTGCCCTGCAGACAACACAGTTCAGCCTGCTCTGAACCCAACACCCTGTGACAAGCATCCTTCTGGATTTGACAATAGACCTCTAGGGAACATGACTCTGGGTGGGGAATGAAACTCTGGTGTGACTTACGGGAGGTTTGGGGGAAGTATTGGCCTCTGAAGAAACATTATTAGGGTTAGCCAGGTCAGAGTGGGCATGTTGGGTATTCGGGTGGGAGAAGAAGAATCTTGTAGGCAGACATGAAAAGAACTCTGAAGGATGCAGAGATTTCCTCTGTAGCCCATGTCTACCTTTGACCCCACTCAGCCTTCTTTCCCACCACTCAGGCGCATAGTTTTAGTCCTGGCTGTTTCATTCCACCCATCCTGATACTATCCAAATGGCTCAAACAATGGCTGCTAATCTACAAGAACTAGACCTTTCTCTTTCTGCTGAAGCCTGCAAGCATTCCACTTTCCTTCCTCAATTAAACCTCTCTGCAAAAACTTCTCCTGCCCAGGCCTTCCACAACAAGGCTCATGCTGAGGACATCTGGTTGATTTTCCTGCGGTATGGGGACAAGAGCAGTGGGAAACAGGGTCACTGAGGTAACCAAGTGGCATAGGGTTTATGTCAGACCTTGAAAGCCTTCTTCAGGAATTGGGTTTTGTCCTGAGAACAATAGTGAACCATAGGAAGGTGATGAATGAAAAAGAATTAAGCATGGAATTAAGACTTAGAAGATTTATGGATCTGAGAGTGGACTGGAATAAAGAAAATGGGAAACAAAGAGAATATGTAAGAGATTATCAGCTCACCAGGGGGAGAAGGAGAAGACCCATTGGGGTTCTGGCTGAGGACTGATTACATCTGCTTAGCAAGAGTTCCATCCTTTAACTGTAAGATTATTCATGTGCCTGACTACAAGTAGAGTCATTTTATATCATGAGCACAGTGAATGCCACAGGGCTAGTATTCAAAAAAAGTTCATGACCTTGAAATGAAATATTCTGAAAGCAACTGTGGCCCAGGCTTAGCTAAATGAGGGACAGAGCAAGAACGTACTGTCCTCAAAACCTCAAGAAAACTTTTTATCAACTTATCTTCTATTGATTGAAAAACATTACAAAAAACTTTTCAAATGGCCATTTAGTTGTATTTGTTATAGTTTGAAATTCTGGCTTTTTTTTTTTTAAGTTTCTTAAGAGATGTTTGGGGGGAAAAATACCCACATTTTCCAATTGTGCCACCATCTGGGCAAACAATGTAAATATTTATAAGCTAAGCCTTAATGTAAGGACTGAGGTTCTGCAGTATGTTGAAACATGATAGTATTACCCTATGATTTTCTTCCAATGTATTCCCTAACAAACCCGTTGAACATGTATGTAACACATTCTGGGAATGTTAGCAGATGCTAAAATATTTTATTAGCTGATTTATTAGGCTGTTGAGGGTCATTATTTGAAAAATGGGGAAAGAAATTCAGACACAACAGAAGTTAGAGAAATCAGAAATCAACCTTTGGAACAATGGTAACTAGTAATTTTTTTTTTCCTTTTTGTTAACATACCGACCTAATTCAAAACAGCAATGTCTGTGCAAATAGTTAGAGCAGTTTATTTTATTTTTTTCAGTGAGAGAAGGTTCAGGAAAAGTGTGAAAGTAAAAAAAGAAAAAAATAGAAAGTAAAGAAAGAGGAAGGACTGCAAGTACAGTTGGCATCCCTACAGGAAATATAAGTTTAACTGGAATATTCTTGTGATTTGTCCCTCTTCAGATCTGCTCTTAAGATACAACTTTATTTCTATATGAAGCTAAAGCTATGTAGGGAAAAAAAATGAATCACATGATAACATCCTCTTCTAACCTCTTAAAGGAAAAGGACTCACTTTTAAAAAGAAAATAAATAAACAAAGCAAACACCCCAGAAAAGCTTGCCTCAGCTTTATAAATATGGCTGAATTTGAGGGGTGTGAGGGAGACCCCCAACCCCTACCCTGCACCCAAGGAAATTTATACATTTGAAGACTAGAACTTTGTATTCATTCATTTGAGTAATGCATCTTCCTTTCAGGGTCCCATTTTGGGGTACAATTAGCTCAGGGAAAGTGAATGGAAGCAAGTCACTGACAATTGAATGTTGTCAAGGAAGAAAATAAAAATGGAGTAGCATTCAGTCAGGGCACTTAAAATGGGGTGGAGAGGCATTGCTGAATTAGGTCTCAGCTGAACCTCTGAACTGGGCTGCAGACAACACCCCCACCCACCACCATGGGGACTGTCCTGTGAACCACACCAAACTGAAATTTTCTGAAACAGCATTTGTTACCTTACTAACCTTTTGTGCAACCAATCCCCTCTTCTAAACTACCCAGAGACTGAGACTGCACCCAATCTTTATAAAACAGCTTAACTTTTTCCAGCATCAATAATAATTTATGACTAATAAGTGATGCAATTCTAATCCCATTGCAGTTTAGAGCTATAAATACAGCAGCTGCCATTTTGTAAAACCTTGGAGCATATTTTCAAGGCTGCTTGAATTTCTGTTTTCCTGGATTGCAATACTAATTAGCCACAAATGAATAATTATCTTTGTCCTCAATTAGGTTGATTTTATCCCTTTTTTTGGGGGGGGAGGGCAGGAATTGAAACCATAGGTTCTTTACTACTAGGCCACATCCCTAACCCTTTGTATTTTTTATTTCAAGACAGAGTCTCTCTGAGTTGCTGAGGGCCTCGCTAAGTTGTTGAGGCTGGCTTTGAACTCAGGGTTTTCCTGCCTTTGCCTCTGGAGCTGCTGGGATTACAGTCATGTGTCTCTACACCTGGCTTTGATTTTATTCTTGCTGGATAGTGTGAATGTGTTTCTAAGATATCCTCCTTAGAAAAGGTAGGCTAAAGCAGCATGAGAAAACTGGGGCAAGAAATAAATGGGCGGAGAGCTTGCAGGTTACCATATAGCCATTGCTTAGCACCTCATCCTTGAAATTCTGTAACCAAAGAAGACTAAATCAACCACTTTACAATATTCTTCAGGTGTTGTCAGGTTGCTAAAACAAGCATCATAGTTTGCTTATTAATTTATGTAATGATTTTCTTATGCAAGATACACAGGGTAACATGTTTTAATAATTGATCAGAACCCAACCTACTGACTTTGAGAACTTCACCAGAATATGAACCATGGGATATATCTGGTTGAAAATAATCCGTGGTGTGGATCTTTTCAAAACACTAAATTTTATTCTGAACTTCCTCATTATTCAATAAGCCATTTTCCACTAGTGTTTATAAAGCAAAAAAAGCATAGCAAAGGAAACGGAAGACAAAGAAACCTTGTCAGCCAGATTGGTCCATACTTGACTTTACCTTGCAAATTATGAGCTAAAAAAGACTCATTTTTTGGGTGCCAAATCAATTCTTTTAAGTCTCTGCCATTTAAAAAGTCATGATTGGCAGTTCACACTCCTCATTAATACTAAAACAATTGTTGCTAATTGTTCTGGGTTTCAATGTCTAATTAAAGCTAAGTGGTTAGATTTGCATACAATAAACAATAGAAGTGACTTGCATCCCCAATCTCACAGGCCTAATCAGCTTCACAATACAATATCATTAAAATTTGCATGCTAATTATAGCTAATTGTTCCATGCAAATAGAAGCCATTTCTTTCAGAAGATAGAGTTTCTCCCAAAAGTTTAAGTCCTGTTCACTTAAAAAGATCCAAGATCACCTAAAAAGAAAAAGTAGCAAAGTTCAACACAACAAAAACTGTTCAGTAAAGGGTTATTGTTGATGTTGTTGTTATTATTATTAGAAAAAGTCCATGCTTTCCTATTGAAAGGATTCAACCCCTTGCTCAAAGCAAGTCAATTAAATTTAACCTACTTATTAATTCTACTTGTTGGCAAAATGTGAAACTGCCCAATTAGAAACACATAAAACAAGCATTCATCATATTTTGGGTTAAACGAATATTTTGGATAGCATCAAATTCTATAGCAATCTTGTTGAATTGTTCACTAATTAATCCTAGAGGATCACATTGACAGTGAAATATTGGATGTATTTTTTGTGACCACCAAGCTGGCCTTCTTGAAGATCAATATTAAATACTATAAATCCAATGATCAATTGCCAAGTCAAAATTTTTTTAAAAAATGGCTAAAATAAATGCTGTGTATAAATGGATTTCTAGAGCAGCACCTCATTTATTTTATGTTTAGAGCTCTCCTGGCTAGATGCCTTAAATTGGACCTCGAAATTTCTAATCATGGCAATTCATACAATAAGATCACTGGCCTATGGTGTAGTCATCTTACTGTCTCCTTGGAAAAAAATACCAAAAAGTTCAAATTAACCCCTGGCCACAGCTTATTGCCCACTGGATAGGCTCTGCTACTTAGAAATAGTCAATTAATAAATATTTCTGGATGTGACTTGTCCTGTAAAAGGTAAATTACTATCAGAGAAAAATGGAACTAAATATCTTTTTTGCTTGTTTGCATTGCAGGGGATTCAAATTCAGGGCCTTGTGCATGCCAGGTAACTAACTACTCCACCATTGAGCTACACTCCAGCCTAACCAATATCTTCTTAACAGCTGTTTTAGTCAGCCTTTTCACTGCTATGACTAAAAGGACTCAACCAGAACAATGTTAGATGAGGTGCAGCTTATTTGTGGGCTCACAGTTTCAGAGGTCTCAATCCGTAGACAGCAAGCAGGCTCCATTATTCAAGGCTCCAGGTGAGGCAGAACATCATGGAAGAAGAGTGTGGCAGAGGGAAGGAACTCACATGGTGATCAGAAAGCAGAGAGAGAAACTCCAATCTCCAGATACAGAATATATACCCCATAGCCATGTTCCCAGTGAACCACTTCCTCCAGCCATACCCCACCTTCCTCCAGTTTCTATCAGTTAATTTGTAAGGGTAAAAGAAACTGAAGTTAAAGCGTAAAAGTTAAAGGGTAAAAGACCGGGTGTTGTAAAGTTTCTAAGCTGCAAGGTCTGAGTTAAAATGTAAAGGATTAGGTATTGTTAGGTTTCTATGCTACCTGCAAAACCTGAAATTTCTGTAGCTGTTAAGACAATGCTTGGAACTGCCCAGTAAATATTTCCCCTGATTACTTGGTTGTTTAATAACTGAAGGGCTCTGTGTAACTGGTCACGTAGTCATTTAGGCCCTAAAACCAATCAGTTTGAATGTAACCCCCTCCTTAGGAATGACCTATCACTCCAGCCTGACCTGTTCCCGCCAATGAATGAACTAATCATGTTTAGGAGTTGTTGTTCAATTTTCCCGCTCCTCATAATGATTTGTTCTGATGTATACAAAGCCCTCCGCCCTCCCCAAAAAGTGTACTTAAGCAGTGCTCAGCCCCTGCTCGGGGCTCTGGGCTGCTTTCCTTTCTTGAGTGGGCACGGAGCCCCAGCATGCTGGTTCAATAAATCCCCTTCTGCCAATTGCATGAGTGGTCACTTGGTGGTCTCTTTCTCCAACGCTTCGCCTGACCCTTACAAATTCACTGAATAACCGTAGGATATAACCCAATCATTTCTCCTCCAAGTCTTCTTGCATTGTCTCACATGTAAGCTTTTGGGGGACACCTCCCATCCAAACCATAACAACAGCATAAAGAATTTCGACCAAAAAAAAAAAAAGGTTTTTCATGAGAGATTCTGTTCTATTCTGTTTTACTCCACTGTTTCATCCCATCCCATTTAATGCCATGCCTACAACTTAAGAAGAAAAATGACACATAGACACTGCCTCTTTCAGATGCACCCTGCTCATTCAGTGAGACATCAGATGTTATTGCTGCCAGATTTCACTCCACATCTGAGCAAGAGAGGAAAGGAATGAAAGACACAACAATAAAAACAAAAATTAAGAATGGGATAGACTAGAGGAAATTTCAGAAGTATAGTCAGTGATCAGAGGCCCTGCTCAGTTTTAACTTCAGGGTAGTTCCAAACTCTCTCTCTCTCTCTCTCTCTCTCTCTCTCTCTCTCTCTCTCTCTGTCTCTCTATAATCTTTTATTTCATTGTCTTTGGCCTTCCCTTCCAAAAGAATGTACATCCTCTGACATATAAATTGATGGCTTGGAAAAGAACTGATTAATAATTCCTCATAAGTACACAGGTAGTTTTATTTTTCTGACTTTTTAAACACAATGGCTACAAATGTGACAGAGTATCAAGTAAATATCTCATAAATTGGTTTCCATAGTGAATTGTCTGTCACAGAAGAAAATATAAAGCTGCTCATAAAATGGTTCTTGGGATTAAACTATTTTTCCTTCTATCTACCAATGTCTTTCCCTTATGACCTCCCCCAAACACTTTGTCATAGTGGATATTTTTTCTCGTTTATTGAAATCCTATCAGATATTTCTCTCCTTAACTTACCTGACTTCAAATCCCACTATTCTTTCTCTCTTTCTCTCACATGCTCTGTATTAGTTTTCTGTCATTTCAGGGGGAAAAAAATCGTTGAGAGATAATCAACTTAAAAAGAGTAAAAGGTTTATTTGGGGTCAGTTTTGAAGTATCAGTCCAAGGTTGATTGGCCCTGTTCTTGACATGTGGTGGTACATTACATCATGTAAGAGAGCACCAAGCCTTCAACACCTGGGACTTTGGGGACATTCAAGATCCATACAACAGCACTGTTTTTCCTGAAATTTTTTTTCACTAAAGAATTGTTTTCTAAAACTTGAAAATAAGACAAAAGTCAGCACAATGTCAATATGAAAGCAAAAAACTATCCATGAATCATTGACAGGATGTGATTTATTTGATTAGCTGATGACTATCAATAAAAGATCCTAGATTTAGTGAGAATACATGCCAATTTATGAATTTTGATTCAAGAGAGACACAAATGTTTAAATCCAGGAGAAATAATTCCAAATAGTAAGCTTTATTGTTCCATAGGAAACTGTACAGTTTTACATTTAACCTAGGAATCTTGTCTTAATATCCCTCTATTCAGTTTCCTGTCAATATCTATCTCTTCAAATATATTTGGACTGGTTCTATCAGCTTACTGCTTCTCTCATTTATCAATAAATTGAACAAAATATTTGACACATGTTCATCATATATTCACATTCTTTTTTAAGAGAGAGAGAGAGAATTTTAATATTTATTTTTTAGTTTTGGGAGGACACAACATCTTTGTTGGTATGTGGTGCTGAGGATCGAACCCAGGCCGCATGCATGCCAGGCAAGCACGCTACTGCTTGAGTCACATCCCCAGCCCATATTCACATTCTTAACTCTTTGAAAACTATGCTTTGACAGTAATCAACTTTTTACATACTTTTATTACTTATCGAATTATTTTATTAATTGGTTTTCCTTTTCAAGTATACTGTGAAATTTTCAGAATAGAGCCTTTTATTTCTATATCCTAAGTGCTGAGCATGAGTGCCTGGCACTTACTTGCTCAATAAGTATTGTTTGCATGTTGCTGAATTCAATTCCATGATTCCACACTCATAAATCAGTGGAGCACAGTCACCTCTGTTTGCCCCCAGAGGCTGCCATTTGTCTCTCAGTTTGACATCTGTGTAACTAAATAGGCTTTATTGAAATCCATCCCATATAACATAAATTAGATCATAGCCTGTCTCATCTGGTATTTCACATACATGTACATCCTAAGAAAAAGTCATCTTGTACAGGAAGGGCATTTTTAGTTGTTCCCTATATTTATAAGATATATAAAAAATATCTACATCTACACTCTGGTCAACAGTAGGAAAATCAGCTAAGGAAAAGAAAGAAGCAACCATTATCCACACTATGGTTTTTACTCACTCTTCCTGAATAAAAGTTGTTAATTAAACTACAAAATTTAAACTTGCTGAAAAGTGTTTATTTATCTTATTTTTTTTCTAAAAATAGGCTTTATGATTCTGGACCAGATTCCAACAATTTATACTACTAAATATGTAAGGTGGGGGGTGGAGAAAAGAAAAATAAGCATTGATAGCAGTAACCAAGACATGTTTCAAATATTGTTTGGGAACCTCTGTCATTTCAAAATAAATTTGCGTCTATAATATCTACACTGCCTTACTGAAAATTCCGTGGTTAATGAGACTTCAAAAACCTTGTTTGATCAGTTTTCTTCCCCTTACCATACATAAGGCTTAGAAAGAACTTTTGCTGGAGGAATTCATATTTTATTTTTCAACTGGTTTAAATTACTATAAACAGCTAAAATTTTTAAGTAATATGAGTCCATTTTTTTTCCAGTCTTGAAATTGATGAACCATTAGACCCTTTTACTCTTTTTATTATTATTCCCCAATCAATATACTCTAGATCTAAAACAATACACATTTTATTTTAGGTGTTAATTATATACTCTAGACTTGCTCAATAATGTTACTTTCCTCATAAGATGCACAAAATTCTTATGATCTTGGGCTAATTAAATCAACAATAAAAGAACTCAAGGACTCCAGAACAAGGCAATAAAGCTCTATGGTTAAAACAAAACAACAAAAAATCTTATGTCTAAACAACCTATACTTTATAAATTTCCAATCAGAAAGAACAGGATGCTAATAGCTGTGAAATACTCAATATAAACTGGCTAAACAAAATATCAACAAAGAAAAATACAACAATCAAAAGGGCTACACTTTGTATAATTGCTTACAACTTCTTTAACTTACCTAAAGTAGAGATAACTACCTAATGGATACTCAGCTAGTAGACAATGGTGGCTGCCTGACATTAGGAAGTCTTCTAGGAATTAAATAAGAAAAAGCAGGTGGGAGATTTTGAATTTTTAAATGGATTTCACAAGGCCAAGCTAAAACCTCAGGTGTTTGAGTTTCTTGGGCTCCCTCTTAGGTTTTCTTGACTCTGTTGACTCAATTCCAGTTAGCTAAGTTACCCACTCTACACAGAAGCACCAAAACACAGAGGCAAGTAAAGAAACCAAACCAACAAATTTCTTGTTCTTATTATACAGTTCTGGGATCAATCATACTTGCCCAGTTCAATTTTGGAAGTAGAAGGAATAGCTTAGCATCTAACTCCAGTAAATATATGTTCTTATAAAATATAACTGTAAACAAACTAAAAGAGCTTGCTATTAATAACAAAAGCTTAGAGCTTGAGATGGAGGTCAGTGGTAGAGCACTTGCCTAGCCTTTGCGAGGCCCTGGGTTGAATCCACAGCACCAAAGTAGTAAAAACACAAAGGAACAAACAAAAGCAAACACATAAAAAAAATAGCTTGATAACCAAGACTTGCTTTAAATCTCTCACCTTACTATGCTCACCAGTCAGAGCTCAAAAGGCATAAATTGTTCTTAATCCCAGCCACTTACCTGCCTTATAGGATCTACCTTAAAATCACCCAGTTCAGATCCTTCCCTGTAAATTGTCTACCTAACTTCCTCAAGGTAATGATTTCCCGTTGTACAGTAGATTTAATAATCTTAGTTTTGCTGATAAACAGTTTTTTTTTTCCTGGTGGTTTTAGGGGAGGTTGTGCAATTCAAATAAACATGGATAGTAACAAGGACAAATAAGCATAGTAACACTTGAACAGGAAACATCTACAGCTTCATAAATCGATCATGGGAGCTTAACAATACATAACAATCCAAGTCCATAATAGCCATCCTTACTATAATAAACCCTCAGAATATCCTTTTATTAGAATACAGCATAAAATGAGGTTCATAATAATAAATGAGTTATTAATGTGATTATAAATCATGTTCAATACAGTCTGTTTAAGACAACAGAGAAATGAATAAGACATTTTACACAAGGTCTGATCTAAGTTGAATAATGTTTAAAATTTTGACAAATTCCTAAAGTTCTCTGGAAAGTTAGGCTGTCCAGAATGATGTATTTTCAGGACTCCAGTTAGCTAATATACCACCATAGTGTGTTCTCTCAACTACTACATTCAGAATTGCCAAGAAATAATATAATTTGCCCCTAAATAGTATATAAATCAAGGCTCATGTTTGGCAAATGGTAAGTCCACAACTGGAACTTTTTAATCAGACAGACCTGAATTCTATCTCTATATCTATAATTTTCTAGGCTTGTGACCCAGCAACTTGTGACCCTCAATTTATCTCTTGAAAAAAAATGTATCAGCCTCATAGAATTACTGTGATGATAACAAGAAGTACCTTGTTTGTTAGATGAATGGACTCATTAATGCATATAATTTCAGGTACTATTATACATATTTGTAATATATTAGTGCATTTAGCTCTTAAAACTGTGTTTGAGGTAGGAGCTCTTATACCATCTGTCTATAGATGAGAAAACTGGCTGAGAATATTAAGTAATTGGCTGATATGACATAGCTAGCAAATGTGGAACTGAAATTCAGGCAGTTTAGCGCTATAGTCCTGTTCTTTCTCACTTTGCTGGTAGGAAACAAACGATAAAACAGAAATCAAAGACAATGAAAGGTTCAAGAGATAACTGCATTTAAGCAACCACCAAACATTATTAAGAATTTTAGATGATACCCCTTGATTTTTCTCCATGATGAAAAGTCCTAATGATAGTTAATGGGATCTGTAGTGTTTACCAATTTTGGGATCTGAAGGAAAAACTTAATTGTGACCAATTACTTCTTAACCTGAGGATTTCTGCTCTTCTGCTTCACAGGCCATAAAGAAGACAGACCACATAAACAGGTTAAAACTATATGTAAGGAAACTTTCATCAAAAACTTGTGCCCTGCAGGATGAAGACATGTTTGAAAATAAGTGTTTCCCCAATTTGGATTAAACCAAATGAAAGTATGATTGAAAGGAAAATATTGTTCACGTCCAAGAAGTCATATCCAGGAAAATTCATCTCTGGGTGATAGATGACGATAGATATTTATAAAATTTGAAGACAAAATGCTATAAAAAATGATACAAAATATACCTAAAATAAATGAAATCAACCCTTGGGGGAAAAATCATTGTTTTTGTTTTTTTTTTCCAGCAGTTATGTATAGTTCTGTTCTAGGGGAAAGGATGGCCTCATCCAGACATAGGCATTTAGCTCCACTGGAAAATCTGATGCCACAGATGTTGTGTTCTGCTAACATTCATTGCTTCACAGAAGGTTTGAAATGATTTCTCAGATTTCCATTAAACTTGTTATGATTTAATTATAATTTATGATTGTATATAGGTTTCAAAATGGGGAGATACTATATTATCTTAGAGATCTGAGGTTGTCAGTTGGGCTGCATATCTAAGATTATTACTATAGGTTAAAGACCAAAGTTCAGGAAACTTTTTCGAATAAAGATCATAGTAAATATCATAGTGACCATATAAGTCACTAATGATTTTGTCACAGTCATACCTATTCAACTTTTCTGAGTGTAGAAACATCCATATTTTGCGTAAATGAGTGAACATGATGGTTTTCTAATAAAACTTTATTGATTAAAAAAAAAGGCATGGGTCAGATTTAGCCCACAGGTTAAATTAGTCAGTTAGTCAATTCCTTGTACAGAATTTCAGACTCTCGTGACTTATTATGGGTAGGACAAATAATGATCCCCCAAGATGTTCATATCCAACTCTGCATGTGAATGTATCACCGTCCATGACAAAGGGGCTTTGCTGATGTGATTAAGCTAATGACACTGAGATGGGGGAGATTATGCTAGATTATACAAGTGGAGGCAAAGTAATCACAAGAATCCAATGGGAAAGGGGATGGCAGGAGAGTTAGACTGAGAAAAGGAGATATGATGATAAAAGCAAGAATTGGGGTACCATAGTCAGAGCCACAGAACAGAGGTGGCCTCTAGAAGCAGGCAAAGACAGCTAATAGGTTCTACCCTGGCATCTCCAGAAGGAACACAGACCTTCTGTCACTTTGATTTTATTTCTCTAAGAAATAAAATCAAAGACCCAATTGGATTTCTAAACTCCAGACCTATAAAATAACAAATTCACTAAGTGTGTGGTAACTTGTTACAGCAGCAGGAGGAAACTATTATACTTGGTGTAGCATGAGACCTCATCAGACTTAGAATGTGTGAGGGGTTGTACTTTGTCTGCTTGGTTACGCTGGAACTGTTTCTGAAACCCCTGCCAGGTAAGGTTTCCAAGTTAGATTTGAAAGGCGGAGGTAAAAGAGCAGTCACTGCCATTTGGAGGTGGTGGTGGCTGGACACAGTTATAAGACAGCAAAAGGGGACTGTGATTTCCAGCTATTTTCACTCTCCTTCACCAACTCTGATGGGCTACTGACTTACCACTGTCCCAGGCCAAACACAGGTGCCTATTGGTGATCCTACCAGGGTCATAACCACACAGATGCCCAACTTTCCTCAGTACTCCCATGAAAAACTTCCCTGTCCTGTTCTGGTGACTGGACATGTCTGGCTTATCACAGTAAGTGGTTTGTGATTCTTCTGAGTCTCCAACCTTCCTTTTGGACCATTATTTTGCCAACTACCCCCACATGGTTTAACTTTCAATTCTCATAATAAATTCCTTACACCAAATTTTATAATAGTTCTTCATCACTGACAGAATCCTGACTGATACAGAATACTTAACAAAAGCAAATATTGGAACTGCAGGGCCAATAAGAAGATATAGTGACCATGTCCAAGTGATACCATGGTATCAGACAGGCCTTACTGAACAGCTGGTCTCTGTAAATGGCATCCATCTATTGTGACTCTTTGGCTACAATGATATGTCTACAATTCTACTCATAGGAAGCACCTCATATAGGGAGTAACTGGAATCTGGGTCAAAACCCAGCTTAGCAAGTAGTCTTAGACAATTTTTTTTAATCCTTGTGGTGATTTTAGTTTTTGGTGGACACAACATCTTTATTTTACTTTTATGTGGTGCTGAGGATTGAACCCAGCGCCCCGCGCATGCCAGGCGAGTGCACTACCACTTGAGCCACATCCCCAGCCCATGGTGATGTTTTAATAACCAAAAAATGAAGGACTTAGTGGTAACTATTCACAAATATTTGGTATCTTTTATCCTGAGGGAAGATTATACTTCCAAGTTTTCCTGAGCTATAAATGTAGGCATAGCCACATAGCCTATTCTATTTAATAAAATGTGAGAGTAATTGATATACAGAAGCCAGCAACCCTCTTTCACTTCTGTGATGCGGATGATTCCAGGGAGAGGCAGCTCTATCAGGATGGTATGAGAGTAAAGATGATGTGTGGTAGAGCCTCGGCTGCCTGTGTGAACTCATATCAGGGTAAAAACTAAGTCCTTCTGGATGTAAGCCACTGACATGTTGAAGTCACTTGTTACCAGCATGACCTAGGCTAACCTGACTGATTCAGGATTGAACTTGACACTCATACACCCTCAAATGTTCTGCTTTGTAACAAAATTTGAGATGAGCCTTTCAGCTTATCGACATGTAGGTAATTTGAGTTTTGAAAAATGCCTATGGAGCCACATGAAACAGGAGCCTGGCAGGAATTCTCCAATTTAAGTCAAAGAAATAAATGCAATAAAATAATCTTTACATTAGTTCAGGCTCATGGTGCCTAAAATCTGTATAATACCAAACAGCGACTGACTCTGAATCAACAAAGTTAGTTTGGGTGACATACACATCATTTATGTACTCTCCTTAGAAAACAGCAGCTAATTATTTTTCCTTTCTACTGTCTTCTTAATATAACTTCCTCGGCTTTGAGCTGAGGAATTCATATTCAGGGCTTATCAACCTCAAACAGTACCAATTCAGAAGCATTAATTAACTGTGAGGTAGGTAGTTGTATTTTTCAGGTTGTTACCTGGAACTTTCTCAATTTTAAAATTTAGGATTATATCTTGATGCCCAAGAATCAACCTCTTACAATTGAATGCAGGTTAGCACTGATTTTTTTTTTCTTTTAAGTTAGTCACTTGGAAAATAAAGATTAAAAAAATAAGAAGGGAGAGAGAGGAAAGAAATCTTAATGAAATGCCATTGAAACCAAGGAAATCATGCACAAATCTGACTTTCCCAAACCTTCCTAATGAACACGCTCTATCTGAAGTTGGAGAAATTTCTTGTTTTAAACCAAAGTCCTCCTTCCAGCATGAAAGGGATGCAATTTGTGTTACGGGCTTTTCATTGTTGTGTTCTGCCTCCTCCTCCTCCTCCTAAAATGCTCAGCAGTGCCAAATGTGCAGCCACTTCATTCAGCTGCGTGTTGTAAAACAGCGCTCTCCATGTTTGTTCATCAAGAGTTTGCACTGGGGAACATTTACGGCTGAGGCTTTCTGACTGAGGAATGAACATAGACAGGGCATAATCATTTATCTAATTTCACCACTTTCCAGCAGATGAAAAAAAAATGGCAGCTTTTCCATGGCAGAGGATCCATTTTAAAGTGAACTATTATAAGTGGTGTAAGAAACAGGCCTTTGTATATTGCACTCAACTCAATTTTGATCATGTGACTTCCTAGCCATTTTGACAGAAACCTAAAGTGGATCCTAAAATTCCAAACTCTGCCCTCCTTTTTCTATGCCTTCTCTTCTCACAATTTGGACATTCTTTCCACACTCTTTTTCCATCTAGAAAAATAGTCTTCAGGTCTTGATGTGAACACATGAAGCCTTCATAGCTCAAACAATCACTGCCTTATCTCACATTGATTTCACAAATATTTACTAAGTGCTGGCTACGTGTGCGCAATAGGCTCAATTATGGATGCAGTGGTCAACAGGACAGAACTTGTACCTATCCTCATAGAACTCATGATTTAGGGAGAAATAGAAAAGTATTCAAACAGACATATAATATTTTAAATGTAAACGTTAGACTCTACCTTGAAGAAGAAAGGCAGCAGAGATGCAAAGGATAAGAGAAATAGAGGTAAGATCCCTCTATGTATAGAGGGAAGTTAAGATCCCTCTATATACATCAGATGGTATATGTAAAGGTCCTGTGGCATATGTAAAGAAATCATGACAAAAAATGTTTAAATGATAAGCAAGAAGACAGAGAACAAATGTTTATTCTTTTATATTAATTCTTGCATTCACTTTCATTCGTTGATCTATTCACTTATTGGTTTTAGAGCATTTGTAACACCAAGTCAGGCTCTCATGTGAATTAATTTAAATTAGCATGAGCCCATTTAAAAATAAAAAATGCCAGTAAGGTTAAAGTGAGCAAAATGCCTGTGCTCATAGAGCTTATAGAAATCATAGATCAGTGTGGCAGATGGGCAAGGTAAGCCTCAGTGAGTGAGGGTGAAGCAAGAAGAATGTTGCTTGAGAGATTGGGAAAGAGGCTATGGGAAGAGAAGGCTCTCTAAATCACACTTGGGCAAAAAGCAAAATCAATGAGGACCCACCCTAGAAGAAGAGATAGTTAAGCTCAGTTTTGAAAGGCTAGAGATGAGAACAGTCATTGTTGTGGAAGGATCAGTCAATGCTAAGGCAGAACAGCACAACAACCTTCTTGAACCTTCTCTGGAGTGAGACATTTTGCATATGAGAATGGCATCAGATGAGACTTAAGAGGTTGGCCAGGGCCTTCAGTGAGGGCGGAATGCAAGGATTCCAAAATTTCCCAGTGCACAGTACCCTTAGCCTCTAATTATGTTTTAATGTTGCCCTTAGATCAAAAGAAATGCCAAAGGGTGTCTTCCTCAGTTGTAAAGTCTAACACCTTCGTAAGTATTTATCTACACTAACAGCTCAGTAGTCATTTGAAAAAATCATACACATACTTGAAAGGGAAAAATGCTTTCATTTCACTCTTAAATAACCATGATTATTTGCTAATGCAGTGATGTTCTTGTTTGTCCCTACATGACTCCTCAATCCTTGAAACCAGAGTGGACCCCAATCCCACTCACATTTCCTAATCCACATGGATTGCCACTTGGTGTTTGTTTTTTTTTAATCACACCAACAGTCAAACACCCAACTTGGAAATAAAATGGCATCACAGAAAGGGATGTTGTCTGACCTAATGTTGAAACTATGGACTACCTTGAAACTAACAGACGACATGCTAAACGGTTTCTTTTTGTTTGTTTTGATTTGTTTTTTAGGATGTTCAACTATTCTGCCCCACCCCTGTGAATTTGCCATCAAGCCCCAGGTGCTTTGCAATGTGGTTTGGAAACATAGGCTAAGGTAAGCAGGCTTCATCATAAAAACTATGGAGAGATACTATGGGTCTCATATTGCTCAGGTGTGTGCGTGTATGCACGTGGGGATTAAATATCATCCTGAAAGAATGTGTAAAACATTAAAATAAAAATTTTTAAAACTTGAACGTTTCAAGGATACCAGCTGAGTGGTTCAGCTGAGTAGTGATAGGTGAAGTTAGCTGCGCTGGTATAAACACAGCAGAGACCTGAAGGCCACCCTTGCACAGGGTCTCTCAGAAGTTCTTTGCAGAAAACTTCTATCTACACTGATTGCTTCCTGAGTCTCTATCTGAGGATCACCTCTAGCTGCAGCAGGTTCTTCCTATGAAAGGGTAATCCTCAAACAAAGACAGGCAGGGGTTGGTAGAGAGACACCCCAGCTTCCTTGCTCTTTGGTGGGATTTTCTGAGGCAGGTTCTACAAGAATTCTCAGACGTTTCCCAGCTAGACTTTGCTCCTGTTGACATTAGTAACAATCTGCTTATCAACAAATCCTTTGTGGCTTTCTTCCTTCCTAGTCTACTTCCTTACTCCCTCATGGTGATTCCTGAGGAAAAAAGAACTCCCCAGCCAATTGTTTAAATCCAAGTGTTTGTCTTAGGGGAGAACACAAACTAAGACAAAAGGAAATGAGAGATATTAGAGAGGAGAAGTGTTCTGCAAGAGATAACTGTCTGAAAGGAGAACAAAGCAGAGAAATCCAGAATGGCTCCTGGATTTCTGAAGGCATGATAGGTTTTTTTTTGTTTGCTTGTGTGTTGATAAGACTCACAAAAGCATTGGTCATGAGACTTCAAATAGGTTACCGTACTCACACTAAGACTGAGAGAATTGTGGGACCTTTTTCCATCAAGTAGTTGGATACTCAGTTATGGAGATCAAGAGATAAGTCTTAGCTAGGGTGATGGTTTGGGAATCGTGGGCATGTGAATAGTCATTGAAGCTCTGACTTCATCAAGGTTTTAGGAGCTGCCCAATACTGCTAAGGAAAGCCACATTACTAGTGAAAAAGTGATGGCGAATAAAAGATGTCATAGAAGGTAAAACAAGGAGGTGGCCGCCAAGACAGATGAGAAGGGATGGCCAAGCAGGAAGAAAGGAAGGAGATAACGGTGTTCTGCAAGCTGAAAAGGCAAGCATCCCAAAGTAATGTCACAAGTCAAGTACTGCAACAAGCTCAAGTCAGGCAAGCACAGAGAAGGGCAGGCAGGACTGGGCCACCATCACAGCAGGAAAGCTGCAGAGAGCAGCCCGGAGGGAGGAGTTTGCTGTGGTGGCAGCAGGCGATAAAGTGACCTCTTGTTCCCACTCTGCCTGGAGTCTTGGGGTGAGCTTGCACCCTTCCTCCTTTCAACAAAAAAAAGTAACAGCACATTCCCAGAGGGAGATGTTTGAAGTCCATGCAATAGCCTGCAGATCGTGCTTAGTGTTCCAAATAGAATATTGGTTTCAAGAAGAAAGTCTGTCAGAGTGCATCTGTTATCAGTTGAACACTCACTGAAGGCAGAGCATTACAGAGAAATGGAGAAGAACCCAGGAAACTTCCCTCCTTCAGGGTTTTGCAGACTGGTAGGGCAGCTTTTACACAAGTGCTGTTAACATGTAGAGAGGGACAGATCCCAACAGAAAGTCCAACTTATCTACATTTCTCCTGTGAAAAGCATTTTTCTTTTCCTAAAGCTCTTGACAGCAAGCATTCTGAGTGATATTAACCCTGTGGGTAACTTTCCCTGTGACAAGACATGAAGATGGGTTATGTGCAAACTGTATCCAGTTATAGTAAAACCTATGTTCACCACTGCACAGTGACATTGATTCCTAAAAGTGATTTAGATTCTAGAGTGCTTTTCAGTTGCATTTCATTTCTATAGCAATACTATAATAGAAGCAATACAAGGGCTTTTTAAGGATTTTATTAAGATATAATTCACATTCCATAAAATTCATGATTTAGACTATACAGGACAGAGGTTACATGGTGGATTCGACAAAGTATGAGCTTTCCAATTGTTCCATGACTTCAGATTTAAGCAGTAGGAGTATTCTCTGTGAGGTGGGAGACTGAGAGAATCCACTGAAATTTAACATTGGAAAGTAAAATAATCATAGAGACCCAGAAATTCAGGAGTTTTGAACATAGAACAAGAGATAATATGTTAGAGCGAAGCTAGCAGGCCTGGCAGCCCCAGTACTACCAAGTCAGCACAGAGGGGAGGGGTAATGCAGGAAGAAAGAGAAAAAAGCATTTCGAATCACTTTGGCATGTAAGAGCCTGTGGAACAGAGAGGCAGTCTGATCATATTTGTTCCAGAGGAAGCACAGCAAGCTAATAATTGATAAGTTCTTTTTCTCTCTCTGGAAAATGGAGAGCTGAGATGGATAGCCATTTTGAAATAGATGCATGGCAGGGAACCCATAAATCCATGTACAGTATTGTCAGACTGTCCCAGGAAATGCTTTTCATGGGGTCCATAGTGTGTCTGACTGGGCTAGACTGTAGCAGGAACAGAGAGGATGGTGCCCAGGGAAATTCAGGCTCTGGATATGAATGAGAGAGAAACTTGCTTTTCCTTTGTTTCTGGTGGCTCATGAGACCAGCTGGGAAGAATACAGAAGTTGGACAGGTGGGCGCATTTGCACTTGGGGTCTGATCCTGGGAAGATCATATTCATGAGTGGTGGAATATTTGAGACCAACACAGGATTAGTTTTGCTACCCTGCAAGTGGATTTCTCAGGAGCCCCTGAGACCCAGACATCCAGCAGAGATCACACCTGCCCATCAATAAGGTGTGGGGAACTAACCTCTCCAACGAAGTTTCAAAGGGAAGTCAGAGCTAAATGCCAGAGCCAGCTGATGGACTCTCTACTTAGAATTCCGCATAGCTCCACTCTGGGAGTTCATTGACCCAATCAGCCCAGACCCAACTCCAGCCGTCAGTCCTTCCCATTCTGTTCCAACCTTTACTGGTGAGAAGGGAAGCCGAGAGCTATTACAGTCAGCTTCCATTCCAGGCCACTCCAGCAGACAACTTGGTGAGAAACACAAAGAGGTCTGGTTTAACAACCTCTAGCCTTTGCTCTAAAGGGTACACAATCCAAGAAGAAATGGAAATAACTTTCTAACAGTTTAGGCAGTGAACTTCCATCCCTGTCTACAGTTTGGACCATGTCAGCAGAGACAAACCCTTCGTCTTTCATTAAGAATGTAGTTTTTCTTTCCTTTTCCCATTTGTGTGTGTGTGTATGTGTGTGTGTGTGTGTGTATTCTTGCTGTGCTGATTGGTTTGAGGTTATACATTTCTTTTTCTTTCATTTTTTAATCTTTTCTCCCTGCCCATTTTTTATTTTATCTTTTTTTCCCCCCCCACTGGAAGTTTGAGGGGTTTTGTGGGTTTCTTGGTTTGATTTTTTTGATTATTTATACCTTTGTTTTTGTTCCTCTTATTACTCTCTCTCCTCTTCTTCCCGTCAAATAACCAAATTTTCTTGTTTCCTCTTCCCCTATTTTATTAAATTACTTATTTTAAAAATACCTTCCTTTATAGCCATCACCTGCTACCTCTCCTTTGTATTCAATGTTCATTTGTGAATATTTCAAACTTTCTTTTACATTTCTACCTCATTTTATTTTATGTTGAGCAACTATAATTTTACTATCAGTCAGAATTATTGGGTTTATCAAAATGGCACCCCCGCTACCATTCATGTTGTTTCAGTCTTTAGTATTGTGGGTACCATAATTGACACCTGTTCTTTACTTTAATGCTAGATATAGGTTGTAGCTGTTTAGTGTTGTTGCTGATGTTAAATGTTGACCCCATCATTCCTCTTTGTGTGGTAATTAGTGTTGTAGATGCAATAATTGATATAGGGCATTTATTTTAATGCTGGTCACTATTATTGTTACTATACTCGCCTCCCCTTTTTCTAAGAGGGACTGGGAAATGCTGGTATATTGTAATTTCATGGGGTAGAGACAATGTTGCTGAGCTACTCCCACAAATCAGCCAACTGAGCAACAAACCTTGCTTCACACACAAACTAATCCCACTTATGCTCCAATAATACTTTAACATGTTGAATATGGGATACAAAACCCCCAAACCAATCAAACCCAAGTAGGAATGGCTAGAGGGGGACTTCAGGTCCCATATCTGGACATCTATTCATACAGCAAAAACACAGACATCAAGATGATGGCTCAGCAGAACCCATAGTTTTGCAGCAGCTCTCCAAGGTGAATTAAATCAGCAGTTCTACAGTGTCAAACTGAATGACATTGGAGGTCAAGAACAACGCTAAGCCTAGGCATTGAAACTATGAGGTACCAACCACATAGGACTTACCACAAAAGAGGTAATGACACACCAAAGAATACATACATCAAAGAGGAAGAAGAATCCGTCCCAATGGATGTGCAAGTCCAAGACTTCTGAAAACATGAGGAAACAGGCAAAGAAATCTCCTCAAAACTTACTATCCCCAACAAAGGGACCCCCAGGTATGGAAGTGGATATATAAGAGAAAGACTGTGTTTTAGTCAGTTTTTTTTTTTTTTTTTTTTGTCACTGTGACTAAAAGACCGCACCAGCACGACTACAGAACAGGAAGAGTTTATTTGAGGGCTCAGGGTTTCAGAGGTCTTAGTCCATAGAAGGCCAGCTCCATTCTTCAGAGCTCCAGGTGAAGCTTATCATCATGGTTGGAGAGTGTGGTATAGGGAAGTAGCTCATATTATGGTGATCAGGAAGCAAAGAGAAGGTCTCCACTCACCAGATACAAATATATACCCCAAAGCCATGCCCCCAAAGGCCCATCTCCTCTAACCACACAGTGCCTCTTCATTTATCACTCAGTTAATCCCAGTCACAGGATTAAATCACTGATTGGGTTGAAGCTCTTAGAACCCAATCATTTCTCTGAACCTTCTTGCATAGTGTCACATGTGAGTTTTTGGGGGACCCCCCACACCCAACCATAACAGACTATAAAACTGATTATTAGAATGTTTAATAAGTTAAAAGAAGATCTAAGGAATGAATTAAGAGATAAAGATGATTTCAATAAGGAGTTAGAGATTCTGAAAAAAAAATCAGAACTCTTGAAAATGAAGGTCACAATGAATCAAATTAAAGAGTCATCTGGAAGTATGAACAACAGATTAGAATACATAGAAAATGGAACATCAGGCTTCAAAGACTGGGTATATGAACTTGAATACTTAGTATTCAGTAAAGGGAAAAAGCAAAAGACCATGATCAGAATATTCTAGAACTTTGGGACAACAAGAGACCAAACTTAGTGAAGAACAGGGTATAGAAGAGGGCATGGGACATAGGCTAATGGCATTAAGAACATTTTCAGTAAAATAATAGCAGGAATTTTTCCAAATCTTAAGAATTAGATGAACATCCACATACTAGAATCATATAGAACTCCAAATAGATGAAATCAGAAAAAGGACCTCTCTAACACACAATAAAATTACAATACCTCACATAAAGAAAAAAGATATAATATTAAAATCCACAAGAGAAATATGTAATATTTAGAGGTAAGCAAATAAAGCTCATTTCCAATTTCTTAACTCAGATTCTAAAATCCAGGAGGGCTTGGAATGAGATAACACAAACTTTGAAAAAAACAATTGCCAGCCAAGGTTACTGTATCTAGCAATTCTATCTTTCAGATTTTGAGAAGAAACAAAGATTTCATGACCACTAAGATCGAAAATATGTAAAGAAATAATGCAGACAGAATAACTCCAGAACAAATCCCAGAGTTCTCAAATGGATGGATGAAGCTATCTAAAAGAAAAATAAAGTAAATGAAAATTAAGACCAAAAAAAGTATATAAAAAATAAAATAGGAGGAAATAACAATGATCTCTCAGTAATAACTCTCAATGCAAATAGTCTCAATTATCCTAATAAAGGATATGGATTGGCAGATTGTATCTAAAAAACACACCCAACTTTATGCTGAGACTCATTGCAAGAGACTCATTTTAT
Organism: Marmota marmota marmota; assembly: GCF_001458135.2. NCBI lineage: Eukaryota > Metazoa > Chordata > Mammalia > Rodentia > Sciuridae > Marmota > Marmota marmota. The sequence goes on along the minus strand of NW_026000026.1, from coordinate 39,826,864 downwards.
AGGCGGAAACATCCCAAGGCTGAAAGTAAAAGGAGAGGGAAAGATATTCCATGCAAATGGAGTTCAAAAATAGGCAAGATCTGACAGAGCAGATTTTTTTCAGCAAAAATAATCAGAAGAGACAAAGAAGGTGTCTACATATTGGTAAAGTAAACAATCCAACAAGAAAATATAGTGATGGTAAATATTAGTGCCTAAACTATCAGTGCACTTAATTACATAAAACAAATATTTCCTGACCTTAAATCCCAGATAGACCCCAATACAACAAAACCAATGTATAGCATTAACTAACTACATTAAAGAAAAAGAAAGATAGATAGATCAATCCCAAATAAAGAATCTAATTCTTCATTTCAAGGCCCTAGAAAAGTAGGGAAAAACTAATTTTGAAACTAGTAGAAGACAAGAAATAATTAATGTCAAAGCCAAAATTAATAAAACTGAGAATTAAAAATATGAAAGAACAGGCTGGGTATGTGGCTCAGTGGTAAAAGCACTGGATTACTATGTGTGAGACCCTGAGTTCAATCCCCACCACTGCAAAAAAAAAAAAAAAAAAAAAAAAAAAAAAAAAAAAAAAAAAAAAAAAAAA
>NW_026000026.1:39777592-39826178 GCF_001458135.2 Marmota marmota marmota | reverse complement strand
AAAAAAAAAAAAAAAAAAAAAGAAAGAAAGAAAGAGAAAAAAAGGATCAATGCAACAAAACCTGATTCTTTGAAAAAATAAATGAGATTGATAAACACCCAGTCAGACAACCAAAAGGGAGAGAAGAAACAAATCAACAAAATTGACATGAAAAAGGAGATATCATCAGAGACATTTCTGAAATCCAGAGGATCATTAGTGACTCTGAAAACTTATATTCAAATAAATTGGAAAATTGTAAAGATATTGACAAATTTCCAGACATATGTATGACCTATTCAAATTGAACTAGAAATACATAGAAAATGTAAATAGACTAATGTCAAGCAATGAGATTGAAGCAGTAACTAAAAAGCTTCCAACCAAGAAAAGCTCAGGAACAGATGAATTCTCAGCAGAGTTCTATCAAGCATTTAAAAAAGAACTAATGCCAATCCTTCTCAAATTATTCCATGAAGTAGAAAGTAGGGGAACACTTCCAAATTCATTCTATAAAGCCAGTATCACCCTGATACTGAAACCAGATAAAGACAAAACATCTATGTCCTTGATGAACATAGATGCCAAAATTCTTAGTAAAAATTAGCAAACCTCATTAAAAAAAACATTAAGAAAATTGTATATCATGATCAAATTGGTTTCATCACAGTGATGTAGTATTGGTTCAATATACATAAATCAATAAATGAAATTAAACACAGATAAAATCAAGGATGAAAATCACATGATCATCTCAGTAGACACAGAAAAAGCTTTCAACACAATCCAGCAACCATTCGTGTAAAAACACTGTAGAAATAAGGTATACAAGAAACTTACCTAAATATCATAAGCTATATATGACAAATCCAAGGCCAGCATCATACTAAACGGAGAATACTTGAGAACATTTCCTCTAACATCAGAAATAAGACAAGAAATAAGACAAGAGGGAGAAGGGGAATTGCACGGAAGATGGAAAGAGACCCTCATCGTTATACAAAATCCATGTATGATTATGTGAGGGGGAAGGAAAAAAAAAGAGAGAGAGAAATGTGTCACGGTAGATTGGGTAGAGAGAGGTGATGGGAGGGGAGGGGAGGGAAGGGGAGGAGGGATAGGAAGGGCAGCAGAATACAACAGACACTAGTATTGCTGTATGTATATACGGGGCCATATAACCAATGTGATCCTGCAACCTGTACGCGTGGAAAAATGAGAATTCATACCCCATTTGAATCAAATGTATGACATGTCAAGATCATTGTATTGTCATGAGCAACTAATAAAATAAAGAACTTTCAGGCATCCCCCGCCACACAAAAAGAACATCTATTATCACCATTCTTATTAAATACAGTTCTTGAAAGTTTACCCAGAGCAATCAGGCAAGTGAAGGAAATCAAATGGTTACAAATAGGAAAGAAGAAATCAAACTATCTGTTTGCTAATGACATGGTCCTATACTTAGAACACCCCCCCCCAAAAAAAAAGGCCAAAGGACTTAGAAAGCTGATAAACTAACTCAGTAACATTGTAGAATACAAGATCAATATATGAAAATCAATAGCTTTCCTATATCCCAGTAGTGATTTTGCTGAGAAAAAAAATCAAGAAAATTTCTTCATTCACAATCACCTCAAAAATAAAAATAAAATATTTAGAAATAAATCTAACCAAGAAAGTGAAATACCTCTACAATAAAAACTACACAACATTGAAGAAAAAAGTAAAGAGGACCTCAGAATATGGAAAGATCTCCATGTTCATGAATATAAAGAATTAATATTGCCAAAATGGCCATATTACAAATTGAATCTACAGATTCAATGAAATCTCCATCAAATTTTAAATTCTTTATAGAACTAGAAAAATAAAAATCTCAGAGTAGTCAAAACAATTCTGATAAATAAGAACAAATAAAAACAAATCTGGAGACATCACAATACCTGACCTCAAATTCTACTACAGAGGGCTAAAGATGTAGCCCAGCGGTAGAGTGCTCATTTAGCATGTTAGCCTGAATTTTAATTCTCAGTACTATAAAAGAAATTTAATATAATACAAAGCTATATTAACAAAATCTGCATAGTACTAGCACAAAAACAGACATGAATAAGAGTGGATAAGAATAGAAGATACCAAGAGAGATTCATATAGACATAATCATACAATCCTTGAGAAAGCTAACAAAAATATTTTGGAGAAAAGATAGCCATTTTAAAAAATGGTACTGGGAAAACTGGATATCCATATGTAGAAGAATGAAACTATCTCTCACCCTTACCAAAAATCAATTCAAGGAGGATCCAAGACCTAGTATTAGGGCAGAAACACGGAAACTGCTTGAAGAAACCATAGGATCAATACTCCAAATTGGCAAAGGCACAAACTTCCTAAATAAGACTCCTAGCACTCAAAAAATAAACTCAACGAATAGGTGGGACATCATCAAATAAAAAACAAATAAAAGTACAGTAAATGAAACAAGAGCCTGAAGAAACAGCCTAAAGAATGGGAGAAAATCTTTGCCAGCTACCATTCTGACAGAGTATTAGGGGCCAGATTGCATAAAGAACTAAAAAAAATTTAATACCAACAAAGCCAATAAACCAATCAATAAATGGGCAAAGTTCTAAATAGATACATCTTATAAGAAGAAATACAAATATATGAAAAAATTTCAAGATCCTTAATAATCAGGGAGATGAAATTAAAACTACACTAAGATTTCATCTCACACTATTTAGAATTATAACCATCAAGAATGTAAATAATAATTTCTGGCAAGAAAAAGTACACTTCTACATTGTTGGTGGTGGAACTGAAAATTAGTAAAACCAATTTAGAAACAGTATGGAGATTCCTCAAAAGACTAGGAATGGCACCACCAAGTGACTCAGGTATCCCACTTCTTGGAATTTATCCACAAGATCTAAAAAACAGCATACTATATTAATACATGCATATTAATATTTATACCAGTCTCAATAGTCAAGTTTTGAAACCAAACTAGGTGCCTATCAACAGATGAATGAATAAAGAAAATGTGGTACATCCATATGATGGAATTTTACTCAACCATAAAATAAAATGACTCAGATTCTGTCAACAGCCAAGTGTTGGCTCTTGTAAGTAGAAACTAGAGAGAGGAAGAAGGAAGAAGGAAAAAAAGAAGAGGAGAAGAGGAGGAGTGGGGGGGGGGAGAATAATAAAACAGGGGGTTGGATCTACTGAAAGTAGACAGGAGACCAATAGAATATAGAAAGGAAATCGAGAGGGTAGGAGGAAGGAAGGACATGGGGAATGAAAAATATCTATGGTGTCCATATATGAATTTACCACAATTAAATATAAATGTGAATAATTAGTATAACTCACTAATTATAATATCAACAATAATAGAACAAAGGTATGTAGAGTAGAGTAAGTAGATCTGGGGAGGGAGGATGGAAGAGAAAGAGAAGGCAACGAGGGATTGAGATTGATTATGATATGTTCATGTACAAATATAACAAAATAAATTCCACTATTATGTATAATTACAATGCCACCAATAATAAAGTGTTCAAATTGGTTTTTTTTAGTATATTCAGAGGTAATCGTCATCACTATCCATTTTCACAAAATTTTCATCACCCAAAAGAGATGCCCATTGGCTGTCATCTCCCATTTCTCTCCCATCTTCTACACTCAAGTCTCTGGCAACAACTAATCTATTTTCTGTTTGTATGAATCACCTATTCTGGATACTTTATATACATACAACCAGAACGCATAGTCTTTATGACTGGCTTATTTCACTTAGTAGAACATTTTACCTTCCATTTATGCTATAGCATGTATAAGTTCTTCTTTTTATAATTGCTTAATTATTTCTGATTGTGTGATGGACCATACTTTGTAAATCCATTGATCAGTTCATGGACATCTGGGTTGTTTCTATTTTGAGGCTTTTATGAATAATACTGCTATGAACATTTGTGTACAAATTTTATTTCTGTACATACGTTTTTAATTTTCTTGGGTGTAGACCTAGAAACAGAATTGTCGGGTCATGAAATCTAAACTTTTGAGAAACTGCCAAGCTGGTTTCCATTATAATCACACCATTTTACATACCCACTGCAATGTATAAAGCTTCCAAGTTTTCCCACATTCTCATCAACACTTATTATTTTTCTTCACTGATTTGGTTAAGAGAAGATATTGCTAGACCCATTTCAAAGATAAAGAGTGATGGTCCCACATAGCAATTAAATAGAAAAGCCAGTACTTAGATTCTGGTTTTTAAATTCTTTGGTCAGCTTTCTTTCTCTGATACTATAAAGCAATTATGAAACCCTATCAACAACATCAATATATTATGAAGGCATAGAATACCTCCCTAAAACACTCAGATGCAATAATACAGGGAAGGGAAGGGGTGTGGGTTTACCACATGCATTCACACCCACATGGGTGCACCCTATTCATTATGTTACTTGTTTACTGATGTACTCAACATAATACCAATGTATCAATGAGAATCTTCAAAAAAGGTGGGACATAAATAATAGTAATATCTCTGATACTAAGAGAAGACAATTTAGTAGCACTAAAGACATATGTTTCTATAGTAATTCAGACTGATTTATTATGTGATTCTAACTTGAGGTTCACTGAATCTCGATACCTTTATTCAGGTTATCACATCTAATTTATAGAAGAAAAAGGGACAATATTGTCTGAAGGTGGCATATTCAGTTCTTCAAACTGCTTCCTTATTTGTTCCATAGGCCCTTAGGAAAATATGCATTTGAAATGTAGGCATCATTTGATTATTATTAAGCCAAATCTGTCAAAATTGGAAATGCTGTCACATAAGCTTGTATGAATAGAACAATAAAACCACCAGTGCCTGGCCTTAAATTAGTTCCTGACATTTTTTTTTATAATGGAAATAATATAAACACATTTTGAGCACTATACATCATGTCCCTCACTTGTTACAGGAAATGGAGTAAATATATTTTTCCATTTAAAGAAATAGAGAAGTATTGATGCAACATGTCAGAATCCTTACATTGAACTAAGATTTGTAATCTGGAAGAAATCAACAATTAACCCCATGAGAAGACAGCTGAGGCTAAATTTTGAGAAAGTGTTCCTCCTCCATTTAAATCAAAACAGCACAATGTGGAAAATAAATGAATGCATGGAATAACTATGGAATTATCCATTTCAGATGTTTATTCTTCATGTTTCATATTAATATGATCACGGTGAATGGATCTCGGAATTATTTGCATCGAGGCTGTCTGTGATGCTATATTTTGGAGATAATGCAACAGTTGTGAAACATTATAGAGAATTCCATTGCACTTGAATTTGAAATAATTCTCATAAGTAGTGACTTCCAGTATTTATGTGCAGGTAAAATAGTAGGTATTTTGAAATATTGGCAAATGTGTGCTTTATTTTGCATCTTTTGGTTTAGAAATTGCAGATGATAATGCATTTGTAGAGTATGCCTTTATTGTCACTTAAAAGAAAGATTTTTAGTTATACATTTTTTTTAAGTTTGTATTGGAGTTGAGTAAGATAAAATTCCTAGCACTAAAAGTAAAATAAAACCCTGAGAGCTTATTTGGACCTTTTAGCAGACAAAATCTGTTGGAACTATTTATTTAGGAATGTTATTCTCTTTGAGCAAACCATAATTTCTAGAACGATGCACACAGAGCAGGTAAGAAAGAAAGAAAATATCTACCTACTTAGACACACAAGCTACATAAACTAGCACTCCATGCCTCAAGATCTTCCAGACTCAAATGAGGCAGTTAAAAATCTTGCCTTGTTCCTGTTTTCCAAGTACAAAAACTATTACTTAAATATGAAATTACCTAACCCTGCTTTGGTGTTGCTGTTAAATGAGCAATAACAGGACCACCTTACCAGTGCTTAGTATACCCTTGTGTTAGCTTTTCATTGCTATGACAAAATACCTGAGAAAATTATTCATCAATGTAAACGAAAAGACAAAAACAACAAGTGACAAAGACAAATATTATAACTTCACTTTTTTATCAATGAGTACACAGCTTCTTTGCTTACTAGGTCATAGTTTTCAAAAGAAAGAGGAATATTTCCAATTTCTTGTAATATTCACAATGCTTCACATATGGAAAATGACAAAACTTTAATCTGCATTATTAGCATTTCTCCATCACTTTTGTAAATCATGATGATCAACAAAATAACAAATCAAGCCCTGATTTGTGGCATTTGTTGATTTTTGTGGTATTAATCATCCCATGGCAAGTTTCATACTACCTATATTATGTCATTGAACATAGAGTTTAGAGGAAAAGAACAGAAACCCATTATTGTATAGTATCCCAACATGCAGGAACAACAAAGAAAACCCCAAAAGCATACATAATAGTAAAATAATCAGGAACTGATGTGTGCTCAGTATATATTACCTTTGTGTTCAATATAATGTACTAAATTATGAGTGCATATAATTTAACCTTTAATAAAGGCTATATTTTAACAATCAACTCACAAAATTCCTAAAATTTTAATAATCGGCTCTCATAAATTAGCACAAGCTGGCCCCACTGCATATAATGCAGAATTTGATATAATGTATAATATGTATATATTGTTGTGTGTGAGTCTATAATTTATTCTTTAAAATGAGTGAGACGACCGAGAAAAAAAAATATAGAATTAAGGAAATACAAAAGCATGTATAGAAAAAGAGAGCTCTGAGAACAAACTCAGACTCTTTCCTAGAGTGATATTATCTGCACATGGGCCACAATGACTCAGCTATGAGCAGTAAACATAGACCCCTCAGCCTCATAACATTTACAGTTGGTTTCCTGAAAGAGGCAAAATATTTCACCTCCATTCTAATTTTCCTAGAGCCATTAAATTTCTTAAAATATTGTCAAGAGAGAATACATAACAGCTGAATAAATTAGACAAATCACAGTTTAAGAATCCCAATTTTGTTGGTGTCTGGTGTAATGGACACTGTGATGCACTGACCAGGCTCCCTGAAGGATGGAAGGGTACACTGCCTCAGCTGCAGGTAATGTGGCCAAGAACCATCCCTCAGCTCTCAGTCTTCTCTAGAAATTACCCCTGGCAGAAACAAGCTATTTACCTAAGTTCATTCCCCTTCCTAAGTGCAGCCTGCATTCAGTGACTGAATGAAACAAGAATATAAAGACCTGGACTCCTCACACAAACTTGGGACAAATTAGAAGATCCACCTCAGGTTCTGGATTCCGAGTAGGATCAGCAGATGCTCCAGGCAGACTACATTACCACCTGACTTCTCTCTCTCCTCAATTCTGTCCCTTGCAGATGTTAATAGCAAAGTTACTTCTTTATTAACCTCCTGCATTCTTAGCTCCATTTCAATGTTTCCTGAAGAATAAAATCTACAACTTTTGACAAGGCAACTGTGGAATTAGAAAACCTGTAAGCAAATACCTTCCATTTAAAAAGAAAATGTGTATTCTAAGAGTTTCTGATTTTTACATTCCTACTAATGTAAATCATTCTCACTTCTTGGTCTTAGATATCCAAAATATGAGCTAAATAAATGTTTTTATATAATATCTTAAAAGTTTTAAATTATCTTCCAATGAATTATAGAATTAATACCACTGTTTCTCAAATTCTCTAATAAAAATAGAAGAGGAGGTAACACTTCTCACTTTATTCTGTGCTACCAAAATAGACCAAAAAACACCACAATTAAAAAAAAAACACAAACTAACTAATGAATATGGGTACAGACATCCTCAAGTTACCAGCAAAATAAATCCAACAATGGATAAAAATAATTACATACTAGCACTAAGATGGATTTATCCCATGAATGCAAAGCTGGCATAACATTTGGAAAACAATTAGCATAACAAAAATGTCAATGAAAAAGAACACACTTTAGTCTCATTTTTTTTCATGACCTTGACAATTTGGAAGAGTACAAATGAACTGTTTTGATGAATGTCCCTTCTTGAATTTGCCTAATGCTTTCTAATGACCAGAGGTTCTGCATTTTTTGTATGTTTGCTTATTGTTGTTGTTGTTTGCAAGAATATCACAGGAATGATGTAGTCCTCTTTCTTAATCTATCATACCAAGAGGTTCATGATGTCTATATATGTGAATCTTGGTCACTTGGGTAAAATGTTGTCTGCTGGGTTTCTGCAACTATAAAGTTGTATCTTCCCCCTTTGTACTTAATATGTCTTGAGGGATACAATCTTGCTGATGGAAGAAAAAATATAGTTTGTCTTCTTATATGAAAGATTGACCTGATAAAGAAATGGCTCTAATTTAAGCTACAGAACGGGTCGTCTATTTCTTTCTCATGCTGCTAACCACATTTTCATTTGAGACCTTTCTCTCCAGAGTATCCAAACATCACAAAAAAATTTAAAGCATTTCATAGATTTAGCTATTCCCTTTTTACTGGAGCAATAGTCTCAAAAATCTAATTTTTGCATTAAAAACATAAGCCTGAGTAACTGTTTCTGAATTTTCATTGTTTTGGGGGACTTTATTTAGTAGTTAACTGCACTCAGTCCTCCAGAGAGCTTTCTGATTGATTCATCAGATTGCCCAGTAAAACATGATCTTCAGAAATAGCCAGTATGCTTTCTTTACAGGACTAAAACATAGTCATCTGTCTTTATGAAGGGTTGTGCTATTACCATTTCATAGAACTGCCATTTTCTGAATCTATACTTAGCTCATTATCTTAGCTTTTCAAAGATTTGGTAGTCAAAGAAATATACAATGATAATGAGAAGATTTTCCAGGAATGCAATAGCAATAAAAATCGTAGAATATAGAAATTTTGTGGAATTATCTAGTCATAAAAATGATAACTACTACCAGTAGAATGTTAACCCCACAAGGGCAGATATATCCCAGGTACTTTTTAATAGTGACTGGAACCTAGCAGTTTTCTAGATATACATGTTATATAAATTATCATTAATAAATGTTAATTTATTGTCCATTGCACAATTTATAAATATTACTTCATTTAGCTTCATGAAAATCCTAGGAAGCACATATTATTATCACTTATCATTCTCTTTTTATACTTAAACATATAAATTTATTTTGTTCTAGAAAAAAATCAACCATGAAAAAATAGAATATAGTATAATGTGCATCCATACAATCACTGTATTACTCAGCTTAGGATGCCATAACATAAAGACATAGACCAGCTGACTTCAACAACAGGAATTCATTATTTCTTAAAATTCTGAAAGTTGGGAGATTTGTGATCAAGGTTCTGGGATATATGGTTCCCTTTTGAGAACTCTCTTCCTGACTTTCAGTTTGTATATTTTTTAGCTATATCCTCACAGGGCACAGATGCAATGAAAAGAAACAAGTTATCTGATATTTCTTCATAGAAAAAAAACTCCACATGAGGGCCTCACCCAAATCAACTCATCTAAACTTCCAAATGCAATTATGAGGTCTAAGTACCATCTCTAAATACCACCACATTGGTGGATAGGGTGCAAATATATGTATATTTGAGGGGACAAAATTAAGTTCACAGCAACTGCCCATCACTTAGTTATAATAATTTACTAATATTTGCCACCCCATTACACAAAAAGTGCAATGTGTCTGTGGTATTATTTGAAAATTTTAAATTCTTCCTTAGAAGAAAAGAAAAATGGAATGTATGTATGTATGTATGTATCTATATATATAGATATATATTATATATATAACTAAAACTCATTGAGCTGCTAGCCACGTACACTTATCCCTGTGTCTTTCCAATACAGCAAATATATGTTGCTGCCCCAGGTACTATCTGCCATGCTCCCTTGCTCAAACTGTAACTCAGGTCCTCATAACCACATGGTTGCCTAGAAAACTAAAATTATAGACAGAGATACACAGGGCATGTGACCACAATGTCACCAACTCATTGTTTGGTTGATTGTTTGATTCTTCCATTCATTGGTTTTATTCTTCCATTCATTGGTTGACTAGCCTAAATGCATTAAACTGACTCTCTTTTTCCCCAGTTTCATTCCCCTTAATTCAATAAACTATGTGAGTCATGACTCTTAATTTGGTCTATAAACTTTTATATCATGTATCCTGTGGGATCACTTACTTGATAAGATTGTTGAAGAAAGGAAAGTTTCAAAACACTGTCTCAGGTGAGTATTAAATAGAGCACTAAGTAAATTATCTCTATACTCTCACTAAAGTACTCAGTTCATATGGGCTAAAATGAAGTAAATCCATAATTATAAATACAATACTATCCCACTTCCATGACACACCAAGAAAATATTTCACCCTTCATACACTTTAAAAGTGTGTATATTTGTGTATACATCTTACAAAGATTGCTAAATTGTGGCTTGAAACCAATCTGTGACATGTTTTTCATTAGAAAATAAAATCCTCTTTGCAACTCTATCGAATTGTTCATAAACAAGTCAAGAGAGCTTTTTGGCCACTGACAGATTTATTTTTATTTTAAAAATTTTATTGGTTTTATTTGTTTTTGCTCCTTTGGTCTCCCAGTTCAACAGCTTACAAATGGCTTAGATTCTATATTGAAATTGCTTTCCCAAAGAAATAAATCTGAACATTTGCAAGAAAAAATGTACAATTTAAAGCTATTGCCTTTGCTCTAAACTATTAACCCTCTAGATATATGCCAAAATTGCTCAGTTGTTCAAACCTAATGGCAGGCTGGGGACTCTGTGGTCCATGTTTTGAATTGACTATTTCCTCATGATACAGTGATCTAATAACTGTTGCTCAGGTCAGGAGAAAATAAAGCACTCAATATGAGAGCTTGCATAGCAAATCTGTTTACTGCATCTATACAAATTTTAATGTAATATACTTTCTTTTACAGTGTTTTGGGCCAGTATTTCCTCTGGAAGACTCTGTTGTAGAAACCAGTGATGATTTTCCTAGGAAATGTTCCCTATCCTGATAAAAGAACTGAAAATAGTCATGTTGACAAATCCAACCAAATTGAGATGCTTTATATTTTCATGTTAAACATAGTTTTTCTTGTCTTTGCTAGTATCCCCCCACCCCCCTGCTGCCAATCTTCTGCAAGTGCTTCGTGTTTCTATCTTCTGAATAAAAATACACAAAAATCATTAGCTTCCAGGGGAAAGCCAAATTAAGATAACATGTCAAATTTAAAAAATCAATCTAGTGCTACAGTGTACTATGAAAGAGATATTAAAAGGAAAGTGATTGTAGTAAAATTCTGTTTTCCACATGTCAAGATTCAGGTATGGCTACAATAGCACATGTAACATGCAATCAGGTATTTGCTTTTCTACATTGATTCACCAAGAAAAGAACACCTATAAATGCAGATTCCAATAGATGGGGTGCATTTGTGACTCAGTCACCACAGGTGGCCCAGCCACCAATGACATATTTCTTCCTGGGAAGGTTCTAAGTGAACTAAGTATAAGCTTCCCTTAATTTTCTTGGTAGTTCAATATATACTAAGGGAGAAAAAAGCCTTTGTTTGGATGTATCCTGTAGTTTAAGAATGGATTTTTACTTATGTGTCTACCAGCAAAACAGTAAAACGCTGTGTGGGATGAGGGACAGCTTTCAATGTGCTTGGCTAGCCCACATATTGCAGCATTCCTATCCCTGCCCACAACATTCTAGTGACACCCCCCTGTTGCCATTTCCCAAAACCACCCTCACAGACTGCTCCCTAGAGAGCAGTAGTACTACTTCCCCAGCCCCTCCCAAGAATCACCAGTTGAGAAAACACATAACTAGACAGGACTAAGGAAAAGCGCAGTGGCTAAAACCCCTGGATTTAGATTGTCTCAGTTTAAACCCATCTCCACTTTTTGCTTGATAGAAGACTTTGAGTAATTTCTTTATCATCCTCTGGCTCTTATTCCTTGTCTGTACAGTAGAAGAAACCACCCTTTCTAACTCGAGATTATTTTGAGGATTAAATGAGTAAAGCATAGTTGCTGGCACAAAGGGAGAGTTCAGAAGTTTTAACTAGCCTTATTATTCTATTTCATGGTTAAATGATCTCCTCCAACTTAAATCATCCTTCTGGTATGTCTATCAGAAGATATGAATTGTACAGTATCTGAAAATACAGGTTTGGGTGGATAACTATCTGTTTCTCAGATATAATGTGTTCATTTGCCATTATTTCATGCTTTCCCTCTTCTTTCTTAATGATGCCTGTATTGGTTACTTGTTGTTTCAAGTAATAATAACCTGATGAGAGTATTATTGCAAATGGATTCTCTACCCCTATGCCCAGTTAAGAAATCTTAGGAAGAGTGTGCACAGGAAAGAAAAGGGAGGGGGAAAAAGGTCTTGATTTAGTCTTCCCTTCCCACTTTGGCTAAGTTAAAGAAATAGAGGCAGCTAGCTAGATCATTTGAATAACAAATAGGATGATATATAGGAATGTACTGTGGTAAGCTGTAAAGTGAAGTCCGAATGTGAAAATGCTTTTGTTCTTGTTATTTATTCATAGTATCATTAGTCACAGAGTCCTTATAAACTTAACTAAGAAAGACACTGAGACATGGTATCATCCTTTATAAATCAGACAGTGGAGAGCCAGGACTAGATGTTGCCTAAATAGAAAGTAGAAAAGATCAAACCCATGGCTCTACAAAAAAGGGTTCTTTGAGATAAAGGACTAGCTGAGAAATGGTGACGTCAAGTTAGGCAGATGAACAGAGGTACCAAATTAAAGGGTCAGCTTTTTAAGGTTGCAAAAGTCTTCCTGAATAGAGAACTGCATTGATTGATGCAGCCTGTAATGGAAACTTGGATAATGAAATAAAACCAACATTTAAGTATTTCAGGCTGAGAACTCATTGCCATGGCAACCTTCTCAGAAGAGAACTTGTATAAGAAAATAAGATTCACTTGACTACATCTTAAAATGAAAACCTACGCTGTAGTAAAACAAATGCAGAATTCCAAAATCTCCACTGTCACAATGCCTAGAGGTAGCAATGAAGTTGTAGGTCTATTGTCTTCTGCATTATAAGCTATTCCTTCTCAAAATCTATGACTCGTGGCGAGAATATCACCTAGCTCTGAGAGATTTCTATTGACACTGGATTGTTTCAACCAGTAAAAATTTACAGTATTTTCCCATTCATAAGTCATCTTGCATGATAATCATGGAAATTATAGTAATGTACATGATTTCAACATACAAATTTTAGCCTGCCCATAATCACATAAAACCTCTAAATTCATCAATGGGAAAATAATTTTTAACCAAAGTAAAATCTGACTTATGTTCAGATTATGATCATTTATTTAACAAAACATCTATTTTATTATTATATGTTGTCAAAAAATGTCAAACATGGTATATTTGGTATATTTTATCAATACAGGAGTTTTCTTAAATGTCTAATATCATTGACAAATATGAGTTTACACCTTCTAACTGATACTGAAAGAAGAAACTACTGAGATCCTTTTGAAATGTCACAGATCAGGCTCCTAGAAATGAACCTCATGTTAAAATTTACCATAAAGGAATTTAAGACCAGATTGTAAAGAAAAGAAATAGAGTGGAGGAATAACTTATAAAAATTCACATAGACTATTATCTATGCTTAAACAGAATAAAGAGAGGATGATGTATAAGATAGTATCTGTCATTCTCTACTTCAGAGATATAGTATTGGATAGAATATTGCTGATTTTCATCAACTACCCCCTGCTCCTTAGGAATTTTTCTTTCTTGTTTTTCCTACTATACTTTCCCCTGAGGTTTCACCAAGATTTTCATCAACATACTGGGAAAACTGCCATAATCAAAATGGCTTCACTAAAAAAAAATGAATAAATAAGCTGGATGGTAAGGGGTATTATATACAATTTCCTAATAGTAACTCAGCTGGAAACATAATGTTACACAAAGACTACAGCAGACTTATACAAAAAAATACTTCTGCGTGAACCTCTGCCTAGCAACTCTGTTCAACCTTCGACTGGCTCTAGCCTTGTTATTAATCTTCATGGTCAAGGATAATTGATTCAAAATACTTTATGTAATCCTTCTGAATTTGCTCTTAAAAACTTCGACTTTTTCAAACCTCCTTGAATATGCTCATGGTTTACTATGGTACAGATATTTCCACTGCAATGCTAACCTACTTCCAAATACACTTCATTAATCTTTAGAGAATCTCTCTCTGACTGCTGTTTAGGTTGACAATACACCATTTTCAATTAGATGTTTTAGGTCTTAGGTATTACATAGTCACGGGGATATTGTATATTATCTGCAGTTTAGCTTTCTAAGGTCACACTGTTTTTCCAAAAATCAAAATATTGCAGATGCCTGCCTATTGCTTTCTCGGGTCACATATGTTAAAATACTGTGATTCTAAGACATCTTTTTTGTTACTGTTCTTTTCTTTTCTTTTTCATATATACCTCTCTCTCCCAAGGTTTTACAGAGAAAATCTAAACCCTTTTTGATTTTCCTTTAACACTTCTTTTCCTATTCCAGTGTCTAGTACATTTAACTTTTATTTAGCATCCTCATGGTGCCTGATATTTTACCAATATTGTAATCAACAGTCTCAACCAATATTGATTTTGTATTTACAAAAATTAATTTGCATATATTTGAATTTTGTCCAAAGGAAACTTAAAGTTGAAGAAAAGTAGCTGAATTATATTTATAGTTAAGTTTAAAAGAATAAGAAACCTACAAACTAGGTATAGAAAGCATGAAAAATTGGACAGGATTTTTTTAAAAACCCTTTATGGTAAGAATAGAAAGAGATTCATGGTTAAAATTCCCAGTTTAAATATTTCCTGAAATTAATAAGGTTGTACTAAAATAATAATTCATAAAAAAGAAATGCTAGTATAAAATGAGTCATTAGATTTATTAATTTCTTAAGTGCCTAAAGCAAACGTATGGGTGTATATATTGAAAATGACACTCACAAAGAGGGTCTCTATTTAATCTCTATTCAGAGATTGAAAGGTAGGCAAAATTTCTCCCCTAAATTAAAAGAATAGTATTTTTTCATAGTCAAACATTTTATCCACAGCATATCCAACATCCAAATCACTACCTTATTTCTACATGATTATGTGCGCATATAACATTTCTTCTCTTTGTTTAAAAATAAAACCCTTTTGGAAAATCTGGGAGGTAAGTGTTATTTATTTATACCACACTCCTTATTCTGTTTCTCTCCATTCCCTTCCAATTCTCCTCCTCCTCCCCCAGTCCCAGGTGCTCAGTACTTTCATCATCCTCTAAATTATCCTGCCAAAGTAAAAAGTAATTTGATAAATTCCTTCATATTAAGGTATTAGGAAATTAATTATCTACTGATCTCATGAGTATTTGCATTTTAAAGGAAAACTGCAGAGAAAGAACAAAGCCTGACCATCATAAATTACTCATTAATTATGAAATTTCAGGCAACTGTGGGAAGATATTTAAAAGTGATACAAGAACTACAGAATAGTCTCAAATCATACAGGGGACATGATGGGTTTGTTTGAAGACAACCATTATGTCCTGCATGTTTTAGAAGACATCTAATAATGTCCTGATACACAGTGGTCTCATTAGTATTTATTAAATAAATAAAAATCAGATTATTAATTTACCTCTAGTAAAAATGTGAAAAATATTTTCCTTTGGTGAAATTAGAGTAAAAGCAGATACTTTAGATCTTTCTGCTGTGTTCCTAAAGCCTTTGGTTTAACTTCAGCAGAAAAATGGTGTCAATCAAATATTTAATTTATTCCTGAACATTTCTCTGGCCCCTTATATGTAGGCAGGACTACATGAATAGCTCTGGCCAATAAAATGGAAGCATAAATGATATAGGTCACTTCTACCCCAAGACAGAAAAAACATTGCAAATTTTATGTTCTTCGACTAAGGAGGTTATGAGTTGCAGATATTATACATATGAGATGAAACACTATTCATAAGTCTCTGACATTCTGAGGTTAGTTGTAGCTGCAGCGCATGCTAAGTGATTCGAAGCACTCAAGTAACATAACCTCATTATGAAATTTCCCATACTGCCTTATAACTGCTTCCCTATATATGAGCTATCCTGATTTAACTATTTGCTCAGTATTCATTTTTATGGCTTTTCTGCCAAACAACATGTAGTGGAGAAACCATAATATGAAAGAACTTTTAAAAGTTAAAAAATTAGAGTATAAATTTAAGACAGCTATAGTTGGTGATGCAAGAATATAATTTAAATCAATGCATATACTGAACAGTATAAAACCCATGTTGTGTGTTATTGTAAATGGAGAAGTGAGCTGGTAATATAAACAATTACATTTTTAAGGATTATGAATAAAATGATATTAAGAATGTAAATAATAGCTTAAATAAATATAATATGCTAAATCAAAAACTACTCTTTGTGATAATTTATTCTAGTTTATAAACATCAAGAAATAGCATGATAAGTATCAAGGATTCTGGTGTTCAGAATATATATGTAAGCAAGAATAATACCTATCTTCTAAATTGCCAATCATAAAGTATAAAAACAATGTCTACTAAAAGTTACATAGTCAAAAACTACAGTTGCTGGAGAATACATTTCTCCAGTTATCTTAAATTCATTTTCTCAGTTGATCCTCATAATAACCTCCTGAGTTTGACAGGTCTGAGATAACAGTAATTTGCTGATTTGTTATATCTAGCAACTGATGCTACAAAACTTTGACCTTATTTGTCTGTGGTCACACAGTGCTAACTGGTAGAATGAACACTAAAGCCCCTTTGGTAAAGGGTTTCTGAGAAACTTTTGACATTAATAAATAAACTCTAGTTTATTGTTGTGAGTCTGCCACTACAAGCCTGGACATGTGTCCAGTCATAATCACATTTCTAAAAACTTTCCTTTTCCCCCAAATAATCAGAATTTGAGGACATTAGCATTCTTTTTTTAATGATAGATCAAAACATAGCATAAAGACACTCTCATCTCCCCCTTCAAAAGAAGAAGAAAGGATGAAAAAACTTTTTTATGAAAAAGGGTCAAGATATTTGTTGGCAATTCCAGCCAACCACTCAAAAACATCGTCCTTATTTTAGCTGGACATTTCATTCCATATTTTACAGATATATTCTACTCCATTTTAATTACTAATACTAGAATAAACTCAGTTCAGGATCACCTGATAATTTTAGTTAAGTAACATGTTAAGTAATCTTAATTAACTAATTAATTACTTAACCAGTTAAGTAATCTTTCAAAATCTTCATCTAAAATATTAAGGTAGGCTGATTCCAATTCAGAATAACTAACTTATTGCATCAGCCCAACCTAGGACCCTTTGATAAATTAATTTAGTCCATAATACTTATTCCACTTCCAATGGTAGCAAGTAGCACAGTGACAGATATGATTGTTTTAACATTATTATAGTTAAGAATGTTTTTCCCCCATTTAAAGAGTGAGTACTGTTTTTATACTCTTTCTAGTGGGCTTTTTGCCTCTTTTTTTTTTCTTGGCTTTTAAAAGCGTATCATTAGAGAAGCCAGTGAATTCATTAAACAAATTCTCTTCAGGTCTCAAAATCCCTCCCTCCCAGGTTGGAAACTTCTATACATGTCCATTTTCCAAGCACTTCTGCCCCTTGCCTTTTAAAATCAATATGCCATATTGACAAATTTTTAATTATTCCCTGAATGTGCGCACCTGTTTCGATTTTCCTTACTTTCCTATGGAGAACAAAATTAGCCAACCGGCTTCCTAGTTTACTTTGCTCCATTCTCTTTGAACTTCAGCTTTCTCCTCTGAGACAGAATAGGTTCTTATATATTGATTCATTTGCAAACAGAAAATTAAAAAAATCAAAGGGTAAAATAAAATATTCAGCTCTGTAATTATGCAAAGATTAAAAGGGCTATAAAATTGGCTTATAAAAAGTTTTCTCATTTCAAGCAGATTCACCAATGTTGCACTGAAAAAGGCACTTTATAATTACAGTCATACACAAAAGTACAGCAATCATTCAGGGTTATTTCAATATGTATAACTCTTGATTTTTTTCCTTGCAAATAGTAAAATCATGATTTGTGTGCAATCCCAAGCAATGCTGATCAATTCAGCCTGCTACAAAGTCAAGTGTTTAACCCCACAATTTCAATAGGTTACGACATATGTTTGGGAAAAATCCCAAGGGATTCTGGCCAAATTAACTTATTATTGGTTATTTACAATCTAGTATTCTCATAGTTTCATTTTCCTGATGTAATTGAGATGTAATAAAGGTAGGACATGCTGTAAAAGAAAAGCAGGTGGATAAACACCTCCAAATCCATCTAGAAGAGAATTCCTTTCATCTTATCCCACTGTTAAGGGAATAGATTAGAGCCACATTTTCTGAATGTTCTGTCTAAAATGATAAAATTTAGAAGGGATGTGGGACACTCAGCTACAAAGTATTAGTTCATGATGACTAAAATGAATCTAAAAGATTCATAAACAACTTTCAGATAAAAATACAGAGTAAATTTCTGCAAATGAGTCATTTCTAAAGCAATGCAGTTATACACAAGCTTGTGTACTCAAACATGTAGGTAAAGATTAAACTCATCTTTAAACACGCATATGGACACTACCAATATGTAATAAATGTGTAGTACGATAATACTCAGCACTTTCTAATTTCCTTCTTTAAAACTGTTGGCCACTAGCATCCCTTGTACTTTATTCAAAAGAAAATAAATGGCAAAATAAAGAGAAGACAATAGACAAGATGACTCTAGGTGGGGAGTTCTATAGTTTCAAATTCTAAAACATCATAAATAATTTAGCAAAATTTTAGGGGATACCAACATGTAGAGTCATGATAACTAAAGAGAATATATAATTTAGCTGCAACCCTTAAATTTAATTTTCAGAATTTTGGAAATGGTTTCCTACCTCTTCTTAGACAAGATTGATTTCCAAAACATAAAGGCTGAAAAAAATAAGAAATGAGGAATATGAAAGTACTTACAACTGATCGGAGGTTATTTTCTTTCACCAGCTTCAGAGATGATTTATAGCAATTTGCAAGGTCTTCCTTGTGGGAACCATTAATATGACCTCTGGCTATTGGCCCTACGGTATGGATGACATCTGTAAATGCAAAAGGAAAGAGAAATAGGATAAGGAAGGCATTTTTTACTTTTCAAATAATTGGTGCTTTATTTATTTTAGGTATTTGTGTTGGAGCCTGGAGACAGACAAGCTAAGAAATATTGATGATGTAAATGCTTCTTTGGTAAAAGATTTTAGTACAACTTCCTTTAAACTAGGCAATTTCCCAGGAAAGTGATAATTGTGAAAAGGAATTTCCTACCAGTGAATTGTTCCATCATTATTGGTCAGATGCAAGTGAGACAGATTACAGTATAAGATGTACATAATTGGCACCCTGGCAAAAGACAAATCCTTGGTGGGAAATAAACTGAGAAATAATTGCCCACAAAATGAGCAACTGAATTGACATGGGAAGAAAGAGCCAGTGCTAGCCATAACTTTCCTTGTAAATAAGACAAGTTCAGGCATTGCACATAATAAAGAAAATCAATTTTCTTTAAAAAATGCCAAGAGAATTTATAGCATAATAATTGTTAAAAGAATAATTTCAAAACATTCTTTTCAGTTTTAAAGTGGAAACTATCAATCCTCACATATATGAGGTATGATAGGAATAACAGAGCATATACACTTGAATAGGCTGTTAGTCACTTATTTTTAATATATTAAAATTATCACAAAGGAATATATATTTTCAATCTCTATTTACACAATAAAAGACAAAATTTGACTTTTCTTTTACATGTAAAACCCAACTATTGTGCTATTCTTTTGATCTCTACACATGCATAAAGTTTTGGGAGGAAGTTGATGCTGGGATTGAAACCAGAACCTCACACATGCTAGGCATATACTCTACCACTCAATTCTCATATAAAATTTTAAATTTAGGAGTATAACAGAATAGGACCACCTTCATATTTAAAGTAAAAACAGATTAAAAGAAAAACATCCCAAATTTTAATTCAAATTTCTTAAAATACTTTTTAACTTTTGCTTCTTGGTCTTATATGCAAATTGGATAATTAGATCATTTCATTAATGTAAACCACAACTAATCAAGTTTGAAAAAATGGTAAGTTTCAATCTATAGTCTTTGAACATTATAGTGAAATTAAATAATTTGCTTTGATTTATTTGTACTACTTAATTTCACCAAAGGACAATAATAAGAGTACATTACAAAAAGAAGAATATGGCAGAGTTTAAATTCAAATGAAATCTAAATAGCAACATATAAATCACGAAAGGGAAAAAAAATATTGTTGGTTACCTGCTAAATGTTGAGACTATTATTTGATATGTGAGAAAAAACCAAAGAATTGGTTTAAATATATTTAAAATCCTACTGACAATATTAAAGATCATGTTGTGTGATCAATGAAGGTAGAGAAACTTTATTACTAATTTTGTGCAGATGTGATTTCACAGGTAAGCTTGGTTCATTGTAGTGAGAACTGGTACAATATAGAAATGGAAGATAAAGGGAAATTAGGTTGAATTTAACACAATATATTATACAGTGATATTTTTATCATAAAAGTAAGAGTTACATATATTCAAGCAATACTAGCTCTGTATCCTAAGTAATGGATTTTCATATGAATTATTATTTAGTTTCTGTCTTTCAAAGAACACTAGAACACATGAAGAAAGGAACTTGTGCTTAGATTCATTCATTACTCCTTGTGACTACTTGTTGTTTGTACCCAGGTATGATATTCCAGATCCCCTAATGCATACAAATGAGGAAAAAGACAGAGAGGAACAACATAGGATTCTATCAGGCAGAATTTCCTAAGTGAATGCAGTGAGACATGAGTTTAAAAGTCAATTATTTGGGGAATCATTGGTTGACTTGATTCAAACCAGTTACCACACTGTAGGCCTTCTCTCAGCATTTACTATATGCTAAAGAGTTGTGAATCCTCAGGAGGATTTAACTGTTGAAATTGTTTTGCAGAATCTATCATAAGACTGAGTTTCTACAAATTAACATTTGGGAAATGTTGTTCCAGGGCCATTTTAGCACCCTCAAACTCTCTGCTGAAGTTGAAGTCTATGTACTTTTATTTTCCTCCTTTGCCACTGCTTTTCTATATCAAATGCTTAATATATAAAGAAGCAAGAGGAGATGGCCATGGCCCGCCTATTTTGAGGATGAGAAGATCAAGAATAAGTGCCTCTTATCTGCAGTTATAAAAGATGTGTCCACTTGAGCTTAGTAAAGAGAAGGCTTAGAGGCATTAATGGGAAGGAGGGCAGTGGAGAGGAACTGGTAAGAGCAGAAACTAGTGACATAATAAAAACCCTTTCCTTTGCTTTCCCTTAGCTATCATTGTCTACATTCTTTAAATGGAATTTATGAAAAAATTATTCCCTGTGTCTCTTTAGTTCTCTCTTCCATTTAAAGGTCTAGGGACAAACAGCCAATAAATGAGCTTCCTCAACATCAAATATTGATCTCTATTTTTTATGCTCTATATTAAATGTAGAGTGTCCAAGATCAACTGTTATTATTGACCAATGTGATGACCTCTCAGATGCACAAAGCTGAAGGTGAATCAATATGAGGCTTGAAAGGAAATTTCTTTCATTATTTTAATTGTTCATAATGCTTATAAGTAACTGCTTTGCAGAGTTCCTCTTTTTCTGTTGTAAAATTTGGTCAAGAGCACTTCCTGCTTATTTCAGTTCTAGCTCTAAGTTATCAGTTGCCCAGATGAAGCCATTGTTTTACTGTTCCCTGATTTGGTTTCCTTGTATGTAAATCAATGCAATAGCTGAGATGATCCTATCTTCCCTTCTGTGTTGTGTGGCATCATTAACATTTAACCTTATAATGGAGACAGATGGAGTACAGAATGATATTTAGGCAATTTAAAAAGAACTTGGACAGGATTAAGTGGCTCAATAATTTTTTTTTTATTTTAAGGATTGCTTTTTAATATCAAAAATATCATATATTAGTTTTTCATAGTAATAGTTTCAAAATCCATTGCTTGAGTACATTAGAGACAAACAGCTATTATCATTTCAATGATGCTTTCTATTAAACTTTATTAAACAGAATAGCATCTTTATGGTGGTCAGACATAAGTGAGATATATGCATGCAAAATCTAGGGGCAACACTTTATCTTGCCTTGAATTTGAATATTTTGATCTAGATAAGAACAATGTGAATGGAAATTTTAAAGTCAATTCCTGGTTCATGAGAAGGTTCAAGAAATGGTAGCTATCAACATCCACAGAAGAAATAGAAGTAGATTCTAAGGGATCTTCAGCACATAGCACAGTTATCGTCTTTTCTCTGTTGTGGAAAAAACACTAGACTACAAGTACCAAGATATGAATATAATTCAGAAGTCTCAGAATTGTCCCTAATGGGACATACGACCTTGGGCAAGTCATTCTCTTCTTTGAGTGTCAGTTTTCAAAACCAAAGGAGCTAAATAAGAATAATATTCTTTGCATTTCCCCAAAACAATTCTTTCTGTATATGCCTATCAAGAATTGAACTATAGATTCTAAGCAGTCATATCCATTCTTGTCCAGATAAATGAGTATCAATCATGGTTCAAGTTTCTCAAACATGAAACATGTTTATAGAATGAAGTGCAAACTTTCACTATTCTCAGAGAGTGATTTAACCACATCTACTAAGGGCACAATTGTAGAATTCTTTTATCTGATATTTCTAAGAATGAATCCCATGGATAATACACTTGCTGATATACAAAAGGGTATTTATACAGGTCATTCATAATAACATTGTGTATAACAAAGACTGGAAACAATCTATGTGTCCAGTCTTTGGGGATTATTTAAATAATAGTTGATTTATAAAATATTATTCTCTGCAAAAAGGTCTTTTTGTGTAGATATAAGAAGATAATCAAGAAATGTTACAAAGTAATAATTTTTAAAATGCCAAAATGTATGTTAAACATGCTACCATTGGTATAAAAATATATCCACAGATATGAGACAGAATACATCTGTTAGCTAGTACACTCATAAAACATCTTTAAAAGGATAAATATACAAGCTAATAATAGTGGTTGTGTATATTGAAGTGACAGAAATGAAAAGGATAGGGGAAAATATAGGAAAGAAACTCTTCCCTGTGTACTTGTAAAAATTTCTAATGTTCAAGTTATGTGAATGTGTTATCCATTCAAAATTAAAGGATCAAAACAAAGAGTACATGGTTTATTAAACCATATTCCTAGATGCTATTTGCCATAATCCTACAATACAGGAAGATCTTTAATGCTCATTTCAAAGATAAGCTTACCTCACTGTTAGTTTGGCTCATGTGTGAGACAATGCAAGAAGGTTTAGAGGAGAAATGATTGGATTATGAAAACCTTAACAAAATCAGTGGATTAATCCCCTGATGGGATTAACATGGTAGTGGCTGAAAGTGGGTAGGGTGTGGCTGGAGGAGGTAGGTCACTGGGGACCTGCCTTTAGGATATACATTTTTGTATCTGGCAAATGGAATCTCTCTCTCTGCTTCTGTGACCATCATGTGAGTTGCTTCCCTCAGCCATATAATTCTGCCATGTTGTTTTGCCTTACCTCAAGCCCCAAGGAATGGAGCCAGTTCTCTGAGGATTGAGATCTCTGAAACCATGAGCCCCTAAATGAACTTTTCATCCTCTACAATTGTGCTGACCTTTTAGTCATAGTAGTGAAAAATCTGACTAAAACAATCACTATATAAACCCACTCAAAGAAAATAATAGATTTAATTCCAAGAAATTAAAAGAATGACTCCATCAGGTATATCTTCTTTTATTTTGCTATTCTCAATCTCTTGATATGAAAAAAATATATTTTCAGATAATGTAGGGTTTAAATGGTAGATAAAGATCATTTTTTTTCCTCCTACGCTAATATCTATCTTCAAAGTTTTACTCTACTTTTACATTGCAGTGTTACAAACTTTAAACTAGTAATGTACGAGATGAATGTACTTCAAAAGTATCTCAAAAATCAAACAATTTTGAGTAATTGTCAAGAATTTTAAGAGAATACCCAGAGGACAGAATAGTGCACCCAAAGTCACAGAACAATACCACAATAACAAACAACTCCCAAGGTGAAAGCAATGATGTACATTTGTATATATAAATTTTGGTATGCTTTTCATGAATCCCACTACTTTTTCTTCACATTTGTATATATGCAGATTCTGGTCAGCTATGGCTGGGCAATAAATTACTCAAAAACACGGTTTACATAGCAACCACCAATTTATTTATTTACTTTTTATGGTTTTGGGGGTCAGAAATCCTGAAAGGGTTTAACTGAAAGGCTTTGGTTTAGGGTCTCTCATACAGTTGTCGTCAGTGGTGGTTAGCTAGCACTGGAACAGTGGGGAACTGGCGCAGCTAAGGGATGAATGGGCTTGTTTCTCCCCACATAGTTTCAGGGCCACACTAGGTGAGTGAGTCTAGTTTTGCTCATAGCATGGCTGACTCAGAGAAATTTTACTTAAAAGAGAACTCACGGCTCCAAAAGCAAGTCTACCAGCAGTATTGTCTTTTATACCTCAGCCTTGGGAGTCACACAGCATCACTCCAGCCATATTCTATTGTTTACAATTGTCACAAATATTCCCACTTTGTTTCACAGACCTCTACCTCTTAATTGGAGGAATAACAAAGCATGTGAGGTCATAATCTAAAATAGGCATGGTTCGTGACTCCCCAGACACTTGGGGTTGGGAGGATTGGGGGTTGAACATCTTTATCAGTTACCACTTAACCAAGCCTGGTAGCAGGTAAATATGAAACCATAGAAAAATACTGATATGATTAGACCTATTACTGATCTGGAGTTCTCAGAACTATTATCTTAATAAGTTAACTGCTGATTTAATAAAAATCAGAGTTAGACAAAGATTGGAATACGAGATTAGTATATTTATTCACTGTAAACACAATCTAATTAAGAGATTGTGGTGTAATTGTAGCTCCTAGGTAGAATTGCCTGGCTCAGCACTAGTTTTGTGGCTTCTTTTGTCTTATAATCTGTCAGGAATTAGTGGACAAAGGAAAGGTCAGCCATGGCTGTTAGAGAATCAGCACCATAACTCCCTGGAGCACTAAGTATGATGCTACTTCCCCAAAGTGTCCACATCCACATTCAAGAAAGAAAAAAAAACGGCCTTCCTGTAGCAAAACCCTTTCTTAAATCACTCAAGAAAGCGAGAAAACAGAAATGCAATTTGTACATTTAATCAACATTTCAAATGCAACCCCTTGAAGAGGTATGGAAAATGAGGTGGCAGGCCCTTTTGTGCCTCATCAGACTAAAGTGTGGCAAGACAAATGGAACCTGTTTTTGCTCATCTATTTCTGAATTCAATCAGTTGATAAATCACTCCTTTGTTTTGAAGCTATAACCACCACCTCGAGCTCCCCACCCCCACCTCTATTTATCCTGGGAAATTAGTCTGAACTACATCGAAAAGGAGGGTAGAATAGAAGGTTTTCTTTGCAGGGGGATCAGGGGAGAGCCCATCTTCATTTCTAAAAGTGTAAATTGAAAAATGTGTGATTGGAATGCCAAATAAATATTGAAAGCAGTAGAACTATTTACATAGATTCAATCAGACTTATCCCTGGCAAAACAAATGCAGCAAAAACATTCTGTGAAAAAATATTAGCATAATGAATTTTAAAACAAATGAGAGAGCATATACAGGTTGCTCTCATCGTTTTCCATTTGAGAAGCTACTGTGTTACATTCAGACTGTTAATGAACAGTCAGACCAAGTGTAGAATCAATTACATGTTGCTTTCATTCACTCCACTCTTGTATTCATAAGTATAATCGGTCCATCTAACAGACTGCATAATGATGCAGTGCCCTGTCAATCATATTCAAATTGCATGAATTTTAAGGAGAAAACCAATAGATGAAATTAAATTGATTTTCTTTTCTAGAGCTACAACCACAAAAACCAAGTACTAAAGGTACTATTTGTAAATCTTATTGACCAATTTATATGATAAGCGCCACTAATCTATGACCCTGAAAGAGAATACTTGAAGTTCAGTTAACAGGAAATTGAATTACCACCTGATTGCATTACAAAATAAATGCTGCCTTTTCTTTCTAAATAGGTCAATGTTTTCTTAAACATGTTTTTAAAGTTTGTTTTTATTATATTTCAAGAAACAATCAATTGTCCAGAGATGTTCCTTTTCAATCTGCAGCATACATCAGTTCAAATGTACTTCAACTATTGTCATGTTGCTTATTTCTAAGCATAGACTATGCTCTCATACCTTTCTCCAGTTGCATAATAAATTTCTCTCCACATCCATAAAGACTATAGTCATCCAACTTTTTGCACGAATTTGGAATAAATAAACTAGTGCTCACAATGTTATTTTCTAATCTTTGATTCTGTGAGTTGACCTTTTTCTTTTTTTTTTTTCCTAGAAAGAGCCTTTGGTTTTCTTTTCTTAACTTCCATGATCCTATAGATGTCTATGTTTAAGATTAAGTACACAACAGCTAAACAATATTTGCAGCTGATACAGGCACACAGAATGCACTGTCAAAGTCTGAATGTATATACCCAGTTCAATTGGGGGGTTGATTCCATTTTTACTTGAGAATTTGATAATGTGACCATGTTTGGGGCATCTATGTGCTATAATGTTTTATGTGTGGACTTCATAGCTCTTGAGTTTTTTTTTTAGCTCAAATTACAATACTATTTGATCAATTTCTATCCAAATGTCATCTTTTATATTAAAGAAAAAGGGCAAATCTCATCTTTAAATTTTTATCAGCTATCTCTCTTTCTCCTGCCAAAGGTCTATTTAAAAATTTTTGTTCAAAAAAAAATTGACCTTGATGATGGACTGTGTTCTGCTTCAAATTGGACCTCTACACAGAGCTATTTTTTTTTTTATAATATAGATTGAGATTTGTATAGAAGGGATATCCTATGGTCAACCACTTAAAGAGCCTTTGAGATTCCAAAGGGCTTGGGGGCCATCTGTATTACAATAGTGTTATTGCCAACAGAGAGGGGTCTCAGAGGGACTGTGGGAAGCTGAATTCTCTGTAAAATTCCAACATTTAGCGTCATTTTAGAATGAACTCAAAGAGCACACATCCTAGAAGGAAGTGAGTCAAATGCCTGGCATTTGTAATGCTTCAATAGAAGGGGTGAGAGAAGTTGGAGGTCCAAGCAGACAATATGACTTTTTCAAGGCAGATGATAATAAGGTCTTTGTTCTAGTTCAAGAGATGGCAGCAACTTGGTCCTTTTCAGAAGATGAGAAACCAGTACTTTAAAATTCCAGGACAAAATAAGCTTTAAAAAAGTCTGTGTGGTGTATAAAAATGAACGAATGTTAGTTCCCACTCTGAGGGGAATTAATTAATGCAGAATGTGGGCTAGAACTGAAGTGTGCGGAGGGGTTAATGTCAGGTCACAGGCTGGTGCCAAGGTTGCGTGTGCTTGCTTGTCATCAGCCTTCCTGTGCAGCTCCCTCAACACCACAAGCCTCCACAGGAAAGATTCTCCAACTATCACTCACATAGTCATTAATTCTGCTCTTTATTCAGTACTTACTGAGAATCCACTATGTGCCAGATTCATAAGGTGGTCAATTGTTCCATTTGTTCTCACCATGTGGGTCATTTACTTTTCTGACTCCAGAACATTCCTGATATCTGAAGACAACCCCACTCTCATTTTTCACTCTGAAAACCCTATCCATTCAGAGACCTAAGGGGAGATTAGCTTCTTGGAAAATGGGTTATATGAACCCCTTTATATGAACTAATTTGGAATGCATTTTTCCTTCTTTGGTGTTCAATATCTCTTATGTTTGACCATTATTAATATGACTTTTAATATTTTTGATGAGATTCCACTGGTTTGAGGTCTCTAATAATATGACATTCTGCCTGATGAGGCAAGGCATTTCCTGTCATTGGAGGCAACCAAATATGACTACATATGCTCTGAGAGCCTTTCTAATTCTGAGATGTGATGATTCTGTGATTCCTATCTTCCTGTAGTGACACCATGCTCCTGCTGCAGAGTACATGACAGATCTATGTCTGTGTCTCCCATAAAACCAAGAACTCTATGGGAACAGTTACTTAATGGATAATTAGTAAACTTGTGGATGATTAAGTAAAAGTTGGTCCAATTATAATCAATCTAATCAGAGGTGATGTATTTAATTACAGAAAACAATGAGGTAGAATAGATAGTCTAGACTGGGCAAGGAAAGGAATCTCACCATACTGGTTCAGATCATTCAACACAAACTTTATGGACTTGAGAAGCTGTTTCTCAACAGAAAGACTCAACCTAATCAAAGATTTCCTAACAACTGCACCACAGATGATATATATCTATATAAAAAATCTCCAACACTATCATGCTCTTATCATGCTCTCTAACAAAAGCTGATATTCTTTCTAAAGATTTCTCAACAGGAAAAAAAATGTGGTGACTCCTTTGTTTTGAAAGAGATAATTAAATAAGTGCATTTCTGAATGTGTCATTTCCTTCATCTGCATATGGCTCATTTTAGAATAAATCTGCTTTGTTTTATAGATTGGTTTTGCCTCTCAAATCGCAAATGGAATATGACAGACTTTGTACATATCTTCTCAAAGAATTAATGGGATCATTATTCACAATTTTTACAAAAGTGACATTTGGAAATAATGAGACTACCTCTCCATCAAAATAAACCAGATTCTATTTCTTTCTGAGATTGCTGCATTCGTGGACAGCTCTGTTCTATACATTTATACCTGTACTCTCATTTGGTTCCATTTTACAGTTCCACACCAAGACTTCCTCTCATTTTCTTCAGGAACACTTGTATTTAGAAAAGACTAATAAGAAGGCAGAAATACTTAGAGATTTAGATTGAGAGAGCCTCTAACAGAAAGAATATGTGGAAATTTCTACACTATGAAGTTGCACTATTCATGAATTTGACTTATAGAAATTCATCACTATGAATAAGCTATGTATGAAGTGAGAATGATAAAATATTTAAGTAATTATGGCAATTTCATTATACACTTTCACAAGTTTGCTTGAGCAGGAACAGGAACAGGACCAGGTTGGATTATGCTGCTAGGCTCCAGGACATCAGTCTGCATCCCCAGCTACTTTTCAAAGATGATAAACTTATTGTGCACTAAAGTGGTTTTCAAATTTTCTGCTCACCCTTTGAGAACTGCTACCTTAGAGTTTTGCACTGTGTAGCTCTAACAATTAAGTATGAATATTTATTTTTCGAACACAAAATGGACACCATTAACTTACTTTAACTTTATTCCTAAATTTGAAGAAACAGTGATCCCTTTTAACTCTGTAGGGAAAACCAGATGTGCTGGATTTGTTAAGAAATGGGATTTCCTAATTATTGTTAGTGGAGACTATGATACTATGACAATATTTTTTAAAATTTACATCCAGACAGGCAGTCGCTCCTGATGGTTTTGTACCAGCTGCTTTTAGGATTTGTGATCATATTAGAGATATTTAGGACTTATTACTTTGTGATTTATGTAGGAAACCTAATATGCCGAATATCTAACAATTAAAATCCTGATTTTATTGCTAGAGGTCCACATCTGTGGTTGACCTCTATTTGTGGCTAAAAAAAATAAAGATCTGTGCAATTTTTTTAAAAAAAAAATAGTGGTTATCTAGTATCACTTTTATATAGATTAAGGTATTTTTACAAGAAATTTTAACTCAATGCAATTGATATTTTATGCTCAATTTTCAGAAACTAGAGCAATTTCTCTTTGCTCTTCTGTGAGATGGTAATCAGAACACTTCTACCCTCCAAACCACTTGAGAATTTAGAAGCACTTCTTACACTGTTTTCAAGGTCTCAAGGAAGAAAGTCCAAGATGGCTCCAGTAGGGAGAAAAGGGTGGGAGCAGGTTTTAAGCAAAAAATCTGTAAGACATCCTAGAGTAAGGACAAGAGGGATCTTTAGAATCATGAACTCCCAAACAACATCAACAATGCTTTACCACCTTGTGCTTCTTTGCAGAATAAGTTGGAAACTACTAAAGGGAAAGAGACCAACCAGTATTAAATCAGAGCAGCAGGAATGAAAAGGGAGGCCAGAAATTCAAGAATCTTAAAGGATAGCTGCCATTCTTTGATAATTTTAGGACACGTAGTAAAAGAGAGAATGGCAAGTCAAAATTGACTCTAAGGAACTTTATTCTGGGAGGCTGAGGGAATTATAGAATTAGGGAAATAGAATGATAATTGGAATATAAATTATTGTAGTGATTCTCAGGTCTTCTCAGAGCCTACCCTCAATATTAAAGTAAAATGCAGAGAGGACAAGAGTAGGAGAAGAACTCATTTTCCAGCATGGAAACACATTTTCTTTTTTAAAATTTTTCCCTTTCTCTGCCTGACGTGGAATCACTTGGCGGAAGAGGATATATCACTGAGTGTTTCAAACATGATTCATTATGAGACTAAGATTTAAAGAAGTCAACATGTGCCTCTGCAAGATTATTTAGTAGAAATCATTAATGTAAAACCACTCAAACAAAACCAAAAGACCTTTCACAATAATTCAGATGCCAAGAATGAACGTTTGAATGGAAGCTTTGAAATGAAGTAATGCATATCGGGCTTTAAAAAGAAATACCTGGAAATAAATAAATAAGATATGGTGACTCACCGGTTCTCTAGTAACACAGTGTTTTGTATGCCAATGATATGTAAAGTCTCGTTTTTAATTAGAAATGGGTTTGTAGTTGAGATAATATGATAATAAGCCTGGAGGGCGTTATGATGAAAGAAATTAGTGGAATTAAAGAAAAGGGAGATTTGGTCTGAGTAGAAAAATAATTATGTCACAGAGCAGTATCTAGAGATATCAGGAAAACATGGTCAACCGAATGTATAATTATAGTTATACAGCATGATTTCAGGAAAGGACAAGAAAACAAGTCATATGCTATGGCATATCCCACTTACAAACTGAATGAAATTGAGCAAATTATTTTTGCTCAATTCTGGAAACCGAATAATACTACCTTATCAAGTTTTTATAGTGAATAAATTGTGTATTATATATGAAAGCACCAAGCATAATGGCATGTGGGATGTGATAAACACTGATTTATCATTTGTGTTTGTACATCATTATATTTACAATGTGCTAATTGAGATAGTAATAGGACCCTCTATATTTTAATCAATATTCTATCATCACACCCTCAAAATTCAGGATTATACACATAAGTTATGTCTTAATTTACTTCTGCTACCTCTTGGATATCCGGTCTATTTTCTGAATGTTATTTTTCTGATATACTGATTTTAGTTTCAAGATTATGTTTTCTATCAGAATTTTGAGTATTTTGCTTCATTCCCTTGTAGACTGAGAAAAAGTTTGATTTTTGTGCCTCCATAGGTAAGCTAGATTTTCCTTTCCTCTCGAAAAGTTTTGAGAACGTCTTATTTATCGTTGGAATTCTGAACAAAGTGTCTAGGTTTTTCCAGGAGAGTAATTGTCTGGATGTAGTTCATACCCCAGAGGTCCACGTGGTAAAAGCTTGGTCGTCACTGGGGCAACATTGCCTTGGTGAAACCTTGAAAAGTTGGGGCCTAGGAGGAGGTAACTAGGTCACGGTGGTCTCCATCCTCATGAATTGCTTAAGATGTTTTTCCAGAGTGGGTCAGGTCTGGTAAGAGTAGATTAGTTCTTGAGGGATCTGACTGTTATCAAAATTAATCCTGGCTGCTTTCTGATCTCTTGCTTCCTTGCTCATACATGCACTCTTCCTCTACAGGCAATTTCACTTTCTGATTCTTTGCCATGTTGTGTGTGACTCAGCCATAAGTTTCTTGCCAGAATGCCAGTGTCAAGCGGTTTAGACCCTTCAATGTCAAAACCATGAGCCAAGTAAACCTCTTTCCTCATACATTACCCAAAGTCAGGTACTACATTATAGCAGCACACAATGGACAAAGGTGCCCTTCTAGTTGTGAAGTTATTACTATGCTTTCATTTTCTCCATTCTTTCTAGAATTTTTAATTGATGAGTTTATATGTCTTGGAGTTAATTCTCTATTTTTCTCTCAAATATTTTATCTGCTATACATTTTGTAATATTTCCTTGACTTATTCTTCTTAAGTTAGTTTTGGGCTGCCTCCTTTTACTATGGACACTTCCATTGGAAATTTTGCTTTAATCTCCAAGAATTTCTATCCTTTGCTTTTTCTTTGTATTTTTCTCAATGAAACATCTTTTTTCTAAGTTATACATATTTTATGCACAAATCATTTCTCTGTCAACCCTTTTACTGGATATGAATCCGTTAGTCATCTAGGCTAAGACTAAGTAACAGCTAGCTCTAAGGGGATTTGAATTCAATGAATGTACAGTTCAAAACATTTTTTCTGAGACTTTTATATATAACCTTCTAAAAATTTTATGTATTTTTATCAGGTTTTATTTGTAATGCAAATAATCAATCCCTTGGCAGAGTAGCTCAAATAAAGAAAAAAAATAAATAAGAAAAAGCATTAGTAGTATAATTGCTCACGGAATTATGCAAATAGATGTTTTAACAAGAAGTGCATTCCTCATGTAGCTAACAACTGAATTATAAAAATTGCTAAGATCCTCACAGATTATTTTAATGTTGAATGATATGAATTCATTTTTCAATAATGAGCAAAAGCATGTGATACCTGTTGAAATTACATGTAGACAAAACACAGGGATACAAGGAATATTTTCAATATTTTCATGACTCAGAATATATCCATACACATCATTAACATAGTGCTTTTTTAATGCTTTTTATTTATCAATGAATTTTTTGTTTTATTTATTTATTTATATCCAACTCAGTACCTCACACATGCCAGATAAGCATGCTACCACTGAGCATAATTCCAGCCCTACATAGTACTTCTTTTAGAACTGATGACAACATAGCTCCGAGTCACACTTATTTTAATGCTCCATTTTTATAAAAAAAAAAAACTACAACCTTAAATAAACATGTACTTACATGTTTATCAGAAGATTATAGTTCAATTCTGAGGATTTGCTTTTAGATACCTAATTTATTCATTAATTACAAATTCTTAAATTGCATAAAGTAAAAGGGATATTTAATTTTACCCCAAACATTAGATTTAAATGCTTTATTACAAATGTAGCTGCCAGGAAAATTAGAAACAAATCAAGCAGCTGAGTTATTTTCCAAAGCATTCTTGCTGTGTAGCATTTTGAATACATAGAAGACAATATCAATAACACATTTTGATAGAATTTTAATAGTTTTGCTGTTTATTCCATTCTGAAGGACCAGTAGTTAGGAAAATGCCAGTAGTACTAATATAACAACTGAATTGCAAGAGTATTTTGACACTGCTATAGAATAAAGATCCCAAAGAACAACAAAATTAACCTTTCTAAGTAGAATTGTCACAGACAATATTATCAGCAGAATTACATGAAAGTTTCCATAAGACTGAACCAGTATGCTTTGTTTTTTCTTGCCTTTTAATGTTCTTATTATGGAAAAAGAATGTTATAAAGAAGACACAAAAACAATTAATAGAATTTCATGAAGAAAATCATGGTCCCTTTCCAGTGTATCCCCTGGACCTAAGAATTTAACCATGGACTAAATATCCATGGAGGGTTCTTAGAGTCCTCACTTAGCTCTTTGGCCCTGAGAATGCCAAAGCCCAGCAGTTGAAGGAATCACGTGGCAGCCTTCTTCTACATGACTCAAGACACCACTGTCCTGGACATGACCGCAGAAGAATGAAGTCATATATGCTCCTGGTTTGGAAGTGTTATCACGTAGACAATCTGTATAGACTGCTTTAGATGGAAAGGAAGAACTGGAGAAAGCACAGAGGCTAGAGGAGAAATAAGAAGTTTCTCCCGTTAGAAAAGAAAATTGTCCTTGAAATTCTCTTGTGATAGGAAGACAATCTTCCTTCACAGAATAAGGTTCATTGTTATGCAACTTCTGAGAAGAATTTGCTTTCTAACATAAAATCTCAGTGAAAACTTTGGGACCCACCAGAGGTACAGACCCTCTTACATACTGTTTGCTTTTCCAGATACCTTTCACGTTCTTCCTTATGACATGCCCATGACAACTTGTATGTGTGCCTTCACTCAAGGAATCAGGCTCAGAACCAAATGAACCCACTCGGCATCTAGTTACATATCCCAGTTCCTCCAAGGTTAAGGCTATCTATTGCCTTTAGGTATCTGGCTTTCTACAAGTCTCCCTACACCCACTGAGAAATCAATGTGTGTCAGAGCTCTTGACTAAAAAAGAAAAGATTTCTTACGGCATTTCTTAGACCTCCCTCTAACCAACACAAGGAGAAAAAACTGTCCCTTTTTTTTTTCTCTTTTCTTTTTTTTTTTTTTATTGGTTGTTCAAAACATTACAAAGCTCTTGACATATCATATTTCATACATTAGATTCAAGTGGGTTATGAACTTCCAATTTTACCCCAAATACAGATTGCAGAATCACATCGGTTACACATCCACATTTTTACATAATGCCCTATTAGTAACTGTTGTATTCTGCTACCTTTCCTATCTTCAACTATCCCCGCTCCCCTCCCCTCCCATCTTCTCTCTCTACCCCATCTACTGTAATTCATTTCTCTCCTTGATTATTTTCCAATTCCCCTCACAACCTCTTATATGTAATTTTGTATAACAATGAGGGTCTCCCTCCATTACCATGCAATTTCCCTTTTCTCTCCCTTTCCCTCCCACCTCATGTCTCTGTTTAATGTTAACCTTTTCTTCCTGCTCTTCCTCCCTGCTCTGTTCTTAGTTGCTCTCATTATATCAAAGAAGACATTTGGTATTTGTTTTTTAGGGATTGGCTAGCTTCACTAAGCATAATCTGCTCTAGTGCCATCCATTTCCCTGCAAATTCCATGATTTTGTCATTTTTTAGTGCTGCGTAATACTCCACGGTGTATAAATGCCACATTTTTTTNTTCTGCTGCCTTTCCTATCCTCTACTATCCCCCCTCCCCTCCCCTCCCCTCCCCTCTTCTCTCTCTACCCCCTCTACTGTCATTGAAACTGTCCCTTTTTGAAAAGAGTTAAGTAATGCATTTGGAACAAGATTGACTCTCTGAACTGAGTAATTTAAGTCCAGGGAAGAAAATATAACTGTCCATGTAACAACCAGAGTGCCTGAAGTCTAACAACTTGAAGATCTCAAATAGGAATTTGAGCTGCTCTCTGGAAATCTTGAACCTTCTTACATCAGAGTAATCAGTTTCCCAAATTCTTGACTTCCCAACAAGGAGATATTAAGCATATCCTGTCAGATGTTCGCTAATTCTTATGGTAGCTATGTAGATTGAGCTAAACTTTCTTTTGGCCACTACCTTTTTCGTAATCTTACTTAATCCTAAACTTCTGCTATATTCCCCATCACTTTCTCCTTTTGTATTTACTAAGAAGTCTGGATCGATAGCTTCAAATGTGAGTGTAGTCAGAAGCATCTGTAAGACTTGATGAAAGAGGTTACTCACTCACTTCCCAGGGTTTCTTATTCAGTAGGTCTGGGACTGGGTGGGAGCAGGGTGAAACAAATAATCTGCATTTCTAACAAGTTCCCAAGTGATGCTGATGCTACTAGTCTAGAACTATGTGTTGAAATTAGTGTAGCTCAACAGTGGTAGCTGAACCTCTTACCAAAATTTTACCCATAACCTGATATTTCAGAGCTTTTTTGGCACCCAAGATTCTGACCTTGTTTTTGTCCACTGGGTTCTCATACCATCTATACACCACCTAGGATCTTTGACTTTCATATTGTATTAATAGGCTTGATCTTTTGATTGATAGGGCCTCCCTTGGCCAGTAGTACTCTGTTGTCAAACACACTAATTCTAATCTATGCTTTTAAATGTTTCATGTGAAAGTAAAACTTGATCAAAGCAAAAGCTAACAAATCTCTAGTTTTTATAAATTTAGCAAAGAGCCATAAAGATAAGCACATTTGGGATAAATATTGCAATAGGAAAAGCTCATTCTGAATTAAATGTCAGCAGAACATGAGTGACACTAATTGAGAGATTGGATGAAATAATTTAAATTGAGAACAGAATTGTGAGAAATTATCAGTACTAAGTGTGATAAAAAACAATCTGAAGAAAGAATGCTCCCAAGCTAAGCCAAAGAACAAGAGGGCCCATGTCAGGAAAAGCTAAGCATGTAATGTGACGCAAAATAGATTTAAAGAAGGTCAAAGAAGGAATTCAGAAATGTTGGAAAGAAGATATACCAATAGCCAATAGGTAAATGATAAGGTACTCAATGTCCTTAGTCACTAGGGAAATGCAAAATAAAACCACAATGAGACAATACTCCATATCTACTGGGATGGCTGTAACCAAAAGGCAATAATAACAAGTATTGGTGGGGATGTGGATTTAGTACAGTCCTCATTCATGGGTGGTTGTGGTTGAAATGCAAACAGCACTTTGGGAAACAGTTTGTTTCTCCAAATGTTAAACAGAGTTACTAGATGACCCAGCAATTCCACTAGGTATCTCTCTCTAAAAAGAAAAAAAAAATGACAACATATGAACACACACACAACACACACACACACACAAACCCTAAACTAAACACAGATATTCAGAGCTGTTTTATTTATGATAGCCAAAAAGTAGAATCCCAAGGGTTCATCAACTGATCAATGAATAATCAAATATATATCCACACAATGGAATATTATTTAGCCATAAAAGGAATGAAATAAATATCTACCACAACATGAATGAATCCTGAAGATGAGGGGAAAACAAGTCTTTTCTGTCAAACCAAAGAGGCTTCATTTTTGTTGACTTCCTGGGCTGCCATTTTCTTGCAACACAGCTGTCTTTCTAAAGTTAGTATTTCCTCAATAGTAATTCATGCCAAAGATTGTGCTGTCAGCCTGAACCAATAGGAAACAGGCAAGTACCCTTGTATCTGGGACAAAGGCAGAGCAGACAGCCCGTTTGGGCATGCATACTTTCTATTTGGATTGCAGTATGTCTACTGCAAGTAGAAGTAAAATTATTGCCTTGCAGACAGAGATAATTAGTCTGAGTGTTTATTTCGTCTCTTGGGGTTTCCAAGACACCCCCCCACACACACACACACACACATACACACAAGCACAATTGCAACAAAGATGTTAAGCTAGGCAAAAGAAAACAGATATAAAAGTCTACCATTTACATAACATATCGAGAATAGGTAAATCCATAGGAAGTAAATTAGTAGTTCCCAAGGATGGGGGAGGGGGATGGAAAGTGTCGACTAAAGGGTACATGTTATTGTTTGCTTGTTTTGTTTTTTAAAGAGATTTAAAAATTTCTGAAAGTAGTGATGGTGATAGTTGCACAGCTGTGTAATATACCAAAACCACTGAATTATAAACTTTAAAAAACACAAAATCAAAGTTAATTAGATAAGAAAGAGGAAGGGAGGAATGGTGTTGGACACACCTAGAAATTTAGGCACATGGCAGCTAATGCATATTTGGTTAATGGCTGCCTGAATAGATGAAATGGTTAATTGGTTAATAGTGACAATGTCCAGAAACAAAAGAAAAACAAAATCATGGAAGGCAAAGCCCTAATATGAGACCAGGAAAATGGAGTTTATCACTCCAATGAAATCTGTCCAAGGGGTGATTATACTATAACTGAAAAGGCCCAGTAGAACTTCTCTTTTAGGATCCATGGGACAGACCCTCTGTGAGTGCCTTCCTTACCCCAAACTGAATAAAATACCCAGTAAGAGCCATGTGCCATGTGGAGCTACCTGTAAATCTAAGGATTGAGAGCCATTTCTATTTTTTTTTCTTTTTTTGGTAAGGCCTACTTGAATATTTTAGTGCGAACCAGTTAATTGACAAAGCACTCAAAATATATGTGAGGAGAGGAAGATAAACTAGTGATGATTAGAAAACACACAGGTCAATCAGGAAATCTGCAGCCCTTGAACATTATACAGGCTGATCACAGGGTTTTTCTCAGGAATAGAAGTACAAAGATTCACCACAGAAAGCACACTGTTTTGCTCTACAAATAAACTCTATGGAGAGCCATCTTGGCATGAAAAAAATGTTAGGGCAAACACTTATAGGCAAAAATTATCATATTCTTGGGAACTGAAGAATAACCCTTCCCATGTCCTACCAGGAAGATTTGCAGAGTTTATATATTGTGGCCCTGGGTTTGTTTGCCTTTTTTAACATATAAATGTTTGAGACTGTCGGTGCATTGGTTTATAGTGAAGTTTATCTCAAGTATGCATGGGCAAGAGGAGCTACTTCTGTGATGTACATTAGTAAATGTTGAGAAACTTCATCCACTGATGAGGTGAGGGAATCTCCACCCCCTTCCCTCTCAAGCCTGGGCATGCCTGCTCTGTAAGAAATGCTTGCTCTTTCAGAGATTGTAAAAAGAAAATAAACTAGTCCTCCTTGAGATCTTACCATGTGGCAAGCAGGGTTCTAAACCTGAGGTCATTGTTATCCTTCTCTATCTTTAACACTCACCAAGACCTGGTGTTAAATATATTCATTAAAAAGCAAAATTTCTAGTTCTAGAACAAGTTTGAATACCCTAGGCACTATAAAGACAATAAATATAAGAGAGAACCAATGTGATGATTAGTTCTCTGATTTTTTTTGTGTATGTGTGTGTGTGTGTGTGTGTATGTGTGGCCTCCCATGGCCCAGCCTTGGTGCCAATGAAGAAAGCAACTCAGAAATGCCACTAAGACAGAACAACAATAAAAGAAAACTATAAGAATAACTTGCTCTTGATAGCTTGAAAAAAAAATAGAAAAGGGGCAGCCTAATAAGATAGAAAGACAATAACTGTTCTACTATTCTTTAAACAAAAGCCACAGACAAAACCAAGAGCTCATCCCTTTCTCTGGAAGCAAATGTCAGTGGTGAGTCTAGATGTTTACCCCACACCATTGCAATGAGGCATTTCCTATTGGGGGAGAAGGGATGGAGGCTATGAGAGGAGACTGCATTGAGAGTCCTGGAAATTAATCCTCCTCTCTGTGTAGTGTTAGAAGAGAACAAAAAGGAAACTGAAATTCCACTACTACCCATCAGTCCTCCTCATGCCACTGCCATTAGTTTTTCGTTTTGATCGTTGTGTTTTCATTGTCAAAACTCACCAAATTGTATATAGATGCTCCTGAGCTTCCCATAGGGTTACAGCCAATAATCCTATTATAAACTGAAAATATTGTAAGGTGAAAATTAATGCACCTACCCTAACAGAACATCCTTTAGCAACACAATATCCTGTTAAGTACCAGTTGTTTATCCAAATCACATGGCTGACTGTAGTTGCTGCCCACGGCCACTACCCGTTATCACAAGACAGCATCATACCATGTGTTGCTAGAATGGCAAAAAGATCAAACTTCAAAATGTAAAGTATGGTTTCCATGGAATGCACATTACTTTCACAGTCCTGCAAAACTGAAAAATCCCAAATTGAAGCATTGTAAGTTGACGACCATCTGTATCAAAGATCTTTGCATTTCATGGTATGTGAATTTTATCTCAAGATTTTTAAAGTATGATAATATAGTAAGCAATAGCTCCATGCATGTTATTGTTTCAATCTATGATTTTCAAAGCAGAATATAAGAAGTGGATGTTTGTGAGTGGTGATTTATTTCTCTACTGAAGTGCAGGATATGTTACAAATTTCGTATGGTACAGCAAATTTAGGATTAGTATTTTCTCTTAACTATATTTGGAAATGAACCCAAGTGCTTAATAAAATATTTACATCTAAACCATATATTTTGAAGGATCTTTTAAAGAACAACCAAATACTTTCTCTGTAGAAAAAAATGAATTAAGTTTTATTCTTGCTTTTCATCACACAAACACACAAAGCAAAGAACTATCTTCTCATTAAAGTATAATTTTCAGAGGGATGTTTAAGACAATATTTTATACCTGCTGAGGGACTGTTTCCTTCCAAATTGTTTTACTGTCCGGCAAGCAATAACATGAAGTTGACTCATTTGCTGTGGCAGGTTATATTATCCAAAGCTGGCTACACCAATATCCGCTATCCCACTGGCTCTTCTGAGGTGTGACCTTGCTACACCTTCATCACAAGATGGACTATAAATACCCTCCGATTGAGCCTCAGATGGCTCTAATGACTATCTTATACCCAATAAAATGTGCTGAAGTGATTCTCTGGGACTTCCAGCAGAAGGTGATAAGCCCTGCAGGTTCTCCCCTGGTCTCTTGGAGTGTTTGGTGTCTGGATGCTCCCTGTACAAACACAGTGCTATACAGTGAGAAGTCAAAGGCACATGTAC
Organism: Marmota marmota marmota; assembly: GCF_001458135.2. NCBI lineage: Eukaryota > Metazoa > Chordata > Mammalia > Rodentia > Sciuridae > Marmota > Marmota marmota. The sequence goes on along the minus strand of NW_026000026.1, from coordinate 39,785,611 downwards.
AGGTGTTCCGATGGGCAATTCCAGATGAGCCCACCCTATAGTCATCACAACCCAGATAGCAGATTGCTGACCCAGTGTCCAATCAGTCAAGTCTTTCCTAATAAGGATCCAGACAGTGTGGAGAAAAATTAAGAGATTGGCAAGCCATCTTGCACAAAATCTGCAAGCTTAAGAAAATAGTTGTTGATCTGTTTTAAGTTTTAGTTTGTTACACCACAGTAGATAACTAAGACATTTTCCTTCAATTTGCTTAACTGCTATAAAGCAATCAATTTGCCAACATGGATAATAATCACTTATGATCGATCATATTATTCTAAAGAAACTAGAAATACCTGAAGTTTGGTTGAACTTTTGTGTTGACTTGGAGTCATACTTTAATAATATGATGATCCTCCTTCCCAAGTTCACTGTTATTCATTTGAATAAATCAAGCCTTTGCATGTGTTGAAAATAGCATACAGGCTCTGTGAGTCTCCGGCTTTGCCATAAACCATCTGGTGATCATGGGCGATATTTTGAGCCTCGTCTATAAAACTGTCATACTGAAACTTTATTCATAACCAGTGAAGTTATTGGAAATTATGATTAAAATTAAAATGGTCATTAAAATTAAGAGATTGACAAAGGGCAAAGTCTCCACATTTGTAGCCATTATTTTTAGATACACTCTCTCACACTAATGGAACATAAGTTTATCTGTAGACTAATTAAAAGTTTATGCTTCTTCTCTACAGTAGGGCTGTTCTGTTTCCAGAGTGCAAAGGATGAATATTTGGCATTTCAATTATTGGTGGTCCTTTAGTCAAGTAATCTGGATGCCTAAATGATTTCACATTATTATTCAGTGGAAACTTTTTCCCCCTCATCGTTAGACTAGCCACTACAGTATAGAAACTCTGAAAAATGCCACCAGGAATTCCTATTAAGAAGTCTAATAAATGTTTTCCAACTAACACATTATGTTCTGAATTTATAGGAACAATCTGAGCAAAAAAGGTCTTGGCAGCCATTTAATGAAATTATTACAAAGGCAAATTCATATGTAGATTATTGGACAGTATTCATTTCATCATACAGGAACATTTTAAAATTAGTTTCAGAAAAAGGGCACTCCATAATAAACTTTTAATTTCAAGAGTTGCACAAGGTAAGGGCTGAAAATTATAATAGGCCAGGTACCATGTCATCTCTGATATACTACAACATTTCTTTATGAGCACATTACAATTCGGAGAGCTAATAATAAAAAGAAGTGATGCTGAGATGATGAATTGATGCTATGCAATTAGACCTATTAGAATTCACAAGAGTCGACAGGCAATAATCAAACCCTTTTCATGCTGCCCATTGCAATTATCTTTGCACTTAAGAATCAACAAAGCACATAATGACTTGCACTCGATTAAGGAATTCATGAGAAATGGAATTTTAATTAGTGTGTAGAAAATTTGGGCCATTTATTATTTTACAGGACAACAAATTGTGAAAACTAGTTGAGAAGTTAAAAACAGGAGTGATAAATGCTTGGTTGATCACGGTGAGGAACTGGAACAATGAAAATTTCCAAAAGTTCCCCTCCCATCCTGAATTGATGATTAATAATATACTGGGCATGGAAACAGTAATTGGATTGCTGTGTTCATGATTAACTGATAAACAGACATTAAATCCACTCCCAATTTTGGCTTTTCCAATTCACATTACTTTATATTTTTCACATACACAGAAGCACACACATATACAACTCACATCAGCACTGATGAAAAATTATGAATTACTATCTGTGTGTTAAAAAAAAGTATATATCCTTATATATTCTTGGAAGAGGTGGGAATATTAATACAATATGGGATTTTTTTTAAAGTTCAGTGAATGAAGATTATGCTTACTCAACTTGAGATTTCCTGGTTAATTATGAAAAGCTGCTGTGTAATGGTTGTTTGTTTTTAACAATGTTTATTCATAACACATTCTCTTTTAATGCACTTGACCTTGGCCAATAAGATTAAATTATCTTAGTTTAGTGCATTTCAGATACAAATAATAGGTGCTGGCATTTAACACATAAGTTAATGGAAATTCATTTTTGTGAAAAGTTTCCTGGATATTGGGTAGAAGGTACCATGTTTATAAATAGAAAATGTCAAATGCCACTTTGCAAATGCAATCAATTTCATAACATATTTCTCATGCTCAATTTATCATCTGAAAAGTTAGTCTAAAATACAAATAGTCAAGGAAATATCCACAGTCACTGCTGTACTCAGAATAAATGGAAACAAAACAACGACTGAGTACAATGGCCCTTCCCACTCAGTTCACAAAACACCAGGAAAGGAAATCAATATTTATGAAAAAATAAATCATTGATTCCATCCTCAAACAAAGCCAACTTGCACAGGAGCAGTTCTGGAAGTCATTATCTGCATCCTACTTAAAAATCTTATTTACTTTGTTGTTGAAAATTATGCTAATTTGAGATGTAAGAGTTCAGTGTTTGAAATGTGAAAAGAATCTGAATAAAGATGGCTGCAGTGTGGCCTCGGATGTTTTAAAACTTTATTACAATTTTAAGCATTTAATATTGTTACTGTAGTCCAGCATGTGTGAGGCACTGGGTTGGATCCCCAGCATCATGTAAAAATAAACAAATAAATTAAAGGCATTCTGTCCACCTACAACTACAAAAAATAATTTTAAAAAAGATATTAGAAGCTGGGGTTGTAAGTCAGTGATGGAGCACTTGCCTCACACGTATAAGGCACTGAATTCAATCCTCAGCACCACATAAAAATAAAGAAAAGAAAATAAAGGTATCATGTCCATATACAACTAAAAAAAAGAAAGAAAGAACTGCCACTGTAACACCAACAAAACAGGGATTGAAGTTTTCCACCTCTATCTCTTTTCTATTCTTTTTTCAAATAGAAAATTAATATTTAGCTAAATTTGCTGCTGCCATGAATAAAGTACTGCATTTTCCATCAAATGTGGTCATGTGACTGAGTGTGTCTTAAAAAGCTACAAAATCAAAACGATCCCATTTAGTACTTTTGGCTTTACTTTTCTTTCTGTTTACATTGACATGTACTATACTTGATCATGGCTGGAACTCCAGCAACGATTTTGGAACATGAGGTAGATAAAATACAAAACCTTTACCTTATGAGCAGTTTTGTTATTTATAAACTATTTCCTCATTTTAATTATTTGAAATGTAGAAGATTGGTCATTCGAGTAGTTATTTATTTCTTTTATATTTTGCTGCATCGTCCTGGGTTAATGGATTATTTTAAATTTCATTGAAAATAGATGAACTTAACAGAATTCAAAGAAAGCATCTAAAGAAAAGAAAAAAATGTATACAGACTTTTTTTTAGATGTTTTGAGTATTGCACAGAAACCTGAATTTAGTGCTAGCTTTCCGCCAGCAAGAAACACATTATCTGAAAAGACAATCTTGTCTCTTAATCTGGTAGAGTTTAAGAAAGAATTTTGTTAACGCTCAGAAAAGGGATATTGGATGACAATGTGGCTTACTTAAATGGTCACTGTGCAAGAGATCCAGAAACATTCTGTATGGAATCATGCTGTCTTTCTTGAATCAGAGGGTAGATGATTATGTCTCGATTAACATGAGACATTTCTGTGTAGCTAAAGTGATATGACTTTGGCATGATCTACTTTTTACATTGTTATATTCTAGAATATCTGAAAAAATAATTGTCAATTCAATTCTTCATGCTTCTTCCAAACATTATGTATCTTGAGGGATCTTTGAGTGATACTCATTTCAATATCAGTTTCCTTATGTCCACAAAAACAGTACTGCTCTAGATCCAGGCAAAAATGTATTCTTCCCTGGGTCCTGAACTTCAGTGGTCTCCACACATCACAAATAGAGATGAGAATTGACATTTGCCATTTAGGATCCAGCATTCAGCACTGGCACAGTGGTTGTGATGCATAATCCTTAACATCCCAAACTCATAATTAACATTGTTCAGCAGACTGTAGGGAAGGGCATCTCCATGTCTCTTATCCTATATTTTAAAATAAAAGGAGACTACATTTGAGCATCAGGAAGGGTTGTTGGATTGTATAATTTCTGACTTCAGCAATGGACAGCACTTCACAGTGGAGGAAGGATTTCTCTTATTTAGGTAAGAGAAAAGTAATTGATTAACTTGTCATGGGTATGATATATTCGCAAATAACCAGGTGTTATTTCCTAGGAGAACCAAGTATCCATTTCTATTCCCTTCATGTGTCAGACTGTAGTTGTGAGAAGTGCTTACAAATTAGTTTTGAAAGTGATATCAGTTGCACATGGTGGCTGAGACACATATTGTAATAATAAGTGATTCATATTCTTGTCTAATGTACTTGGTTTGATGTATAACTTTAGGACTCATAAGACCTATATGGCATGAAATCTCTATTTGTACTCTTATTCTAGATCCTGCTGATGTTTTAGGATACACAACTAAAGATTTAAAAGTTATGAATCAACTTAAATATAGATCCTTATGTTTTGTGTGCTAGGTACGTGAAGGATTTGGGATTGGGTCACTAGTAATTTGTCCCATTCCACAGGTAAAGAAACTGAGGCCCATAGAGAAGGCCTATGTCAGAGAACCCAGTTCCCTTCTAGACAATCTAAGAAACTTTTCACAAGATGTTTAATCCCGCCATAATTAACTTTTGTTTTATGTCAGAGTTGCAGGGAGTTTGAGGACTTCTAAATCAGTGCTACTCAAATTATGCTCTGGAGATCAGCAGCATGCACATCATGTAGGAGTTTGTGTTGATACAGAAACTTGGGGCCCTTCCCTAAATCTACTAAATAAGAATCTCTGGGACTAAGGCCAGTAATCTGCATTTAATGAGCTCTCTAGTGAATTCTTCATGCACTCCCAGTAGATAATTTGTTTCTAACCCCATGTTACTTGAAGCTTTGGACCTTGGACCAGTGCAATTCCATCTCCTGAGAGCTGGCTAGAAATGCAGAATCTCAGGCTGGACCACAGTGGCTGACTCAGAATCAGCATTGTAACAAGCTCTCCAGGGGATTTACATAAGCATCAAAATTTCAGAAGTACTGCTCTGAATATAACTGTAGCTTAAATAAATATCCATAGATTCAATCTCTGAACTACAACTCAGAAGTATCTTTGTGTCATTTCATAACTTTTTAGTATACTGAGTTTAAATAAATTGTAATGAGCACTAACAAATAGGACAAACTAAAGTTCCTATTGATACCCTTTCTTAATTTGTATGGTTTCATTTAGAATCATGTTATACAGGCTATCTCAACCATATGCAGATTTTACCAAGCAAATTATTCACATTTTAAGAGCATTTCTCATGGCCACTTGCAAATTTAATTATAAAATGTTGGTGAATAATATTGGATTTTAAAAGTTTCAGCAAACCCTGTAGTCTGTTACTGACAATGTTTTGATATTTTTTTTTAACCTTTATGTCCATCAAAACAATGTGTTGATTGGGGATGATCACAAAGAAAATCAGATGGAAATAAGACTATGGCGATTTGACCCAAAGAAAGTTTATTGAATATATGGTAAACAAAATAGCATGTGCAATTCCAGTATTTAAATCAGTTACTATTGAATTTCAGAATGGAAAGAGAGAGACAGCATCTGAAACCACACAGTTAATTCAGTTTTTCCTTCAAAACCAACATATGTGTATGATCCTTGTTATTGAAACAGAGTCTTAGTTAAAACTATGAAGCCTACATTTCAGAGACTGAGATAAATTTGGAAGTGGGTTTTTGATAAGAAAATAATTTTTCTCCTCTTTTTAGGATGGCTATTTATTCTAATAAGTGGTTTAGTGTTTAGATTTGAAAATAACTACTATATGATTTGGCATCATTACAGTATACATTTCCCAAACTGTATATTTCCGCTTGACTTTCTGCTTCAATATTGGAAAAGAGATGCTCCAAGTTTCATTAAATTTCTATCCCTCAGTGTAAATGATTGCTAATCACTGGGTCAGGCAGTTACACTATATTTAAGGAGGTATAGCTCCTTCCTTTTCTAATAAATGCTATTACAACTGGTTTGGTCCTCATTTTGACAAAACACAGAAATACAATTAAAATAATTGAGCAAACTTTAAAACAGCAATATGCAATCTGAAAAATGTATATATGAACAAATATGACAAGGGATTAAAAAATCTAAACCACAGAAAGCTCATGTAAATAAGTAGAAAAATCCCTATTCCCCCAATAGATATTTGACATGATATTAATTGTAATATTAGCAAAAGTTATAATCATCAGTCAATGAATACTTGTCAAGTGCCAGGAATTGTGCTAAATATTATATTATCTCACTTGATTCTCACAACAATTCTATGAATTATTATTATATCCCCATTTTACAAATGAGAAATGGAAACTCAAAGAGTATGTTAGGAAATTGAGGAGGTTACACATGCATACATATATGTACGCAGTGAAAATTAAAACTATATGTCTAGTCACTAACTAAAAAGACATGAGTAATGCATGTACACACACACACACACTCACACACACACAAAGTAGTAATGGTCCAGGTGCAAATTAACATTCAAGAAAATACTCAACTAAGCCATTACTCAATGATGTTAAAGTTCAAACAACCATTATAAAAGACTGTATGGTCTATAAAAATCAAACTCATTCAGAGCATCATGATTTATGTATAGTTTAGGCACTCACCTACATTATTGGATTATATGGTAGGTATTTTAGACATGATTCTGATCCCCAACAGAGTCCTAAACTCTGGAATCTGATTCTAAGGAAATAAATCCTTTTAGTTCAAATTAAAATTGCCCTCACTAGGTACTATACAATAGGGAAAATTGGAGAAAAATAATATGCCAACAAGGGAACAGTTAGATGAATTATGGTACATTAACCCTTGGGAGATTGTGCCATCATTAAATAGTAATTGTGAGAAAGTTTACTTACACAGGAGGATACTGATAATGCAGAGTGATTTACTGAAAACATAAAGACATTCAATTATATACACAATAATTTCTGATATAGAAACATAAATAAATTAGAAGAAAAAATGCCAAGTGTCTAATATTAACAGTAATTATCTCTGAGCAGTGAATTTATGACAAATTTTTGGCCTTTATAAAAATGTTTGCCCCCTGTATCTTCTAATACACATATTTGTTTGGAATTGAGTTGCCTGCACAGTGCATAATTTGGTTAAATAAGAACTTCCTTAACTTTTGAAAATCAAAACCTTAAAAAATAATTATCATGAAAAAAATCAACTTAAAAAATTGTCATTTTGTTGACAGGAATTTAAGGCACTAGCTTAGAGGATTTGACATGCATTAGGTCTAAACTACAAAACTTGGCTTTAGGCTATGAATTCAATTGTCCTGTGAGTTGTCTTGCTCCATCACTCTCAACAAAAATTAGGTCTATATTTTAAATATTTCATTGTTTCCTAGAAGCAACACAGGAATGAGGCATAATATATTTAGGACTCAAATTATATAATCCAAAGCTTAAAAATCTTTATAATTATGAAATTATGTATGCATAGCTTTTTAAATCACACCCAATATTAACTCGTATTCTCTTTGGGTCTAACACAGAAAATTAAATTTCTTCCTTTGAGGTGTCATTTTCATGAAGAACATCAAAACCTAACCTGGGGTAAAAAGTCCTTCATAGCTGACCAACTAAATGAGAAAAATATTGGAATAAAGGTACTTTCTAGAAAAGGTTACTCTAACAAAAGGAACAGGGAAGCTAATGAACGCATGCAAAGGAGAGTCAAGGCAAAAAGGAGGAGCAGGAGTAAAATCAAAAACCTTAGGGAAGTGAGCAAAACACCTACTGTGTGAGCTGGCTGGGTGGGGAATTTCCTGCCTAAGTCCCCTGAAAATATGCACTTTGGATATCAGAATCCTGAAACCCTCAAATTTCAAAGTCTTTCTTAGCCTTTACTAGAGTTCTCAAAA
>NW_026000026.1:39714932-39777586 GCF_001458135.2 Marmota marmota marmota | reverse complement strand
ATATATATATATATATATATATATATATATATATATACTAGGTAAGGCCTGAGTCCCTTCCCTTCTTCTCTGATGGTGGCATGCCTGGTATGGACAGAAGTCAGGCACCTTACGGCAGAAAAGAGAGGGATAATTATGGGGCAGGTACAATCGTATGTGGATTTCAAGTTCACATTGTATCCTTTTCATATTTTTCCCTCTGAACATTCCTGGCCAACAAGGAAAATATGTTCTTAACTGTCTAGGTCTGTGCTAGCTGGACTATGTTACAAGTCTTAGAATGCAGAAATTTACCATAGATTTTTGTCCAAAAGAAATGCAAGTTATTTCTCTTTAATGGAATGAATAACCCCAAAGATTATGATTTATGGTCCCATTAGACATGCCCTAATTTTGTATCAGAAATTTTACTCTAACATTTCATGCAAATGACATAATGTGTATTTTAGCTCCTCAAATACTCTTTAGACTGTTTTAACATCTTACTAGTTTCTTCATTGATGTTAAAGAAAATATTTGATATTTATTCATGCTATGTTTTCTGTAATATTTTTAGACTGCTGAAATTATTCTTTAACACCACAAAAGTCTAACCTGCTGGGAGAGATCCTACAAAATAATTGTCCTGATGTTTTGTTTCATTGTGGTGTAGCAGATCAAACCCAGGGTCTCATGTTTGGTAGGCAAGCACTTTACCACTGAGCTACATGCACAGCTAGCATGTACTCTTAAAAAAATATATCAAGATCATGAAAGACAAAGAAAGGCTGAGGAACTATTAAGACTTTGAAGGCTAGAGGGACACACAGTTTAATGTCAACCAGGATTAGATGAGGTTTTCTTTCTTTATTTTTCCTATTTTTTTAAAAAAAGGAAGTTACTGGAAATACTAATAACACTAATATCTACAGATGATAATATTTATCAATGTGAATTTCATGGTACTATGATTATATAATAGAATTGTTTTAAGGGAAAGTGCTCTAAAACATTTAAGGATAAATGAATATAAAGGACATGGTAAAGAAAGCAATTGGGGAATGGATAAAGGGTGTAGGGGAAATTTGTATCAATTTTATGACTTTGATTGTTAGGGTCTGTAAACAAGTCTGGATGGCGCGTGGCATTTTGCCAGAGGGAGTGGTTTGTGAAGTAACGCCAGCGAGCCATTAAGTGTGGAGATTCCTTATTGGTTGACTGCTGTATCTAGTTTATGTAATTAAGATAAGCTGTGTGGAATGTATAAATATCGCTCCGGTCCTACAATAAACAGCTCCTACTCCTGCTGTATCGATCTACACAAGTTGTTCGTCACCCCCCGGTTATTTTGCTGCAGCCAGCCAGACTACAGCATTTGATAAATTTGAAATTATTATAAATTTAAAAATAATGCCACATAAATAAGAATGAAGCAAAAAAAATTCATGAAATCATGTAATCAGGGTCCTCAATAACATCACAAATAAACCCTTGGATTTAACACTTCATGATTGTTTTTTTTTCCTATTATTGCCTAGTTTCTCATAAACTTTCATAGTATAAACTTTTGTTTTTCTAATTGAAGCCTAGAAAGATTCAGAAAATGTCATCTGATGTTAATCTAATAAATTTGCCAATAGCTGATACTGCTTTTTAGTATGATACCAGATTAGAGATTTTCCAACTTGCTCTGTGGTCCCCACTGAGGGAGGCTTATAAGTGTAAGAGATTGGAGGAGTGAAGGTGGGGTTGTGGGGCTGACTGGGCATGGGGTAGGAGTCAGTGTGCATGAGGTTAGGTCATTTCTTGGCCATTAACTCATCTCTCATTTCTACCAGCTATATGACAGCTACCATTCTTTTCTCTGAAGACTATCTTGATAGAATAGTACAGTGCAGGCCAAAATAACTGTTTGGGAAGAAACACCATGGCCTTATTGGTACAGATAAATTTACATAGATTGTGGTACTTCTGTTACAGTAATACTCTAGTATATATTTCTCTAAACTCAGAAAAGCTATGACAACGTAAAGAAAGACGAGAAAAAGAAAGAGGGGAGAAAAGATGATAGATAACTAAATAAATAGACAGGTCCGGGGTTCCTTGGTGTCCAGTGGACTTATTGTTATGCATAAGTGAAAACTCTGAATCTTCAACACCACAAGCTTTCAAACAGGCCACTAGGACAGTACAAGGATGACAGCTCTGTCCCGGTTAATAAAGACTCATTAATAGCTTAGGCAGTGTGTTTTGACACCCAAAATTCACTGTGGAGTTAAAGACCAGTTTGTTAGGATCGTTGCAAACTATAAAAATATAAAAGGTTTTTAAATATTAATAGCACTTGAATAGTTTTCTCCCAGATGGCCACACAGCTGACTACAGTTCTCTCCTAGAACCCTCGGCTGTTTATCCTCTAAATGTCCCCAGTATAAAACAGTTTTAATCTTTTGTTGCTGCTGTAAAACTTGATCTACTATGGGACTGCATAATTAAGTGTCAGTGCCTGAATGTATGGACTGAGAAGTAAACAGAATAATCCAGAATGTACATCACAAACAATTCAGTTTATGGCTCAGTGATAATGGGATTCCTGATGATGAGCAGGACGTCTGGCACTGGAGTCTTTTTAGCTTTCAGCCCAGGCGTGTAGACATGCCAGGTGGTAGTACGAAAACCATCCTGCCTGTCTTTCCTAGTCCGGTCATCTATTGAAGGCCTGTGTCACTGTCATGGTACAATTTTGGTGTGAAGCCAACTAGAAAGGAACAGCAGGTGTACTGGGAAAACGCGATGTTCTCTTGTGCTTGTAAAAGTTAGGAAAAGGCTGTGGGTTAAAGTGTGATTCACAGACAAGTAACTGTCTTGCTGTTATCATTTCCTAGCGGTGCTAGAAGGCAAACCCAGAAAATGATTGAGGTTGCATGTTCAGTGAGATTTATGAAGACAAAGGAAGGGGCAAAGAGGAAGAAGTGAAGACAGAGGGGACAGAAAAAAAGAAGAAAGAGAAAGGTGGGAAAGAAAGGGATGAGGAGCAGAAAAGAGAAGGAGAAAGAGATGGAAGGGGATAAAAAGGAAAGAAGAAATAGTTTAAGAACACATAGAAAGAGGAAGGAAATATGAAGAATAATAGCTTCAATACTTTATGAGTTAGATGAAATTTCATGTCAACATTGTAGATATGATACTCCTGCTTCCTGAGTAGTCAGTGCTTGGGTCAGGGCTTTGCCTCCCCTAGGCAGTGCTCAGAAGGTCATGACCAACAGTTACCACATTTATTTTTTACCTGGCAAACAAAATGCTTCTGCTTCCTGACTGACCCTGGTGCCTTCTCACCTGGTTCTACCCAGGACGGTTGCCCCTCCTCTTAGAGAATGTGTGTAATGAAACATCTCTTGAGTTGCAGACATCTCCTTGTTGGCCTCACAGCACCTGAACAATATCAGGATTTTTAAAACACTCCCAAATTCTTATCTCAGATTCTGCTTTCAGAGAAACACCATTAAAGATTGATTATTTCATGTTACTATTTTCCAAGTAAATGCATGATAAAATAATAATGAGAGGGAATTCTATTGAGGAGAAAGAGGGAAAATATCCAGTTCAGTGGTCACTCAGAAGGGTCTATGGATATGGGGTGATGGCTGAGCTCATCTGCTGAACAACTAGGCTATGGTCACATCCCTGCAGCATCCACTTTCTTACTTAACCATTCCTCCTTTTTCTTCGGAAATCTGGAAGAACTGTAGAGAGTAAGTAGTTTGCAATATAAGATTCCAGGAGGAGAAAATGAGGCCAAAATTAGGAAGATCTACTTGAAATAAGACATATATACTTTCCTAGTTAGGGAATAGATTTCCCATTTTATTTTTAAACAGAGTATATTATGGTTATATTTTCAATATATATAACTAGAGGATAAAACGTGGAAGTCAACACAAGTTAAAGAGAAAGAAGGAAGTGGTACATATTTGAGCCTCTCTGTGAGAAGAAAGGCCATTTTTCATTTTAAGCCCCAGGGTATCTGTGAGTGTATTGGGAGAGGTAATTCATTAAATGAACCTAAGGTTAATGCACCTTCAAAACACAGCAATTTATCTCCTATTTTTCAATAGGATCAGGCCAGGAGGTTCTACAGTGGGGGGAAAAATGTACCCTGGTGAGATACCCTTGTAATGATCTCAGACCCCTGAATTCCATCTTTTTCATTCATTACACCACAAGAATAATACACTAGATGGGAGGATCCTGTATTTTTTTTGCTCAAGGTGTGAATACTTAAGTTCTTTCTCAAACACAGGAAAATTTCTGTATTTCTCTTTCTATATTTCCTCTCACCGTCTGAGTCCCAATATTCCAGTCTGACCAAAATGCAGCGAGGGAAGAATCCAAAAAAAAGAAGGATATGCTATTTTCAATGAGTTACTTAGAAATTGTAATAGCCTATTTTAGGACAAAGTCAATAATGGTAGTTATGATATTATTGTAAAACCTGCTGAGTTAATCAACTGAATCCAGTAGTAACAAACATAGCCACAAGTGAGGTTTTTCATCCTACCTGGATTGTCCATATTCAATTTTCTTCTCTCTCATATGCACATACACATGTATGTATATGTATACATGCACACATATCTTTGTAGAATTTCAGCAATATGCTAAGCATTGTGTTGACTATGAAAGTAAAATTAATAATAAGACATGGTTTCTGCCCTCAGAAATAACTGTCTGAAAGAGGAAACAGATATATACAGAAAAAATTTAAATAAAATATAGTCAATTGTACAATAGTAAATATTATACAGCATATTATGAAGAACTGAAAAGAGGGAAATGGAAATAAGTAATTCTGCATGGACAGAGTTGGATCTTGAATTGGAGGGAAGAAAAGATAAAATCTGAAGACATAAGCTAGCTTTTCTCACCTCTGAGTTTACTCTCCTTAAGAATTGTTTTAAATGGGAATGCCTAAATCTTTTCTCTAGAGACTTAGATTCCCCAGGCCTGGGGTGATCCCTAGGCATTTGATTCAGTCTTTGATGTTCTGCCAGCACCTAGAATAATGCCTATCACAGAGGAGAAGCAATTCATATTTGTGAGTGAGTACATTTGCCCCCAAATTTGGGGGGAAAGAGTTGGAGGGGAAAAAACCACTTTTAGTCATGCATACTTCCTGGAGATCTGGGTTATTTGTGTTTGTGGCTTAAAGGTGAAGCCCTGGATGCCTCCTTAGGCCCTTGGGTATTTTCTGCGAAGAAGATATAGGCATGTATTTAAGACAACTCCTTTTCTCACTGGGGGTGGCCCCTTCTGTTAAAAAAAAATGAAAGCAAATGTCATTACTGTTGTCACAGAGGAGACTGACTATTTCTTCCCTAAATCAGATATTAAGGGTGAAATATTTCAAAAGAATACACATGTATCCCACACAAACTCACACAGACATACACACTTAATTAAGTCAGTATGAGGGAAATTATGCTGTGATAACAAATAACCTTAAGTCTCCATAGCTTAAGCCCACAAAAGTGTGATTTTCTTTGATGCTTCGTATTTAACACAGTTCATCCAAAGAGCTTGTTCATGGTAGGCTCCCAGGGACTCAGGCTGGAGGTGATTCAAAGTTGGATAGATTTTTTCATTATTTTAGCAAGAACAGAGACATAATGAATCAGGCATTAAGTGTCATTAATCCACTCAGAAGTGAAATGCATTACTTTTGCTCACATTTCATCGGCTAAATCAAGTCTAATGGCCATCCTGATGCTTGCAGGGGGTAAAAAATTAAACGTATAATCTTAATTTTGACTAAACAATGCAAACTAGAAATATTTGCCAAATAGCACTGACACCTATCACATTGCCAATCAAGAATGGCTAAATTCATTTTCCTTTAGAGTTTGTAGAACTTAGACTGAGATCTAGTTTACTGCCGAAGGCTGAATACAGCACCAAAAAAAAAAAAAAAAAGCAAGGATAAGTCCTTACTATTTTAAGGGGGAAAACATGACAAATTGCCAAATAGGTTTTTCTCCATGCATTTCAAGGTCAAAAAGCCCATATTCCCTTAGGAAGAGTGTCTTATAAATAAAGTCATTGTCATAGATGACAGCTCATTTAAAGAATAACACACCAACCACAGGGAGTTTTCATCACCTGAGTCTCACAGAGTAATAAATGCTTTGCTATGCACTTGAGGCATCATCTTATGACCTGGACTTAAAATGAGAAAAACACAACTTTGAAAAGTATGAATATAATAATATGGGCTTTCACACAAAGTGAACAATGCAGCATCCACAAAACAGGCCAGCTTTCTTGGACACTGACAGCACTATAAACAGACACTGAACTTGATCAAATCTGTTAACACTAAAAGGTTAATATACTAAGCATGATACTTCAGGCTTTGGAGATAGAGGGGTACTATTGTATATGTGTGTATATATGTATGTGTGTATGTGTGTATCTATATACACACATATACACATATATGTTATATATGTGTGTGTGTGTGTATGTGTGTGTGTATTTTTTTCAGAACTTTTCAGAACTGAGTAGATGTTTTCCATTTCAACCTACTATTTCTTTCAATCCTGGCTTCTTCAAAGCACTGAAAGGAGATAGAGCCAGGGAGGGGAAAGAAAAGTTTACACAGAGTTGAAACAAGTAGTTGGTTCCATTTTATCAAAGATAGCCAATCTAGACAGCTAAGGTCAAATAAAACTTGGATAGTTTACACAGAAAAGGGAGACTTAATGCAGATGTATGCATATCCAATCAAAGATGGCATCTGTTTCAACAACGAATATTCTTTTCCTAGAGTGATATGCTAAGTTTTATAAAATTTCTACCTCCAAGTTTCTGAAAGCATAAATTATATTCGCATGGAGGAAAAGGATTGGGGGTGGTGTCCAGAATAATTAAGAAAATTAGAAGAATCAGAAGGAAAGAGGTTAAAAACAACTTTTTTTCAACCTCACTTGTGATACAATAATTTTTTTAAATGAACAAAACATTGAACAATCAATTTCTGAGAATGCAGAACAATCTGCTTACTTGTGGATAATTACGAAACAAATGAACAAATAGCAGGGTTGGAGATTATGATAAACCCTTAAAGAAGAAATGTAATTAATGATGATAATAAAAATGCTAAGTATTTGTAATAATAATTACAACACGTCTGTCTCCAGAGATCCCAGTTTTTAATGTTCTTTTTCAAAAAACATCATCAGAGTTTAATCAAAGGCACTGGAGGAAAATATGGCTAATTTCCTCCTTCACTGGACTGAATGCCCATGTAAATGAAAGCTGCTGGTTATCAGCATGAGATGCTCCAGGGTCCAATGAAATGGCCCCTGTTGTGACTGAGTACAGTCATTTCGTTGTCTCATAACCTTAAATGTTTTGCTGTGAACATAAGCTTCCTTTTCTCCTGTACAAACTTTAGTTGATCCATAATAGATACATCAGCCAAAGATTTATCTAAGCCATTTTAGAACTGATTTATATTGTGAGATTATTTTGCTCTTTTTGTGAGTTCAAGTGCTTTATGAGTTTATCACCTTTGGTGTAAGGCATATTTTAATCTGTCTAAAAACAAGTATCACAGGATTCATAGCTGGAAAAGACCACCTGCCATCATAAAGAGGCAAAGTAATTTGCTTACAGTCACACAGCCAGTAAAACAAAAAGTCAGGATTCAAAACTTGTCCACTAGACTCCAGAGAAGTCTCCTGACATAGTTCATGGGCCAATTAAGTCTAAAACAGGGTCTCCACCTTCATATCTGCCACTGACTTCTTGGGGGCCTTGCAGGAGCTATGGGTCTTTCTTATAGTAATGTTTTCAAAGGAATAAAATACAATATATGTGATTACAAAGTAAATTGATTATACTAAAAATGCTTCTCAAATAGCTATCAATTTTTAACAACTTGTGAAACCCTAATACTTACATCATTATTAGCATGTAAAATGACACCATCTAGTTGAAGTTTTAATACTTAGCTTAATTTGGAAGTAGTGCTTAATCACAACAAGTGCAATGTGATATGAAAATATCTGAGATTTTCCTGTTTGGTCAAGTTTCAGACAAAGCTCTGGATTTTGTGGTTTGGGGCCTACAATCATCATTGAAGGATCTAGGAATTTCAGTTACAAGTTAGTAAACAACAAGGATGGATTTTTACCCTCTAATTCTACTTCATGGGTCCCCATTTATAATCCCCAGATTTGTCAGATTAATAATCCCTATTAAAACATTCATACATGCATCATTGTAAAAATGGTCATACCACTATCAACAAATATTCACTTAACATTTCCTAGACAGGAAATGCACATCACCATCCTAAGTTTAAAAGAAACATAGTGAATTTTAGATTCTAAAATATACATATAATTTAATTAGGAAAACAAGACCAACATATGCTGATACTTTAAAATATTTATTAAGGAAGGAAGTAGAGTTTAGATTATTAGAGAGTAAGGCTATCTAGGATCTGGTGCTGATTGAATGGTAAATACGTAAATTCAGGTGTACAGAACATGGGCACTACTGTGTATTTGCTGACTGTAGAATATATCAGGTAAAGCAGAGGAAGGAAAGAATAGTGGTACAAATAATTAGTTAATCTCAGTAGAGAGTTACACATTCGAAGCAGATCCCAATCTCAAAACATGAAGCAGAATATTACCAATGCACAGATTAAACAGACAAAGTTAATGTAGCTCTAGGAAAGAAAACAAAAGAAAAGGGTGTTTTTTACTGCACACTCAGCATAAAAAGAATTCTCTGGGCAAAACCCCCAATGTCCCTGATACATGTTTGCTTTCTATCCATCTGCAAAAAAGACACACATATCTCCTTCTTCTGCTGATACAAATGGTTCCACATCTCATTCCTAGGATGGCAAACAAGGACTCACTTATTATGATGAGCAATATATGATTCCACTTCCTAAACTTTTTCTCCACCAAATTGCCAACAGAAGTTGAATGGCCACTTTGAAACTTAATGATAAATGGCGAAAACTCATTTCCTTCTGGTATTGGTGTTAGAATAAGACTCATTTAGCAAACAACAGATTTTCAATTCTGAAATAAACAAGAAAATGGCATCTGGTTCATAGCTTAGAGACTGAGGTTTCTTTTGCCTCAACTGAATCCTAACAAGAATAAAAGGAAGAGAGAGAGGGCCTAGGTAATTTTAACTTTGTTATCAGGACACCTAAATTATTACATATTACTAAATTATGTAGTAAATTTAATAGTAAGTAGTAGATATTTGAAACTGACTTCCTTTAAGCAATTCCTGAGCTAATAATGAACGTACTAGCCATGAATATGACATAATTGCCTTGAAACTTAATCTGATCCACTTTAGCCCAGAAAAATGATACAGCATGTTGCCTAAATGAAATCAACACTTGTTCCACAGTCAGGAAATTGCAATTTAAGGCTAAGTGTTGTGAATTATTTGAAGGTAATCTATTTGGACATTGCAGAATGAGCCTTCATTGAAACTTTGGGGCAACAGAAAGAAAAGAATTCAAAAGAATAATCTATTATCATACACCATATTAAGTTTAAAGTTTAAACCAATTAAATTCTGATAAAGATGAGTTATTCTATTCAAATCAGGAGTCTATGTTTATACCACTTTTATCAGAAACATATTCACTCATCATTTTGACAAATAATTATGGGTAGCCTTAGATATTAGGTAGTAGAGGGGGATAGAAAGATGAATAAGGCATAATCTATGTACTGCAGGATCTTACAACAATGAGATAAGATGTGTACACAATCCAGTGTCAGGCTCCACATGGTTAAAATACACTTCATCAACTCTGCCCCCACTGTATTTAGTAGTCCATTTAAGCCCGTCAAATTATCAAGCAGCTGTTTGAATGTCTGCCTCCCTACTGAAACATCAGCTCCTGAAAGATAAGGAGGGTATCTTATCCTTGTGTCTCCAGTGTCTACTACATGACTGGCAGGTATATTTTAAACAAATATTAATTGAATGAATGGGTTAGCTTGTTTCTAATTAGTATTATCAGGGAATGTTCATGGATCAGTTAGTTTTTTACACTGACCCTTGAAACTGATAGGATACTTTTCTCCTGGGGAATTGGGAGGACTGAATTCCCCCAAATTATCTGCATCTGGTTGGGATCAGATGACTGAATGCAGGCCAGTGTGGATCAAAGAAGTGACGACCGTTTTCAGTCCTGGCCTTGCAATATTGCATTTTATATTTTCTCTCTGCTGTCCACATTTTTGGAAGTAGAGGACTTGAGGTGATAAAATCACATATTGGAAAAAAACTAAATTCCTGTAGTTATTGCTTACAAGAGAGTCACCCACATGGAAACGTGCACAATGGGGTTTGTATGAATATGAAATAAACCTTTGTTGTAATAAATAATTGAGATTCTATGATTGTTTGTCACAGTAATTCCATATTCTCACTAATACAATTGGCCACAGTATTGATAGATGGAAATGGGAAGGGGGGCATTCCTCTTGGAGGGAATGACTTAAGTTAGATCCACAAATCTATGGCAAAGACAATCAATCCCAATACTTTCCCTGTTGAACAATTGTTCTTATCTTATTTTCAGTTAGAATACCATGAAGAGGTAATTCCTTAAAATATTATGTTCAACTCAGGGAGTGTTAGTCTACATAGTATTATATGGAGTCATAGTCATTGCTGACAATAATTTTTTTAATAACAGAAGGAGAATTTATCTTGTAAAATTTTCTGTCCTGAATGATTTAGGATGAGTAGCATTTAATTCCTTTAAATAGGGCCTGGGTTCTCTAATTTTCTGTAGTTCCCATATGTCTTACTGCCTCAGATCCAGTTGAGTTCCAGCAGATGTTAAAACTGCCATCCCTTCCTTTAAGCTGTTGAAGACTGAGGTTCCAGACCCAGACACTGACCATGCTTATTTGATTAGTTATTCTCATCTTATTTCAGGTAGTATTTGTGTCAGTTCCATGGGAAGATATACACTTTCCATAATTTTTGTAGTGAGATAAAACAAGTCTGTTTGTTCAGGATGTGATTGGGAACACCACAAGCCAGTTACCCTGGAAACTGTCCACAGTTTGGGTCCTAAATAAAATGTATCCCATCTAGCCACTGCAGCAGGTAATTTTACTTTTTGAAATTTTTATTTCTGTATCATATCCCATTTTTAATTGCTGAGAAATGGGAATGTAGAGTTTATGGGATTCCTGATTAAAAGTTCCAAATTTGTACCACCACCCCCTTCATTTATCACAAGGACTATAAATTATTCTGAAGTCCAAGGATCTGGCCACTTTTCCATGTGGTCTAATCAAGACAAAAAATACCACAAAGAACTTTTATAGATAGTGGTATAAATGAGAATGGGAAGAGAGAAAGCAATACGTGCCAAAGCAGTTATAATTTTTATAAGAACGTAAACCAAGTAAAGTTTGCAATTGGGAATAATTATGCATTGACAATGTAGTCCAAAATGATATTTTAATTTGTACCATTGCCTTTAGGTCCCTGTCGGCATGCATTTATACAAGTCACATCAATGAAAACATAGTTATGTTTGAAAGGTACCTTTATAGTTAACACATCCTAAATATAGCACTGATTTATATCTACTTTCATGTCAGGTACTAAATGACTGAATGAATGTAAATGGATGTTGTGTAAATGAATGAACTCTATGAGTATCAAGCATACTATACAGCCCCAGATGTCTCTAGTTCTTCCCTATAGGAACCCAGGAAGTCTTCTAAAGTATTGATGGAAAGAGATGCCTAGGGAAACACACCTGCATGCCTCTAAGTTATAAATAATGCTACTATGCTTTAAGTGCCAGAAAAGATAAATTTCTGTGCTCATTGATATAAATTATTCTTCCCTCATTATGGTCTAATGAGCCAAGATTAGGAAACCTGGACTCATGGTCTTCCACCCCAGAAAAATCAATTAGGTTCTCTGTGCTGTAGCTTGTGACCTTGTTCAGCTAGTTTCCTGGCCCATTACTCATGTTCCCACCTTCTCTTTTCTTAGCTAACCAGATTGTAAATGCAAGATGCAATTCAATAATCATTTATACTGGAGATTAGAGTAAGCATCACACTGGTAGCTTCATCAATCCCCAAAACAATTTGAATTTTTATTCCTTACCCTTCACTCTCTTATCCCCCCATAAAGTGAATTCATAGTTATGTTACTCTGGGAAGATTTTATGAAGACAAAAGGGCATTGGAAGGAAAACAGAGCAGAATTAATAAATATTTAGATGCAAGGTTCTATTTTGACTTGTTCATTATAGGGTTTATTCGTTTGGTAATCCACATATCTGGTTTAAAATTTTCATGTTACCTAATTCTATAGCAGAACAGATGTGAAGAAGCCTGTACTCCAGAGAGATGATATGGCCACCTATTTTGTAATAAGTTATTTTTTTCATAACAATAAATTGACTCTCAAGAAAAGGAAATTTACCTTAAGCAGTATATTCACTGGATTTAGGAAACTACAACCTTGAAGGAGGCAAATAATCTTCTTCAAGGACATAATTAACTGCAAAGGCAAGAGACCTATCATTTCCAAGAGGAATCACATTTAGCTCTCATTGTGCTAAAGGAATCATTCTAGTGTCATTATACAGGCAAAGTCAAGAAACGGACATCGTGAGATGTATGAAAATATAAGTCAATGAGAAGAGGAAGGTTTCAGAGCCTTGAACATAAAAATTTACATCAAAAAGCACTCCTAGAAAGAATTAAAATAAGGAATATCATCTATAGTCAACCAAGCATGCCATTCAAAAACAACAACAACAAAAAATTCTAAATGGCCAGTCTTAGAATAAGAAAAATAGGCTAACACAGTATATGTGAAAGGAAATAAAAAAATACTTTACAGTGTGCATTGCTTAACATTTAAACTACAAGGATGGACTTGCTACTGCAATACACTGCTGTTAGTCTTTGACAGAAGATCAATATTTCAGACAAGCTGTATGGCAATATCAATTCAGAGTAATAAACATGGTCCTACCCCAATTCCTGAGGCTTATTCTAAGAATTAATATACATTATTTAGAAAAAATATATTCATTGCAATATTATATATAATTGAAGATGATTGAAACAGCTCAAATGCACAATAAGAAAATTAATAACGCTCAAATAATATAGAATCACCATATAAAGTCACACATTATAGAGTCACACATTATAGAATTACACTTTATAGAGTCAATGTAGTAACATGGAAAATTAGTTAAAGAAAAATCAGAACATAAAATTGCACTCACAACATGATGACTGTAACTGAGGAAAACATATTACATTTTTTTTAATTTTATAATACTGTCCATCTTGAGGTATTGGTTTGATAACAATATATGCAGTCAGGAGAACCTACACCACTCCAGCAGATCCTGAAGGTTTTTAATAAAATACTACTTTAACATCTTGATTCCTATATTATGTTTAAACTCTGCTAGTAGACTCCTTCTTACATATATCACAAGAGTTTAATAAACTCTCGATAGAGTTTATCATTGACTCAGGAGGTAGATCTAGTTTGAAGTGTTTCAAAAGGTCAAACATACATACAATTTATGTAATTATTTTTATGGGCTCTAATAGAAAAAAATGTTTTGTAAATAAATGCTCAGGAATAGACATAATTCTTATAAACAGTCACTTCTTAATTGCCAATAATCAGTGCCCATGTATTTGAATATATAGGTAAAGTTGCCTTATATTCAATGAGAACAGTGGGGATTGGTATTTTATTGTCTGGGTGGACAGGTGACAGTAATGTCCAGCAGAACGTTGGGAAAACATACTCAGTTTTTAGAAATAGATAGAGAGTCAGTCAGTAAATTGGATTTTAGGCAACATTAGCTTAATTTTCTTTTTGCCTGTGTGGGTAGGGATCCCTGAGGGGTGCTTGTGGGTTCGTGTGGTCTATTTGTCAGGGAGATCAGTCTAATTGGTTAGACTCTCCAGAATGTCAGTGTGCAGGGGCTTCCCAGAATGTCCACAATTCCTGACCCCCTCCTTCCCCTGCCCATAATCTTACAGCCTGATGAAAGCTTTTTCCTACTGAAAGTACAAACTAACCTTGGGCAAGGAGGCCAGGATAGGGCATTGGCAGTGAGTTAGTTCTTCTGCTAAGGAAGGTGGTAGGGGTAAGTATAAAAACACAAAAGAAACAGTGTAGTTCCTGAATATATTTATAATTTAGTAGATATATCGATGGGGCTTATAACCAGGAAGGGTATGTATTTAGATTTGTGGACCAGACAAGGCTTCTGGGAGAAAGATTAGCTGGAAAATTGGCTATTTGGAGAAAAGTGGGCTGGTAGAGGGAACAGCACATGCATGATGGGTTTGGGAATCTATAAGTTCCTCCTGAGGCAAACAGCTACAAGTGAAGGAAAGAGGAATTTATTTCTGAATTCTAAAATCTTCAGTGATGTTAATTTTATACTTGTTCCTGTTGTACCAGAGATTTTAGATTCTATATCATAATTTGTCTGGATGCAAGGCACCATAACTAGCTTGAACCCTGCCCCATCTAAATTTCAACTAATTTACTTGGATTGAGAGGGGGTAAGAAGTATTTTCAGTTTCTTTGTATTCAACAGAGTAATTTTACTTGGTTCTGGAAAACTAGACTGTTATGGACTAAATTGTGTCCCTTTCAAAGTACGTATGTTGACAACCTAAACCACAGAATCTCTAAATGTAAAGATATTTGGAGATAGGGCATTTAAAGATGTGACTAAATTAAAATAAGGTTAGTAGCATAGGAGGGCCCTCATCCAATCTGATTGGTGTCTCTAGATGTAATTTGGACATGCACAGAGATACCAGAGACCTCTGTGCAGAGGGTGACCATGTTAAAGAGTCAGTAAGAAGGTGGCTGGTTTCAAGTCAAGGAGAGATGACTTAGAGAAAACCAAACTGCCATGATCTTGTATGTTTCATCTCCAGAACTTTGAGAAAACAAATTCCTATAATTTGAGCCACCTGGTGAATGGTATTTTGTTAAGGCATCCCTGTAACTAATACACATATCCAATGTAGTATTCTTTAAATTGTCCAATATACACCAAAATTCAAGAAAGCTCAGGTATTGATGGGTAAGAGTGACTATGGCCATATAGAACAAACCCTATGTTGCATCACTTAGAGCAGGCTGGACTTCATAGGTAGAAGAAACATACACCCAGGGTTCCCATCATCTCAGCATCCCATGGACTGGTATGATTGCCCCTGACCCAGCTGGATGCAGATAGGCTGTTCTTGGAGAGGTTCCGTTTTCCATTTTGTGGAATGAGATAAAGCTGTTTCATAAGCAAGGTAAAAGCAGTCTGGCATTGGATACAAAGTCTGCACTCCAATGCTACCTTTCTAGGGCTGATGTCTGGAAGTAATTACTAGCATGTGGCTATTTATGAAAGTTAGATTCAGGTGCAGACACTCCTCCTGGGAGGAGGGAGGGGGCCATTGATCCCTTGTTACTTATTACTAAGCAACCCAGGGAGTCTCTATGGTAATTTCCTAGATAATCTGGCTTGTCTCTACACAGGTAGAGTTATTTTATGTGTCAACCAAAAAAGAAAAAAAGAAAAGAAAAAAGAAATAAAGAAAAAAGATATCACAAGCATACAGTAAAGTAAATAAATTTTAAGTGTGTAATTTAATAGATTTCTATATTTTTTACACTAGAGTAATCACCACCTAATAAAGACACAGGATTTTTTTAGTACTGAAGAAAATCTCTTCATGTCACCTCCCAACCAATACTTTCACCAAAATTGACTAACCACGATTCTAAATTTTACATAGAATTCCAATTAGCTCAATCTAAACTATACAAGATCCCAAGTAACCCCTAGGAATTTTGATAACTGTAGGTTTGGGCCAGGTAGCCACACCATGTCTGCCTTCCATCTTACCCTGACTCACCCATAGGTTTCCTAATTGTTCTATCTTTTCATTTACTCTTCACATTCTATTCTTTAACTTGTCCCCACCCAGTAGTTGATAAGGCCACTATATTGTGGTCATTACACATGCTTACAAAGCATGGAAAATCAAGAAGGGCATGCTTGCACACTTCAGCTGTTTTCAGTGTTGAATGTTGCAATGGCAGAGAAATTGCTGGCAAATTATCAGGTCAACCTTCTGTATTACAGCTTTTAATTCTGCCATGCACCTTCTCATCTGAACTTGCCCCTCCCCAATTGTTGTGACTGAATACTATGTGAGCCTGCTAACTGCCATATGGCTAAGTGAGGATATCTGGACACAGAGGTTGGTGCCGGATGAGTAAGTTCTCAAGAATAGATATCAGAGCCCATTTTTAGGATTGCTATGGATATCAGAATAAAGAAGACATCTTTTTTTCTGACATCTCAAGAATAACAAACTAGGATAAGGGATACATGCATGGATACTGGAGCCAAATTGACTAGTAAAATCAAGTTCTATTTCTATGATTCTATAACTTTAGATAAATGGCATATGCCCCCCCATATGACTGTAATCATTAAATAAGACAAAAGTTGGAAGAAGAATGCCAAGTACATAGGAAACACAGGATGGTACCCATTACTAAGTCATTTTATGTTAGAGAGGTGGAGTCATCTGTGCTGTCAAAATGAGGAGTACTTGCCTGAAACTGTTCTTATAAAGTAACAAAACCATTTTAAGAGAAGAGAGAGAGGACTTGAGACCTGATCATATCATTCAATGCCTGGATGCAGCCCTTCCTGAAGTTGCAGTCATTGGTTAGGATTTCAAGTTACCTTAGGCAGTACCTTCACTCTCACATTTTTATTTCTCTAGATGGAACTACATTTCTGGCATTCACAGTGGAATGAGTTCTGAGTACTGCACCCATATGGGAATCCCATGACTCTGACAACAAAATATGAATCAGAGCTTCATACTTTCACTTATGGTTCACTACAGGAAAAAAAAAAACATGCCATTTTTTTCTTATTACACCAAGATATGATGAGCAGTTAAGGGAGCAAATTGCCGAAGCCTCAATTCTACTTTCAATTTCTATATTGTTAAATAATAGTCATGGCTTTGATTTATTCTATGACAGTTGTTATTTTCATTTTGTTTGTCAAAAGTAAGTGAATTAGAGAAATAGAAACAAAGTAAGCAGAGGAGAAAAATTGTTTCCTTGTGCTATTGATTCTGTTCATTTTGTCTTTCTACAACAAGGAAGTAATGTGTAGAGGTGGATTTATTTATTTATTTGCCAGCAAATGTCACATTCATTAGTGGAACATCCAACACAGAGTGAGACAGATGACCAGGAAGGCAGAAAAATGCAGAATTCAGTCTCAAAGTTTCTGTCAGGATACAATCCAACATAAATTTAAATTCAATAGGGATGAAAGAGTCAAAGACAGGTTCTCGGCAAAAGCTCTGACACATGTTACCACAGACTGGCAAATTTGTATATTTCAATTTGGACAGTCAGGGTACTCGGGTTTAAAACAAATATATGCACACTATTCTCATCTTTATCTTTCTATTCCTAAAAGGCATACAGAGAGAGTCAAGAAATCTGCCTGTACCAGTGCAGATTCAACCTTCTGAAATGATTTCGTATTCAAATGGTAGAAAAAAAAAATTCCTATCACAATTTACTATAACGCCACTTTGCTTGAATCTTCTTTATGAAATTTTTCTTTCCTCTCCAAAATGAAAAACTCAAAGTGATCTTTTCATAAATTTTCTAACAGTTGTCTACATGACTAAGTCTACCTTTAGCTTTTGAGAATAAATATTTGAAATAGTATAATTATACTGTATGTTAAAATGATTATTGATGGTTCCTCTATTCATTCTAAAATTCACAGTAAGTGCCATTTATGTTTTACATATTAAAAATTTTCTATGCAAAATTTTCATCTTGGTCAATTTGAAATCCTAAATTTCTAAGACTGCAAGTAATATTTTGATACAAAAAGAAAAAAAGCAGAACAGATACGAAAAAAAAAAAACATATTTAAAGATTCTGT
Source organism: Marmota marmota marmota (assembly GCF_001458135.2). Classification (NCBI taxonomy): domain Eukaryota; kingdom Metazoa; phylum Chordata; class Mammalia; order Rodentia; family Sciuridae; genus Marmota; species Marmota marmota. The sequence continues at coordinate 39,759,528 of NW_026000026.1, read as the reverse complement.
TTGAATGTGACTTTGCCCTAAAGTGCAACAAAATCTTTATTTTACATAACAATCAACATAATCCAAAATTATGTAATTTAAATGCAGAGAATTAAGAAAACTTCAATTAAAAAGATTAATGTGTAAATGTTTGTGTCTTAGAAATGAAGCAAGTTTTTAGTGGTAAGTTATGCTATATACTTAGGATTAGACTCATAAGCTATTATTATTGATTAGTAGCTTAAAAATACATACATTTTTTAAACAACAAGCAAAACATTTTATCCCAAACTTTATGCTTCAAGATACAGGTAGGTAAGAAAGATAAAATCAATGATGCAACGTTTCATTGAATACCATTAACCGGTCCTTGGGTTTATGAGGGGGAAAAATATGGTAATACTCAGATTATGGTAGGACTCCTTATGAGTGCTTCAATTAAAAATATGCAACCATGATATCATCAAGCTAAAAATTGGTTCTGCCTGACTAAAGCTGAGGCCCACTGCACTGACTGTATTTATACCCAATTATCGAGCTATGACCCTTAACTTCCCTTTAAGGCCATCTGCCAAAAAAATTGAATTAAAACAGCTTGAAATTCAGCCAATTTTCAGAAATTCTACTTAATGGAATGGATTCTGTATGCTACAAGGAACAAGAGTAATGTGATAAAGTTCTTTGCACTGGCATTCAGGGATCATAGACCCTTTCTCTACAGTAAGACCTGCCCTGGGGCTGGGGATGTGGCTCAAGCGGTAGCGCGCTTGCCTGGCATGCGTGCAGCCTGGGTTCGATCCTCAGCACCACATACCAACAAAGATGTTGTGTCTGCCGAAAACTAAAAAATAAATATTAAAAAATTCTCTCTCTCTCTCTCTTAAAAAAAAAAAAAGACCTGCCCTGGACTTGCCAAAGTGGGTTAGGAGACTGCCCACCCACAATTAGATGCCGACAAAAGCAACCAATCACTTTGATGTAATGGTGAAAAATGCTCCATTGGGCTCAACAGAAAAAACCTTTGGANTTTTTTTTTTTTTTTTTTTTTTTTTCCTTTCTGAGCTCTGGAATGCTAGAGTTCATGGTCATACTCATGTTTTTGGCCAAGGGACCTAAATTTTCCTTGAGAGAAATACCAGACACTATGAGGACAGATATTAGCTTTGCAGAGAGTTGAATGAGTTAACATGCCTTGTGATGGCCCAGTTATTCCACATTGATTTAAGCAAGGAAATTGTCTAGTTTTGTCTAAGGAAAAAAAAAAGTTGTACAAGTTGTCTTAATATGATGAGCACTGATCCAGCTTTAGTTGTGTGTCATGTAAAGCAAACCTGTTGTCTTACTCCAATGCACTGTTAGCAAAATTATAAGACAAATCATCCATAATAGAAACATGAAAGCTTTTTTTTTTTTTATCAGATACAGGCAGTTCCCTTAGAAAATTCTGGCCCCTTAACCAAGGACATGAATGTATCAGTGACCTTTGTTATTTATTGGTGGCTTTATTATTTTTCCATGTTGGCTTTGCCACTGCTGTATTTCAGTTTAGTTACTTGTATCCCTTTTCACTATAATCTCTTTGCAGAAATCCACAGCTCAATCCACATTTTGATTAGCTTTATGCCTTTTTCTGCTCCTCCCCCACAAAACACACAGTGAAGCCATGTTGCTGTGCAAACCACATGATAATTAAAAGCAGTTTATACAATCAGAATTGCAGATAATATTTATTCATATAATTTATACAAAACTATTCTCTTGCTAATTTGTAAGCAAGTTCTTTTTTTTTTTTTTTATAAATTTCTGAATTGAAAGTAAAGTTAAATTTCCTTTCTTTAGGATAATACATATGTATTATTTAGGGTTCAATCCAGGAAGCAAAACACAGCAGTACTATGCAAGGGATTTATTAGAAGCCTGAGTTATACAGTAATTGGAGAAGACAGAGAAGCAGAGATTAAAAGGTAAGAGGGAGATCAGAGAACAGTCACTCTCCAGTGTCCTGAAGCACTGATGCCTACAAGGACAAAAGGGAGGTCAGGTAGAACCAGCTTCTGGAGAGAGACTGCAGAGAGGAACTGTTAATATTCAGACCCGATAGTGGGCCTGGGGCTTGCTGGTCAGCAGTGCTGGTCAAAGTTGGGACTTTCTGTCTCCTTTCTGCTTTTAGTCTTCACCATGATACACTGAAGCAAGCAACGGTCTCCTCATTGGTTTAACTTCAAAGCTCCCCCAGATTTCCCTTCTGGCTAATTCCAGTTAGAGCCATACAGGAAAGGGGATTCCGGGAAACATAAGGCCAGTGTAGCCATGTTGATGCTCTGCAAGCGCTAAAGTTCTTTCAGTTGTCATACGGCAAGCTATTTAAGGATTGGAAAAGGCTTTTCAGCTTCCATGGAGAGAAGTTCATCCAGAGTTGGTAAACAGCAAGCGCTCCAGAACCAACATGGAGTGGAATCCCTAGTGCCAACATGCTACCTGCGGCCCAGCCTAGAGGGAGATCAGGGCTTGGTGGAATGTCAGACACTTGGCTTGCATGGAAAGTTTACTCAGTAGGACAGGACTGTCGTTATCATCTGAGACTGTAAGGTGGAATCAAGCAAGGTCCTGAGCTGGGGGCCAGCAAAAGCCCCCCGAGGCAAGGTCTAGGGTAGAGGTGGATCCTAAGTATGTTTCTCCATCAATGGACTCTGAGGTTTGCTTTTATGAGGTTCTGATCTTAATCTCCATCATCATATCTCTTTTCTCTTTCTCTATCCCTCCCTCCATCTCTCTTTCTACATCACTTTCCCACTCTCTCTCTCCTTTTGTCTTTCCTCCATCCCTCCTCCTTCCCCTTGGCCACCACCTTTCCTTCTGTCTCTCTTATTGCCCCTAAATCTGCTGCTTCCTGTCCTCCTCCTTCATTTTCTTCATTTTTCTCTCCCTTTCTCCACCACCATTGCCCTCCTTCCCTCCCTTTGTGCCTTCCTAACAAGATTCAACAGCATTAGGCTCTTTACTAGTTTCTTCCTGATCTGAAAAAACAAAACCCTTTTTCTTTCTTCAACCCTTATCATCCACCTTGCCTTTGTAAAATTGTCAAATCTAGCTGTGGTGCTGGTCTTAAAAAAGAGTTGTTTATCAAGCACTCAAAGTCATATTATAATAATTGACAATTTATTAGCAATATGCTTATTGTCAATGCTAACCTACTAATTACAATTAATTTAGCATTATTATGTATGTGAATTATAATGTTCTAATATTTTAGTAATTCATAGAAATAGATGCTTGTAAAGTTCCATGCATGCTATTAATAGGGTAGCTTCAAAATTTCAATTAACATGAAAAACTTTTAAAATGAACAGAAACTTATAAGAATGATTTTTTAAAATTCGGTAAATAAATATAAACTGAAGAACTGGTGTGTGCGTGTGTGTGTGTGTTTGTGTGTGTGTGTTCTTTAACATTTGTTAAAGACTTAAATTTTAAATATTTAGTAAATGTATGAAAATTGAATAAATCTTAGACTCAAAGGAGTCATCTGTTACCATGAATCTTGAATTCAAAAGATATTTAGTTCTTTCTGTTCATTTATTTGAAAATAGTATGTGGCAGGTTTAGATTATGCTTTCTTGAAAACATTTCTTGAAATTTTTTTTGCTCAGATAGAAAAGTGAGAACTTGCTGATGTGTTTCCTTTTCTTTCTTTTTTTAAAAAAAAATACTTTTAGTGGACACAATACCTTTATTTTATTTATTTATTTTTATGTGGTGCTGAGAATCAAACCCAGTGCCTCACACGCACTAGGCAAGTGCTCTACCACTGAGTTACAACCCCAGCCCTGGTATGTGCTTTCTAAAAGGCGTAAGTTGTTGTTGTTGTTGTTTTTAAAGAGATTCTGTCCAAAGGTTTTTTCTGTTGAGCCCAATGGAGCATTTTTCACCATTACATCAAAGTGATTGGTTGCTTTTGTCGGCATCTAATTGTGGGTGGGCAGTCTCCTAACCCACTTTGGCAAGTCCAGGGCAGGTCTTTTTTTTTTTTTTAAGAGAGAGAGTGGGAAAGTGATGTAGAAAGAGAGATGGAGGGAGGGATAGAGAAAGAGAAAAGAGATATGATGATGGAGATTAAGATCAGAACCACCCTAGACCTTGCCTCGGGGGGCTTTTGCTGGCCCCCAGCTCAGGACCTTGCTTGATTCCACCTTACAGTCTCAGATGATAACGACAGTCCTGTCCTACTGAGTAAACTTTCACTCCATGTTGGTTCTGGAGCGCTTGCTGTTTACCAACTCTGGATGAACTTCTCTCCATGGAAGCTGAAAAGCCTTTTCCAATCCTTAAATAGCTTGCCATGGAAGCTGAAAAGCCTTTTCCAATCCTTAAATAGCTTGCCGTATGACAACTGAAAGAACTTTAGCGCTTGCAGAGCATCTTTCCTGTATGGCTCTAACTGGAATTAGCCAGAAGGGAAATCTGGGGGACTGGAATTAGCCAGAAGGGAAATCTGGGGGAGCTTTGAAGTTAAACCAATGAGGAGACTAAAAGCAGAAAGGAGACAGAAAGTCCCAACTTTGACCAGCACTGCTGACCAGCAAGCCCCAGGCCCACTATCGGGTCTGAATATTAACAGTTCCTCTCTGCAGTCTCTCTCCAGAAGCTGGTTCTACCTGACCTCCCTTTTGTCCTTGTAGGCATCAGTGCTTCAGGACACTGGAGAGTGACTGTTCTCTGATCTCCCTCTTACCTTTTAATCTCTGCTTCTCTGTCTTCTCCAATTACTGTATAACTCAGGCTTCTAATAAATCTTCTCCAATTACTGTGTAACTCGCTTCCTGGATGAATCCCTAAATAATACATATGTATTATCCTAAAGAAAGGAAATTTAACTTTACTTTCAATTCAGAAATTTATCAAAAAAAAAAAAAATAGAACTTGCTTACAAATTAGCAAGAGAATAGTTTTGTATAAATTATATGAATAAATATTATCTGCAATTCTGATTGTATAAACTGCTTTTAATTATCATGTGGTTTGCACAGCAACATGGCTTCACTGTGTGTTTTGTGGGGGAGGAGCAGAAAAAGGCATAAAGCTAATCAAAATGTGGATTGAGCTGTGGATTTCTGCAAAGAGATTATAGTGAAAAGGGATACAAGTAACTAAACTGAAATACAGCAGTGGCAAAGCCAACATGGAAAAATAATAAAGCCACCAATAAATAACAAAGGTCACTGATACATTCATGTCCTTGGTTAAGGGGCCAGAATTTTCTAAGGGAACTGCCTGTTTCTGATAAAAAAAAAAAAAACGCTTTCATGTTTCTATTATGGATGATTTGTCTTATAATTTTGCTAACAGTGCATTGGAGTAAGACAACAGGTTTGCTTTACATGACACACAACTAAAGCTGGATCAGTGCTCATCATATTAAGACAACTTGTACAACTTTTTTTTTTCCTTAGACAAAACTAGACAATTTCCTTGCTTAAATCAATGTGGAATAACTGGGCCATCACAAGGCATGGAATAACTGGGCCATCACAAGGCTTGTTAACTCATTCAACTCTCTGCAAAGCTGTCTGGTAATTTCTCTCAAGGAAAAATTTAGGTCCATTGGCCAAAAACAATGAGTATGACCATGAACTCTAGAACATTCCAGAGCTCAGAAAGGCAAAAAAAAAAAAAAAACAGAAAATACTCAGCTTACTTTCAGCTTACTGAACAGAACTCTACATCCTTTCACTTGAGTAACTCAAGAAATGGGGCCCTACCACTTCAAACATTTTAAGTAACAATTAGCATTAAAACATTAACATTATTATACAATGCTCACCATTATCCATCTCCAGAACTCCTTCATCTTCTCAAACTGAAACTCATAGTAATAAACAATAACTGACCATTCTCTATTCTCCCTCCCAGCTCCTGTCAATCACTAGTCTTTATTCTCTATATATGAATTTGACTTCTCTAGGTGTCTCATATAAGAGGAATCATAAAATATTTATCCTTCTGGATTTGGATTCCCTAAGCATAACCTTTTTAAGGTTTATGCATATTGTATCATGTAACATTATTTTATTCTTTTTTATGGGTAAGTAGTATTTCATTGCACAACTCTACTACATTTCCTTTATTCCTTCATCTGTCGATGAACATTTCAGTTTTTTCTGCCTTGTGGCCTTTAGGATAATTCTGTTCTGAACATTAGTGTACAAGAATCTGTTGGAGTTCCTGCTTTCAATGCTACACTTTTGAACTTTGAAATGATGGAATTATTCATGTGTTGACATGAATTATTTCATGTTACCATCTCTATACACACATTTGCACACTCAAACACTCCACAAAGACACACACAGATAGAGAAAGAAAGGCCTTTTTCTGACTATTTGAGCAGCACAGGAGGTTCATCCTAGGCAGGGTCACATGATCATTGAACACCCTCAGGTTATAAATATTGAAATCAAGAAGCCCAGAGAAGTTACAGCTCCTCAGGACCATAACTTCCCAGGGGGTCATTGTCTCTAGTCCAATGACCCTGCTGATTTAGAAAATGGTGGTTTTACTTCCTGCAGACCTGGAACAAGGAACTTGCTAAGAACACAGTTATATTCCAAGGTGTTCCATGCTCATGCTGGCTTTTACAAAAATATGAACTTTAAATGCAGCTTTAGTGAGGCACGCTAACTATTATGTTTTATGAGATTCAGTTTTGTTTTGTTTTATGGTTGAGAGAAATGCAGGAAAAGGGGATAGACCCTTTATATTTTACACTTAATCTATATATGCCACATACATTTTGCCACTACCCACTTCTGCAGATACAGTAATCTCTACAGAGATGTCCCTTCTGTCAAAAAAGGTTACAATCCAGTATCTGTAATGGGAATGTCTTTTCCTATTAGATATGTTTACTTCAACATCTCAGCTGATGATTTCAAGAACACTAGGCTCTTGGAAGAAACTGGAAGGAACTAGAGGAGTCATGAGGAGAAATGTAATGAATCCTATATTTTGCACTTGGAAATGTTAGTCCATGAAGAGTAGGGAATCATTTCATGTCCAAAGAGTCAATTCTGACATTTGATGTACAACTTTATAAAGTTATTGTCAGATAATGAGAGTGAAAGATACCTTTGAAGAGCAGTTTTTTCTTTTTATATAATTTTATTTGTTCTATTAGTTATACTTGACAGTAGAATGCATTTTAACACATCACACATAAATGGAGTATAACTTCTCATTCACCTGGTTGTACATGATGAAGAGTTACACAGGTCATGTAATCATATATGCACATAGGGTAATAATGTCTGATTCATTCTACTATTATTCCTACCCTTGTACCTCCTTCCCTCCCTTCAGTCCTCCCCTCTGTCTAGTCCAAAATACCTCTATTCTCCACACCCCATTGTGAATTAGCATCCGCATATCAGAGAAAACATTTGGCCTTTGGTTCTTTGGGATTGGCTTATTTTGCTTAGCACAATATTCTCCAGTTCCACCCTTTTACTTGCAAACGCCATAATTTCATTCTTCTTTAAGGGTGAGTAATATTCTATTGTGTATATACACCACAGTTTCTTTATCCATTCATCTGTTGAAGGACACTTAGGTTGGTTCCACAGTTTAGCCATTGTGAGCTACTGAGATGCTATAAACATTGATGTACCACCATAGTATAGTGGCTATGTCACTATAGTATGCTGATTTTAAGTCCTTTGGGTATAAACCTAGGAGTGGGATGACTGGGCCAACCGGTGTTTGCATTCCAAGTTTTTTTAGGAACCTCCATGCTGCTTTTCTTAGTCACACCAAATTGCAGTCTCACCAGCAATGTATGAGTGTGCCTTTTCCCCCACATCCTCACCAGCATTTATTGTTGCTTGTATTTTTGATGATTCTCATTCTGACTGAAGTGAGATTTAATCTCAGTGTAGTTTTGATTTGCATTTCTCTAATTGCTAAAGATAGTGAACATTTTTTCATATATTTGTTGATTGTATTTCTTCTGTGAAGTGTCTGTTCAGTTCCTTTGCCCATTTATTGCTCATTTATTGATTGGGTTATTTGGTTTTTTTGTTTTTTTTTTTTTTGGTGTTAAATTTTGTGAGTTCTTTAATATATCCTGGAGATTAATGCTCTATCTGAAGTGTATGTGGTAAAGATTTTTTCCCATTCTGTAGGCTCACTCTGACGAGTGATTTTAAAAAGCATTTTTATCTGGTAAGTTTTTAAAGATAAATGTAAACCTCTAACTTCCTAATTTTTCTGCTGGTTTCATCTAGGATGTATGGCTGAATAGAATGAGGGGGAGGAAGGATAAATGTTCTTTGAAACCAGGTCACTCCATTGAACATTGCTTTGCATAAATAAGATTCTCTTAAATTTCAACATTTACCAACAAATTCTACAAGGGTTATGAGCTTTCAAAAATACAAATATAGCTATGATGGTTAAAAGAACACTGCTAAGAAAAGGAGTTGCCTGAGATGACATGATGTTTTATTCATGTTCTAGAGTTTACTTTTACATATGTCACATATTTTTAAAAGTTCATTTATAGGGGCTGGGGTTGTGGTTCAGAGGTAGAGTGCTCGCCTAGCATGCATGAGGCACTGGGTTCGATCCTCAGCACCACATGAAAATAAATTAAAGATATTGTCCACCTATAACTATATACTTCTTTTGATGGTACACAGAAATTCAATATATTTTTGTGTTTTTACTCAGAAATATTGTTTAACTTTTTTAATAATTACATTTATTTATCTGGAGTTTTTGTTGTTATTATTGTTTCTTTAGGTAGACAGGAATCTGAATTATAGTGAGTTTTCTGCTTATTTATCGCATCTGATTTAATGCCACAAGTAAGATATAATTATTTTATACAGTCCTATTTATTTAGATTTACTTATGCCACTTTTGTTTTTTCTATCATCCCATTTTCATGCATTACATATCTTCTTTCTGAGAATATTTCAGTTATTTTTCTCCCTGAATAAATTCTACGTTAGAATGGACCTTATTTATCTATATTCACTCAGTTATTTTTTATTTCTCTGAACTTGTTATTTCACACTGACTCTTGAAACATAAATTTTCTGAATATGCAAATATATTTTGAGAGATATTTTATCTAAGCATCTTTGAGCACTTCTGTCTGTTGTAAATTGAGAAATATGCTGTCAGGCTGATTATCATTTCTTTGTACATTATCCATCTTTTCTCTTTGACTACTGGAAAGATGGTCTCTTTGTTTAAGTGTCTAGGTGTTAATTTCTTTATTGGTTCTGAATCTGAGGATCTATGCTTTTCAGAAATTCTGAAAAATTCTTAGCTACTAACTCTGAAATTGCTTTCCTCAATGGTGTTTTCTTTTTAAAGTTTTGATGTAATCTATAATTTGAGTTAGTCAAATGGTAAATATTATTTTTTATGCTATATAATTCCTTATCTTTATATAGAAGGTTCTGGCTAATTTCTTTAAATTTATATTTTAAAGTAAATTACTCTTGGGGCTGGGGATGTGGCTCAAGCGGTAGCACGCTAGCCTGGCATGCATGCGGCCCGGGTTCGATCCTCAGCACCACATACAAACAAAGATGTTGTGTCCGCCGATAACTAAAAAATAAATATTAAAATTCTCTCTCTCTCTCTCCCTCTCTCACTCTCTCTTTAAAAAAAAAATAAAGTAAATTACTCTTTTTCCAAGTATGTCTCACATGTGGTTTAGCTCATCCATTTTTTTTTGTTTACTTTTAAAAATCATGTCTATATATTCACAAATAAGATTTATATTATATATTTCATATATATTAATTTAAAGAGCTTCTATTTTATGCTTTAAAATATTTACCTGATCTCTTACTAATAGATTAAAAAAACCTTTTTGTGTAAATTTTAAAAATATTAAATATTCTCATTTTTATTGTACATGTGACAATTTAAAAATCTAAACCATGTGTGAATCAAACTTCAGTTTTTTGTTTGTTTGTTTTTGGTATGTCTGAATTTCTGGTTTGTTTTAGTTTTTCCATCTGTTATGATTTTTTTCCCCTTTCATGAGTAAGTTTTCTTATTATTACCTTATATCAGGTGAAACTGAGAATCATTAAGTTTTCCTCTGAGGTATTTAAAGTCTCTTCTATCAGAGGTCAGAGAGTTTAAGAAAAAAAGAACTATTTTTTTTATTTATATGGTAAGGGTTTTAAGCACAAGAACCTGTAAGAATAATATATGGTTAAAATTCTCCCAGGAATTTGGTTTTATTATTACTATAATTTTTAATTATTACTATAATTTTCCATCTGAAGAGTAGATGGAGATAGCTGGATTTTATGGCATTTCTCTAAGGCAGGTAGATTTTGTTCCTGGCTTGGATCCAGTCCTATTAGGACCCAAGGTCTAGTCTCCTGTTTTCTTTTATGCCTATTAATCCTCAAAATGTCCTCAAGTCATCATGAGACTAAGTTTTTGACACTTGCTTCTTTTTTTAGTCCTTGGTTAATTTATTTTGTTAATTTTAATTTATCAGAGTTTGGGGGATCTCCTTTACTTTTTTTTAATTTTATTTTTATTTGTTCTTTTTAATTATACATGACAGTAGGATATATTGTGATATATTTATACAAGCATGGAACATATCTAATTCTAATTATGATCTTAGTCTTGTGGTTATACATGCTATGAAGTTCCACTGTGGTATATTCATATAGGAACATAGGAAAGTTATGTCATATTCATTCCACTGTCTTTTCTATTTCTGTTCCTCCTACTTTCTCTTCATTTGTCTAATCCAGCAATTCACTTAAAAGTCTCTTGCTATCCAGTATCTAGATATTATCCAGCTTTTGAATACTTCACACTATCTAGCCCATCATTCATTTACAATAGTAATTTGTATTTTCGATTTTTTCTTTACTCCTAGATGTTTTAACTAATCCAATTGAATCCATTTAACATCCTGCAACACTGATAATAAGAGATTGGTTTCCAACCTTTGAGCATCTAAAAAAATATGTTCCAACTCACATTTAATATGAAATTATAAACTGCAGTAAGAGAGAAATCTAATAGATTTTATTTAAACTTGGATTCTGATTTCTGAATGTTCTACACTGTGCTGAAACACTGATGAGGACATTCTCCATTTCAGTATCTAATTAGAAATTAAGTATACCTGACAGGTTCCAGACATGAATATTCTAAACTGGATTTTTAGAGAAAATGACAGATTTTTTTTTAACATACTCTTGTCTACTGAGAGAAGAAAATATAAATTAGTGAGATAATGCAGCTGAACCAATATCCAGATGTTGTTTTTTTTTAAGAGAAAATAGTAATTTACTGAACTTACTTCTATGCCATATGCTTACTCCAGCTTATTCTTTTTATGCTTACTAATATCACACTTAAAAGGGGCAGTAATGTATGGATCTTAAAGAGTTTCCTTTTGCTCCAAGTTCTGAGGGAACACATGAAGAGGCTGCCTTTTAACGAGAGCAATGAATATGTTACTATGTTATATTAATTTGATTATATAAATTTATTTAACTATATTGTTACTTGAATCATATTAAGCTAATATAACTCAATTGCTAAATTAATATAAGTTTAATTCAGGTGTTCATGACATCATTTTCAAAAGACTGATAAAGGATTTTTTTTTTACTGAGCATATACTCTGTACTATCAATAGTGCTAACCATTTTAAGATAAATCTAATTTAGTCCTTGGTACAATCAAGTGAAGATTCATTGCTAGTCCCATTTCACATGTGTAGAAGCAAAAAGACTCACAGAGGTGAACTGATACGTTAAATCCATATGGCAAAGAGGTGGCCAAATCAAGTTTTGAAAAAGTGCTATCTAATAAAATCTTCTCCTCCTTTCACTTACTTTACATTTTCTTCAATTGTGTAGTAATGTATATGTGCATGTAGAACATCTCTGTTTTAAATCATTCACTCCTTATCAGTGTTGACTCCCTATACAGTAAGTCAAAATGTTACAAAGAGATGGAGCACAAAATACTAGCTATCACTTACTCACATTAAGTATAGATAATTTAATAATTGCTTCCTAGAATTTGTGCAGATTGTAAATTATTAAATAATTTATGTATTCAAGAAATATGGACCCGTTTTCAAATATGTATAGAAAGATGCCCTCAGAATGAGGGATAGAATGTGTTAAATCAGTTGTTTTATTGATTTTTTTTTCTGAACTAAACCAAAAAGCATGAGGATAGTTGAGGTGGGGTTAGTGGTGGAAGGGTGGCATAAATGGCACCATTTCCATTTTTTCCTGTTTATGAGCTCATTAATGTTCTAAAGAAATACGTGATTTAAAGGTGTGACAATAAATGAGGTCTTGCAGAATACTAGGGTCAAAGGACAAATATGTCTAGTATTTCTTCAGATAATATATATTTATTATACTTTTGAAATAAATCTAACTGCCCAAACCCAACCCTTATTTACTGCCCAAAGTGATTTTTAAAATGTTCCTAATAGGCTCCTTTGCCTTAAACTGCCTTTTCCAGATGATTTGGCTGATTTGAACCCCCAGCTTTTAGGAATATGGAGTTATGGGGCACAAATCTGAATACCTGATTCACTTGGACTCAAAACCACTAATTTCTTCATGTCCCATTCTGAAAACACAAAGATGTCAACAACCACAAAACAATTTCTACCAGTCTGCCATGGATAAGGTTTAGGATGAGAAGTAACAAGCAACTGATTCCATTACAACCATTTGGGGACCGGAATTTGAGATCTACAAAATCTCTCTTTCCAACTTGGAGGTATAAAAACATAATTAGTTTCTCAAGAGTCACTTGTAGCCATAGAAAAAGCTTAGGCAGGATACTACACCGCTATGAGAAATAAAAGTCAGATAATATTCTAAGTCTCCCATCTGTGATATAATAAGAAATAGATATTTGGTCTGTGGTCCCAGTTCCCAACACAATGCCCTAAAACTCTTGTAAATCCCCTGAGAGATACAGGCACTGACAGATCATTTTTTTTCTATTTTTTATCTTTGACCCCAATTCCGGCAGAACTCTTAAGAACCTTGCAATTTCCTGAATGATTGAAATAATAGGAGTTTCTTACACAGAGCTCCTAAATTCCTTGGAATTTCCTTAGTGAGAGGGGCATCTTTGATTCTAAAAATGCAACTTTTGGTAAGCTCAAGGTAGCTTCAGGTTGAAAGGGCTGATCACCATGAATAGGAAAACGAAAACGTGATTAGAAGACTGAAACTTTCAACCACACCATCCACACCCATCTTCTGAGGAGGAAACAGAGGCTGGAAATTGAGTTAATAATAGGTCCTACCTAGGTTATAAGGCTTCCATAAAAATCTCTAAACTATGGAATTTGGTCTTCTGGATTGGTAAAAGATCCAAATACTGGGAGGGTGGTTCCTCAATTCCATGGGGATAGAAGCTCCTACATTTGAGACCCTTCTGGACCTTGTCCTATATATCTCTTCATTTGGCTGTTTATCTGTATCTTCTATAATATATCTGTAACAAACCATCAAAAGTAAATAAGGTGTTTACCTGAGATGTGTGAGTTATTATAGCAAACTGTCAAGCCTGAGGAAGGAGTTGTGGGAACCCCCAATTTGTAGTTAGTCATTGTGAAATATGGCAGCCCAGGATTTGGGGTTTGCATCTGAATAGAGCAGTCTTGTAGGATTGAGCCCTTACCTTGGAGGTTCTGTACCAACTCTAGGTAGGTAGTAGGAGAATTTAATTAAATTGTAGGACACCCAGTTGATTTCTACAGGAAATCGGTAATTCATTTGGTATGAAAAATCAACACAATTCGTATAAGAAATGTTGCAAATCAGTTTTTTTTTCTTTCAGCATCCTAACCAAAAGCCAAAGTATATAACTAATTTGAGCATCAAAAATTCTTAAAGTTAAAAGGCTTTTTTTTTTTTTTTACATCATATCTGTAGCCTTTCTTTGGACCTCAGGGGTAAAAACAGAAGTGTTTTCTCAGGTGCTTGGCAGTGGGAAACGAGTTGGAAGGGCATGAGAGCAGCCAAGGCCACAAGGAGGTGTCCACTCAGCTTGCAAAATCCTCCCCCCAGGGGCTGAGTCTAACTGTAGTAGTCTCAAGTAGGGACACATAAATCAACATTCATTCCATGGGTGATCCTTCAAAAGTCCCAGTTGCTTGACATAACTTGATAGGCTGAAAACTATATAACTAATTATATCCAGAACTACTTTCTATTAATCATTGAATGTCTCCTGCTAGTTTGACACCTGGCTGGGATTAATCTCGCCTCCATCAGATGCAGTGGGCAAAACAGGTGGAAGACCTCTGTGAGCCCCTAGTTTATGTATGCTAAATAATTAGGGGAATAAAAGACATTCAGGTGGGTCACATTGGCTAGCAGGTGGCATGTTGGACATTTCACCTAAACAGTTCTCTTGACAGTTGGAACTCCAGAGTTTCTATAATAGCTAATTAGAGATAGCTAATAGGCTTGTTTTTAAGCTACATTTGCATAGCAATTACATGTTTTAACTTAGATTTTGTCTATTTGGAGTGGATAGAAAAGGGGTGACAGAAATGTAAAGCTGGGTAGTGGAAAGCTACATATTTCCTCAGTTCTCATTTGGCACCATTACTGTTTCAAGACTTTTGAAATCGGAAAACTTTCAATGGCTCATAATACTAAAAAGTGAGCTAATTTCAAATGTTTAAAACTAATGGATTTTTGACACTGAGTGAAGAAAATTAAACTAAAATCAAAGACTCTATCTAATGGGTAATGAAAATACATTCCTATGGATATTTGCATATGTGTAATATGTATTTCTTATGCTAAAATATTTTTTCCTTCCTAATAAAACAGAAATCTGAAGTTATGCAGTATGTCGTAGTGCTCTAGAATAAAAAGCTTCAACTTGAGCTTAGCTCACCAGACACTGCTAGAAACTGTCTCTCCAACCTTGTTCCCATTCTCATCTCCTGCTATCTGGCACACACACACACTGGCCTTTTTCCATTCCTTGTTGAATCCCTTCAGGGGCCAAACTGCTCCAACTCCCTGGAGTTTCCTCCTTTTCTCACTCTGTCTGTCTAACTCCCATTCATGCCCATGCTTCGGGACAAAAGTCATTTCCAACAAGAAGATTTGTTGGATTTCCAATACCCACAAAGAGATAACTAAATCCTTGGTATTTTCTCACAGATTCCTTTTAATTTCCTTGGCTTATAAAATAGTTATTATGCTCTTATTTTATATTTGCTATTTTGTCCTTATTTTTTAATATCTATCTTCCTTCCATCTTCCTTACGGACCCCCAGATCCAAAGGCCCAAGTATCTGTCACTCCTTTGTTCTCTACCATGTACACAGTGCCTAGCACAGTGTAGACATTCAGTATTTATGCCTTGAACAAATGTGATGCAACAAATAGACCAGAAGGGAATAACAAATAAAAACCCAGTTTATACATTAAGATTCCATCTCGCTCCAGTTAGAATGGCAATTACCAAGAATACAAATAATACTAACTACTGGCCACAATGTGCAGGGAAAAAAATACACACTCACACTTATTAATAGGACTGCTAATTAGTATAAATCACTTTGGAAAACAGTATGGAGATTCCTCAAAAGAATAGAAATAGAACAACCATATGACCCAGCTATCCCACTCCTCAGGATTTATCCAAAAGAATAAAAACAGAATACTATAGTGACACAGGCAGATTGAGGTTTATAGCAGCACAATTCACAGTAGCCAAGTTATGGAACCACCCTAGGTGATTTTCAAAAGAAGATGGATTAAAAAAACGTGGAATGTACATAAAGTGGAGTTCTTAGTCATAAAGAAGAATGAAATTATGACATTTGCTGATAAATAAAACAATATGGAGAACATCATGCTAAGTTAAATAAGCCAGACTCAGAAAACCAATGGTTGAATGATTTCTTTTATATGTGAAAGCTAGAACAAAGTATGGGGGAAAAGACAGTGTTGGATCCCTTAAGAAGAGAGGGAAAAATCATTGAAGTAGGAGATTAAGGGCAAAGGAAGAGGGATGAATATGTGCAGGAAATGTGTAATGAATTTGACAAAATTATATATGCTGTGTACATAAATAAATAAACCACAGTGAATTTCACCTTCATGTGTATCTATAAAGCACCAATCAATCAATCAATCAATGGAACACCAGAAGAGCAGAGGAAGGGGAATAGGAGGAGGGAGAGGAAAGAAAAGGCACTGGGAACTGAAATGGAGCGAATTAAATTACATGTACATACTATATTTCAAAATGAACCCAAATATCATGTATAACTATAATGCACTAATAAAAGCATTTTGAAAAAACATTTTTATACAATAGTGAGTTGATGCCCAAAGAAGTTACATAGTATTGTGGCCCGAGTTCATATAGATTGTGAAAGGAAGGTATATGTTTATAGTCATACATAACAGCTAACATTTCCACAATATGAACTACAGGTAGGCTCTCCACATAAATTAATTCATTTCATTTTCATAAGATTCCCCTGAGATGGCTTCTATGACTTCTCTATGTCACATATGAAAAAAACTAAGGCAAAAGTAAATTAAAGTGTTACTAGTGGAATCAGGATTCCAGCCCTTAGGACCAATTCTTACCTAGCGTGGTGACCACCTCATATATAAATACATGAACACAAATACAAATTTTGTCATGTCTATATGGAGGTGGAAATAGTGAAATAGATATACATATAGGCCTTTCTCCTATCCTAAAATGCTTTACCATTTCCTGTATCCATTTCTGTCAACAGACTTAATAACGAAAAAAGTTAGAATTGCTACCCACATCGCCCACTCTTTCATCTCAAATCACTACTTTACTTCTGCCACTTCTCTTTCCAGAATCTCTCTTGTATTTGTCCTCTTTCCCTTCCACTGCCAATGCCCACATTTGGGAGTTTCTCTGAGAAATGTAGCCCTAAACAATTGTGAGAACCTCCTTATTGGTTCTCTTCCCATATTTCCCCAACCCCTTCATTCTACATTCCCTAGAAAAACATTAAGGGCTGAGAAATGGTTTCTAAAATACAGTTTAAATGTTACCAGAATATCCAATGATTTTACATGGCCTGGTCTTCACTCACCTTTCCTCTTTTTTAATTTTACTTTTATATTTGTTTATTTATTTATTTTTCTTTTTTTGTTTGTTTGTTTTAATTAGTTATACATGACAATACAATGATCTTGACATATCATACATTTGAATACATTTCATCAGTGGACAGACAGTAGATAATATAAATAATTTAAAAAAAAAACAGGGGCTAGGATTGTGGCTCAGTGGCAGAGCGCTTGCCTTGCACATATGAGGAACTGGGTTCAATTCTTTTTTTCCATTTTTTAATTTTTGCACTGTTGTCATACATAATAGTGGAATTTGTTTTTACACACCCATACACGCACACAACATAACAATGTAATTTGGCCAATATCAGTGGCTTCTTAGTCTCTGAAGGCACTGTAAGAAGTTCTACCTACATCTTTTGCTAATTTAGTTCATCTTTTAAAACACTTCTCCTTTGGCTTTTCTTGGAAAAGTCAATTCAAATGCCCCAGGATGCAATCTTTTTCAGTGGCTCTCGGCTAGAATTTAAAATCTTCCTCTTTGGCTATCACTACTTAGCTTGTTCTTTACTAGACTAGGATTGTATATGTTATATTTGTTTGTGTTATAACTTCTCCATTATAATATAAATTTCCTTTAGATAGGAAGAAGAGAATACCCCGTGCTCTGCATGGCAGTGATTAATTTTACTCTCCCATAACAACCAAACAATTAATCCATCAATCTCCTTATATGACTAGACTTTGTGAAAGAAAACATTGTCTCTTTCTTCCATTTGTTTCCCCCCAAATAAAGCAAGCCATATTTTTCTTCTTGTCTTCCCAAAAAAGTAGACTACAAAATAATCCTTAATAATTATCTAAGAGGATATTTCAATCATGACATTTCGACACCAACTCATGGAATTGTATATTTTTAAAAACACAAGAGATAAGATCCTAAGAAGCTTGGTTGAACTCTTACATACATAAAATTTCCAAGGAGTCATAAGTTTGGCAAGGACAAAATGAATGGCAAAGAATGAACCTAAATCAGGAAAAAGAGGGAGAAGGGGCTTTTGAACCCCAGGTCTACAACCCCAGCTCTTTTTATTTTTAATTTTGAAACAGGGTCTAAGTTACATAGGGCCTTCCTAAGTTTCTGAGGCTGGCCTTGAACTTGTGATCCTCCTGCCTCAGCTGCCAGTCACTAGGATTATAGGTGAGTGCCTCCATGCCCAGCATAAAATGATACCTTTTAAGGGCAGTTTGAATATTGTGCTTGATCTCTATGTATTAAAAAGGAGAAGGGACTTTCCTTCTTAACTTTGGGGGTAGAAACAAAATGTGTTACAGAGAGTGACCTATGTATTTGAGAGAGAAAAATACATTGAATTAGCAAGAAAGAGAGATAAAAGGAAATAAAATAACTATGGTCAATGTCTTTCACATTTCCTGCTGATAAATGTGAGTTAAATATACAACTACTGTCGTCCTATCAAAGAGAAGTCTAAGCTCTTGAATCACTTTATATTCCATTAGTGTCTATTTTGCAATCTACTCAACAAGTTAATGATCTTATAGGATTTCAGAATTACAGACTGAGGTAAACAGAGAAACCAGCAGCTGTCTTGTTAGGAAAATGACTAAGAGTGCAGGGACTGAGAATGAGATTTCCATTTGCTTTGCAAACAGAGGACCCAGGACCAAGGGCATTTATTAAAATGAACTTAACACAAATGCAAATTGAAAGTAATATTACCGACTTCCTAATCTCTCTATTTTCGCTACTGAATTTCTTCTGCTGATGGAGAGTTAAAAGATTTGTACTTGAAAGGTGCTGTCTGAATTTATCCTGCCTTTTACTAAATTTCGAGGTGAGTGAGGAAAAAAATAGTCTCTCAGTGGAACTCAATTTTCCCCTCTGTGAAATTGAGGGGTGGGGTAAATGATCATCTGAGGCTTTTGTGGAGATCATATAGGAAACACACATGCAAAACATTTGTCAAGTTATATAGAGATGTCAATTACTATTATTATCATTACTAATATTGTTATTATTACAATAATTATTATAACTTGAATTACTTTTAACAGAGGAACAGATGCCTATTTGAAGAGTTTTAGAAAGGAAACAAATTTACAGCCAAACATATCAAAATCATATTAAAATGCACTTGAAGCCATTTCCACAAAGGTGGACAATGTCCTCTATTTGGTGTTCTTGCCAAGGATTTTGCTGGGATTGTCAATAATGTAATGAAACATATGTATTCACTTTGTAATTGAAATTGCTCACAATGTGTTCCTAATGGAAGGTATCCTGGGGCCACAGAGAGTTTCCATATAAGTGGCAATTGAAGGGCAAAGGGTGTGACTCAGTGGTACAGTGCTCACCCTCCATGCAGAAGGCCCTGGGTTCTGGGTTCAACCCTCAGCACTGCAAAAAAAAAAAAAAAGATAGAAAAGCAATGGTAATTAAAGAGAGTTTAATGAAGAGGCTTTTTTCAATGATGTGTGATAATAAACTACCTATAGGCTTGTGATGATGGGGAATCTTTGCTACCTCTAGGATTGAAGGTGCAAGATAAGAAAGTGGTCACTGGGACTATAGATGGGAGAAAAAGCTTCTTCTCCTGAAGAATACAGACTTTGCTAACTTGCATTTACAGGTGTAAGAACAAGCACCTTGACCTCTCTCTTGACCTGTGCCAACATCTTCTACACCTTCTATTGGCTCAGGTAACACAGGTGATATACTCCTTAGGGGTCAGTCTACAGGAACACAGAGCAGGTGTCAGAGGGCAAAGAGCAGATTAGAGGACAAATGGCAGACTTCAAGGACACTTACCTAGATGTTGTTATCTAACACTGATTTGTGACCTTATTTTAAGGGTTACAAAAAAGGAATGAATAGTTAAAACACACACTTGCATAACTAAAGAACCATTCAAAAAGCTGACCAAATTAGGTTAGGTGCATGCATGAATATGTCACAATGAATTCCACTATTATGTATAATTATAATGCACCAATAAACATTTTTTTAAAAAAGAACCATTCAATGTTAACAGCATTTGACAAAACAGGTTCACAATGACCTATGCTATGGGTTGAAAGTTCGCCTTCCTCTTACTTCATATGTTGAAATCCAAGTCCTCAATGTAAGGAGCATTCAGAGGTGGGGCTTCAGGGGGTAATTACGTTTAGATTAGAACGTAAAGGTGGGACTCTCAGAGGAGATTAGTATGCCCTCTCTCCCTATCTGCCTCCCCACACTCTCCATAAGAACGTACCCAGGAAAGGTAACATGAGTGCACAGTGAGAAGGCAGTGTCCACAAACCAGGAAGAGGGTCCAGTGCTCACCAGATTTCATATCTACCAGCACTCTGATCTTGGACTTCCCAGTCTCCATAACTGTGAGAAATAAATGCTTATTGTTTAAACCACCCAGTTGCTGGCATTTGCTAAGACAACCTCTAAAATTCTGATCAAAGGTAACTAGTAGACTAGGAAATCAGAACATATTTAACTAGCATAGTGGTAAAATCACATCAAACAACAGAAGAGTTAATTTGACATGGGATGGATGATGGGAATCTTCATTATTTTACTTTCAAAATTTAATTTTGCTACCAGGGGCCAGGGAAAAGTAATAGGAGAAAGTATTTGTATGAACAGCTCTGCTAATATTGCTATTGAGTCAAGTCAGGTTTCCCAAGGGTCTGCTGAGAGGAAGGCAAGAGGAGACAGAAAGGTACAGAGCAGGAAGCCGCTTATTTTTATATGAAGACACTTGACCTTCCCTTGTCTCCCCTGGCACTCTTTATTCCTTACTCCTAGAAAAGGGAGGAAGGAAGGTCAGATGACTCACCTAGGACTCAAGTAGGTTGTTCTATAAATTGTAAATAGGGAATTTGTAGAAAGGTGATGCTTGGGTAATGGACTGAAGGTGCAAAACACTACAGGCTCTATCGCAGAGCGTCTTAAGTTTGGTGATTTGAAGGGACAAATGATTCCAATTATAAGTTAATGGGGGGCGGTGAGCTAATAGGTACCCATCTTTCCTAAGGAGAAAACTGAAATGAAATAAGACGAATACCATTGAGAAAGCTACTGCTTTGTGCTACTAAGATGAAAAGTATTTTTTTTTCTTCATTTTTGAAAGGTTCTGAGTCACTGCTGATTCTAATCAAAATAAACCGTAAAGTTGAGCGGCATTATTCTTATAGCCAATCCAGGAAATAAAGGATAAGATATTTTTACTACGGAAAAAAAGTCCCCCAACCTAAAACTTCTTTTGCCTGATTCTTCCTACTTAGCCATCATACCCTTAATTAGATCTCAAAGAGTAGGTAAACCATAAGGAAACTGTAGATTTCCAAGGGAGAAAAGGATTACAATTTGGATCTTATTTCAGCTGTGTGAGTAACCTCATTAGGAAATTTTGTCTAAGCTGCAAATACCACCCCTTAGCACCTGGGGGTGAGGAAATTCATTACTCAAAACCCAGCAGCCAGGATGTCTGACTTAGAGTTGACTAGTATTGCTGATAACTCAGATGCAAAGCACGAGCTCTGTAAAATTAAAACAGAGACATGCTAAATGCCAACTCCAGAACCATTTAGTCCTTTGAGTTTTGTTTTGTTTTTATTATTCCTCATGTCTTAAATTGAGATGCTGGATATTAATATAGAGATTATAGTTCAAAGGAAGATTATATATGTGTCTGATTTTACGACCATTTATTTGTTCATTGACTTTTTTCATCCATCAAATTAATGCCAAGAATTTGTTTGGCACCCAAAATCCCCTGGTGATAAAGTCACAGTATCTACACTCATGTAGCTCCTGATCAAATTGTGTGGGGGTGGGGAGAAAGAGAGAGAGAAGCAGATAGGGGATAGGCAGAGTGTGTACTCTAGCATTCTGGAACCCCAGGGGTGGTTCACCTTCCTCAGTCCAGGTTCAGTAAGAAGAATCAAAAAGTTCCTGAAGAAGGTAATTCTGAGAAAAGAGATGTTTCCCAGATAAAGGAGAAGAGAGTGGGAAGCTCAGGCAGAGGACAGACTAAGCAAAGTCTGGAGATCCAGATGATATGTTAAGGGTACTCTGAACCTGTGAGTACCACTAAAGTATATCAGACAGGAGAAAGGAACGAGGGATGCAGCAGGAGGGGAAACCAGGACTAGGTTACAGCAAGCTGCATGTGATACTGGACTACAGGTCAAAGTCTACAGGAGTTTGAAGAGAATATAGTTCAAAGTCTACAGGATTTTGAAGAAATTTCTGTGTAGGTGGAAGAAATGGTTGCTATATAAATCTCATTAAAAATCATACTCATTAAGCTACATCTATTAATTACTTACTGTGTACATAGAAACCTATGTTAATTACATTTTGCATTTTTGAAATGTTAATATCTCCCTGACCACCCTAAACAAGGTGGCACTGCTACATCTTTATTATCTATTGCTGTTATTTTTCTTATTTATGTATTTACTTATTGACTTGAAGAGACAGAATAGAAATTCTCCAATGATTCAGCCATCATCTTAAACTAGGGAGACCAGCTCTAGACCTCATGCCTTTCTCCCCTGCACCATCATGACTCATGCAAGTGAAACATTCACTTTAGGATTTCTAAGAAGAGAAATAAGAAATCGAATAGGAAACTCTTTTTTGTCTAAGAAACTCTTTACCTTTGAGAGGAGCACAGTGAATGAATGTTTGTGTTCCCCCAAATCCATATGTTGATATTCTAACCCCTGATGTGATATTAGAAGGTGAGGACTTTAGGGGGGTAATTTTCATGAGGGTGGAGCCCACCTGAATGGGATTAGTGCTCTTATAACAGAGATCCTAGAGAACTCTCTCATCCTATTTCCACCGTGTGAGGACACAATGAGAAGATGGCATCTGCCTTGGGAGAGGGCCCTGATCAGAACCTGACCATGCAGGAATTCTGATCTCAAACTTCAAGACCCCACAGGAGTGAGGAATAACCTTTTGTGGTTTATAAGTCACTCAGTTCATGTTACTTTGGTACAGTAGCCAGAGTTAAGACAAGTGGTTTGTCTCCAAAGTGACTATATCATGGAACTCATTTGCACAAAGTAGGTCGAGAGCTTTTATTTGGGGAGTTGGCAAGGCTTTTCTGCTCATCATCAGCCTCACTCAACCACATAGAGTGACGTATGAATCACTGGTGATTCTGTGGAAAGGCTCCTGCTAGAGCGTCTTCTAGTCATTCTTGTAAGAGAAGGTGAGGAAAGAGGAAACTAACTTGCAGAGAAGAAGTGTCCAATAGTCTGGGAGGAGCCACACTGCTTTACCTCATGACATAAGGATAGTAACTTTGGTCTGATGAGATTTGACCGGTTCCAAGTTTTAAATTCACCAGGGAAAAGTAGGATCCTTGTGGCTAGGAACAAGGGCAAAAGGAGGAAGCAAATTACAGTAAAGCAAAGTATATTCTAGCGAGTCTCAGTGAAGATGGGGACCTGGGCTTTGAAAAATGCACCCTTAAACAAGGGTTCCATTACATTTCTGATACTTCATATTGCTCCCTATAAATCATTTAAACCTTTGGTCAAAATATAATGCACTTTGGGAAAAACATACATAGATACACAAATACAGGGATTTGCACAAAATGAACACATTTGTAACCAGCACCTACATAAAGACATAGAACATTATTATCAACACCTGAGGACCTACTACATATCTTCAGACCCTTCTCACCTAAGAAACCTACTACCCTAAAATCCTGACTTCTTACCACATAGAAAAATTTTACTTGTTTAAGGTTTCACGTAATTAGAATCATTCTTTGATATCTGCCTTCATTTATTGAACTTTATGCTTGTAAGACAAGTCCACGTTGTCATGTGTATCTATCTAATTGTATAGTATTCCTTTGTGAATGCATACCTTATTTATCTAGGCAATTGTAATAACTTGGGAGTGGGGGGTATGGATGTACTGTTGGTCCATTTTCATATTATTCAGATAAAGACAAAGTTTAGGCATGGACACGTGTTACAAAAACTATGTCAATCTCTTTTCACCTTGATAAAAAATTCAAAATAGCATCATGGGCTGGGATATAGCACAGTGTGGGAGCACTTGTCTAGCATGTCTAAGGGCCTGGGTTCAATCCCCAGCACACAAGTGAAAAAAAAAAAAAAAACATTAAATAATTGTGAGGAGTGAAAAGAAATGAGAAATTACAAAGAGCTTCCTAGAAAGAATCAAGGAGGAACAAATGTTTAAAATTTTAGTGCTTATTCATTTGTAATAAAACAAGGACCATGACTGAGAAAGATATCAGATGCTAAACCTTTCTTTTGTCTAAAAATACTGTGTTTCCCTATATTTCAAAATCTCCTATGTAAAACATTCTTCACAAAATTAGAAATTTCAATCAAACCCAGTGTATGGATGAGAGATAAGGAAAATTATGCAACAGCAATTTACCACTCAATCTCTGTCACTTCAAGATGACAGTACTGGTTGAAAAGAAGGGGAAAGTACTATGAATTAAAATTCTGAAATAAAGGCATTTGATTCATCTTGACGATGCCTTTTGGAGCACTGGCCCCCAGGGTTAGGCTCACTTTCTTCCACCCTGATTTACAGCTTGTTCTCCTGGGGGATGCTCCAATTTCAAGGGCAATAAGATGTGATTTATTTACATAAGGCCATTCGAGGGTTACCCCGCTGTCAAAAATTAGGGACCAGAACTGCTCCATAAATGGAACAAAAATGTTGATCATGTTAAAACTAGGTCTCAATGATTGAAACCAACAGCAAGGTTTCAAATTAGAGTGACTAACCAAGATGACAAAAAAACAGAAAACAAATTTATACTCTGAAGAATAGCTTATTATCACTCTTTACTGTGTTCTCAAAGACAAATTAATAAAACTGGTGTCTCTGGATGCCTCTTCTTGGTCTTCCATGGTTTCAAAATAAAGGATAAATGACTTTTCCTCTCTTCTCTCCCAAAAACTATTTTTAAAATAAAGAAATAAAAAGATGTACAGATGAGATAGGCCATGCAGACTCAGGAAAGGAGATATTAAAATGTAAAACATGCACACATATACCAATTTTTGGTGCAATTTATTTTTTAGATTACAATGTGTGAGAAACATAAAACATGAGAAAATACAGGAGGTTCTATTTTATTTTGTTCTGCTTTAATTGTGCTACTTTTGACTGTATACTTCTATAAGGAGAACATGATTAAATTAGCTTTATATCACTCCAATGCTAATTTTGATTTCCTCACTATCTATAGTACTGAGAAGCTAGAAATTAAGACAAAACAAAACTAGGCCATGATTTCCATCTTGACTACCACAATGAGTGTTACAAAAAATAAGGATCAGAATACTCAACACAAATGCTCCTTAAGATTACAATGATTACCAAGATTCTAGAAATCTTATGTTCCTATTATTAAAACATTTAATTCTTCAATAAGAAGTAGAAAAAAAACCTAAACTATTCAGGGGAAAGATCAAGCAAAGAGCAATAAATTTGATTTATATGAAAGATATCATCAATTTGTGAAACACATTTAAAGAATTTTTTGACAGATTGTCAAATGTTGCATGAATGAAAGCTCAAAGTTTGAAGGTAAACAAATCACTTTTTAAATGTTTTAAATCATAAAATATATTCTCTGTACTTAACTACTTTGCTTCTGGTATGTACATTTTTACAGCATGCTTTGTACCATTAAATGTGTTTATGTTTACGTATAAAAGCATTTATTTTTTAAAAAATTGAGACTTCTCAAAGTTATTCACTAGTTTGATAGCAATGATAATGTTTCTAATTTTCAACACTTGATATCCATTAATGAACATTAGGCATAGAAGCAAATGTTACATTTTAAGTAAATTTTAAAATGATGAACACAAATTTCATTAGAAAAAAAGTTATTTTTAAAAAATGGTTTCATATTAGTCACAGGAAAGCTGTTATTTTCTCATTTCTCATCATGATTTAAATGCTATGGCAATAGGTGCTTTAAGATGTTTCGAGTTTCACATCCAGTCCCTTTCTTTCCTCACTCTTCATTTGCACAGTAGTAGAGAAGCCCAGTTAAAAAGTGGTTGTCATCAGCAGCAATAGTGGAAGATGTTTGATGTTTTCTTTGGATATTTAGGTATCTTTGGAATCAGATATTTATGTTTGGAAGTGGTGTGTTCAGGTTCTTCAGAATACCAAATATATTATTGAGAACGTCACTTGAGCAAAAGATATGAAACAGAGAAAACATACCTTTTTCTTTAAAAAACAAACGTGTGATTATTCTTCTTACCAGCCCATGAAACTAAGTTTGGAAAGTTGGAATATTATCTAAAAACTCAGGAAACAAGTAGCATAGACGTATGTCCCTGGCTATAATTTTTTTACCTACTTGCTTCCACACCAAATCACTATTAGAAAGCCAAGCACTGTCAAATAATGTCTGTGAATACAATAGCATGAGGATTTCCCTGTACCTGTGGCTGTGTCTTGTGAGTCTTCACCCCAAAGTATCTTTTCCAGCCTATATCATGGAATCCAAGATAACCACTAACTTAGTTAAAAATAATTTCTATTCCTAGAGTTTGGATCTCCCATAACAGGGAGGACAAATACATCCCCTGTACTCCTTCCTCATATATGTAGGACCCATGGGCCAAATGCTGATTTACATCCTGGATTTAGGCTTTGTGTTCTATAGTAAAATATCTACTAGCCTGTTCTAGGATACTAATTGCTTTTCTACAGGGTAGACAGATTCCAGGGGTGTCCATTTGGTTCAGCAATGTTGCCAAAAGCTCATTATGCTTTCTCTCTGAACATAAAATTTGTCATTAAGCTTATCACTGGTTTTATCACCATCTTAGCCATAGTGTGACATTTACCTGATTTTTATTTTTATATGAAGAGTGAAAAGTTGAACTACATTGCTGTGATTTTGGTGACTTCCCCCATCTTTTGCAATAAAATGCATAAATGTTGATTGGGAAAAGTATTATTTTGCTCTCCAGAGAAACTTAATTGGTTCAACAAAAGGTCATTGTGTCTTATTTGAAAGCTGCAAGAAAGTTTCAAAGGCTTCATGTCACTTTGTAACACATTGTAATTTGAAGAGGGGCAAATATTAAGTTAAAAATAATTAACATCTTACTTCATGTTCAAACTTTTCTTGTGGCTGCTGCAATCAAATTATGGAGTCCTATTCAACACTTACATTTTTTACATTAATCTGATTTTGTATTTATACTACTACTCTTTACAATAATGTTAGTGCTTTAACAGAATGTTTCTGAGCTGGTGAGCTCCTTATTTTGAAAAGGGGATTTGATCCATCTAAACACTAACAAGAAAAGGAAGAGAGAATTAATAGATATAAATAATTAGAAGAAAATTATAGAAAATTACATATGTGGAGAAAAACTACACCATTAATTGAATGTTGGCTTAGATGATAAAACTTAATAAATGCCTATGAAAACCAGATTTAAACTTTTGTCTTGATTTTAGCTGTATTTATTGAGCTTACTATTTATCAGATATTTTGTTAGATTCTAGGAGAAATTCAAAGAATGAAAAGACATGTTCTCCATCTTCTAGGAGTTTAGAATTAGTATGCCAACCTAAAAGAATTACTAAAATTTTGAAAAGACTTTGTTGAGAACCATTGTGTTTGATGATGACAAATGTCTGGATACCAGTATCCAAAGTGAGCTCCAAAGATGTCAGAAGAATTTTTCTGTTCAGGGATTACCTGAAAAAATTGAGTGTTTATATACAGAGATTGAAATGGCTTTAATGTAAATTTAAATATAGCATTCACAGGCATCTGTTTGTTTATTAGATCCTATTATGCTGGTCAAGGCTACGAATTTATTGCTAAGACTGTTGGTTGGTTGTCATCTCAGTCAATGAGCAGTAAATGGTATAATTCCCCCCCCCCAATATATAATTTCCTATAATTTTATTCTAATGACTTATATCTGTTAATTTTCTCTTTTTATTGTATTTAGATGAATCAAACCCCCTATGCATAATAAACAGATGACCAGCTCAAAAACATCTTGCTAAGGCATAAATGTTGTTGTAAGAGTAGTAAAAGGAATACAAGTCAGATCATTGCAAAAAGGGTAAGTGGTAAGTAAGTAAGTAGGACTCAAGTGCAAATATAGAATATATTTGTGTTGAAATAGTTATAATTAGCCTACATCCTGGGAACAAATTTTTACCCCTCAAACATCAGATAGAGCTCTAATCCCTAGAGTATACAAAGAACTCAAAAAGTTAAACAACAAAAAAGCAAATAACCCAATCAACACATGGGCCAAGGACTTGAACAGAAACTTCTCAGAAGAGGATATACAATCAATCAACAAATACATGAAAAAATGCTCACCATCTCTAGCAATCAGAGAAATGCAAATTAAAACTACTCTAAGATACCATCTCACTCCAATAAGAATGGCAGCCATTATGAAGTCAAACAATAATAAGTGCTGGTGAGGATGCGGGGGTAAAAGGTATACTCATACATTGCTGGTGGGACTGCAAATTGGTGCAGCCAATTTGGAAAGCAGTATGGAGATTCCTTGGAAAGCTGGGAATGGAACCACCATTTGACCCAGCTATTCCCCTTCTCGGACTATACCCAAAAGATCTAAGAAGAGCATACTACAGGGACACAGCCACATCAATGTTTATAGCAGCACAATTCACAATAGCTAGAATGTGGAACCAACCTAGATGCCCTTCAATAGATGAATGGATTAAAAAATGTAGTATTTATACACAATGGAATATTGCTCAGCACTAAAAAATAATAAAATCATGGCATTTGCAGGCAAATGGATGGCATTAGAGCAGATTATGCTAAGTGAAGTTAGCCAATCCCTAAAAAACAAATGCCGAATGTCTTCTCTGATATAGGGGGGTGACTCAAAATGGGATAGGGAGTGAGAGCATGAGAAGAAGACTACCACTAAATAGGGAAGAGAGGTGGGAGGGAAAAAGAGGGAGAAGGGGAGTTGCACAGAAGATGGAAGGAGAACCTCATTGTTATACAGAATACATATATGATGTTGTAATGAGAGAAAGAAAAAAAAAGTGTGTCATATTAGATTGGATAGAGAGAAAGGATGGGAGAGGAGGGGAGGAGTAGGGAGGATAGGAAGGGCAGCAGAATAGAATAGACAATATGATTGATGTATGTACATTCCATGTATGTATTATATATCGAAATGCATTCTACTGTCATGTATGACTAAAAAAAATAAATAAAATTTAAAAAAAAAGAAATAGTGATAATTTCATTACAACATCCTAAAGAAAAGTTTGACTAGGAAGTAAGATATTAATATAATTAATATCATAGGCAATTTTAACACAATGCTATTTGTGCGACTAACCGTAAAATACTAAATGATTGGAATTTTTTTTGCTCCATTATAATGTCAGGGGACTACCTCCTTAAATGTGTTCCATCATTGACTGAAATACGATTATATGATGCATGACTGTATATATGTAAATAGAACCTGTTTGGATATGAATGTAACAGTTTATAAAGTTCCAATTTTGGTCAATATCATGTGTAACTAAATGCTAGTTCACAAAATATGATCCAAGCAGGTTACTACTGTAGATGTGGATTTTCACAGTTGATTTATGATTCATGAGAACAGTTGAAGTAGACATTAGTTTGGGGAAAGTGCCATATATTGCAAAGCCCCTAAATTAAGCCCCCTGAGGAACTCTGATTTTCCATGTTGTCCAGCAATTGGTCTCATCTCCTTTGACCTCACTATTTCTTCCCCAGACCATGTTCCAGGCAGCTATTTTCAATCCAGTCCAACTTTTAAGCAAACAATATCATGACCACACAAAGTATTTTACTATAGTATTAGTTTAGAGGAGTTAAACTTATTGAATAATAAGTAAACTAATGATATCATAAAATTAATGAGCCTCCCAAAATTTATCAAGTCCTCCCAGATAAAACACTACATTATGCAAGAAATATGCTACTGCTTGCCCAGCCAACAATTTTCATCTCTGTTATATGTGCTATGACATCATATGAACATTTAGAGACTAAAATAGGCAAAGAAAATCTTTGGCTTCTTAAAGTGATTGATATTTCTAAGCATTGACAGGTATGTTTTGCCACTGTGCATCTTTGATACAGTGGCCTTTCCCACTGAAGTATCAAGGTTGTTCTACCTTAACTGAACCAGGGAAAAGTTGTTATGGTAGACTTAGGTTGCATGACTAGAACACTGTTTAGAGGGATGAGGAAGGACCAGAAAATATTCATAACCTTGGGCCATTCTGGGCAAACCTGGATATGTGGTCTTTCCAGGTATAGGTGTCTTCATGAATAAAAGTTAGAGATAACAACAGTTACATTTCTTGTACATGTGAGATGGCAGACTGTATTCATTGCAACCCGCATTTCACTAAACAAATATTCCCTAATACTTTTCAAATAAAGGAAAGGTAAATGAATTGAACTTACAGTTTCAATGGAAATAACAGTCAAGAAACTGTTTTTCTCTTTTAGCATGCAAGTGGCCTCTGTTCTATTTGCAAAACACATCACAATTTTTCAGGAGTAAATCCCTGGCCACTGGAAGACTAGCTACAACCCAATCACTAGATATCACTTATGTATGTCACCACCAGATAACTGGGAACAACTACATGTCATGTCACATTGTGTTGTGAGACTTCTTAGGAATTTTCCCAGTCTCAGATGTGCCAGAGTGTATTGACACAGCTGTTTAGTCAAACTCACCCAACACCTGTTCTCATAGGTCCTAAACAGACAGTGCTGTTAATTTCAGAGCTATGTTTTTATGAACAACAATATCAGGCTAATCCACGTGACAATTTTTCCCTAATTCCTTTTGTTTTGAGCCCAAAATATTGAAATGAAATTCTCTGAACTGAGACGGCTCTTGAATCCTTAGCTCATCCCAAGGTATAATAAGCCATGATAATTATAGAGAGACATATGTTGATAGTAATAAAGCAGTTATGCATGTTCACTATCTATTTTGAAGATTAACTGTCTACCACATTTCGGTATTTAAGCATGAGACCATTTCAGGTTTAATATACACTCTTCAACCCCTTCTACCATAAAGCACAGTCTAGAGAAAAAAAAATACAATTTACATAAGTTACAACCAGAGGATTTTACTAATATAAACAATTCTGGTACATAACAGTTGGCACCCAAAAAGACAATTTATATACTCTCTGTTCTCCCTGCTGCCAAATCCAGGGTGACATGTTCATTGTTTTCCCCGTAAATTCTACAATCGCTTCTGCAAGAGCAAGAACAAGGGCTGACTTTTTATTTCATTTTTATAAGCATGGGTGAGCAGATGAAATTCAGAGGGGCCAAAACGAATACTAAGTTTCAGCCTGTCAGATCCCAAAATGGCAAAGACATTAAGCCTCCATCTCATAGCTGCTAATGGAATCACAAGAACATTGTCGAGCTTTAGGAGAGCTTTTAAAGAACAAACTCTGACATGTGCCAAGTCTTTCTATGATTACGTGAGGTTAAAGACACACCTAAAACACTCCCCTGTTCAAAACACTGAATAATCATTAGCACTTAAGTGAATGCAAATAAACAAATAAATGAAAATAATCTGGGTAATTGAAGTTCAAGTGGGATAAAAACTGGAAACAAAAGCTCTTTTCTATTATGAATTGAATGATTCATTCCAATTCAGTCCTAACTCCCAAGACATTAATTTTTATCGCTGAAATATGATTTTATGCAAATTCTTTCAAGTAAGCCAGCGACTATTTTAATAACACACTCTACATAAAATAAACACATTAAATACCATGCTTATAGCAATCTTCACTATGCAGTACAACAACAAAAGCAACAATGTAGAAGAATTCATTTTTTAGGCTGAATTATTTGAGGGAAATTTAAAACTATTTCTGTTAAAAAAAAAATCTTTTAGACTAATCTAGCTGAGCAAATAACACTCCTGTAAAGATTAAGGAGTCTATAGCAGCAGAAACAAAGCATATCTATTTGATATAGCATTTACTCTTTGAATTTTACACTAGAGACCAAAAAAAGAATAGCTTGAGTCTATAATAGTCCATTATGAGACATTTCACATGCATAAATTCTCAATATTTCACAAATACTTTAACTATAAAAAAAATAATTCATGCCTTACATTTAGAAAATGGACCCTTGTGGAATATTGCCTTTTTCAACCTCAGCAAACGTAAGTTAAATATTTATAAAACAAAATATATTGAAACAATTTGAATTCTTGTGGGAGTGGAATAGACACTTAAAAAGAATCAGCATGAACTTAGTAGTCATATGTGCATTAATAGCAAATATGCATATTCAACAACTCTCTATCAAAATATTAAAACTGTTAGGCTTTCATTGATCCTAGCAGAATTATTTTATTCATGGATTGAAATTGTCTAAATGGATTAGTTTTGAGATTTAATGAATATATGGAAGAAAATTAAAAATGTCTACTGCTTAGAAAATCTCAGCTAACACATATAAATGATCACATAATTGATGAAATGCAGAAAAGAACGAAATAAAGAGGGGATTCTCCTTCATTCAACCTTCTCTTTTTCTCCGAAGGCAACCACTATTAATTTTTGCATTTCCTTCTAGAAAAAGGATTATTATCAATACAACAAATAAATGTGTGTAAATATATCTATTTTCTCATGTCTTACATTTCTGTACCTTACCTTTAAAATGATAATTATATACACTAGAGCTATTTACCTTTCAACAAAAACTATTATTTTCAAAGTGTTTTCAAAAGTTTGCATTCTATGATGTCATATAAATAGTTCCACACAGACTAATCCTTCAATTGTTTTTCAGTTGTATTTTGGTGGCGGGGTTGGGGACATGTATGAATAAATCCACAGTAAATAGCATTGTGCAAACATGTTGACGAACTTCTGCAAGTATACGCATAGGGCAAATGCCTATCAGCAAATAACCTGTGTTCAAGGTATCTACATGTAAATTTGTGATACACATCTTCAAATCTCCAAGATAGGTCTATCCTCAGAATTGGGAGTCTTTGTCAACATATTCTATCCTCAGAATTGGCAGTCTTGATCAATATATCCCTTTGGGTATTTTCAGACTTAATTATGTGTTAATTGTATGGGTATAAATTATTAGATTTTTTTATGACTTGTCTTTATGTATATTTTAGGTTTAATTATGAATGATACTAAGCAATTATTTATCTTAAACACCCATTTGTTAAACACACATTTTTATTTATAAATTTCCTATTCATATCCATTGCACAGTTTTTGCTATTGAGTTGAAACAATTAGTCTTGCTTTGGCTGTTGTGTGTATTTTTGTCTATCCTCTGTCCTTTCTACATTGTTTTATCCCCAAAGTTTTTGGTTTTTGGATAAATATTATGTTTTGAAGTATATTCATCTTTTTTAAAATAAATTCTGAATCTTATGGTCTTTTTAGGCAGCTTCCCTCTGCCAGCATTATAAATACATTTAGCAATACTTTTTTTAAAATCGTAGGCTTTCTTTTATGTTTAATACTTTCTTCCATCTGGAATTTATTTTGAGGTAGAAGGTATGGTAGGGTAACAATTAGCTGGTTATTCCACTCCACTTATTGAATAAGGTCTTTTCTCAGTGATGTAAAAATAATACCATTATGAAAAATTAAATGTTACAAACATGTACATCTATTTTGGCCTCTTGGTCTTCTCCAGTGCTAATTCATTTTAATTAACACAAGTTCATCATGTATTTTAAAATCTAATGAAGTTAGTTCTTCACTTATTACTTTTTCTTTCTCAAAGCTGCTATGTAGTGTGGCAGATACGGTGGCTCACTCTGTACTCCCAGCGGCTCTGAAGGTTTAGTCTGGAGGATCCTGAGTTCAAAGCCAGCAACAGCAACTTAGTGAGATCCTAAGCAACTTAGCAAGGCCCTAACTCTAAATAGGATATTAAAAGGAAAAGAGCAGGAGATGTGGCTCAGTGGTTAGGTACCCCTGGGTTGTTCAATCTCTGGTACCAAAAAACCAAAACAAACAAAGCAAACTGCCATGTATATTCTCAGGTAATTCTTTTTCAGGTGAATATTAGTAGAAAAATAATTGAATTCTTCCAAATATTTGTTTACTATATATTTTCTAAATTTCCTTCTGGTTTCTCCTATGACCTAAGAATTATTTGAGGTTGGTTCGTTTGTTTTAAAGGTGACTGGGTATTGTTTTTCTTAAGTTCAATCTTACTGAATTGTCATCAGTGATGTATTTCATATTATTTTGCTGTTTTGGACTGTTTTAAAATTTCATTGAAATCTAATACTTTTTACACTTCTCAACATCTAAATAAATGCATAACTACAGAAACAGATATCACGCATTTCATCATCCACCCATCCACCCACCCAGCTCTCTAGTCACCTACCTCTACATCCACATGTGTATTTGAATTTCTAG
Source organism: Marmota marmota marmota (assembly GCF_001458135.2). NCBI lineage: Eukaryota > Metazoa > Chordata > Mammalia > Rodentia > Sciuridae > Marmota > Marmota marmota. Next base: position 39,724,884 of record NW_026000026.1, on the reverse strand, counting down.
TGACTGCATTAAGACCCACTGCAACTGATTTCCTTCTACATAATCATTTATGTTGATATAAGTTGGCTCTATTTTTAAATTAGAGAATCATAATTTCACACAGTAGTTGGACTCATTTTGACAAAAGTATAAAGGCAAGGAATTTAATTTCAAGACCAATCCCTTCTTTCCTCCCCCTATTCTTCCTCCTCTACTCTATTAAACTTCCTTTCCTCTATGTAAACATAAAAGTGAAATTTAATTTGGTATGTTTATATATAAATATAACATGATTTTGTTAAATTAATTCCATTTATCTTACCCTTTCCCTTCCTCTCTCCCTCTCTTTCTCCAATATCTACTCCACTGATCTTCCCTATATCTTTATGTATCCTATCCCCTCCTTTGCTGTTCTTTCTCTTATTTTGCTCTAGCTTCAACAGGAGAGAAAACATTCGAAGTTTGACTTTCTGATTCTAACTTATTTCAATTTAACATGATTTTCTCCATTTCCATCCATAGGACACGAGCAAATGCCATTATTTAATTCTTCTTTATGACTGAGTAAAACTCTATGTGCACATATATAGCAAATTTTTCTTAATCCATTTATCTATTGACAGGCATCTGGCTTGATTCCAAAATTTGGCTATTGTGAATTGTGCTGCTATATGCATTGATGTGGCTGTATTGCTATAGTATGCTGAGTTTAGATGTTTTGGATGAACACTGAGGAAAGAGATTGTTCTGTTCCTAGTTTTTAGAGGAATCTCCACACTGCTCTCCAGAGTGGTTGTACTAATTTACAGTCCTACTAACAACATGAGAGTATACTTTTTCCCCCATATCCTCACCAGTATTTATTATTATTCATATTCTTGATAATTACCGTTCTGAGTAGAAGTGAGATGAAATTGTATTGTAGTTTTGATCTGCATTTCCCTAATTGCTAAAGATGATAAACACTTTTTTTTCATATATTTTGTGGCCATTTGTGGTTTTTCTTTGAGAAGATTCTGTTTAGTTCTTTTGCCTATTTATTGATTTGGCTATTTGTTGTTAGTTTGTTTTGTTTTGACACTGGGATTTTTTGAGTTCTTTATGTATTCTGGATATTAATCCCCTGTCAGAGGAGTAACTGACCAAGATTTTCCCATTCTGTAGGCTCTCTCTTCACTCTCTTTATTGTTTCCTTTGTTGTGCAGAAGTTTTTTTAATTTGATGGCATCCCACTTACTGATTCTTGGCTTTATTTCTTGAGCTTTAGGAGTTTTGTTGAGGATGTCAGTGCCTGCACCTATTTGATGGAGTGTTGACCCTATGTCTTCTAGTTGTTGCAAGGATTCTGGTTTAATTTTTAACTCTTTTATCCATTTTGATTTGACTTTCATGCAGGTTGAAAGATGGGGATCTAAATTCATTCTTCTACAAATGGATATCCAGTTTTTCCAGCTCCATTTATTAAAGAGGCTATCTTTTCTCTAATATATATTTCTGGCACCTTTGTCAAGTATCAGATGACTGTATATATTTGAGATTGTTTCCGTGTCATCGTCTTTTTACTACATAATCATTTCTGCCATTATCATATGTTGAATGTCTTCATCTCACTTAACCCTTTTATGACTCAAAATTAGCAGCTTAGAATTACTATAATAAATTTCAGTTTCATTTTTGTTAGAATGACATACTACATCATTTTCCATTCATTACTTTTAAATCTGAGTAATATTTTATGATTCATCTCTTGTACATAGTATATATGTGAGACTTCACATAGTAACTCAATACATGCATCTAGTTCTTATTTACATTATGCATATGTATTAAACATACCATTATGTTAACAGGTAGTATATATTTATGTTCATTGATATAATGAACAATTTCTTATATTTTCAAATATAAAGCTTTTTTTTAAACTTCTATCTGAATTTTTTTTCTTATATATGTTATGTTTTCTTCTGTGGTGATTTAAAAGCTGTAAAGCTTGTTTTTAGTCATTCTATTCTATACAGACTTCTAGTTAAATTTCTAATAAGAGAATTGATCAATTAAATGTTCATTCTGTCTCATAATTTTTAGTAAAAAAATTATCTTGCCAAAACTTAATAATATTTACTTACTATAATTCTCAGTCTCAGTTTAACTTTTCTCCATACTTATATATATCAATACTTTTTCCACAGTTTCCCAATATAATCTCATGTTTTTCATTAAGTAATGGGTTTCTGTTTGTGGGTGTGTGGTGTGACTTGTATATTTTTCCTGAGTCCTGAAAAATTCGGTCTTTATACTTGAAATTTAACCATTTAACAAAGGTGTTTTTTAGTGTCATCTGTTTATACCTATTTTTTCCTGAGACATAGTATACCTTTATTTCTACAGATTTAGTTCCTCATATATTCTCCACATAGTCTTTCTTAATTTTCATGTTACTAGGTTTCATCTCACTCATTTTATACTTGTGCAGGTTAATCTAGAATTTTTATTGGCATGAATATAGTGTGGGTCAATTCTCTTACACTCCTTTAGCTGAGTTTCACTTAGCTCTTCGTAAACAACTATCTTTGTCTGCTCATGTCTGTGGCCAGATGGAAAGGGCTAATGTTTTGAGGCTTTAGTGGGTGTCCTGGTTAGTGTTTTGTGGCTTTGCCATCTCCTTTCTAGTTTTGTTAATTATCTTATGCCAAGGTCTGTTCTGCTGTATTGGGAATCGATTCAATGCCTAGGGCTTTAGATAGTTTCCTTTAGTCAGCCTAGGGCCCCTTAAACATCCATTTCCATCAGGAGTACCTCAGCAGTTTCACTTAGTCCAATTAGCTTCACACTTCAATAGCCATTTTACCTTCTTCTTCAGAGGTAATAGAGATAAGGCATTAAAGCAATAGGCTGAAAGCAGCAGCACCAGGGATTGTGGTACAGGTTGAACATTCCTCATCCAAAAATCCAAAGTCCAACAATGCTACAAAATCTGAAGCTTTATGAGCACAGACATGATACCAAAACTGGAAATTTTCATTTTCATGCTTAATCTCATGTGAAGTGTCACAGTAATGATTCAGGCAACCAAAAATATTATGCAAATTACCTTTGTGTTATGTTCATAAGGTGTATATGAATCAAAAGGATTTCATGTTCAGACTTGGGTTGTCATCCCCAAGATAGCCAATTATAAGTATGCAAATATTCCAAAATCCAGAAAAATTCCAAATCAGAAACACTTCTGGTCCCAAGCATTTCGGATAAGGGATACTCAACCTATATATGCTTCCCAACTCATTCTAATTCTTTGTCCCATTTATTTTCTCTTGTATTTTCTCATCAGCTAAAACCTTGTTTAGTGCTGAAGATAATTAGCTTTGAGTGTTTTTGATCATTTTGTTTTTCATCCTCTACTTTCATGCCAGCAGGGAGACTCCAAGGTGGAGAACTCAAAAAATTATTACTATCTCTTGTGACTGCTACACTTACGGAAATTTCTACATTCCTTCTTTCAGGTCTGCTCTATTAGCTTTTCTATAGTTGGGAGGGAAATGAGGTGCTTTTCAGGATTTTATTTTATTTGTATCTCCCTTATTTAGTTTATATGGAAAGCAATTAGAAGCATGTGGCAGCCTGTTAAAAGAAGCCATGCAGATTCTGGGACCTGTTTGCAGACTCTGGACCTCAAGTTGGCTTACTGTGCTGAACACTGGAATTTTCTTCTTATTAATATTTGGGAGTCCCTCCACCCCGTGGGCTGCATGGATGGATGGATGTGGATGGATGGATGAAGAGAATAGCTTTTTAATTTTTGTAGTCCACACCATTCGGTTTAGGGGAGGGATATTTTGAGATAAAGCTTCACTTTGCTATTTTCAACTGAAAGCTCTTGTTCACAATAATTAACTTACAAATAATGTACTTGTGTTGATTTTAGAAGTGTTATTTTGAAATACTCTATGGATCCTGCAAAACTTCTTTTAATTAAATCTTTTAATTTTCATAGAAAGATGGGAGTAAAACAAACTGGAGGTGGCTAAGGAGGACGAGGAGAGGAGCAGAATGGATGTTAATCTGTCCAAACAGCCTCTGCTCCCCTACTGCTTTCTGCCTCTGTTCCCATGACAGAGATTAATTCTGTGTATTCTGTCCATGTGGGTGACATACATTATCCCAGGTACCCATGGAAATGGGACAAATCCAACCAAGGGGCAGAGGCTGAAAAGGCTGAAGGATGATTAGGATTAGTTCCTGTTTCAGCAGGCTCCTTCTGGATTCTGAACACCTGGAATCTATTTTCCCTAAATCGAAGTTACAAAGAGCTGACCAGAACAACCAGTCAGTCAGGAGCAAAGGACTGACACTCAAGACTGCTTGGGATTCACCCTGCATAAAAACAGTTTGGAATAATATATAAAATTTAAATTAGCTTTCAAATCAGTCATACAAGGAAAATTACCTATGCATTCATTTAAGTAGTCTGTTCTTTAGTGCATTTTAAAACAGAAATCGATTTTTCCATTGAATTAAAATAGAAATAGAAAAGTTGAATACAGTTCTCAAGAATCTTTCTACTGTTACAGGAATTTTTCTACTGTGTTTTCTGAACCATTCCATGTAAATCTGTGCACAGTATTGGAGTGACTGGATGGAAGAGGAAAGAAAATTTTGTTCTCTTAGTTCGACTTTTCTTATTTGTTTTACCACAATGATGGATTTCTAAAGATTCCTAAATTAAAAATAAATTTCTTAGGAACTAAAAGAAGTCTCCAAAATAAAACCAAAAAACAAAACAACTAAAAATGAAGGTAACCATGTATTTCTAACCATTATACTGAATTGCATCTTTATATGTTTCTATATCCTTTACTTCATGTATTAAATACAAATTTTAGCTTTTTTAAAAATTTTCCAACTTGTATTATGTATTAAAATCCAGTATATCTAACCTAATATTTTCTACTGAAAACATTGATACATAGTTTTGATGCTGATGACTTCTCTCCTTAAAAAGGTTAAAACACAGTGGTAGATAAAAACTAATTTATGTTACACTAAAAAGAAGGGCATATGTTCTCCATTCTTCCAAACTCCTAACTCTCAATATTGACAAGAAAGAACATTAAAATGAGCATAAACTCTTTATGATAGTAGTGATTTAATTTTGCAGTTTCTCTGATTAAGTACTTTTCAATGAGATAGATGGCCATCAAAAAGTAGAAGACAAATTCATAAACCCCCGATATAAACGATCATCTTCCTAATGCTGTGTAGTTTAAAGGACCATACATGAAAACAGAGTATGTAGGTAAATCTATAATAAGAAAAGGAAAGAGATCTGATTCAAATTATGCCAGGTTTCAAATATATCATTACTTTTGAGAATTAAATTCAGATCTAATTTTGCTTTAGAATAATTACTTTCAAAATGAAATTTTAATATATAGATTTCCACATGTAACCTGAGCCCATTAGCAGACACACCCAGAATTTCTTTAGAGAGCAAGACTAATATATGAAGAAAGCAACTTGACTGTACTTCCGAGTCTTAAAATATAACATCATCCTTCTAAAGCTGTCTCTTGATTGTGTGATGGGAGAAAAAGACCTATCTAGGAAAAATGCTAAAAGATGCAAATAATAATGCAAACTTAGTCTTTCAAGTAATGAAAACATTGGAGGTTTTAGTCCTCTCCTCACTTTCTATGGTAATGCAGACATCACAAGTAATGGAAATTTGAAAAGTAGACTTTTTTCTGTTGCTAGAAATAATTGTCCAAAAATGCCAATCATCAGATAGTAAGATTTGAAACAAACTATTAAGAAAACAAGTTTAGCCAGATAAGATAGCGCACAACTGTAATCCCAGCAATTTGGGAGTCTGAGGGAGGAGGATTGCATGTTCAAGGCCATGCTTGGCAACTTAGCAAGACCCTATCTTGCTAATAAATAAAGACACAAAAAGGGTATGGGGTACAGCTCAGTGGTAGAGCTCCCTCAGTTCAAACCTCAGTACTGGCAAAATAAATAAATAAACAAGTTTTGAAACATACAACTTTATACCTCTATTGCTTCCACTTTGTTTCAAAAACAGTTCAGGTAATCTTAGATCTAAAACATCTGCGTCTTTTAAAAACTACCTTTCAAAGAAAAATTGCAAGATTGAGTGTTGCTATGGCTTGAATATAATTTGTCCTTCAAATTTATGCAGGAATTTCAACCCCAAAGTTATAAGTTAATGGTATTAAGAAAGTGAAAACTTATCTGACTATGGTGTTTAGAGGTGAGACCTTTGGGAGGTGATTTATTAAACTAGTTCACTAGAGCAGATAGATCCCTTATAACTGAATCCTGGAGGTTTTACAAGGAGATGGAGAAAGATCACATGCTGATAGAGACACAGAAATATATACACATTCCCACCGTGATGCGATACAGTAAGTAGGACTCTTGCCAGAACTCGTACCATGATGTTTGGACTGCCAAAATCCAAAAACCATGAGCTGAATAAAACTTTTTTCTTTATGAAGTAGCCTGCTGCACAAATTTCATTATGATAACGAACAGCTAACTAATGCAGATACACTCTTAGTAAAAAGACATAAGTGAGTTATTATAACTAAATAGAGCCAATCCCACTTGAATAAAGCAATACCTAGAGGTCTTAATTCTTAACTCAGAAAATTAGGAAGAAGATAGCAATGAGCAACATTTTAGAATGAGTGACACATTCTAATAAATGAATGTCTAAATTCGGAAATTCATGTAAGTCCAGGGAAGTTTGTGTGGTAGTCTGCCTCCGAGATCCCCACTGCCTAGTAACACATCTATATAGTCCTCTCATACAATGGACCAGGTTTGGTTTGATTGACCAACACAATATGTCAAGAAATGATGGTAGGTTACCTCTAAGAAAAAGATTATAAAAGACTGTAGCTTTGATGTTGGCTGGTTGTTTTCACTCACTCTCTCTCTCATGACTTAAGAAGAAGCCAGTTATGTTGTGAGCAGCTCTGTAGAGACATCCATGAGGAAGAAACTGAAGCTTCCTGCCAACAGCTACATGAGTAACTTGGAAGCACCTCTGCTGGCCCCAGTCAAACATTCAGATGACTGCTGTCTGCCCCATCAACAGCTTGACTGCAGTCTCTTGAGTGAGGTTCTGAGCCAGAATCACTCAACTATGATGTTCCCAAACTCCTGAATGCCAAAAACGGTGTGAGAAAATAAATGTTTACTGTTATTTTAAGCAATGAAGCTTGGGGGTAATTTGTTATGTAGTCTTTGGTTAAAGAATTATTTCCTTATTGGAAACCAAATCAGCAAGAGTTCTTCATTACCAAGATGTTTCCCATGTAAAATCTGAAGCATCCCATTTGAAAACAGAGAAAGCTTTAATATTAACATATCAGTAAACCCAGAGCAATGGGAGTGGTCTGTCCTAGGTGTAGATAATAAGGGAATTTAATATAGAGAGAAAATGTATGAACAAAAATGAAATAGAACAAATTTTGGTCTGTTTTTTATTACCAACATATGTGGTAATTCTAAAATATGTTAGTAATAACAAAGGTCCTCTTCCTCAAAAATCTTTTGTTGATTTAGGTTCTAAATTATTGTAGCAGTTTCTAAGTTTCAACTTAAAAGCTTAAAAAATTATTTTATAATTAATTCATAATAGTCCCAGTTGAATAGCTGGCCCAAGACATGTGAGGACTCATGCATGTGCATTTATTTTGAAAATTCATATTTCCTTATGATCCTTCAGTCTTATTTCAAGCACAGTTTTATCTATATGGTATTAAACATTTTTACTTTTAAACAGAAGAATCTTAATAAAGAATAATAGCATGTGGTTGCAAAGATAGAATTAAAGCTATTTTGATTGTGTCATTCTATTTAAATATTTAAGTTTCAGTTGTGTTTGAGAGAATGACTAATAAAAGCTGCAAAATTGTATAATTTGAGTGCAGATGCAAATTTTAGCTCATATAAAATATTTTACAAAATTTTTAATTTATTTTTTTAAAGAGTTGTTCACTATTTCTAAAGAACAAATCGAATGTTTCATCGTTACTAGAATGACCATAATCAAAAAACAGAAAATGTTGGCAGGAATGTGGACAAATTGGAATTCTCATATGTTGCTGGTACAAATGTGAAAAGCTGCCCCCATGGAAGGCAATTTTGTTGCTCCTTAAAAATTTAAACAAATAGTAATGATATGACCCAGCAATTCCACTCCTAGGTATATATCCAAGAGAACTGAAAGCATGTTGATACAAAAACTTGCACAAGACTTTTCATAACAGAACTGTTTGTAATAACCCAGAGTTAAATGGACCCAAATGATCATTGACTGAGAAATAGATAAGCAAAATGTGGTATAGTCATGTGATGAAATACTATTCGGCTATTAAAAAGGATGAAGTACTGGTATATGCTACAACATGGATCTCTTAAAAACATAATGTATATGAAAGAAAACAGACACAAAGGCCACATATGGTATGAATGCATTTAAATAAAATTTATTGCCAGGGGCCAAATTGAATAGGTAATGACTATCAATGGATATGCGTTTGTTTTGGGAGATGATGAAATACTCTGCACTTTGATAGTGTTCAGGGTCACAAAAGCATTTGAACATATGAAAAACCACCAAACTATATTTTGAAATGGTGAATACCATCATACATAAATTTCATTTTAAGAAAAAAAATTAAAAAATGGTTATTACTGATTAATACAAAAAAGCATTTTGTCCTGTAAAGTATTAAAATGATCCTCTTAGGTTGTTAAATACATTAAGTATGACATTATCAATAAATGCCCCCCACTTTCTCTTGGCAGGAGTTTGTCCCCTAAACTTATTATTGGTGATAAAGTTTCACTCTGAAAGGTAGTTGATAAATGTTAATTGGATGAATGAATGAATGATCAAACAGATTCCCCTATTACCCAATTTAGGTACAAAGTCTTCACCTTTATCCACTTTTTGAGGGGAGGGGAGAATAGTCTAATGCTAACTTTGGGAATTTCAGCTTATCTGCCTACCTAGGATGATTGTGGAAAATGTTTGGTGGAAAAGAATTAAAAGGCACAATTTCAAGAATGATCAATGTCCTCAAGAACTGGAAGAAATATAAAAACAAAAACAAATTCTACTATGAATTTACACCTAAATCATTACTTTGGTGGAAAAAAGTAAGAATACCTATATACTTCAGTTTCCTAAGAATAGTATATAAAATAAAACTGTGGTAATTTGGCCATTATACTCAGCTTGTTGTAAATGCAGGTTTTCAAATTTTTAGAAGTAATTTGATAAGGTGCAGAGTTTGTCTTAAATTTTTATTTTTAATGGAAATATACAGTTTCTCTTAATTTATATGCGTTTCATAGAAAATAGAGGTCTTCTCTAATAAACTGATAATCTAATGATTTTCATTTGTATACTAAAGCCTACAATTTTATATTTGCCTTCTTTTTAAAAAAAAACTAGGAAATGAAATGTGTGAGCATAAAAGTTCAAATGAAACCTTTTTACCACATGTCTTCCACATGTCTTGTAAGACTTTCTTATAGTATAAAACTTTACATTCTATCTTATCCAATTTCTTATGTCTAAATAGTCCAATCCACACACACTGGCATATAGTCTTACTAATTAAGTAAAATAATTAAGTAAAATGGTTATTTTAGTGACATGAAGAAAGATAAAAGAAGGAATGAAAGCACCAGAAAAGTAAAATAGGTCCAAAATGAGATTAAATCTTATGCATAAATAAAAATAAACCAATCACAGAGAAAACGCACTATAAGGATAGAAATATCTAACTTAAAAATAATTTTTCCCAAGGGTCTGATATTTTAGATTTGAAAACTGAGATTCAGGAGTGAAACTTAGAGAGGGAGTTAGCATCTCAGATGGATAGTTATGAAAAAATATCATTTTTTGTGCCAGAGGTGCAGGTGTGTGTGTTGT
>NW_026000026.1:39690878-39714907 GCF_001458135.2 Marmota marmota marmota | reverse complement strand
GGGGGGGGGGGGGGAGTATGCGTGTGCATGTGTGTGTGTGTATGTGTGTGTGTATACCATAATTACAAGCACAAATGAATAGAAATAAGCTTTCATAGCAATGTTATGCAAAGCACACATTAGAAATCTTTATGTTGCTGGGAGAAGAAAATGTGATTAGAACTGACTGTACAATAAAAGGAATCTATTGGTTAAATTAACTTACACATTTGGAGCCACACTATCCTATTAAAAATATGATGTGAACCGTATGTGATTCCATTTTCTAGGAGTTACATTTTAAAAATCAAATAAAACAGGTGAAACAAACTAAGCCTACTGAATCTAATATAGCTAAACTATTGTCCTTTAAACATGTAATTAATATTAAAATGATTAATGAGGCTACCTTATTTTATACTAAATATTCAAAATCTGATGTACTCTATGTACTTGCAGTGTGTCTCAGTTTGGACTAGCCAAATTTTAATTGCTAAGAGTCATTGGAGGCTAGTGGCCATGGGATTGGACAACACAGAATTACAAATGGGGTAGGCTTTGGGAAAGTGCTTCAGACTGCAACTCCAGAAAATATCTCAAGTCTCACTGATCTAAACTTGGTCATAAGTAACTATTAAGCACTGAAATATATTACAACTGAAAACATTTTTTTTTTGTGGTAATTGGGATTGAATCCAGGATCTCAGGCATGCTAAGTAAGCACTCTATATTAAACTACATGCCAACCCTGTTTATTTTATTTTGAGACAGTGTCTCACTAAGTTATTTGTACAGACTGACTTTGAACTTGCATCTTTCTGCTTCAGCCTCTTGAGGAGCTAAGATTACAGGCATGTGCCACCATTTGCCTGGCTGAAAACCTAATTTTTATTTTTTTTTTAATTTGATTGCCTTCTAATTAATTTAAAACTTGCATTTGCAAAACCATATGTGACTTGTGACTATCCTCTTGAGAAGTACAATCCTAAATTATTCACAGATATTAACTCAACATAAACATGATCATCTTAGTTATTTGCTCAACAAATATTCTCCAAGTGTGGCGTTGCAGTTCAGAGACAGAACAGAAAACTGACTTTCACCCTCACCAAGCAAGGAGTGCATGTTTCTCAACCTGGCTTAGTTTGGGATCTGAGTAGAAGGCGCTCTCTTTTGGCAGAGGAGTAATGAAAGATACCTGGACAGTGCATTGTATACAGAGCTCTACAATAATAAAAAAGGATCAAAATCTGAATAAAATAATGAACACCATAGGTACCATAGACTTTGGCTGACTGAAAGGATTACACCTTAAGTAAAAAATAAAACAAAACATTTATTTCTATCCTACAATAGTATTTAATGGGATGATTCTTAAGCAAGCATAGAAGTACAGCTCTGTTGACTTTTCCTGCCAGTAGAGAGTTCAAAATGTCAGGGCTACAGACCCTCTGCTTGGTTAATTTGCCACAGTGGGCATGTTCCTGAATAACTTTCCATGTAATGCAGCCCGGGAAACAACTGGCTTCATTCCCAAAGTTCGCTCAGGCTCATCCCTCCCTTCGAGTGAGGGCACCGATAATGGAGGAATGCGGCTTCAAACAAATAGCAATACATCCAGATGATAGAGAAAATTGTATTACAGAACCTAATGTCCGTGAACCAATAACCATTTTGAAAGATTTTTATGACAGGCCCACAAAGAGAGCTTATTACACCAAGGGAAGAGAGGAGAATGAAGTCGCCCACAAGAAGACTTAAGCCTCCTCTTGCCCTTTTGTTTTGGCACAATGCAAATATTAAATTTCCAGCTATCGTTCATGTGTTAAGAAAGGTACATTAAAAACAATGGGAAATGGAAAAACATCAAAACTAGGGCATTTCAGTGTTTCTCTTGGAGTACCTGTATTAGCAATTGGGTATGTTTGAGTTAGTTGTTTATCCCTATATATTAATTTCTTCCTCGTGGAGAGGGAAAAACTTCATCAATGACAGCATTCAACCTCATGTAGCTACAATTGAACCTAATTACCAAATAATTATTGAAGTCATCATCCTGGTTAGGGAAATATCGCTGTTCTGAACCCACCCCCCTTCCTTTTTCTCCCTCCTTTTGAATAATGCCAAACACTTTCCATACAGATGGGCTTTCAAACTGACCTAGATTTTTCTAATGTGATGAACACACAAAGTATTTTCATGTGCAAAATGGGCATAAATAACAAATGGGCTGTGATAAGGATTAAAAGAGAATAGACGCCAAACACTTAAACAAACTTGGGCTAGACATATGACAGAGTCCAGGGGTGGGGTGGGGTTGCACCTATTCAACTGAAATAGTTCATCAGGGAATTTCCTTTCAAAAATAAGTTCATTAATTGAATTCGGTAGTGAATGCCTGTAATCCCAATTCCTTGGGACTGAGGCAGGAATATTGCAAATTTTAGGTCAGCCTGGGCAACTTAGTGATGCCCTATCTCAAAATAAAATAAAAAGGGCTGGGGATGCATACACAGCATATGCAATACCACAAAAATAAATAACAAGTTATTAGCATAACCTACTTCTACTTTAAGCATTACATCCTTTTAAAAAAATAGAAATAGATAAAAATAGTTTTAGTTTTAAACAATATATTTTATTTTTCTTCCTGCATCAAATGTGAAGAAAGAGGAGGAGGAGGATAAGAAGAAGGAAAAGATGGAGGAGAAAGAGAAGAAAGAGAGAATATGCATGCAATTGAAACAAGGAAAATAAAGGACAAAATGGGAGGTTGAAAAAAACCTCAATATCAGCAGATCTGTCTTTCAGATAGTGCTTCTGATATAGATATGGTGTGAATGTTTGATTTTGATTGACAGTGAGCAAGGTAGAGGAGACCACACTTCAAAAATGTTACAAGTGTTAAAGAAGTCATGCTTCTGAAGAAAGTTCACCAAATTAAGCTATGAAGTAACAAATGGTGTCCTAACATTTCAGAAAAAAACTAGATTATAAAAAAGTTAAGATATGAATGAGGAATGGTCCATGAATACAAATTTCTTTCCAGATGATCAGCAAAGAATAGAAAGGAAGACATAGAATGACAGAACAATAGCATGAAGGGAAGAGAAGTCTAGGAATGGATTAAATATTTTTAACTCATATTTTTTGAATATTATCTGTGTATAGAGAAAAACTGACCACATTTCAGCCCATTCAGGTAACTAGTTGACTAAAGGAGTATGTCCAAAGTAGGCCTTAATAAATAGTGTACATCAGGCATCTGTATAAAAATAATTTTATACAAAGTACTTATTTTAAATAAAATAGCATATAAAATATGTCATAAAGTAGGGGAACAGATTCTGTATTCAGTAGTTGGTTACTTTTTCTCACTGAAGTCGGAAATAAACTTCAAATCCAATTTTATCACAAAGTGACATCAAAACTCCCACCAAAGCAAATAGCTTCCCTTAGAAATTCAATGTAAGACAAAGTACGTTGATGACAAAGGGAACATGTACCATCCTTTGAACCCGATGGGTGACAACTGTAATAATGCTCATATCTTTACCTTTCTTGCTGAGCTCTGAAGCAACCAAACCATTCTTAGTTAATTTAGGATGTGTCTGTCATCAAAACAAATCTAAAATGCAAGCCGCAGCAACTTTATTAGCACTTACTGATCCCAGGGGTGATAAATACGCTTGTTTACTTATATGTGCAAGCAAAACTGTTGGCAAAAGAGCAACTGATCAGACTGCTAAGTAGATAAAATTCACATTAAATATAAAGTCATGATATAACCTAATTAATTGTCAGAATCTATACCAGCAATGGTCACCTTCTGTGGCATTAAGGACCACATTGTGATCCTGTGAGAAACCTCAAGATCACTGGTGATCTCCTTTAGTTGGCATATATTAACATATACTTTGTAATAAATACATTAAAATTTTAGTTTTTTGACGACTAACTTAGTACCTAGCACATTAGAACACGCCACTCTCTCTTGGGTTTATATTTCTTCTCTAAATAACAGCTACATACACTTGGACATAACGGATATAATGGTCTCTGAGATGCTTCCCCATGGGACACTGGCTGAAAGCTTTAATCTTTAATTTCTTTTCCTTTTATTTTCTTTACAATGTGCTTTCTAACTATGTGCTTGTGTTGGAGTAAAGATAAAATCTCTGCAATCTTGTCCTTGGGGATGCTGTGTCATCCTCACTCCTGTGTCTGTTGACACTACTATGTCTAAAGATCACAGCACTGTTTGCACCTCTGGAGAACAGCAGAGCCAGCAGGGTACATGTGCTCACTACATAAATGGTCTTATTGGTGCGGGAAGGTGGGTTTTTGAAAATAGAAAGAAAAAGATAAGCACAAAGCAAAAGAGGTTGCCAAAACCTTTAACCCAGGAAAATATAAGGGATAAAAGAGAACAAGCTGAGGAACAATAAAACTGGTCAGGCAAAACTTGCAAAATAGTTAGTAAGAGACAACTATTCTTGATGTATCAATCCCTGCGGCCCAAAAGTGTTACCTAAATGGAACAAAAGGCTGAGATACTCCCAGATCTTGAGATTTACATAAGTAACAGAAGAGATTAATTACTCTAGTTCGTAAGGATTTTAAACATTGGTAACCTTTCTCATAGAGTTTGATACTTCACACCTAACCTGTTTGACATTTTTCCCATGCCCAGAACAAAAATACAGATGTTCTCTCATATCAGCACCCATTCCTCTAAAACGAAAATAGTCTGAAGAGGTAATGAAGTTGCAATGCCAATTTTTTAAAAATATTTTTTGTAGTTGTAGATGGAGAGAATGCCTTTATTTTATTTGTTTATTTTTATGTGGTGCTGAGGATTGAATCCAGTGCCTCATGCATGCCAGGCAAGCGCTCTACCACTGAGTTACAGCCACAGTCCACAATGCCAATTATTACCCTAGGTACATGTATGGCTGCACATATGGTGCAATGCTACATTGTGTACAACTAGAGAAATGAAAAGTTGTGCTGCATTTGTGAACAATGAATCAAAATGCATTCTGCTGTCATATATACCTAATTAAAATAAATTAATTAATTTTAAAATAAATCAAAGAAATATTGGCACAGAAGAGTAAAAGGACCAGGGGGAGGAGAAAGGGAGGAAAGGGAGAAGTACTGGGGGATGATATTGGCCAAATTGTACGTTAAAACTGTGTGTATCAAGTACAAATATGTACCAACAAATCCTACTATTATATGCAAACTATAATGCACAAATAAAAAATGTGGAAAAAAATAATTGAAAATAGAATATGAAAATATTTGAAAGCAAACCTACAATGAATAAAAACAAATAAATGTGAAAAAAAGCAATGCCAAATTCTCTCTGGAAATAGCTGTATTTCCCACAAAATATTAAAATAGTTATAAACACAGGAGGAAATTAATTTTTCATGAAGTACATTTTGTCAACAATCTTGAAGAAAAGATCAACAAAGTCCTTAAGAAAGCAATAATTCATTCCAAATACCACTGATTTGCTCTGTACCTTAAACCCTTTATAGAATGAATCAAAATGTCCAAGTATTACAACACTATTGTATAAGGGAAAAAGAGAAATATGATATTTTCCTCAAAACTTCTGTCCTTACACTGAGGGCATATGCTTCAGTGAGAATCTTCATTGGCTTAGGAAATGCTTTGGCTCTCAATGAGAATCCTCATTGGCTTAGGGTACAGTTAGGCTTCAGTGCTTCCAACAAGGTTCAGTTAGTTATAACTCCAGACATAAGTCATGTTAGAACCATATTTTGGTTTAAGAAAGTGGGTTAAAGGTAACAATTTTGGGATGTTAATTCTACAAAGGCTTCTAGGACTTAGACTAATATATCTTAAATTTTGGTATGATATCAAAATTTATGTATATTTAGTGACAGATGCAGGAATTTTGGAGGAGAATCAGTGAAATTACCACAAAATTTAAAAGACATTATCTTCAGAGTAGTTTTAGAGTCTACCTTAGAGTTTTATTGAAAAAAAAAATGCCTAGATGGATCCTTTAGCAAAGTTTCATTCTAAGGGTCCTGATTCTGGGGGCAAAATAGGAACAAAATGTTAGACAGCAACAATTTCAGATATCCAGGCACAAAAGCCATCATTCTGTTGATGTGGAGTTAGGTATATTGGTTCTATAAAGCCTACTCGTAAGGGGAAAGGGTGTCAAAGTATTGGGGATATTCAAGTTACTATTGAGACACTGAAAAAGAATGCATACAACATTTTTAAGCTAAAAGCAATCTTTTTCTATGCTTCTTGGATCCTTAATATTTTACATGTAATATGCAATACGAAGATAGTTCACAAGTCCCCAAATGCCAACTCCTAATGACTTTGAACAGAATACTACAGACAGTTGAGGGATAATGGGGATTTTATTTCACTGGGCTTCTTCAGCCACTAAAAAGCAACATACCTTGACAACATGAAAAGTAATGCATTTCATTATGACTATTTCTCCACATGATTAATTATAAAATTCTTAACAACCTTCAAATATGTTGGAAGATGAGAATTCATCTAGTTAATGATGGTAGGAGGTGATGATTGGGGCTCAGGGTCACAGTGAGTCACACATACAACAACTGCTTGAGACAATCAAACCTCTACTGGTATGATGTAACAGAGAAGAGAACAAATTTTTTTTTCCAGGAAAAAAGAATTTGATAGCCAAAATTAAGGATTGCCCATTTGAAATCTTGATATTTAGTAAGTTCTAAGATTAGTTTGATTTTAATCTCCCTAGAATGTGTGTGAAAGAGAAAGAAATCTTGTAAAGGACCATGTTCAGTTTCACATTTCAAAGGAAATATTATAAAAACAACAGCTCATTTCTTTTAGCAGTCCTAAAACAAAACATAAACTATGTGTTGTAACAGGAAAATTGACAATAAAGAAGTTTAGAATGCAGCTAAAACTGGCCCTAGAGCAAGGCTAAACCCACTAAAAGTTCAATAAAATCTACTCATCAGGTGTTGGTTTTCTTTTCTGTATTTTCTTTACAACCCTCTCTTTAGCATGATCCATTGACTTTCATAGACACAAACTATCTGAATCTTGTTTACAATGCTAACAGTGTGTTAAATGTTGTTTTTATTTTTATTTTTTTGAAATCTTATCAAAGCATTGTCAGAGGAGTTATCAGGATAGTTTCAACATGATCATTCTTAAGACTACAATGGGAAAAACATTCCCTCAGTTCAAATTCAACAAATTGAGGAAAACCGAGGAAAAGTGCTTTACCATAGTTGATATGGCATTTTTAACATTGAAATAAAACCATAACAGCCTCATTTTACCTCCTTATATCCTTCTTTGTAGAGAATATAATCTGAATTTTTATATATCATGAATAAAATACAAGAGAGGGAAAACATCATAATAATTTGCATTAAAGAATTTTATCATGAAAGAAAGAGGATCTGTAGATTGAGAAGTGAATCAAAATTCCAATAATGGAATTACAGTTCTCTCCACTTTTCAATTCTAACTTTTAATTCTGTTCCACAGCTTTCATTTTCTTGAAGATTCCTTCTTTGTCTTTGATGTTTCCAGGAAATAGACATCTTTACACACTGAACTTTGAAGATCAAGAAAACCTATATTTCCAACAGATCTTTCCTTTTCCTCTAAGAAAATAGAAAACCCACTGCTGGGAGCCATTCTGTACCCCTTCTTTACCAAGTTAAAAGAGGTTATATTTTTCATCTCTACATACAATATACATCTTGTGAGTCATTCTTTCTAAGTGTCCTGTTTGTAAGAACGATCAAAATATATAGTCCTGCTTAAAATCAAAAAGATAACTTGACAATTCTCATGTATCATTTCTAGTGTTGTCATTGCAAAAATCCTATCCTTTCAATGACTAGAATCTTTCTTACAACCCTGGGTGCCTGGGGAACACGATCATCAGGAGAAATTAGTGGTAACTGCAACACAGAGAGTCAGACTCTGGTTAATTTAAGCAAAATAGGAATTTTATTTGAATAATCTAGTTGGGATCTCAAAATGAAAAAGAAAGTTGAGGCATAGGGACTGGCAATGAAAAAAGTAGAAGCTCTGGAATTGGGAACAAGAGTGTTTCAGGAGAGCATGGCTGGCATGAATCAGCTCCAGCCTTTGTCATTCTTCTCAAGACTCAGATCCTGGAAACAAACATCTGATTGGTCTAGTTTGGGGGTTTGTGTCTCTCCTCCATTTGGGGGAAACCAGGAAACCTTGATTAGTTAGGCAGAATCCACAGAAGATTGAAATAGGTAGAAAAGCAACCTAAACATGAAAGGAAAGATCAGGGAAAGGGAAGGTGATACTCAGAGAATGCCTGATTATTATCTTTCTCTCTGTGTGTGAAAAATTATCACAAATACCGGAATGTAGAAAAACATGTTTATTATGTTTCCATTTCCATGGGTCAAGATGCTGGGCATAGATTAACCTGGTCCTTTGCTCAGGGTGTCACTAGAATATAATGATGGTATTGGTCAAGATGTTTTCCTTTCTGGAGCTTGGAGTCCTCTTCCAAGCTCATGGAGTTGGCAGAATTCAATGTTTTGTGGATGCAGGACAGACTAGTGACCCCTTTTTCTTGCTGACTGTGAGCCAAGAATTGCTTGTAGCTCTGGAGGCTGGCCCTTCCTGGCCATGCAGCCCTTTCACGTTACCTCTCACAACATGGCAGCTTCAAGGCCAGCAGAAGAATCTCTCTTGAAGCTGGTTAAAGAGAATCTTCTGTAATATAACCTAAGCCAGAGATCAACTATCCCATCACCTGTTCCAAATGCTATTAGCTAGCAGCAAGTCGTGGGTTCTGTGCACACTCAATAGAGGAGGAGTTCACAAAGGCCTGACTTGGTCTGGGTCACCTTAGGATTTGGCTGCCAAATGGATGCTACTATGAAAGTAAGGTACAGTTCTGATGCAGGACAAGTATAATCCTGCAGAAGATGCATATTCACTCCTTTGAAAGCCATCTTTGTCCACCCCATGAGTCACAGTTTGATGAATCCTTGGTGATCACTGTCTTTTGGCTAGTTGCCGGCCTGCAAGACCTCAGAGAATAGACATCAGTGTTCTCAGTACTATTGTAGCAGTGACATTTTTATGTTACTCCTGGAATTAGACTACCAGACTTGGAGAAAAAGGAAAGATCTTCAAATGTGGTCACTTGGAGATATCCTATCATATGAAAAGAAAAAGAACAACTGAACAACCTGCACTGTGCATGCAGGTGCACACACATACACACACAAACACACACCTAAAGGCTAAACAACTTTGAACCCATTCACAGACTTTCAGTTCAATTTCCAGTGAACCTTTGAATGGCAGAAAACAAGAAAAACCATAAAGTGATGATGAATAAGGACTACATTGCACTGGATCATTTTTGAGCCTGGGGAAGATTAGAAACACCATCCGCCATGATCATACCCATCATTAATCATGCTACAGTGTGCCTGGCAGAAAACAAAAGCAACAGATCTTACAAATAGTTCAGCTTCTGAATGCTGACATTATGTCACTTGTTTTGACACCTTAAAAAATACTGACATTTTATCGTATGAAAATTGGACTGGAAAGTTAAACAACCCCCTTTATTCAATGTATCTTTTGAGAAGCAAAGGAAGCATGCTATTTGTAAACCATTGCAATCAATATTACATTAATGCTTGTTCAACTGATATACCATGGAAGCATCAGATGCATGGCGCTAACACGATATCAATGCTCTTTCTACCTCACATCATTATAAGGCAACTCTGATGTAGTCAAAAGAGCACAGGAATATAAAGTAGTACTGCCTCCATGGAAAACTATGTGGCAGTTTTTTTTTTTTTTTTAAATAGAATTTCTTAAAACAAACAGAATCACCATTTGATTCAGCAATTCAACTTTGGGACATGTATTTAAAAGAATTGAAAGGGACTCAAACAGATATTTGTACACCCAGGGTTTAGAGAATATTATTCTAATAATCAAAAGGTGTAAACAACCCAAATGTCCATTGATTAATAAATGGATTAAACAAAATTTGATACACATATAGGCACACATACACACTAACTCACAAAGAGTAGAGTATTATTTATCCCTAAAAAGGAAGGAAAATCTGGCCGAGTGTGGTAATGCACGCCTGTAATCCCAGAAGCTCAGGAGGCTGAGGCAGGAGGATTCCAAGTTCAAGACATATTACAACTTGCCAGAAACATGCTGCATGATTTTTTGCATTTATATGATGTAACCAGAGTAAATTCACAGAGGCAGAAAGTAGAACAGTTGTTGCCAGGAGCTGGAGGAAAGGGAAATGTGAGGGATGTTATAGTTTGTATACTGAATGTTTCCTTAAGGCCCCCTGTGTTAAAGGCTTGATGCCCATCATGACAAAGGGCATACCTGCTCTGCCATGTTCTCAATATAATGTGCTGCCTCATCTCAGACCCAAAACAATAAAACCAATCAATAATGGACAGGAACCTCCAAAATCCTGAGCCAAAATAAACCTTTCTTCTTTATAAGTTAATTTCTCAGGTATGTCATTTAGTAATGGAAAGATGACTAATATAAGAAACTAGTATTGAGGTGTGGAGTATGGAGGTGTGGAGTATATGGAGGAAACTTTTAGAATTGCTTTACAGGAGAAATTTAGAAGTGTTTGGAGGAGGAAGCTAGAAGAAGTTTTGGATGCTGTAAACAGAACCTCATGGACAATTTTGGTACAGGTCAGAGACCAGAATGTGGATAGAAATATGGACAGTAAAGGCTGTGCTGAGGAAGTTTTAGATGGACGTAAGAGCTCTATTTGACTAGAGACATCCCTTCTTACACTTTGGCCAAGAATCTGGGTGCATTTTTGTCCATGCTTGAAACTTCTGTAGAGGCCAATATTACAGGTGATATACTAGCTTACATGCTGCAGATTTCAAAGCAGCACAGGAGTCTGGCTGTGGCATAGATATTACTGGCTACTTTTAAACAAATTTAGAATCAGGAGCAAAGAAGAGAAGGTCAGAAAGATTGGAAAAATTTTGGCCAGAAAAGTTGCAAATGTAAAGATGCAACCAAAGAAGTATTTGTTTCTAGTACTGATGAAAAGGAGCCAAGTGCTTTGCACACAGAAGATAGGGAAAAAATGCCTCAAGGGCATCTCAGAAATCTGCAAATAGGGCCTTATGGGAGGTAATTGAAGGGGACTGTGGGACCCTGAAGTCTTCCTCTTTCTCTTTTTTGCTGCCTAGCCCATGAGATGTATACTCTGCTGCGTGTACATTCCCACTGAAATATACTGCCTCATCATAGACCCAAATCAACAGGGATCTATTGACCTTGGAGTGGAACCTATAAAACTGAAAAAAAAGACAACTTTGTTCTTTATAAGATAGTTTTCTCAGTTATTTTGTTTTAGTAATGGGAAATTGGCTAACACAGGGAATTACTCTTTGACAGGTACAGAGTTTCATTTGAGGATAGGAGAAAGTTCCAGAGATGGGATGTATGGTGGTGACAGATGCACAATAATGTGAATGTACCTGATGTCACAGAACTGTATACTTAAAATTGCCTAAAATTTTATATATATATATATATATATATATATATNATATATATATATATATATATATATACACACACACACACACACACACACACACACACACATATATATATATATATATATATAATAAAAATAATTTTAAAGAGCATTTGAGGTCAAGTGTGCTGAGTTCTAGTCTAAATCTTGCCACTTTTTAGTTCTCATTGTTTCATTTCCCCTTCACTAAAATTATCATGAAATTTGGTCAGCCTTCATCATGGAGTAATGAGAAACTAAAATCTGAACTCTGGAAATGGCATCAAGTCAATCAAATAAGAGAGTGCCTCATATGGTAAGTTCCATATGATCAGGAACTATATCACTTAATATACCAATGTAGCTCTAGCTTCTAGGAACATCTGTTTAATAAAAGATCTTTGAAAAATGTAAATTGATATTCAATTATACATGTTATTTTTATTATTATTTCTATTATAATTTCAAATGCATTAACTGAAATTTCCCACTTCACTCAGTCTTCATCAGGATTCCTTAGTATCTAAAGATTTTCTAGCAGTTCTATCCAGGGGTCTATTTTATTCTCTATGTCCTTCAACACTTTATGTCTAAGCCAAGTTTTCGTCTACTTTTATACTTCTAAGTTCTCTTAACACCAACTATAGAGTGATGAATAAGAAGACAGACTTTTTCAATTCACAGGTAGGAGAAATCCTATCAACATATCTCTAACAATGAATAGGCTAGAAAGAACAGCAATGAAATGAAATCTTTCAGTTGTATCCTAGATCTCACACTAGTGGCAGATTTTATCCAGAGAACCATAAAGACATGGTTATATATCAGGTTTAGGGTGGTCAAACCCTGCCACTGTGGACTCTGAATTTTGTTTTATCCTGTCCCTTGACCTGTGTTAAATACAGAGAATATATATCAATGAGGAAAGGAGGAAATATACCAGTTACCCCTTTCAGTTTCGAGAACTTAGATTAGGTAAGGACTGAGTGGAGGTACCCTAAGAGCAACTGGCTTCTCTAGGCCCAGACTAGAACTGGCCACTCCCCAGTAAGGAATTTTATGTGAGGATTACACTTTCCTTGCCAGGGATGATATGCTCTTTGCCTGTCATCACTAAAAGTTGGATAATTTGTCTTTTCTAAAATAAAACTTGCAATAGAAATAGTAATATTTGCATGTGGTGACCACCTAATTTCCCTGGCCTCTTCTAAAGTACATAAGGGAAATGTAAACTGGTTTGCTTTAATACAGACAAACATTCATCTCAGGCCCAGATTTCACTTGTATTGTCTGAATATTGAGGTGGTCTAATTCTGCAGTAGTTAGTGGCTATCAGAAATTTGTCTCAGTCTCAGAATTTTGTACTCAACTCCTTCATCAAATTATATACATTAGCAGACACACTAGAGAGGTAAAAAGTACCCGGAATATGAGAAACTTAAGTTGGAGTATACTTTTTTTTAAAGAGAGAGAGAATTTTTTAATATTTATTTTTTAGTTTTCGGCGGACACAACATCTTTGTTTGTATGTGGTGCTGAGGATCGAACCTGGGCCGCACGCATGCCAGGCGAGCGCGCTACCACTTGAGCCACATCCCCAGCCCTGGAGTATATTTGTAAGTCAACACCTAGTCAAGTGACTTTGAGCAAGTTAGTTTCACAATCTGTGGCAACATATATTCTGATATACGGGCAAATGATCTACTCATAGAATTATTGTAAGAAATAAATGGGTAATGAATGGAGATGCTGAGCTCAGCATCTGGCAGAATGAGTACTCAATAAATGGTGGTTATTATTTGAATAATGCCAAATACAACAAATGAAGCCAATAAAGTTTGAGTACTGGTGTCATTGATGGAATGGCTCTCAGCTCTAAGGAGGTAAACTTGTCCCTCAGATCCAACCAAAAGCTGGAGAACATACAGGAGACCCTGCTTGAGGGTTCTCACCTATATATTCAGAGACATGCCTGTTGCACAAAGGAGAACCAGAATATGTGTTATTGCTCTTATTTTCTTTTGTTGCATACACTGGGTAAAGGGCAAAAATGTGCTGTTGGTTATTGTCCTGACTTTTTTTTTCTTTAATATGCAGACGTAGCCCACCATTCAAAAACAACTTACTTTGAGGTCAGCATAGTCTGTTCATGCAACTATCACTGTCCGCTTCATTGTCTTTCACTGCTCACCTAAGCTTCTGGCCCTAGCTGCTGTCTCAAGTATTAGAAGTGATTTGTCAAATTGAATGGCAATAACTTATTTTTGTCCCTCCTTTCCCATCCAAGTCCTTAGTATCTTGTTATTCCCTGTTCTAGTGCACATCACCCAGCAGGCCCTTGACAAAAGTTAATTAAATAGTGAATGAAGAAACTAAGAAGGAAAACATCTTTCTATATTTCATTTCTTCATGCAAAGGAACCCACAGATCCCTACAAGTCCTTTCTGGCCTTTGGGGACATCACTGCCCAGGGACATCAGCAAGATGTGTTCACATGTTATTTCCTGGAAGAAAATTAGATGTTTATACTTGGAAGCTTCACTGGTTCTCTCAGAGTCATAGAAATGCTTTGAGCTCTTTGGAAGGAGAACCACATACACGTCTAAGGCTTAACTATCTATCTTTATGTTCCTGGCATGTTCTGAGCACAGTTTCTTTCAGCTGTCAACCAACACATCATCATAACCTGTGCCTCCTGCCTCTCTGTTCTCCTGTCTCCCAAATGCAAAACACCTCTCAAAGAACAAGAAGAGTTTGCTTTTGTGAAAAATATTATTTGTGCTAAGCTCTTTTTGATATTTTGGCATATTTAATTTAAACTGGTTGACTTTTTTCTGAATGATTTAGTATTCCAATTTTTCCCGCCAAGTAGGTCAACTGCAAACTTTCTTGAGTGCATTCAGCAGGCAATTGTGCATATATTAATGCAAATATCCAGTCACTGGGCTCAGAGCATTTTGTACTCAAGTTTTCTTTCTTAAAATTCATTTTCTCTGTTCAACTGCTTTTCCTAATCTCCTACCTTAGCATTGTGAGTTCTGCCATTTATTTCACAGTCTCTGCCTCTACAAATGACATATCCCATTTTGTTTGCAATCGTCTGTTCTTTCTTGGGCACAATCAGGTAGAGGAGCCTGCTATCTCTATAGCTTTCTACCTCTTCCACATTAAACACTGTCAGCAATCCTTTGAAAATAACTGATTGGACAATCTGCATCTTGTCAAGGTGCTTTCCCAATAGATATCTAGGTAATTAAACTTAGTGTGTTCAGGTCTTATTACTTGAGTGATTCTTCTAGTTGTTCTGATAGCATTTTACACACCTTCATTAAAGTGCCAAAAGACTGTGATCACAAAGCTCCTTACTGTGAACATTGCAGAATTTATTGTATCTACGTTTTTTAATCCATGTATGATTTATGTCAGAACCAGCAGACTTCTTCTGTAAAGGGCCAGATCGCAAATATTTTAGACTTTTTGAGCCAGATGGTCTCTGCTGCAACTCCTCAACTATACTATTCTAGAATGAAAGCAGCAATCAATGATATGCAAGTAAATGGGTGTGGCTACATGCCAATAAAACTTTATTGGCTAACCAGGCAATGAGATGAAGTTGGCCTGCAGGCTGCAGTTTGCTGACCCTTGATCTGTGTAATCCTTTTGCAGATCCAAACTGTAGAGTAGAGAAGTCTAGGTCAGAATTCTCATTAGCTGTGTAATTTAGTCTCATTTTTTAAATATCCCTGATCCCCAATTTCCTCCACTTCACAGCCTCCCTTGAAGGACAGAGATTTGGAGATAGAAAAAGGCCAAATCATAGTGGGACTATCACTCTTTTCTGAGGAAGTTTGCAGCTATTGTGAAATGGTTTTACCTAGAGGATACATCATTTGAATTGTCTCACAAAAATTGCTCTGGTTTAAAATCCAGATTTAATATCCTCACTAAAAGAAAAGATATCCAATAGGATGATGTGATGAAACTACTGAAAAATGATGTAGCTCTGAATTAGGGTACTGACAGTAAACTGTAGTAGTTCATTCTAACAATACCTAGAAGAAAATTTGCAATGAACTGAGGCATGGCTAAGGGCAGCTGTCACCAGGTACAGGAAAAGGCCACCTATATGAACTGCAGGCAGTGTGACATGTGCATAGAAAATGAACAAACTATTTAAATATTTGTAACCAGCCAAAATTGAAGCATTAAGAAGTATCACCTACTAGCATGCTTCATGTTATTAAAATCCATACAGGCATTCTTACTTTATACTGGCCAAAGCATAGAAAGAATAAAACAAATAAGAAAAAACACTATTATCCATCCTTTATTCATTGTGTCATGTGAGCTAAGTACTATTGTATATAATTTTTACCTAAACTCTAAGAGCTCAGAGGTAATGTCACCATCCCTTCACAGATAGACACAGGAAAGCCCAGAACAGTTTAGTAACTTGCCCAAGAATCACAGTCAAAAAAATGAGGGGATAAAATTAAATCCCAGAAATACTTCGAGTCCAAAGCCTGTGTTCTTAACCATACCCTCTATTGCCTTCTTGTAAGTCATTTATAAAAAGAGCTTATTTTCAGGAGTATGTAAGATTTGCTGACTTAACTCACTGCTTTTCTGAATTCCTACAGGCTGAACCTGGATGCCAGTTGTTGTTTTTCATGACTGTTGATAAGTCTATCATGTTTTGGCCTCTGTGTGCTCATCTATAGTTCTCTTGTTGTTCCAAATAGTAAAACTCACTCATTCTATCACATTAAAAAAAAATCCTTTGTGTAGGAAAATCACATTAGTTATTTACTTCATTGTTTCACTGAAACAGAAAATGAAAACAGAAGGTAAAATATTATAGGAAGTAACAATTATTTCTTTCAATAGAGTGAAAGTGGTATATGTCATAAGTCAGAGAAAGAAACAACAGCCTCAGAGAACATGAAGTCGGATGGACAGTATTCCACAACTGTATACACTGTCTTGCCTCATTACTGTGATCTCAGTCTAGGTTTGTGGGGGGAAAAAAAAGGTTGAGGAACGATAATTGAGAAAGTCATATTGCTTTTTTTTTAACTTTTATTTATTTAGTTAGTCAGTTGTTGATGGACCTTTATTTTATTTATTTTTATGAGTGCTAGGGATTGAACTCAGTACCTCACACATGCTAGGCAAGTGCTTACCACTGTGCTACAACCCCAGACCGGCATGTTGCATTTTCAAGAAATCATGAATCATAATGAATTTTACACTACTATAAGGTTTACAAAATAGAAGGTATAAAGATTTACAACTCTTGAAGCTTTCCCAATATCCTTTTGAAGCCCAATTTTAGTTAAATTAAAACAGCTTGACAACAAATGGTAGGATTTTTTTCAACTACCAGTTGGTTACCTGTCAGCTCAGCTTTCTAGAACTGAATTACTTTTTGAAAAATACAATTAAATATTTTTGTGACTTGCTAAAAAGCTCTTGTCTGAAAGTTTAAATATGATTCATTTCATATATGTGTTTGTTTTTAAAGTCATAAAGTAGAGAGTAGATGACAGTGTAGAAGTCCTGAGGTAAATTATTCACATTTTATGGCTGCATAGATTACTAGCATCAGAACTCTAACCCCAGGAAATGTTGTAGGTTATGGCATTTGCTGAAAAACCAGTCAAGACACTTCAAATGTTAGGAATCAAAAAACTGTCTGCAGATATACATGTATATAAGAGATTCGTACAAATGTGTGATATGGTTATATACATGAAAATCATGTATTAGGTAATATGTGATATGTCTGTATATAGCACGTGATATTTAATACATATATACTTTCTAAAATATAATGGATTTCATATAGATTTTACCAGTGGTTACATTTTCAATGCCATTGCTATACTAAATATCCTGTCATTCTAATATTGCACTTTATTCAAGAGAGAATTATTGAGCATCTAACATTAACCTGGGGGGGTTGTGGTTGTGCTGGAGGGAAAAAAAATGGCTCCTGTCAAAGGTAGCACAGTCCAGAAGGCATATAAACAACTGATACTCAAGAACTGAAGTATGGTGTGATGGTTGCAGCTACCAGGCTGTTTAAAATTTGAGGGAGACCTTAAAGAGGACCTGCTCAACCTTGCCCAGAGGAGGCAGCTTGCTGGACTCCACCATGCATTTCTTCTGAGTGTTCTTCTGGATGGGACTAGGATAGAGTACCAGGAAAATGAAAATGGAATGTTTCTTCTTGCTGTTACCATAAAACTGTACCAGAGTGGTAAAGTCAAGACATTTCATATTACTATTGTCCCTTATACAGGCTAGGAATTCACCACATATGTGGAGAATGCTTATAGAGAAATAAATCTTGGTAAAGCTTCTAAAAAGAGTTAAAGTTTACATAATATCATGTGAAGTGCATATCTTAAAGCAAATACCATTAGACCTAAGACCCCCCAAAATTTCAAATTTTGAAAAAATAAAAATAAAACCAATTGCTTGACCTAGTAAGGAAGTTAATATTCAGAGTTGTGTTTGTCATCCCAATGGCTCAGGAGGCTGAAGCGGGAGAATTGCAAAACTCAAAGCCAGCACAGCTACTGAGCAAGGTCCTAAGCAACTTAGCAAGATTCTGTATCAAAATAAAAAGGGCTGGGGATATGAATCAGTGATTAATTGTCCCTGTGTTCAACAACAAAGTATCCCTAGTACCAACAACTACAACAAAAAGTTGTGTTTTTCAAGGTAGTTGCATGCTTTTGAAGGTAAAATTATGGGTTTTATATTCAAAGACCTGAATTCAAATGTGGAATACATTTCTTTTCACTAGAGAACTCATCCAATTTCTTTAATCTGCCTGAAAATCAGTTTTATTATTTGAAAAAATGAGACTAATAATAAAATATGTTTGAGTAATTAATAGGATAGTTCATATGAGCAAATGCTATGTGCTAGGCAAATACCTTTCTGTCTTTGTTGAGTCTTGAGCTGCTGCTAGTCCCATGATTGAGGAGGTTACTAAATGATTTATTAACTAAGAGTAAAATAAGATTTTCTTGGTGTATTAGTAGAGACCCAGTATGACATCAATTCTGCCTGCAACGTTCTTAGGGCCTGAAACACTGCAATGGCAAAGATGTTCCCTGACTTTTTATTTTGGTATCACACCTCAATTTCCTAATGGAAAACAAACTTTTCCCCACTCACAAGCCACATATATGGAGATAGTAGATTCAATCCCTTCTTCATGTGGTGAAAGAAATGTGATCCAATCACAGAGCTTTACTTCCCTTACTAAATTTTTTATTTTGGGTATAATGAAACTTTTGGCAATGGTACTCAATTACCAAGAATGTTGAAAATAGAATTTGAACCTCACAGATCATAAGGCTAGAGTTGCTACAGCCATTTCCTACCACAAGATATGTCCATTTACAAATAAAGCCAAGTCTAAGAAGAGTAGCTGAGATGGAGAGAAAAAAACATGCTCTAGAAATACCATCTGAGTCTAGATTCAGCTATACCTAGATCTTACAGTTATATACAAATGAATTTTCTTTCTAGTTTGCATTCTGTTTTCTGTCACTTGCAACTACAGGAAACTTTTACAACATACATATATGATGCATAGCCTCCTCGGTTTACTTTGACATTTGTCTTTTACCAATATTCTTCAATGAGATCAACAGATCTCATGATGGTCCAAATTTAAGGATAAAGAAGAAAAGGAAGAGTATACACACCTTTTTTTTTAAGTCTTACTTTTAAAAAAGAAACAAAACCATACTCTTTCATTTTCTGATGTAGAACCCCAAATGCAGTTTTAAATGGGTCTATTTACTAACCAAGAAGATACTTTAATAGCTAATATCTATTTGTTGAAATTGCTTTTTAAATATGCCATATAAAGTTAATGGTCTAAATCCCATATTCAAGATGGAGGCTGCAATTACAGGAGATTAGAGCATATTAGCAGGAAAATAAAAAGGCCAGTCCTGCAGGTAAACAAAGCACCCCCTGGAGGCACTATAGGTATATAAACAATAAGGTCCAAAGGTATCTAGACTATTCCAGGGAACTTTGGAAAGAGAATAGGCCACCGAACTTTCAAATACAAGTTATAAATACTTCCCACCTCACAATGTGAAAAATCTCTGAAATATTGGTTCCTGAACACAGAGTAGAGAAGACACTTCTGTTGGTGGATGTCCATCAAAGCATAAATGT
Source organism: Marmota marmota marmota (assembly GCF_001458135.2). Lineage (NCBI taxonomy): Eukaryota > Metazoa > Chordata > Mammalia > Rodentia > Sciuridae > Marmota > Marmota marmota. The sequence goes on along the minus strand of NW_026000026.1, from coordinate 39,695,106 downwards.
GTCTCGCTGAACTCTGGAAATGCAAAGAACTTGTCCTAATTCCCATCACCCTTTCCTTTCTAGAAGGCTCCCTTTACAGGATATGGGTGTACCCTTTGTAGGTTAGGCTTTCAGCTCTTGTCCACAGAACCAGCTTATCAAAACAACACCCAGCTATAACCTCTAGTCTAAAGTCTGGAGTCTGGGCTTGCCTGGGCTCCTTTACATTCCCTGGTACATTTCTCCCGTCTCCACTGTCCCAGCCCTGTACCAATCGCTTGGGCTTGTGTGATAGTCACATGTTAGAACCATAAATCAGATTAGATCACAATTCTGTTTATAACCCTCTTGTGGCTTCATGTTTCCCTCACAAGACAACCTGATCTTGCTCCTGAATAGCACTCAGACTTTGTCTCCTACTACACTTGCTTCCTCTCTCTGCTTCAGATAAAAGAAAACCCCCTCTTGTCTTCTAAAACAAGCAGCTCATTCCTGCACTAACACAGTTCCCTCTTCCTGGATTCTCTCTCTTCAGATCTGCTCATGGCTGGTTTCTTTGTGTAATTTGGGTCTCAGCTTAAATGTCACTTCACCTCCCACATCACGCTCCATTTGCTCTCTCATAAATCCTGGTGGTTTCTTTTCTTTGTGGATTTACCTCTATGTGAGGTAAATTCATTTGTCCTATATTGTCAGTCTTCTCCATTCAAATTTAAGCAGCAGGAGAGTTCCCTGAGGAGACTGACATGTTCACCTCTGTATCCCAAGGGATATATAGGAGCTCATAGCCAGTATCAATGGCTCAACAGCATCTTCTCCTCTTATTGGTACAGCTTTAGTTCTGTTAGTTCTGTTTCAATGTCCTCCCTTTCTTACATGGTTTAAGAAACCAACCATGTTCATCCCATTTCTCTTGTCAGTGTCTCATGTAAGGACAGGCATGTTATCCAGGTCTGACCCACCTACTAGAGGCTTCTGGGACTAGGTTTACTTTTTTTAAAAAGACCCACACATGAAATTAATATTCCTTTTTCTACCACTAGCTTGACAAGTCTACAAGTGGTTTCAGGAACCTCAGTAGTCAACATGTAACCATGAATAAAGCATACAGAAACTGGCAGAATGGATAGAAAGAAGGAAACCATGTCTTTGACAAGCTTCTAGATTCTTCTTATGTAAGAAAATAAATTCTCCTTTTTACCCCCTGTAACAAAACATTGAAAGAAATCTATATGCTCTTCCTCAATTCTTCCTCTGTCCTTCACCCTAACTTGAGATTTTGGTTTTAATTATCACATGCATGGGTATGTACGTTAGTGCACATGTGTTTATCTCTAGCTCTTATTTTCTGTTTAATTTTCCCATGCTTGAGTATGTATGGGTTTATCTCTAAATAAGATGTGATATTATTTTGTATCTTTCAAACTTTTTTTAAGAGCATAATGTAAATTATTTTGTCAACTGCTTTTTCTTTACTAGGTTCATGATTATGTTTGTGATGCATTTATGTGAATTCATGTAACTCCAGATCGATTAACTACGTGAAGATGGCACATCTTATCTCTCCTCTCTCCTGTCACATTTGGGTTGCTTTCAATTCCTGTCATTACAAATAATAAATGTCCTTTTTCAGACATATAATAGTTTGTCTATGGTAGTGTTTTTCAAGTACAAACTTGACCATGATCCTCAGAAAGCAATACATTCTAAAATAAGGCATGCTCACACATGCACAAATATTTTAAGAAAAGTTTTCAAAATAATTATTATTTATACTACATGTGATACACTCTGATAGTTTCTAAACTTTGTATTCTGTCCCATTAAGAATTACTTTCATGACTGACTAATATGTTAGGCCCCAAAGGTACAAGATTATAATAATAAAGGCAATAGAGTACATATCTATGAACGAAATTGCTCTCATCAAAGATTGATGTGTCTTCAAATTTATGAAATTATCAAATTATACTCTGAAATATTTACACTAATGAAACTCTCCCCAGTGGCTTGAAAGTCCCTCTTTATTCACATTTTTGCTATTATTTTGTATATCAGGGTTTTTTAATGTAAAATGATATCCCATTTCCCCTTAATTTACCTTTTTTTGCTTACTAACATGATTGAGCATTTTTCCTTTATTTGTGAGCTGATTTTTCTTTTATTATTTACCTATCCCTGTTCATTATCTATTTTTTCTACTTTTGTGATTTCTATTGATTTTTAGTTTGTTCTTTACATATTTTGAATATAAACACCTGTTCATGCCTTGCAAATACCTTTGGCCTTTCTTTGCCTTAACTTTTGATTTTGTTCAGGATTTACTTTGTGATTTGAGTTTTTTATGTATGTTTATGACCTTTCTTGCTTAGTCATTTTATTTTATTGAGACTCTTCATTATTTCAGGAAAGCATCCTAGCAGAATCAGCAGTTAATAAAAACAAGTTACTTGAATAAGAAAATAAAGATAAATAAATGAAATAATTTCAGCAGGAGAAAGGCAAAGGCTAAACAAATCTTACATTAAATAATTAATATATTAATAAAATGTTGACTCGACCTAGAAAAATCTATATATTAGAAGACTATAAATTACTGCACTAAAAGCTAGAACCCATAGTCAATCATTCATATTCTGAAATACACTTAAATATGAATGAAAGGAAAAAAATAAGAGATACTTAAAAATCTGCAGAGTAGGGGATTCCTTGTTGATGCTGGGTACATAAATAGCTTCCAGCCACTAACACTAAAAAGAAAAATGTTTCATTGACATCAGTTACTCCAGAACATATATTTATTTACTTTACACAAAGCACGTGGGTTTGTACTGGCCTATTCAATAAGCAATAATCACATAAACTATACTTTTTATACCATATCATTAAAAAGGGAAGGGAAAGCAACCTTGTATTCTACAATAACATGTTGGCTTCTGTAGATTCATATAAATCAAAAACAGAAGGATCTGTAAGTTAATTAAACTAAACTTTGTAAGATAACTGTCTAGAATCATAGAGGCAATGGAATTATTTCAGTAGGGAATATACCCTATTTCTGCAATGGCAACAGAAAAGTCCATGTGAACAGACTATTAGGTAATAAAATACAGTACAAAAAAAATTGGACATACCCATTTCACTATCTCTTCCAGAACTCTGTGCACATTTTAATTCAATTACTTTTATCAACTTATAATATTTTCATTCACAGGCAAAAGACTACTATTAGACAATATGTTCTTTTTTATCAGTTCATTTACAATGGAAAAGGTAATAGCAGTATCCCAGACATCAAACTCTCACATTTGAAAGGGAATAGAAAAATCTGTTATGGGCAAAGCAATAAAATAGGTTACTTCTTTACTCATTCACCTGCAGAAAACCTTTTTTAGCAGTTCTTTTTCTTTGGTCTCTGTCTTCTCGCTCAAAGGATGTAGTTTAATAGTATTTCTAGAGGCCTGAGGGAAAGTCAGCTCTCATTCTGTGACTTTCTTTCTATATTTTACATGGGAACAGACATGTCAGCAATGTGTCTGGAATTCATAGCATCCCAGCTAATGAATCAGCATTTGTTTCTACAGGATTCTGATCTGCACAAGATCAGGCAGATGAACTCTTTGGAAGGCTTTGGCTTTTAGTACTTATACAATAGAACTATGTATAAGGCAGCAAAAAAAAAAAAAAATCAATCTACCCAACTACTTATGTCTCTCTTCTCCTTCAAATGAACTCTTTTTTTTTTTAACTTTATCTTTTCCTGTTTTAATTTTCAGCATGTGTTAAATGAAAAATAGCAATAACTAACTTATGAGGAGTTTTATGATGATTATAGAAGTTAGTACATATAACATACTGAAAGAGTAATTAGAACAGACTAACTACTCAGCAAAGAGCTAGCTTTACCATTTACTATTTTGATTAGGAACTAGAAACTCTTGGCATATGTTATAATCTCCAGGTCTCACCCTCATGACATTTCAGATTTTCTTTATTTTTTTTTTTAATTTTTTATTGTGGGTTGTTCAAAACATTACAAATTTCTTGACATATCATATTCGACACTTTGATTCAAGTGGGTTATGAACTCCCACCTTCACCCCATACACAGATTGCAGAATCACATCAGTTACACATCCATTGATTTACAAATTGGCATACTAGTGTCTGTTGTGCTCCACTGCCTTTCCCATCCTCCACCCTCCCCCCTCCCCACCTCTCCCCTCCCCTCCCCTCCTCTCTCTCTACC
>NW_026000026.1:39672788-39685769 GCF_001458135.2 Marmota marmota marmota | reverse complement strand
CAGATCTCTGCCATGTTGTTGCCCCCCTTTCGGCCCCCATGGGGGGCCTGAAAACCCCGAAAAATGGCCAACGGGTGAGTCCTGCCCGGCCCTCAGCAGGACCCGGACCGAGAAGCAGTTTCCGTGGGCTCCTAGCCCCGGTCCAGGGAAGTTCCGGGAGCCGGAACTCGGCCGCTCCGTGCTCGGTGTAAACTTCTATAAGTGTAAGCTCCAAGAAGCAGTCCCCGCGGGCTCAGTTCCGGGAGCCGGAATTCGGCTGCTTAGTGCTTGGTGTATGCTCTGATAGGGGCAGGGTCCAAGAAGCAGCCTCCGCAGGCTCTGCAGCCCTGGGCCAGGGCGGTTCCGGGACGGTTCCGGGAGCCGGAACTCGGCCGCCCCGCGCTCGCTGTTCTCTCCGATAAGATCAGGTTCTAAGAAGCACCCAGGCGCTGAACCCTAGCAATCTGTCTGCAAGCCGCAGGTGAATTGCAGCCTGAAATTACCTGATCTATGGCTGAATGAGCTGCGGTCAGTCGAAAACAGGGGAGGTGACATCAGTTTACCAACATGGTGGCTGCTGGCCTCCTCTGTGGTCTGACCGGTGTGGAGAACCGAGATGGACCGCTTCCTTCCCCCGTCTCGAACCCAGAATTCAGCCCTGAGTACGGTGCTTGCGCGGCTGGCAGAAACTGCAGAGCTGTAACCCTGCGTCTCTATCCCAGCGCGCGCTGCAGACTCTAGCCGCGGGGCGATTTGCTGAATAAGCAGTGTTACCCTCCGTGCGACAAACCTCTCGCGTTTGAGTCCCCGTAGCCGATCCTCGTGCGATGGAAATCCTTCCTCCAGGTTCCGGAGCACCCCACTATTGCTGGAAATTCCTAACAAGATATCCTTTAGCCGTCCTGACTTGTCATACTCCCACACAGTGAAGCAGCACACGGGGGCAATGCACTCCCCTCGCCGCCATCTTCCTTCTCAAATGAACTCTTAGAAAGCCATCTGTTGGATGACAGATTGCAGCTACAATGATAACTTTCTTCTTGTGTGGTATTCTGGGTTGGCCAACTGTGCTACTTGGCCTATAGGCAGAGTTTCTTAATTGTACATGGACTTTTCTCCTGTTTCTTGTGTACCTTGTGGTTTACGTGAATTTTTGAGTCCTTCTGAAAGAATGCTGGAGGCCTTACAACATGATTAAATAACAGTATGTGCATTAGTCTTCCCAGGCTGCTATAAACAAAATACGGTGAACTAGATGGCTTCCAAATGACATATTTATTTCTTATAGTCCTGGAGGCTGGATTCCAAGATGGAGTTGCCTTCAGACTCAGTTCTTAGTGAAGGCTACCTACTCACTGTAACAGTCAGTCATCTATTCATTTTACTGTCTCATAGCCTTTTCTTGGTGAATGTTCATAAAGAGAGAAATCTCTCTTTCTCTTTTTTCTCTTGTTCTCTTCTTATGAGGACACTAATCCCATCCTGTGGGTCTCAAACTCATCACCAATCTAAATTGTTTACCTCCCAAAGTTCTTAACTCCAAACACCATCACAGTGGTGGTTACAGCTTGAACAATCATATGTTGGAAAGACAAAAGCATTCAGTCCAGAAGAGTATGTTACTTAATCAATTTATTTCACAATTTTTCCTCTAGTCAACATTTTTGGCTTCTAAGCACCAAACTAGAATCTTTAATGTGTCCGTGGATATCATGTATTAAAACCTCTTCCATTGTGTGGACTTTGAGAATAAAAATCTAGTTAAAGTAGAAGTAGGCCCTTTTGTGGTGGACTCAGTCAAAACCAATAACTCTCTCAAAAGTCTGATGTTGTGGACCATGGAAGCCCATGAAAAGAATCTCTGCCTAGAGGAAAGTATCTCTACTTTGAATACAGTCTGTGCAATTTTCTATAGGAAAACTTCTCCTGAAGATGGCAGCCTTTCACTTCCAGGCCTGAGTTCATGCTGTTCCCATTCTAGAACACTCTTTGCTTTCCCCTCCAAGTGAAAAACATCTGCCCACACTTACATCTTAGATTTCTGTTTAGGTATTACCTCCTTAGGTGTTCCTGTTCTGTGTTTCCATGGATCCTATTCTACCACCATCACAGTTCATTTCATTTGGTCATCACAGTTCATTCTAAGCTATTAAGTTTGGGAAAGCAAGAACCAAATCTTCCCATTCACCACTAACATATGCACAGCTCTAAGCATGATGTCCAGAATAGTGTTAAAGCTTAAAATAGTAAATAACTAGATGCAAAGGTGAGTCATGGCATCAATGTCCAGCAAAGGGCTTATGCATGCCTGGAGAAAACTGAGATCAAGGCTGGAGGACATAGAGGTCCTTTCCAAGGACTTCTAGAGTTCTAGATGGTCTGTCTTTTACATCAGAATGGGACACAGACAGAGCAAGGAGATAGGAACATCGTGAGGAAGAGAACCACCTCCCAAATCTAGGTGAAGAGAACAACTAAAGAACCACCTCCCAAATCCAGGTGAGGCTTGGAACCATCATGCCATCCCATCCTTTCTTTACAGCTCCACTCACGACCTAGTCCATGATTTATGGAACCCATTATGAAATAGAAACATGGAGCCCCTTGTCTAAAAACTATTATAAATTTCAAAACAGACAGAGCAGACCATTAAAACAAGCTTCTCCTATCAGTCCCTCACAAACATGGGGCTCTGTGTGACTGCACAGGTTTCAGGGCCATGAAACCAGATACACTTCCTTCCTTGCCTAGGTCCCAGGGATACACTGGTCCTATTGTATAACATTGTTGAAATTTATTGGTAGCTCTCCCTCTCAAGTATTATATCTCTCTGGGACTTACAATTCTAGAAAATAAATAATCTTTCATAACTGCTAAGATAAGAATGGCTATGAATTTACAGAGTACCAGTGCCCAAAAATTTATTTTCAAGTTTTCACAATTCACATTCTCCCACAAAGACCTCTTGGTACTGAAATGTCTGTTCTCAAGCTTAACTATCATTGGCCCATATTATAAACCAGCTATGTGTTTGTAGACAGAAATCAAGCATAAACAGTTTGGGTCTTGCTCTAATTTACCATGGTAGCTTGATCACTTCATTGAAAATAATATCATCGAAGCACAAATCTGGTCTTTCAACAAAACACGGTCTTGTATATTTTACTTTTTGTCACATATGTTGACTCTGCCCTCCAATTTTCCACAAAGGTACCAAGAGCAACTCAATCTTACTCACTGGGTAAACTGTATTGTTTAATTAGGACATTTTATTTGGGCATTATTCATATAGCACCTTGCATGAATCTGTCCTAATAACTACTGGGCTCTAATAACTACTGAAACATTTTGGAAATAACTGATTTTTCACATCTGAAAGACATTTGTTATGTTATCTTAATGGTGATAAAATTTAAAAAAAACATAGAAACGAAATGGAATTAAATGTTAAGATAAATGCTATATTTTGGCAATATTCTCACAAAATATCTGACAGATGTCAGTATAAACATTACATGTTGTGTGAAGATACTCATCTTTTTCTATTATTAGATAAACTTCATGATCTAAAAGAAAATATGATGATTCAAGATATCTAGGCAATGTCAAAACCAAAGTTTGCATATTGATTTTCCATGTTGATACATAGTTTGCTTTACTGTCTCCAAGTAAAGTATCAGAGTGAGTTTTGGCACACAATTGAATCTCTCAAAAGCAAAGGAATAGTTTAAGGAATTAGCAAGGGATTTATGACTAATATTTTAAAATAATTATAGGATCCCTGGGGGAAAATAAACCTGAACAATAAATTCTTAGCGGTCACTTATGTACCGCATGTATAAAACCCATTTGAAAAAGAGAATGCAGCCACATTTACTGCTTCTTAATGTCTGCAGGATTTGTAATATTCTGCAGGGTACTGGTGACTGTACCTTGAGGGGGTATTGAAAGCTGGAAATCAAATCAGACTTTCTAGCACACAGGCAGTAAGGGATCTGCAAGCTGCTGCTACTAGCAAACTCTATTATAAGTGACCCGCTCTGTTCTCATTTTTCAGAACTTATTGCAGTTAGACTTACAGTTTCATTGCTGCATATTCATACAAACTTTTTTTTTTTTTCCCCTGTGGTGGTGCTGGCGGTGCTAGGACTTCTAGGTAAGCATTCTACCACTGAATTTTACGCCAAGAGTGAATTCTTCACAAATCCATCTTACTGGAACCCACTGATAAATCAGTTGAAGATTTTAGTGACAGAAATCATTTTAGTCAATTCCACGTATGGTCTAACAAATCTGATTGTTTTCTAAATATATTGTAATCTTTATCTTTCTCATGTAGTCACACACACTCCTACAGTCAGCAGGGTGTTATACAAACATAAAGACCAAAAGAAAATTCTAAAAGAGTCCAGGAATCCCTATTAGAGTGTGTAAGCAAATGTGAAAGAGCAAAAGTTGATTCAGGGTACATTATTAAAATGAGCCACTGACAACCAGAGTGCAGAGATGAAACAGTGACTGGCTCCCCTGGTCCCAGTTCACAGATGAAGAAACAGATTCATAGACCTTAGTGACTTCCTTAGGGCTCCACATAAACTTAAGAGCTAGAACTTGACCTACATTGTCCCGTTCCCCAGGCCTATGAATATTCCTGTTATAGATCTATCAGCAAAAGCAACAATGTCTTCTGTTAATTCCACAAATGACAGTATCAACAACAGTATGCTCAAGCACAGGCTTAATTATTTTAAATAGCATCTTACTAATGTTTCTTGTGTTTTTAATTTTGCTTTTGTTTTCGTTTAAGAGGCAGAATTTTAAATTCATGTAGTATTTTATACGTAAATTATATAACAAGAGTAAATCCTAAGATGTGAGGTTTTTATCTTTTGACTTTTGTCCAAACTTAACAGAAAACCAATTACAAAATACAAAAAGCAAATATCAAACAAAAAATGCCAAAATAAAATATGGTTATATAGTCAAATGAAAACAATAATATAAGATTTAAATTCATTTTCAAAGCGACCAATTCTTCATTTTATTCTAAATATCTGCACAGAGACTAAAGACCTGACAGACTTAAGTATAAACCTCCCTTAAGGAAAATCTTATTCATCTACTTTTCTAACTTGATTGAATCTTTACCTGGAGATAATTTCTAGAAATAGGTACTCATAATAAGTGAGTAACTACCTTTGATTAATTACTTTGTAAAAATAATCATATTAAGAATATTTTTTTCTTTATTACAATTTATATAACATGAGCAATAAGTTAGTCAAGGTATTATAACGGATAAAGTTATTTGACATAGAAGGTAAACAAAAGGACAACATAGATCTGACAATTCAGCTGAACGTTGAAGTATATCAGAAGTGATTGATTTGGCATCCCTGTGTATACATAAATAATTGATGCAAATTCACTTCGACCTACAAGATATTAACTAGTAACTAAAAGCTCACAAAGATGCTTCTTTTTCTTTCTTTCTCCCTGTACCCCTCAGTTCTGGGGACCAAATCCAGGGCCTAGTACATGTTAGGCAAATACTCTTTATCACTGAGCTATATCCCCAACCTTGGATGTTCTTAAAAAGAAGCCCCAGTGATAAGTCACCTGAAATCAGGTTCTTAGTGACTGTTCAGAGAAGGAAAGGCACTGAGCTTCTCTGAGCCCACTTTCTTCATCTGTAAACACATTTTTTTCTCTCTCTCCTTATGAAGTAAAGCACTTAGAACAGTATCTGACGCTAAGTACTGTCTAAATTTGCTATTGCTCCCAACATCCACACAAAAGGAGTTCTGTAAGATAGAGGAAAAATCCACTTGATAGTCTCTCTTAGAAGTTTGTAACTCATTAGAATAATAAAAGATCTGAGATTAAAATATTAAAGGTTTCTGTAACAAAGAAAACTGTTTGAATTTATTTAAGCCAGCATACCTAGAAATTATTGAAGCAGCTTCTTACAATGAATAAATACTAATCTCCTACAGCTTAAACATGTTTATTGATCTGTCAAAACAAGCCTAAGAAGTTATTCTAGCCTTTTCATCATTAATCAAGCCTTATTTATGTGTTGAGTAACTATCTGGGCAAAGACAGACCAAAGAAATAAAATCATGAAGGAAAAATCAAACAAGCAAGAAAAGCCAGAGCAATGATAAAGTAGAAATAATTAACCATGGGAAAAAATAAATAGAAGGAAACGAAAAGGAAAATATAAAATGTGGAAGATATTTTAAAAGAAAAAGTACTCATGCCCACCAATCATTAGTAGTTTCAGATGATACCTCTGAGTCCATTCTGTACAGAAGCCTGTAAGATTCCAGAACCTCTTACAAGATTTCTGGACATAACTGACCCTTTCTAAAACCCATCATTTTATAAAATTGATACTCTTTCGTGGAGGTATTATTTTGGGAGATGAGCAGAATTTTATTTTGCTTTTGTTTTTATAAAAAATTATTTGTTCTTTATGTGGCAGGGTATTGTTTATTTTTAAAAAGCTTCTAATTTATATTTAGGTGATTAAATATATAATTGTTGCTTACATGTGAAACCCTAAGTATTACTTCTTTGTATAAAACTTATCCAAATAGTGATATTTACTCAGAGACTAATGCCATTCTCATGTACAGAACCTAAAGCTATTAACACTCCAGCTTTACTTAATACCTAAATCCAGCAGTTCAACTGAACTCATTTAAATCTCTGCATTAATATGGTGACACTTTTCATCTAAAATTTTGAATTTTGTTAGTCTTAAATATATATTTCTTTGTGGAATAGACTTTTCCAAACTGATTATAATGGTTATGTACATTTTTTCTCAGAATACAAAAAGTTCTATAAATCTATAACTGCTATTTTGATAAAAGAACTAAACTATCAAGCAACTTTAAGGTAAATTTTGGCAATATTTTTTAAATTGAAGTTTTTTTCATATTATCATAAGAGGAAGCCTATGATAAAAATTAATTTTAATGGTACATTATAGAAGCATTATTTCCTAGGAAATCAAAGAACTCTGAGAAGCTTTCCAAGGCTAATTTGTATTTACAAAATATAAAGCTCATTGTTAATTAATTAGGCTTGAAAATGTGTGTAATTGTTTGTAATTCCTTATCAATTTCTACATAAATCTTTATATTTAATATATATCATTTAAGCTCAGCATCATTTAGTCTAAGATCTATTAAATAGATCAAAAACTTTTCATCTACATCTATGTCCTCTATAAGTCTATTAATTACCTTTTGATGAATAACCAAAATGCATGTTTGGTTTTCATAAAGGAAACATTTTTGGTAAAGGAAACATTAAATCTATATTTTTATATTTCAGTTGATTGGGAAGAAAAAAGAAAGAGCAACATAATCTGTTTTCACATGGTTTTTGTGTGAATGTAAAACCACCCTGTGCCTACACAATGACTTCATTCCCAAGCCCCAGAAATGTGATATTCTTCTCCAGCATAAGCATTTATCATTCACTTACAAAGAACTCAGTATTTAAAAACATATAAATACAATGGAAAAGCACTGAATTGACACTTATGATAAAATGCATTTGATTAAGACTTAATAAAGCACTGTGTATAGTACTAGTGAATAATGCATTGCCAGATAAAGTTGGACACAAAGCAAATACAGTGTCAAAGCTAATCTCGCTGGGCATTATTCAGCCATATTACTTTCTTTATTACTAGATTAAAAAATTCATATTGTGTTTCAGCAGCTTTTTTATTATTTCAACACATAACACAAGTGCTCTTTGGAAAAGACCACCTAATTCCTAAAAGAACTACTGTGGTACAGTAGGAAACCACAGAGGACCTGGCATGGGTCTTAGTGACGTGGGTTCCCATTATTACAGTTAACAATGTGGTTTGGTTTAAAGCATTAGTTTTCAGAAGCTATTTTTTTTAAATGCCTGCTATATTTCTCTTTCCCTTCAGAAGGTACTAAACCAGAAAATCAGTAAACAACATTTCCTAACTCTTTTTGTAGAAATATAGTTAAGGAAAAGAAGATAATTTTTTTCATTTATCTGGATCTTAACTCTTTTCTGTCTGATAATACTTTTACTTTAATTATATTTTAAAGCTTGATTTTTTTTTCAAGTTTTGGCCATCTGTTTTATATATACATTAGTCTCTTTATTCAGATTCACTCAAAATAGAACTCAGGACAGCTAGATTTTGGGGGAGAGGTTTATAACCATAGAAAGGAGGCAATGCAACAGAGAGGAGAAGATAAACAATGTACGATATGTTAGCAGAAATTAATACCCAGTGCAGCTTAACTGCATTGGGTATCTCTGAGATTCAGTGTTATCTCACCCAAGAAGGAAAGGAATTCAGGCATTTCTACCTAAGGATGCTACAAATGGGGAGAGAGGTGAGGGAAGAAGGAGAATCAGTGATTGTATCCTTTTTTTCTTGGCTGCTATGTTATCTCTAAGCAGACTCCAGTGGTCAGAGAAAGCCTTAGGTTAAGAAATGCACATAATGGAGTGGGGAAGCCAGCTACTAACTTGGCAATAATAAGGTCCAAAGGTATTCAGGGCACAAAGGACATCTTCTGTAATCTTGATCTAAATAGGCTTTTTGTTCCAAAGACATTTTGTCTCTAATATGCACTTTAACCCACTACTTACTCTAGTGCATAGGCTTTTTCCATGTTCCTTAGTCTCTTAGAGACTCATCTATTTCTTTAATATCCCAAGGGCATGCATGGTGTTTCAGAATTTCCCAGTCATCACCAAAATTTCAACAGTTGTCTCCTTCAGCCCTACCCATAGATATAATTCTGCCTCTTGTCTTCTTCTGCCAGAGGGACTTAATTCTTAAAATTAAAGCTATCAGTAATATGGATGTGCCATATTTATGTGTCTCATAAATAGGCTGATTACAAGCAATTGATTTAGAGAATACCTTTTGTTCTTGTAAGCAGTGAGAGAGGTAGATGAAAAGGGCTCTGCATAAACAACAGATGAGGGTGTTGGGTTGGTTTCTTGAATATAAGAGAAAATGATCATTATCTTTGGGAAAGATAACTCATATCAAGCAAGATAACTCATATATACGTGGAGGTAGTTTGCATCCAGTATTCAGTATTAAGAACCTACTCCGTGTCACTTAACCTTAAGTCTATCACCATCACTACTGAACAATTCATGCCTGGTATTAAACAACATTTATGGGGAGTCATAATTTTCAACTAACTTCCCACACTAGGTCTCAGCAGATCAATCCAAACCAGAATGGAGTCTCCTGGGGTAAATACCACCCAATCCAAAGGAACCAATTTAAAGAAGAAACAAATGAACAAAAAGAGACTGCAGTCAACCAGAGTCAGTGGAATAATGAAGTCTCCCCTGTTTTAACCATATAATAAAAGTAGTTTTGAAACAATAAATCCACTGTTTGTCCCCTATTTATGCTTCCGTCAGCCCTTTTCTGTCTATAAAGCCAAACTCCTCTGCTCAGTTCTTGGGAACAATCACGCTATTTTACAGAATGAGGTGCTGTTTGATTCTAGAATCAAAAATAAAAGCCAATTAGATTTCTAAGTTTGTGGCATTTTTTCCTTGGTATTTCATTTCATACAGGCTTATTTGCCTATCTAAATTCATATTACATGGGTAGCAATATATTCCTCCTATATCAGGTCAACATACATTTAGAGAATTTATAAGTAAATGCCATTACCTAGTTATTCTCTAGTTTCTCCACCTGTTCAATCAGATCCTGTATTTTTTTTTAAATATTAAAAGTCAGTAAACTCTGTTTAAACTTCCTCTGGCAGTGGATCCTGAGTGAGCCAATCACCAGTGGTTTACACTGCTATTTCATGTGGCCACATAATTTTTCAACTATTCACAGCTCTGGTCAAGAGAACTCCTACATCCCTGAAGGCAAGAACTTTGCAAGACCCATTCTTCTTGTCCCTCAAGATGTTTGTGAAATTGAGTCACTGAGACTTCCTTACCTGAATCCTGGAAGATCTTCTAAGTCTCACAATGCCAATAAAAACATGAGAACTTGTCATGAGCAAGCTGTGCAGTAAAAGAATTTAGTGAACACCTGAGAAGGAGGGATGACCAGTAGCATGGCAGTTCTTCTCAAGAACCGAGGAGGAAAAGCATAAAGGAGTGGACACCAAAGTCACATATAATGTTGGAGCAATGGAGGCCAAAGAGACCTCTACCTTAGGTCAAGGCATAGAACACATGATTCTAGACACAAGAGAGTATATTTTATTCGAAGTATTAGAATCACAACTTTTTTTTAAAGTGACATGCTGAGGTTTCATCATTAGCTACACAGAGGCCAAATCTCAGTTTTTGGCACATTTCCCTTCCAAAATTTGGTATATTTAGTGCTGTTGAATTTTCTCAATTATACTTGGCAATGCTTGTCAATCAGTTGCTCATTTTCCGCTTTAAAACCTTTCTTCTGCCTGCGTGGTAATAAAGAACCCTTTTACCCATCCCTCTAGCTAAGAACCTCTAAATGATCCTTAATTAGAATGAAGGTTTATAGGAGCACTAAGAGATAATATGGCCAAATTTCACAAGAATTGTTAGATTACACCTTGTGTTTCCTATCCGAGGCCTCTAAGTCAATACTTACAGAGTGACAGATCTCTGTAAGTCATTGCATCTAAGCTAATGCATGATTATCCCCCTCAACCAAATTACAACTATTATGCTTGTTAATGTTTGTGCCAATAACCATTGTCTACTGGAGGAAGGAAAAAAAACTGCCTTGCTCTACTTCATGAGCATGAACAGTCACTTATAGCAATGTGTTTATTTTTAACTCACAAAAGTAACACATGAATAATCATTGTAAAAAACAAAACAAAAACAACACATACATACAAGCCAGGCACAGTGGCACATGCTTGTAATCTCAGCAGCTTGGGAAGTTGAGGCAGGAGGGTCAGAAGTTCAAGGCCAGTCTCAGCAACTTAGTGAGGCCCTAAGCCACTCAGAGATAGCCTGTTTTTAAATAATAATTAAAAAAAAATACAAAAAAGGGCTGGGGATGTGGCTGTGTGGATGAGTGCCCCTGGGTTCAATCCCCAGTACCAAAATAAAGAAAACAAAACAAAAACATACACACATTAAGATAGAAATGTGTACAAGAAAAATTTAAGCTTCTCCTTGACCCTCTTTCCCCTGTCTCTGCAAGACATTCAGAATTGACAGTTTGCTATGAGCCTTTCAGAGCTATACTACTCATGCAGACAGAGATTGCATCTAATCTAAATCTTGTCTTTATTATAAGTTACAAAGTTACTTAAGCAACAAAGTTCCAAGGTTATCATAAAACAAATTATGACACTGTGAAATCAAAGATATTTAATGAAAAAAATAAATTATCTCTCTTCAACTGTCCTCCAGAGCCAGCGTTCCCACATAAATTATTTGTATTTTCTTATTTTATCTTCTCACAGTTTCTTTCTTGTTCATAGATTCATAGATATGGAAGTATATATAATCAGGATATGATTTTTTTTACAAATATGAAATAACATCCCCATGTATCTCAGTAACTTAATCTTCCTTTAACCAATACATATACACACAGTATAATTAAAAATAATATTAGTGCATAAACATAAATATACTGTACATGTTATGGTTTGGATGTAAGGTATCCCCCAAATACTCATGTATGAGACAATGCAAGAAGGTTTAGAGGAGAAATGATTGGATTATGATAGCCGTAACCCAGTAGGTAAATTAATCTCCTGATGGGGATTAAATGAGTGGTAACTGAAGGCAGGTAGGGTAGGGGTGGAGGAGGTGGGTCATTGGAGATGTTTGGGGTATATATTTTGTATCTGATAAGTGGAATCCTCTCCTCTTCCTGATCATAATGTGAGCTGCTTCCTTCTATCACACTCCTTGTCCCTGATATAAGGCCTTACTTCAAACTCTGAGAAATGAAACTTCTATGGATTGAGACCTCTCAAACTGTGAGCCCCCAAATAAACTTTTCCTCTTCTAAAATTGCTCTTAAAAAACAAATAAATAAATAAATAAATAAAAATAAAAAATAAAATTGCTCTTGTCAGATCTTGTAGTCACAATAGGAAAAAAAAAAGCTGATCAAAACAGTATGTATTTTAAATAGGTATCCTTTCAAATCAATAGACACCAATCTCATTGTCTTGAATAGCTTTATCATAATCTATAGGATGACCATAACTGACTTAACCATTTTCTTACTGAAATATGTTCAGATTATTTATGTGGTCAAAAGAAGAACCCCTGGATTTTAATCTTTATGTATCGTAGCCTAATTTAAGTAGGGTAAATTCTCTAAAGTATTAATGGGTATATCAATTGTTTAATTTTACTAAGTATTTTCTGATTACTCTGCAAATTTTTGAAACAAAAATTTTCCCTCAAAAAATGCCCATTTCTCTACATCCTATTCCTATATAAAATGAATATTTTCTTACTCAATCTCTGTATAAAAAGTAAAATTGACTAATCTATTTTTATGTTTATTGATCATTTAGGATTTATTCCACAACATTTTACCCAAATAAGATCCTTTGCTCAAATATGATAAGACAAATTGTTCCTTTTCTCCAGCCATTCTCTTTTTTAGTGTTTTCTTAGATATCTGAGGTATTTACAAACCTCCCTACATAAATTTAATTCTGTTAATTCAATAGATTCAACAGATCAGCACTTTGTTATGGTTTGTATTTGTCTCCTAGAAAATTCATGTTGGAATTTAACTCCCATAGTAGTGATAGTAAAATGTAGGAATTTTGGGGGAAGTGATTAAATTATAATGATGCTATTCTCATGAGTGGATTAGTGCCTTATTAAAGGGATGAGGAGAAGAGGAGCAGCGGCCTGCTGAGAGGCAGAGCCGCCCCCTCCCCCTGTGCCGGCAAGGTAGAGGGAACTGTGACCACCCACAGAACAGGCCCAGCGGCCTGCTGAGGGGCAGAGCCGCCCCCCCACCCC
>NW_026000026.1:39636842-39669273 GCF_001458135.2 Marmota marmota marmota | reverse complement strand
GTTATACAAAAGTACATACAAGAGGAAGTGAGGGGAAAGGGAAAAATAATACAAGGGGGACAAATGAATGTCAGTAGAGGGGGCAGAGAGAGAAGAGGGGAGGGGAGGGGGGATAGTAGAGGATAGGAAAGGCAGCAGAACACAACAGACACTAGTATGGCAATATGTAAATCAATGGATGTGTAACTGATGTGATTCTGCAATCTGTATATGGGGTAAAAATGGGAGCTCATAACCCACTTGCATCAAAGTGTGAAATATGATATATCAAGAACTATGTAATGTTTTGAACAGCCAACAATAAAAAATTAAAAAAAAAAAAGACCTCAAGCTTCATGAGGGGAAAAAAAAAAAAAGGATGAGGAAACTGTCATAGACCTACTTTATCTTTCTGCTTTGTTCTTCTGCTAAGTGAGGATATAGGGTTTGTTCACTCTTAAGGATAGGATAACAAGGCACCATCTTGGAAGGAGAGAGAGACTGGACCCTCTCCAGATACCAAACCTGCTGGCATTAGTTGTAGACTAAGACTCCAGAACTCTGACAAGTAAATTTCCATTGATTGTAAATTAACCATTCTATGGCACTGTATCATAGCAGAACAAATGGACTCAGACATATTGTCAATATAGAAATAACTGCCTGAATGTAATAAATAGTTAGTAGTAGATAGAAAATAGAAGGAAAGAACAATAATTTAAGTTGACTGACTTTCCCTATTTATACTATCAAAGAGTAATAAATTCTTTAAAAATTATCTTCAAAGTTATTGATATCCAAGGCCAGGAGAGTGCTATGTCTATGTTTTTGTTATTCTATGCCCCTTGAATTTCCACATCACTAATCTTAAAGATCCTTATGTGTGCTATATAAAATCATGAGTATTGTGTCCTTTAATTACCTCAATAGTTTATGAAGAAGGCTGAGATTATTAAACCAATATTATTGATGATGAAATCGAGGCTTATCAGAATTGTTAAGTTACTTGCCCAAAGAATACAACTAGTTTGTGGAAGAGTGAGAAGTAAAACTTGACTCTGTCACTTCTCTCTCATTTCACCCTCTCCAGATTCTCTACAATATATTACATTTGCTTGCTGTATATTTAACACTCACTGGAGCAATCAAGTTTTAGTAAATAGACTAAACTGTAGGTACCCGGGAGAATCAAAATCATGATCATTGGATCAGTTGATATCCAAACATAATCTGATCTGCCGCAGTCTGGCTGGGCACAAAATCACGAGCCACTCAAGCAGGAACAAACTTTATTTCTGAAACTCCCGCCAATGCCAGGCACGCTCCCGGGAAATATGCCGAACCCCACGCCATGCGGCTCCTCCCGGGACACACTACTCCAACAGGAAATCCCTCCTCCGGAAATCCCTCCTACCGCACTTCCCCAACCAATGGGAACTCTCCTGGAGTTCAGGAAGAGCTCCAAAGTAGCAGGCCTAGGCAGACAGCAGGGGTCTAATCTCCAATTGAATGCGCATCTTAACATAATCATTATCATCTCAATGGCTTGCTGGGGTCACCTTTCAACCAAAAATGCCATGAGTCATTCCTACTTGGCTATGGCTCTCAGCACTGATCAGATTAACATTCTGAATATTTAGGGTAATCCTTCTTTGTCAGGAGCCACTCTGGAAATACACGCCCATAAGTCCTGAGCAAGAGATACTGAACAATTATTGCACCCTGCAATAACTTGGGTTTTACCATCACTGGGATAATGAGGCGTGGCTCCAGGAGTAGGCGTCACTGGGCAGGGTTGAGTTACACTCACTAGATCCTTTGTAGTCCTACCCCTTGCCTCATTTGAATGGCTTCTCCCCAGCAAAACCGGGTTTGAGGCTTGCTCTTTCTCTTTCTTGCCTGCCTTGCCTCCTTTGTGGGAGCTGTGTCAGAGGAGCCGTCATAGAACCCAAAGAAAAAGATATTTCTCTGTCTCTGTGTGATTATTTTGTGTCAGCCCAGTTCACCTGGAGTAACCCTGACAGATTTAGGAGTGTCATGGCACATCATTACCCTCCAGAACTGTTCTCCTTAGGGATTGGGGTCAGGATAAGGAGAGACTCCAGTCCTCGGATGAAGTCTCTTTCATTATTCTAATATTCTCTTTTTTCCAATGTGGTTGATAAATCACTGCTCTCCTATGAAAAGAGATGGACAGGAGTTTTATCCCAGACAAAATGTTTTTCATATAATCTGGCAAATGGTATATAAATATCAAACAAACTAAAAAACAAACAACAAAAACCAGCTATAGATAGTATTTCATGAATTTTAGGCAATTTAACATACTCTGCCTTGTAGTATATTAACTAGGTAGTTTTCTTTCTTGCCATTCCCTAAAACAGTGGTTCTCACATGTTAACATGTATCAGAATCATCTGGAGGACTTGTTAAGACATGGATTACAGGACTCCTCCCCTCCTACACACACATAATTTCTGGACTCAGTAGATCTAGGCAGGTGTGTCCTGAGAATTTATTTGTTAGGTGTCATGTTCTTGATGCTAATGTTCTGAGGACCAGATGTTGCACATTATGCATCCCTTCAAGAGAAAAGTCACTTGTGGGGAGGGAGTGTGTGAATAGGTGGGTTATTCACCTCTGAATTATGCAATATCCAATATAATGCTTTGACTATATTATTGACTTAGGACTTCCTTTGGAATCATGTGAGTGGTGTGGATTTTGCAGGATTATAATGTGCTGAAAAGTTGTGATACACGTGAACCAAAGGGATCAACTAAAAGAATATCACATTCTCAAACAATAAACCTGAAGACCATAATCCGAGCAATCCATAGAATGTAAAAAGAAGTTGCTAGGAGAAGAATGTGTCATTCATTCATTTCAGTTTTAAGAGTCAATATGTGCAAACTCACTAAGGGATATGTTACTATTTTTTTAGCTCTGTAACAATGGTCCATCCTTGTGCTCTGACTATAGCCCTTGCTGCTCTGCTACTGAGGCTTGCTTGCTAACTTTATTTATTTTCTTTCTGAGCCTTAATTTAAAAGGGACATGTTTTCTGTTTCTCTTCACCCTCTCTTCCTCCCTAACCTCAGGAGAAATAGGATTACCTTTTTTTCCATTCTAGGCCAGTCATCCTCTTTGAGCACATACCCACCAAAGGAAGTAAGTAATTCAGACTTCAGGGATGACACCAAGGAGATCTAAGAAATGCCTATTTCTCAAATTAACAAGTGAATCACAATCCGACATCCCCACAGGGAACACCTGGAATGAAACCCCCTGCTTAAAAAAACCCTCTGTTCTCTCAGATGGGCAGAATCACAGCCTCTGGGACAGGAGTCCCCTGTGCTTCTCCTAAAGCAATAAAAATTTTTCCTTTTTCCCAAAACCAAGTTATTGGATTGGCATGGGGGCAAGGACTGAGTTTTTGGTCACATCCCTTAAATGGATATTTTCCTAAAGACACTGTAGTTCCCCATTTCATATATTCTCATCCTATCTACACTCAATGTCCCTTCATGAGTTAAATGAATTATTTATATTTTCACTGTTGAGTTGTAAGAGTTATGTACATTTTCTAGATATAAGTCCCTTGTCAGACATGAGATTAGGAAATACTTTCTGCAATTCTGTAGACTAGCTTTTCACTTTTTAACTGTGTCCTTAGAAGCATAAATTTTTAAATGTTGATGACATTCAATTTGTTTTCTCTTTTATTGCATGTGTTTTTGTTTCATCTCTAAAAAACCAGTGCCTTAATGCAAGTTCATGAAATTTATCCTGTATTTTCTTCTAGTCAGAGTTTTATAGTTTTTACTCTTACATTTAAGTCTTTAATCCATTATGAGTTACTGCACACATTAGGAGGTGTGAAATAGGGGACTTTAATTTCCCTCTTTTCTTATGGATATCCAGGGATTCCCAAAACCATCTGTTGAAAAGACAAAATTCTTTTGTCTTTTTCTACTAAACTGTCTAGCACTCTTGTTGAAAAGTGATTGGTCATAAGAATAAAGGGTTTAGCTGGGGACTCTCAATTCTATTACATTGATCTATATTTCTATTCTCATATTAGTGTTACCGCTGTTGACCAGTGACGAGTCCTTGCTTCCCCAGTGTTGAAGAATAACACCAAAGAAGCACGCCGAGGCAAGGTCAGAGTAGAAATTAGAAGTTTATTAAATGACAGCAGAAAAGACTTCTCCCGGAGGAAGAAGGGGACCCAAGAGGTGGAATCCGTGCAAGTGCGGTTGTCTCCCTTTTTTATAGTTTTGGTGATGGAATGTAGGTTGGAAGGGTTGGGACACAGGTGGGCCAAACAAGTAATCTGGGCAGGAAGGACTTCATTATCACTTCTTTGGGTTGGGCTATCTCCAAATCTGTTGGGGGCTGTTCATTAACATTTTTGGGGGGGACTTTGGCCTAGGGCCTTTCTGGGACTTCATTAACATTCCATGAGTTGTCCTGTGTTTCCCGGAATCTTTGTCAGCA
This sequence comes from Marmota marmota marmota, assembly GCF_001458135.2. NCBI lineage: Eukaryota > Metazoa > Chordata > Mammalia > Rodentia > Sciuridae > Marmota > Marmota marmota. Next base: position 39,664,794 of record NW_026000026.1, on the reverse strand, counting down.
TGGCTTCCATTTTAGATTTCACTTGGGGTTAGACCCGATTTACCTAACTACACTGACTACCTCATTTTAAATCTGGCTTCATTAGTACCACACTGTCTTGCTGACTATGAGATCAAGAAGTGTATCCTCCAACTTGTTCTTTTTCAAGATTGTTTTTGTTATTCTATGCCCCTTGAATTTCCACATGAATTTTAGGACCAGCTTGTCAATTTTTGGAAAGCCGGCAGGATTTTGATAGGTATTGCAGTGAAGACTGATGACTTTCTTTCTTTATTTTTTTTTTAATATAATATTCCAAGTCAGCCCTGTTTGGGGCAGACACTTTTGTTCAAGAAATGGTCAAATTTAATTTTGTCTCAAATTTAATTCAAATATTCTTTGGTAAAGAAGGATTGAAAGTATATTTAAAACGTATATTTAAAAGAAAGAAAAACATTTTTTCCTGCTTATATAAGTATGCCTGATATCAATAATAGAGAAAAAATAAAGCTAAGAAAAGTCATAATAATCAATAACTCTTATCCTAAATAATTAATCATTATTAGAGTTGGGTAGAATTTTTTTTCCATCTTCTGGATTAGTCAACTTTTGTTTTGATAACAAATTGAAAATTCCAAAATTCAGGGGTTTCTAAAATAAAAACATTTATTTCTTACTTTCTATGTTGGTGACTATGAGTTTGCTGTGACTCTGCTCCATGTATTTTCCAGAACCTGGGCCTGTATAGCAGCCATCAGATGGATATAATGATCTCATGATAAGAGGAAAGGCAAGAGTGCTAGTGGGAAACTTGGTTCTGCAGATTTCTGCTTGGATGCAGTATCCATCATGTCTGTTCCTATTCCATCAACCAGACCAAAGTAAGTCATGTGGCCAAGCCTGTTCATAGGGTTTTTTAATTGTAGTACTGCCAGTCATATGGCAATGGGTGGGGATGTGGATGCTGTGGTTGAAAGTGGTTTCAGTGTTGTTTCCCAAGGGTTAATGTGGTAGAAGCTTGGTCCCTGGCAGGGTGACATTGAGAAGTGGTATGGAACATTTAAGAGATGGGATCAGGAGAAAAGTCATTGGGTGTGTTGCCTTCAGAAGAGATTAACATAGTTTTTGTGGGATTAGTTCCCCTGAGAGAGTCCTTACAGAAAAAGAGTGAGCCTGACCCCTGAACTGTTTTTCGCTTTCTGTTTCACTATGAAATCTGTCTTTCTCACAACTGCTTCTGCTGTGATGCCATTTCTCATGATGAGATGAGGACAAGGAAGCCCTCACCAGAGGCTGAATCCATGTGGCCACCCAATTTGGATCATTTTAGAAAATTGTGAGTTACATAAACTGAGCAAACATTTTTCTTTTAAAATTCACCTAGACTCAGACATTTTATTATAGTAACAGAAAACAGACTAATACAATCTTCTTATAAGAAAATGGGAGACAAATTATTGGAAACAAACATGCAGTGTCCCATTCCTTTCTTGGATGAATGGGTTATTTTGGAATATTGCAGACTGTTTCCTCAGTATTTACATTTATTTAAAATTATCTCAGAAATTCTCCTGGACACACAGAATTTTTTCTCTAAAACTTGAGCAATTTTATACTCAAAATAACTTTCTTTTAATCTATGCTTATAATTAGTATAAATTCTAAGATTTTTAATCATCATATGGGACTATTATTGTGTATATTAAACTATTTCAGTTTGTAATAGTACTTGTAAAAGAGAATACCCAAATGCCACATTCTAGAAATAAAGAGAAACAATAAGTGAATTCAAACCTAATCATACCACGTATGTGAGTGACAAGCAAGGGCTTTATTGACATGATCTTAATGATTTTTGCTTTTCCGGTCCAATTCATGTTGGGGTTCAAATGGATAAAATCAGAGGAAATACAATTTTTTATATCTGGTGGTCTATAACTGAATAATCAAAGGACAAATATGGAATAAAACTAATAGGTTGGCTGCTATTACTGCCATAAACATACAGTGAGACTCTTCCTCTGGCTGCTAATGATGTATGATTTCCTTTAACAGCAACAACATAAAAACGATTGCCTAGCGCACATGCCCTTATTAACCGTGGCATTTTCTTTTGCTACAAGCTGTTTCTCTAATAACAAACATCTGCATTTTATAGACCAGCCTAGAATTTTCTAAGAAAATTAAATGAAGACTACATTCTTGCTGACATAGATGAACAGAAAAACTGATTATAACCCCTATTAAAAGACACAGGGAGAGAAAGAATACAAGCATACAAACTGCCAGTTGATAAGATGCAGATTTACCAGGCAAAGATGTGGCAAATAGACAATCCTTTAAGAGAAAAATATAATTTACTTTTCGGATGAATTATATTTGCTTAAAAACTGATGGCACAGTTGTGTAGTCCTTTATTTGAAGGAGAACATATGGAATGGTTGGTTTTAAAGTAGAAAACAGGGTATGTGTCAGCTTGGTTAAGATGAAGCTGTTTGGCAGAATCCCTTTTTGGCATGATTCTGGGCGAAGAGTTAGCAGCTCAGAGATCCATGCAGCTTGGATGGTGGACATGAAGGAGCAGTCATTACACCCCAAAGGTTGGCCTTGTTGGGTGGGGTGATACACATTCAGTTTCCAGCTTGATCTCACTCTCCCTGCTGTGTTTACAGGTCCTCTTTTCCCAACTGCTGGCCCAAGCCATCAACAAGTCCAGCTCTAACCATCAAACAAAAAGGCAACAGCCTCTCATAGACAATAGCTCCCCTTTGCAGTTGCATTCTGACAGCTGGACATGTCTGGCTTGCACTAGTCTTTGGAAAGCTCTGGAGTATCGACATACATCTCATACATAGAGATATCTATAGGAAGGGCTGAATTTTTTCTGATAGTGCAACTCTCTTGGACCCTAATTTGCCCAGCTTTCTCATATTTTTTTTGTCTTAGAATCAACTCCTTATTCTATAATTCACATAGCCATTTGTTTCCCAGAGTGAACCCTGAGTTATACTAACTGACACCAGAGTTGCAAGAGATTTTAGAAATTTTCAAGAATTACTTTCTAGTACCAGGGTGGCCCAGCGGGAGAGGTAAGTGTTTTGAATCACAGGTTGATAACAACTTGACCACAAAAATTGGTGCCGCTCTTTCATTGCTTTCTCGGTATGTTTCACAGTCTTGGTTTCAATCTTCTTCCTCTACTGACTTTCATTAGAGTTTTAACAATATCATTAAAAGTAATGCAGAAAAGCTTCCGTGTGGAGAAGGTGCTCACAAACAACAAGAGTCCCCCTCTCCTCCTATAAATACATTTTTGTCAACTACACAGCCCAAGGACCTCTACAATAGCCTCCCTCCCAGATGGTCATGAAGATATCTGGTTTAATACCTTTAAGGACAAGGATTTCACTAATTTCTGAGAGCAGTCCACTCACTGTTGGCCTGTGAGAGCTCCATGGTGAAAGTTCGTTGTGGAACTGAGCCAGACTTGATCAGCCTCCTTCTATCATCTGTGTGCTAGCTCTCATTTATCTACCTCAGATAGTGAGTCATGTCTGCTGAGAATTTTTTTTGTGTGTGTGTGTGTGTGTTTTGTTTTTTTTAACATGACAGATTTTCAAATTACTAGAGGTAGCTATTATTTTTCTTTTTTTTCTTTGAGAATAAAGACACCCTGTTCTTCCAAGAGTATTAAATGTCATTTCTTTTGTAAAATTACATGCATGTGAGAAGGACAGAGATAGAGACAAACAGAGAAAGAGAGGCAGAGAGACAGAGACAACACTATTGTTCCAACACTAGGCATCATGAAAGGTTACAATATTATGGAATTTTGTTTAAGAGCAAACTTTTTTTTTTTAGTTGTAGTTGAACACAATATTCTATTCTATTCTATTCTATTCTATTCTATTTATTTATTTATGTGGTCTTGAGGATCAAACCCAGTGCCTTGCACATGCTAGGGCAGCACTACACAGATGAGCCACAACTCCAGCCCTGAAGAACAAACTACTGAATAATGCCCAACGGGCTAGTCCTAAAACTTCCCAGTGTTTGCTGACACACAGTTGCTGTTCTCTTACGAGGCATTCACTCTGGATGGCCACCTTCTTATGTCATAAACCCATAAGAAAGTCCATTGGTAGAACTAGAAGACCATTTTGGAGGTTTTTAATGAACAAGATTTTTAGAATGACTTCATAGCCCAATGAGATTCTTTGTCAACTAGACCTCACTCCAGAAAATGTATATGATATGAGATCTTAGGGTGAAAAAATCTTCAGGATTATACCACAATTGGTGGGACATCAGAAATAACATGATTTTATATCTATGGTTAATAGTCTTAGAACCATAAAAGTTTTCTCTTTTATGAGAGAAAGGGAGAAAGAGCTAGAGGATCTGTATTAGATAGGGACAGAGCCAAAGCCAGACTGAGAGAGCTCAAATGTGTAGCCAAAGTTGTTTTTTTTTTTTCCTTCTGAGAAACCAGGGTAATAAAAATACTAATTTTTAAAATGAGAAGTAGGGGAATAGAGACTTTGAGATGAAATTCATAGTTCTTTTGATACATGTTACATTTGTGATGCCTGCCTCATTTCAAAGCAGAAATGTTAAACAGACAGGCATGTGAATCATTCAGAATACAGGAAAAGGTAGGAGCTGGATGTCTTAGCACATAAATCAAATTTAAAATTGTAGGCCTGGTTAACATCATTTAGGGAGCAAGTGCACATAGAGAAGAAAAGAAGTCTTAAAACCAAGCCCTAGAGAACTCCAAGGTTCAAGAGGAACTAGCAAAGAAGAAGAAGAAGAAGTAGCTAATAAAGGAGAAAATAAGAGAGAAGGGTGTCCAAGGTCAAGGAAATAAGGTGTTTCAGACAGAAAGACATGATCATTACATCAAATGCTACTACAATGTGTGCTAAGACAATGTCAGAGAGCTGTTAGATCTGGCAAGATGGAATTCACCAGTGACTTTTTAACAAGTGTGATTTTCATGGACTAGTGAGTTCCAGAATGATTATGAGGAAATAAAGAGAAAACAGAAGACAAGACTTTTGAGAGAAATTTTACTCTCCAGACCTGGGGCAGTAGCTGAAGGGACAACATGGGAGTGAGATTTTTTTTTTTCTGTTTCATTTTGTTTTTGTGATAGGAAATATTAGAGTCAGGTGAAAAGAAAAAAAGTGGAAGAGGTACAGGAAACTCACTGAGTAAGAGAGGGACAAGAATCCTGGGACTCTATATGGGGCAAACATGAATAGTATCCTATAGTTAAAAGATGAAATTGTCTTGTGATGGTATCTGTTTTCTGGGAGAAGTGTTGGGGAAAGCAGATTGGGGTTGAGGTTAATGTTTGAAGAAAGTGTAAAATGGTTGTTGTGGTGATAGGCGAGTGACACAATTGGGGACATGTGGAAAGACTTTCTATCAGGATGAGAGTCCCCTTGAAATCAGGCAGTGTTATGGTTTAGATGTGGTGTCCCCCAAAAGCTCATGTGTGAAATAATGCAAGAAGGGTTGGAAGAGAAATGATTGGGTTGTGGCCTTAACCTAATCTGTGAATTAATCTTTTGATAGGGATTAACAGAGTGGTATCTAAAGTGGTAGGATATGGCTGGAAGAAATGGGAATTGGGGCATGGCTTTGGTGTATATATTTGTATATGGCAAGAACAGTCTCTCTCTCTCTACTTCCTGATCACTGTGATGTGAGCTTTTTCTCCCGCCATGATCTTCAGCTTCACCTCGAGCCCTGAGGAATGGAGTCAGCCTTCTATGGACTAAGACTTCTGAAACCGTGATCCCTCAAATAAACTTTTCCTCCTTACAGTTGTTCTGGTCAGATTCGTACAGTCACAGCAGTGAAAAAGCTGACTAGAACAGGTGGTATGGTTGTGAGCTTTTCCCTAGGCATGCTCAGAGCAGAAAGAAAGGAGGACTTAACTGGCAATGAGTGATTTGACTGAGGGAGTCAAGGGAGTTGAGAGCATGAAAGCTCCATGTTAGGACAGTGAACATCTAGATGAGGATGGATGGCACATACCAGCAGGCTCAAGTGTAGAGATACATAGAGGAATAACACCTTGTTGGATTCACAGAATGAACTGCAAAGACAAGAAATGGGGTCAAAAGAGCAGGATGCATAAAACTGATGATATGGAGCAGGTGCAATTATTGCAGTGGCAACAGCAAGAAGAAAATGGTCAGGTAGAAAATGAGGAGAAGAACAGCACAAGAAGGTCAAGGAAGTCAAGGCTCAGGTGATGGATGGACCATCATTCTTTGATGTAGCCATCAAGAGTCAAAAAAATAGGGGAAAATGACAAGGAAGGAAGGAAGGAAGGAAGGAAGGAAGGAAGGAAGGAAGGAAGGAAGGAAGGAAGGAAGGGCGAAAAAAAAGAAAAAGGAAAAAAAAAACAACAACTAAGGTTTCCCATAGTTGAGAGGAAGCATCCAGGAGGAAAATAGATTAACTCTCTGTGTCATAATCTGAGGACATACAAATAAACATTGTCAAAAGAGTTTGGTTTCTCTCTTCTTAGTAGAAAAACAATGAATAGTTCTAAAATGGCATTTAGAAGAAAGAAGGCAACTTCCTTTCTCTAGGACCTTCGTGGAAGACAAACAGACCCAGTTAAGAAGGGTAAAAGAAGCAGATTCTTCAGGGACAGGTGGGCTTCACTCACAGCAAAAACTGAAGGGCGAGAATGAAGGAAGAGGAGTTACGTACGACTTGTGACCCAAGAGGCCTCAATTGCTCCCAATAGGTCCTGATAATTTCTAGAACAGTTAAGGGAGAACATGCATGGCCTTGAAGGCACTGCCATCTTTAAAAGGTACATACTCTATATCTACATCTCTCAAACATCACTTAACCAATTAAAATTGTATAGAGAAAACAATGAAATAGAATCCTATTGTCACCTACTATCTCTTTTGTCACTTTGAGCAGTCAGTCTTCCTGGGCCTGAATTTCTGCATGTATCTGATAGTAAATAATAATACCTCCCCTTTCATTCCTCCACTCCAGATGCATGATGTGAGTAAAATTGTGTAGGTTGGCAATACCCTGTGAATTGTTAAGAGAAAAGATACCTAAGAAGCTCTAGTAGAAAATTACAGACACCCTAAGGAGAGAAAGTGAAAGACACAAGCTGGAAACCTTAACATAGCTTCTGCTATTTTCTAGAATTCTTCAGTCACTTTAGCTTTTTTCCCAGCTGGCAGACACCAAGTCCCCTGGTTCTTCTCTGCTCCGCCTATTGGATTGATCCCTTTCTTACAGTTCCCCAGGACCCGATAAACTCCCCAAGTTCACTTTTTATGGAGAGTGCTGGAATGTTTCATAATTAGTTTTCTCAAATAAAACCAAAACATATAAACATATAAACAGTGAAAGTTGGAGAGGAAGGATTGGTAGAGCCAAGTTTTCCAGACCTCCTTTCCCTTCATGGAGTCCTGGGTTTACTGAAAACTCCTCCCTTTAGCTCCTGCCCAAGTCAAAGCATCAGAAAAGACTTCAGAGGCCTTATCAACATTTCCAAATGCCCTCACAAGAGCCTCTACTGCAGAGGGCTCCCTGCTAGGTCCCTCTAGTGAGTCCATCTGAAATTCAGTGATAAAAAGAATAATTAAGGGAAAAAACTTTTCAGCTATACTGTTAAGAAATGACATTTATGTATCTGAAACTTAATGTAGGCAAGACCCATAAAAATGCATTGTGAGCCCCCAATCACCTTCTCCAGGATGGCATAGGAATTAATCAAATCAAACCAAGAATAGTGCTTCAACCACTCCAGAGGAAGAAATCAGCCATTCTTGAAGTAAAACATCTTTTTCTTCTATTCATCTAGTTTAAAAAAATAAGTGGCCTACACCAACCATCAGAAAAATGATTTACCACACTACTAATACTAATCCTTTACATTTATACAGTGCTTTACACCTGCAAGAAGCTTTCACATATATTATCTCATTCAGTAGAAGATCCTGGGACTAAAAATATGGTTCTGGAAATGAAATCAGTTTTATCCCAACTTGCGCACACACAGCTATACTGTTTTTCCCTCTCATGTCATGATCTTCAATCATATGATCCTTTACTTGTAGACATGAAACTCACACTATAAAACTATAAAGGAAGTCCATAACTCTTGCTTACTTAACAAGAAAAATAATATAGTCAATTAGGAAATGAAAGTGAATTAAAAACAAAAGAGGGAGTTGAAGAACGTGATTTGTCCTTTGTTAACCTTTTCAGCTAAACAGAGTTTAAGACAATTTAAAGTCTGTTTTGTGTAAATTTCTTAATGCCTTTAATAACTTAATAGCATAATTGTATGCACAATTGCTCCCTATTCTAGAAAACTGCCACAAGACTGAAATCCTTTGTCTCTTCTAAAACACTGTAAACATCGTTAAAATGCCAAAACCTATAAAGCACTTTTATGAAGTAATTTGCAAATTTTATGGACTTAATAAGGCCACAGCAAACTCTATCCTGAACTACAAGATATTGTATTCCCATTCATTTAATTCATTCATTCATCTGATCTGCCATTTATTCATTCATTACTTAACCTCTGTGGAGGTATATGTACCAAGGTCCACATGCTTAAATCCTAAACCCGTGTAGACATCAGGCCAAGAAATATTAAGAAGTAGATTTAGAAATCATAAAGAGAAGTAATGGATTAGATGCCTCTATCTCTACTTTTTAAACTAAAAATGCTAAAGAAGAAATACAGCAAGATATAGAGGAAGAACACAAATGATAAAAAAATATATATATTTTTGAAGTTCTATCCCTTGGAGAGCTCAGTGGAGCTCAATAGGGAGGAAGCATGGTAATACTGCCAAAAGGTAAGTTGCCAAATTAAAAAAAAAAAACAAAAAACAGTTATACTTAGAATTCATGAAAGTATCACACATGTAGAGGTGCAAAATAAGAGAATCTCAATCTGACAGTGGGTACTGAGCATTAAGAATCTTCATACAGTTATCACAATGAATCTCAATATTATGTATAATTATAATGCACTAATAAAAATAAGAATATTCATATCATTTGCTTTAATTCTATACTAACTGAAAAAGTTTTCTAAGAAAATTATCAGAGATTTTGACAAAGATTTAGTGTCAAATTATTTATTACAGTGGTAGTTACGAAGCAAAAAAAAATCTATTCTGTTTAAATATTCAACAATATAGGAATATTTTCACAAATGTACATTTATATAATAGAAAATTATTCATACATTAAAAATTATCAAGAAATCTTAATGGCATTAAGAAATACTGATGACAAAGAAAAACAAAAAGAACACAAGTGAATAATATGTATAGGTGCATACCTGTATACCCAAACTGAAACATTTGAAGGAAATGTCAAAATACTAACCTTGATTATTTCTAAGTGGTAAGATTATAAATGATGGTTATTTTCTTTAGTCATTTAAGTAATTTTCATACTGAACATGTATTGCTTTTACAATCATAGAAAAAGTCATTTCATAATATAATTTTCTTTTAGAACATATGCTATGCCTACAAATTTTTTCCTAAAAGTATCCTTTAATACTTTTTCCAAATAAATGCCTTCCCTTCCTTCCTGAAGAATATCTTTTTTTTCTTCACTACACTATACTGGTCACTGTATCTATTGTCTGCCATGATGGGTCTAAAGAAGTTAAGGCCTCTATTCCCCAACCCTCTTACCAGAGTTGTATTCAGAACGGAGCAGGTTTAAATGAACTTAAGTCAAAAAGACACTAGAAGAAGTTTGCTTTGTGTAACTGGGAAAGTGATGACCTTCATTTTCCCACAAAGGACACAATGCTGTAGCCATCTTGTGATGGAGAAGAACCAGCCTTGTATTGAAGCTCATTAATGTTATCAACAGCAGAGTCAGGTACTCAACCTCTCTGAGAGAATTTTTGAGGAATTGAATGAAATAACTCTGAAGTCTGTCCTAATTTTGATTTAACTGTTCTGAATAATAATTTTCCTTATGTTTAAATCAATTTGAGTTGGAAATTCTGTTATTTGTTGATGAGTACACAATGTAATTTATTCTCTAACATGAAGTGCCTTTAGATTTCTAATCAAATGAAAGAGAGAATACACTTTTTCATAGAATTTACCTTTCATGCTTTATTTTTCATCACATCTGCATGAAAATTAAATGCCCATCAGAAATAGTTTAGTATTTTTCTTGCATACTCTAATCTTTTTTTTTCATAATTTTATCATGAAAATCTTCAAACATACAGAAAAGATGAAAGAATTTCATAATGAACCCACCTAGAGCCCACAATTAAGATTTTATTATGCTTGCTTTAACAAAATCTATCAATCTTCTATCCACTCATGAACTGATTTAGTGTTTTGTGCCAGATTTTCAAGAAACCCTTTCTCCCTCACCCTCACCATCATCAAGAAAAGAATGAACTCAAATTCTACTGATTTAAATGCTATATGTATGGGCATTACCTTTCCATGTAATCATATCTCATTTCCTCTGCTACATACTAAAATTCTCAAGGGAAGGGAAAAGAGATCAACAGGGTAAGACTGTGGGAAGAGTGTGGAGTTTCTAAGCCTTCTCCTGGCATGCCATCCTCTAAGAACCACTGCACGTATAGATATAGAAAAACTTTCCAAACCCTGACATTTGGGAGTTTTATGGAACCCCATTATGTAGGGATGTAATGATGTATTCATTACATTATATTCATTATAGTCATACATTATGCAATGATGCATTCATTATGTAAGCATGATTGATTAAATCACTAGTCACTAGTAATAAACCCAGCATTCAGCTCCTCCTTATCCTTCTCAGAGGTTAAAGGCTGAAGCTGAACCCTCTAATCATGAATTGATCTTTCCTTTGCCCATGCCCATCCTCAAGGTATCTAGAATATACAGGCCTCTAGTCAATTTTTTAGCATAAAAAAGAAACCTTAAATTTTGGAGATACCAAGGATTTTAGGATTTGTATGCCTGGAAACTAGGACAAAGGCCAGATACACATTTCATAGTATTTTAATATATATAATTGAAATGAACTTCAATCACAGTACTATATTGAATTTTGATAATTCTCTGTATTTTCATAATAAAACAAAGACCCAAATTATATTTCAAAGAATTATAAACTATGGACATGCCATTTGTTATAATTTTCAATTTTCCTGGTAATATTTTCTGCATCAAACTCTAAAAGCACATCCATTTTCTTTTTCCTATTAAACTGAACAAGGCACGACACAAGTTTATATGACAAATACGGCCATACCACCCTGAACGCGCCAGATCTCCTCTGACAAATACATTTTTAATGAGGGACATAAACATTAAGTCTTCTAAAAAATCAAGCTTCTAACTTGTTTATTTTTATAGCCTATTTCTATGAATTAAATTTCTCTTTAAAATATTACTTTCTTTGTGAACATCTTCAGGTGAAGAAATGCTGCTAAGAATCTCACATCAGTCCCACTGAATGAACTAAACAAAGCCAGAGCTGAACTTCAGAGTGTAAGAAACTTAAACATAGGATGGAGTAGAAGCTAGCAAATCCCAAAAAACCAAATGCCGAATGTTTTCTTTGATATAAGGAGGCTGATTCATAGTCTGATAGGGAGTGGGAGCATGGGAGGAATAGACGAAATCTAGATAGGACAGAGGGGTTGGAGGGGAAGGGAGGGGACATGGAGTTATTAATGATGGTGGAATGTGTTGATCATTATTATCCAAAGTACAGGTATGAAGACACGAATTGGTGTGAATATACTGTGTATACAACCAGAGATATTAAAAACTGTGTTTTATATGGGTAATAAGAATTGTAATGCATTCCACTGTCATATATAAATAAAAAATAAGTAAAAATAAATTTAAAAAAATAGGATGGGGTGTTGCTATGCATTAATACAATGAAAATAGTGCTTCTTTTTGCTTCCACCATCCTGAAGTTGTTTTCTAAAGCATTTCTTTCCTCCAGGTTATTGTCAAGATATTCAGAAGAAATGTTGTTGTATGTGTGTGTGTTGAAGGGATTCTAAACCTAAAATTATTGTTCAAGTCTTTGGGTTTATAGAAAATTAATGCAGTTTCCTATTTTAGAAGATTATCTTGACTTAAAATCAGCAGACTATAAAATTTTAGGTGGGTGTGTCTAACAGTGAGAATGGTTGGCATATGACATCTTTTACAATTTATATTAGAACTAATACATTTGGTAGTAGTGGGAGACATAATTATAGTCTTGCAAGAGACTGAAAATACGGATTGTTTAAAGTTTATTATCATTTCTCCTTCATGAGTGTCTTAGTTCATTGTTTGCTCTTATACAATACAACAGGCGAGGTAATTTATAATGAGCAAAAAAAAAATTCTCATAGTTTTGGAGGCTAGGAAGTACTATATTTTTGGATGGCTTCTGGCAAAGTATCTCACATCAGCCCATGGTAGAACAGTAAAGGACTAAGAGACAGAAAGAGGAAGCAAGAGAAAGCACCTGTGAGAGGAAGCAAATCCACTCCCATGACATCTAACATTCTCCTATTCATTAGTATAAGATTCCTACTCACTTTTCTGCCATATCTAAATTCAGTAGACTGCCTTTTCTGATGTATAACAAAAACCTCTTTGTTATAATCTAAAACTTAAATGTGTAGTTAGGTGGAGACATTTTAAGTTACAAAACCATATGACTAAAACATGGCCATTTTGAGCTCTTCTATCTGTACAATGTACTTCAACATTTGGGCAGGGATGCAGACTCTACTACCTGTGTCATAAATCCCAACTACCTTCCTTTGTCCTCAGGCTTCTGATCATAATGTGTATAGTATCTTAAGAGATCCAATTATAATTGTAACCCTTCTCTTTGCCCTCCCCAGTTTTAAATTTGCCAATTGCACAAATTGTAAGCCTGAATTCCTTCTATCAGAGCAAGGGGCAGTGCTGTGTTAGTGATAAAGGCAGGTGGATTGCTCATCTAAGTGTGCTTGCTCACCAATTTCCTTTGGTAATGTACCCTTCTGCAGAAGTAAAGTCTGCCTTGCTGAGCTACTTCCAAAAATGTCTGATTCTTCAAGGTACCCCATTATTTCTAACAATGAGAACACTGACCAGTGAAGTAAACATTTTCCATTAGGCCCCACTTTCCAATACCACTGTGGTGGTGATCAAGTTCCCAACCCATGAACTTTGGGCACACATTCAAACCATTAATGAGGTTTATTGTTTGGGAGGGGAGATAGTCAAATTTCAAACACAAATGTTTAATCTTAAATAAAACATCCAGGCAAAATGGCATACACTTTTCCCAGACTCCATATTATATACAAAAAACAGAAATGAAAACAAAAACATGCTATACTGAGGAATAACCTGATGAAAGAAGAGAAGAGGAAAAGAAATAATAGGACAATAACCTAAACCATAGTCTTCCTTAGAAAAACCATTTCTCCACAAGCCCACACTTGGGAAGAAGCCCAGGATACTAAACTATAGACAGAAAAATATTTTTTTCTATCCTTAAGAACTGTCAGGACAAGTTTTATTCATCAGGATAACCCAAAGGTAAAATATTTCTATCTTTGCCATCATCAGTTATTGGCCTCCACCATGTGGATCATTCCATGAAAAATGAATCATCTCATCTGTTTTTAAGTGTATTAACTATATAAGGATAACTCCAATTCAAACCTTTTTTTAATATAGCAGGCTAATCCTAAACTTTATAAAAGACACTGCAGATCTTCTTCTAATAAGCTATTAAAATAGTTTAATCTATGATTATTTTTTAATAAATGAATAACCGAAAAATTGAGCACCCTAATTTTTTTGTAACAAAGAATACAGATATTCTTCAAAAGGACTATTATTATATTCATTTCCACATATATGGGAATGCTGAGATGTTATATTCACAATTTAAGTACTATCAGTTAAAGTAGAAAATATTTTCTTGGTTTTAAAGTCATGCTTTTTAAGTAATCTTACATCGTTTTTTTTCTGAGTTACAAACTGCAATTTCCTATTAAAAATCTTTTAAATACAGGCTAGGCATGGTGGCACATGCCTATAATTCCAGCAACTCAGGAGGCTGAGGTAGAAGAATTGCCTGTTCAAGGCACACCTGGGCAACTTAGCAAGTTCCTATCTGAAAATAAAAAGTAAAAAGGCCTGGGGATGTAGCTCAAAGGTAGTGTACCCCTGAGTTCAATGCCCCGTACCAATAAATAAATAAATAAATAAATACACCTTTTTAAAAACAGAAGAAAAGATCGAATCTTGGTAAAAACTAAGTGGAATGAGAATCACAATAACAATAGAAATTCAGCCAAAGACAAACAAAAGTGCTTCAACAATGTAATTAACTATAGACATGTTTTTTGGGCGGGTGGGTCCTAAAATTTATTTTATGGATTTTGAAATTTAAAACCTGAAGCACAAGTTTACTTATGAATTATACAAATGTACTGGAGAATAACAAATGCTGAAATCTACTTCATTTTCCTTCTGAGATATTAATTTGAAACACTGTTTCACTGGTTTTCCATGAGGGAGTATTTTATTTCAAAGTCTAAAAATAATAGATTTATTTAAAAAAAAATACCATGCAAATTGAATCTGTGAAAGTCAACACTACCAGAGTTAATTTACTTTCATTTTAGTATGTATATAGACAAAAAAAAGGAAAATAATATTGAGTATAAAATACTTGGGTAAGTATTTTCCATGAGGTTTCAACTAGCATTATAAGATTTTTCCCCTGTCTTCTTTCCTAAGACATTTATTGAGCTCTAGTTGTGTTCTAAGCACTGTGCTAGAGAAGAAAGATCACACATATGACACAATTCTTATGCTTCAAAAAATCACCAATGAGAGCAACATGCATTCAGATAAATTACAACTTAAAGATTCTTCAAAGAACTCTCTTTTGGATGAAAATGCCCTTTGCTTTTTAGATACTCTTGGCTGATTTAGTGGAATCAGATGTTCTTTGAATTCCAGCTCACTTTAATAATGTACAAATGGTTTAAATAGTTTCTATCCTTTTTATCTTGTGATCAAGTAAAAGCATGTCAGCTGTGGGCAATCCATCAACAACTGTACAAAATTCCCACAATTGTTGAATTTAAATTTCATTGTCTATTGGGTATTCACATTTCTAAACCTCTTTAAGATTCATAAAGTTGTTTCAAAATATTCATTTTTCAAAAACTGTATTCTTGGTTCTAATAATTTCAACATTTTATTTCTTAGTATCAAGTTGGTGACTCACTAATCATTAGTTTATTTGCTATTCATAAACTTAATACAAAGACTGTTTTTCTAATAATAAAGAAGGAAGAGAGGAAGGAAAGAAGAGAGGGTCAGAGGGAGGAAGAAAGAAGGGGGGAGAAAGGAAAGAAAGAAAGAGTTTAGGCTTACCCCATTAAAAAGTGGGGACATTTCCCAATTCCTCTGTTAAAACAGCTTGTCTGAATTTTTTAATGTATATATCAATGGTTTGAAGTCATTAACATAAGTTACTGATAAAAGTTCAAAGCCAGCCTCAATAACTTAGTGAGGCCCTGAAAAATTTAGCGAGAACCTGTCTCAAAATAAACAAATAAAAAAGCAGTCTGGGATGTGGCTCAGAGTTAAGCATCCCTGAGTTCAATCCCTGGTACCAGAACAAAACAATATATATATTTATATACACAATATATGCTGAAGGCAATCACAAGTAGTCAGGAGATAAATTTTAGTAGTCACTCAAATAACAATTATTCAATGACCGTCTACAATCTCCAAAAAGAATGAACTTGTGATTTTATCAGAAGATGAATTATAATCTTATATTTTCTAAATGGCAGAGACACAACCATTCAGAGAAGATGCAAATTTAAATTTTAACTTTCTAAATTTAAAATAAAAACTTAATTAAGGAATAAAAACTGCAAAAATAAAATGAAGCTGCTTTCAGCTCTGTCATATGGTGGTGTGGTGTATTAAGAAAGTATGAGCTTTACCTATTGCTTTTATATATGAAAACAAGATGGTCACAATTATTATTTGTTAATTAATTGTAAGTCCCTGGGCAATTGTTCTCATTAAGTAAAAAATATGTTATAGATCGGGTGTGGTACCACATGCCTGTGATCCCAACCCCAATAACTCAGGAGGCTGAGGCAGGAGGATCTGCAAGTTCAAAGCCAGCCTCAGCAACTTCAAGAGGCCCTAAACAACTTAGCAAGATCCTATCTCAAAAAATAAAATAAAAAGGGCTGGAGATGTGGCTCAGTGGTGAAGTGCTTCTGGGTTCAATCCCTGGTACACACACACACACACACACACACACATACACACACACATACACACTCTTTGTAGAGAGAGATTAATAAGTAGATGCTTCTTCTTCCTTTTTTTAGAGAGAGAATTTTTAAATATTTATTTGTTAATATTTATTTTTCAGTTTTCAGTGGACACAACATCTTTATTTTTTTATTTTTATGTGGTGCTAAGGATCAAACCCAGTGCCCCGCGGCATGCCAGGCAAGCACGTTACCGCTTGAGCCACATCCCCAGCCCAGATGCTTCTTATATATAATCATCACGTACCCCAATCCAATCTTTACCATCAATGGATAAATATGTTCTCATGTAAATGTTAATACAACATTTACACAAAACTTGATAGACTTCTGTCATCTAAAAGAACATTTAATAAGAAATTTTAAAAATATTTTTAAAGTCCTCCTATAGATAATGATCAATGATAGAGTAAACCATGAAATTAAACTTTGATAGACTTATCATTAAAATATTAAAATATCAGTATTATATTATTAATTTTTCTAAATTTGAGTAATTTAACTAAATTTTAGTGATTTTTGCTTAATAAGGCTTTAAAAATTAGTTGCATTGCTTGATGAAATTGACCTTCTCCACACTATCAAAATATATTTCTGACTCAGAAGATAAAATAGGAAATAAAATGTGAAATAAGATAAAATGGACAAAAGCCTACCATAAGCTGTTACTTTTTTTATATTTCCTATGTCTTTTGTTTTAAATATTGACTATAGTGTGATTATTTTAAATAGCATCTCATGAATTTTAATAAATTTAAATAAGAGATTCTATAGATGCCTTAGTCCATTTTATGTTGCTATACCAAAACATCCAAGACTCTTCTATGGCTGGAGGCCCCAAAGAGCATGGTACAGGGTCCAGCATGGGTCCTTGTCTATGTAACCATATTAAGGAGAAGTAGAATAGTAGCCAGTTGTATGCAGAAGGGTCAACATTTTGTGGTCTTACATTAAAGCAGCTCTCACCTGTGAGATCTAACTCAGTCACATGGGACCTGAATCAGTCCTAGAAGACAGCATTAACCCATTAGTGAGGATGCAGGTCCCAAGCCCTAACTACCTGCCACTAGGCCCCCACCTCTTAAAATGTCCATCACTTCAACACTAACACCCAGGTGACCAAGCTTCCAGCACATAAACTACCGGAAGACAACTACATCCAAACCATAGCATAATTCACTAAAGTTTTAAAACTGAGGCTATATTCAGAGGAAGGTTTTTTTTCCTGGTAATGCTAGTCTTTGTTAAAACTTGATTTGGCCAACTGTGAGCATAAGTGGCACTTTAGCAAGTCTAGGAACTGGCTTGAAATGTGAGCCAGAACTTGAAACAACCCCTTGGCTTAAAGCATAACCACTTCAGGTGGATGATAGATGTATAAGTAAAAAATAATGCTTATTAATATACACCAATATTTTTGTGATTGTTTGTCATGCCAGAACATCTAATTGCTATAAAAATATTACTTATAACTTTCTTCTCTTGAACACATCTCTTATAGTAAAATACAAACCATCCAATAAAATTCATTTTGTAGCAACTTTCATGAAATAAAAATGCACTCTGCTAGGAATATCACAATATATCATATGCTTAAATGAGAGAAAATAAAAGTACGTATTTTTTTCTTTAACACGATACTACAAAAGAAAATCACCTTGATGTAACTCGATGAAGGCAAAAGTAATGATATGTCTTGATTGAGAAAATAAGGCAATCACACCACTAGCTGACTGCCAGAGGAATGAATGCAGATATTGTATTATTTTCTCATTATGAAATCTGAAGAGGTGGTCCAGTCATGCTGAGACAATAGGAATTTCATGGTTTTGCCTGAAACCAAATTAACAGTACTCAAAAGACTTGTTGAGACCTGTTCTCATGCATAGAAATGCTGAGGAAAACACAGCAATCTTTTTTCTTCACTTACTACTTTGAACTGTACTGCAAAGTAACATACATGACTACTCACATAGAATGCACGATTAACTTCATGTGACAGGAGACTGGATGTGCCATTTGGCTGTTTAAGTCTATGCTTACATTGTCTCTGATTTGCCAGCGTCACTCAGGCTTAATTCAAATTTCTTATGACAAAACTCTCTTGACTAATCATAAAATTTGGACATAAGAGCATGCAACATAAAGGCCAGGTGTAACATTCTTCAAAGTGTAGTGAAAACTTTAAGACAGGGGATCTTGTTCAAACATGAGCCCTAATAAGCAAAGAGCTCAGGTACTCAGCTCTAAATGGATGGTCATGTTAACCACATTGGGGGTCGGGGAGATTAGTGTTTGTGGACTGACTACTATTCAAAACCAGCAAATATTAAAATGTTCAGGAAATGACTTTTACCATTAAAAATCAAAAATGGGAAGTTATTTGACTGAATAGTCAATAAATGAAACCTATCAAAAATGAAGGAATGAAACCTATCAAAAATGACAGGGAGACTCTGCATTGTATGAACTTCAAAGTGAAAGGTTTGAAATGTAAAGACAGTAGACTTAGAATATAACTGGGTGGGGCTTATGTAAGTATCAAAAGTCCTAGTCCATGGTCTCAGTGATTATGAATTATAAGAAGAGGTCAGCATCAATAAAGGCTCTATCTGAAATTTCTATATGTATGGGAATTCTGGGTTAGTCTCACAGTTCCTAGACTTGGTCCAAAATCACATTATCAGTGCTTATCTTTTTAGGGAGGTGGGCTAAAGGAGATGGTCATTGTCTTACTTCCTACTTTAAAAAAAGGGGCCATGATACCAACTCTGCTTGGTACCCTTCTGTTTTCTGCACACCTACTCTAATATACCCTCCCTCTAAAAGGAGTCAGAAGATGAATAAGGGTTTTTGTGACTCAAACTAGGATCTAAGAAAATGTCACTAACCAGACCTACAAACTTAACCAAGGAGGTTTGGTTTCAAAAAGACTTAGGTTCCTCACCTTAAGTAAAATAAAATTTGAACTAAAATACCATTTAAGGACTACTAACATTATTTCCAGTAATAAATTTTAGAAATAGAATCATGGTTATGGATCATGGATTATAAAGCAACTCCAATCTCTAGGCCGTAGATTTAATTTCTTCTACTCTGCATACAGTATAGCACTTCAATTTCCCACCCCGCTTGGGGAATGACTGAATAATATTACTGATGGGAAAAAAAATGGAGCAGAGGGGAATAGTTAGCATATGTTAGGAAACATCAAATCGTCAACCTGTTCAGGCAGCTTTTTGTATAAGAGCAAGCCTGTAGGAAAAACACATTGTGTGCGGACATCTAAACACTTACACAAGTGTGCACACCTAAGGTTCATCTACAGACATCTACCTTGTCAAGTATATTTCTTTGACTGTGTATACAAACTGTTCAAACACTTTTCTTATATGATAAAACATTGAAAATATAATACTCTCCCCAAAGATACTTTATTTCAAATGAGAGCCAAGTTAAAAATGGACAATCAACCAGAACAGACAGACCCTGATTTCCCCAGCCTATCACATTAAATCCAATATATTCTTCCATTAGAGATACCATTTTATTACATGTTCTGTCTGCATGTGGTTGCAATTCAATATCTATATTTGTTTTCATTTTATGTCCCTCGCAGAAGGTGATGGAAGGGTTTAGCAAAGGAAGGAGGAAGCAAAATTGTAATTAAATTCTAGAAGCAGGACTTGAAGCATTTCCTGTTTTTCTTTATATTTCTTTTTTTTCTTAACCACATCATATATGATGATATTACAACTTGCAGTTCCCAGAAATGATGGCTTCTCACTTTGAGGGCTCTGTGTTTCCTTTAGTCCGTCCATTTAGAATCACGGCTCTGGCTGCTGGGAGCCACCACCATCACACTCATCTTCTCTTAACTAATTAAGTGATTGAAAAAGTGGGCGAAACAGATAAAATTGCCAGTCATGTTGACTGAAATTCTCTTAGAACTGGAGTATGGTATGAAAAACATATATGTAGTCACTCTTCCTTCCATACCTGCAGTTTCTGCAGACAAGGATTCAACGAACCACAGATCAAACATATTCAGAAAGAAAACTTAGTTTGTGCTCAACATGCAGATTTTTCTTATCATTCCCTAGACAATGAATTACAACAACTATAGCATTTATGTTATATTAGGTATGAAAAGAACTCTAGATATTAGAGAGACACCCTGTCTCTAATAAAATATAAAAAAGGGCAGGGGATGTGGCTCATCCTGGGTTCAATCCTTGATATAAAAAATACTCTAGATATGATTTAAAGTATATGAGAGAATGTACCTAGGTTATCTGCAGATAATATGCCATTTAATATATGTGACTTGAGAATTGGTAGATCTGGGTGTTTTTCAAGTCTGTTGGAAACAACTTCAGATACTTAGGGATGAGGACTCTACGGCCAGGTCTAGCTGAGCAATTATGGTGTCTCAGACTGTGCTCAAATCCCATCAGCAACCAGATCTTGGTGAGATAGAATAATGGTGATACCTGAGGTTTTCTCTTTAACGGTGTCCAGGGTAGGAGGGAAGAGTTCCAAGGACTGAGAAGGAGCCATCAACTGCTCTAAAGCTTTATGGGCCCTTGGCCTCAAATTTTGTTTGCCAAGTTCAAACATCACAAGGAATGAACCTCTGTGAGGTCAAGAACCAGGTCTTTTTTGTTTACTACTGTGTATCCAGTGCTTGTAATTATGCTTGACACATAGTAGGCACTCAGAAAATACATTTTCAATGGACTAATTAGTCCAGGCTAAGGGGCAGAATCTGTTAATTAGGTTAAGTGTTACATTTTCATTAAATTTTTAGCTTAGTGTGGGACCATAGCAAAACCTTCACCTTTTACTCCAAGAGGTTTTTTTTTTTGTCTTGTTTTTTCTTTGTTTGTTTGTTTGTTTGTTTTTAAACCACCAGTATCACACCAAGTATTCTGTTTTCAAAATTACCTTACTTTGAGTCCTCTTGGGATCTGGAAGGCGGGGAGGGTTGGAAGCAGGGTTGCCAGATAAAATACAAAATGCCCAAGCTAAACTTCAGTCAAAACAATAAGTATTTTTATATAAGTACATCCCAATTAGTACATGGGACACATTAATACTTTATCAAATTCTTGTTTAGCTAAAATTCAAATTCAAATGAGCATTGTGCATTTCTTTTTGCTAAATTTAGCTAGTCGTCTTCTCACACACTAGAAAACTGAAAGTATTCACTCCAGCCTTTTTTCTGTAAGGCATTTGCCCTTTAGGTGGTCCTGTCTTTAGAAAGGAATACTATCTCTATCATGCATAAGGCCATCCTTCCTTCCCTTATATTTTTAATAAATAAAGTTATATTAAGTTATGACTAGGATGTTAGACAAGCCCACGCCTACAGTATCTGTCCTTGCTCCGTGTTCTAAGAGGTAAGCTACCTACTTTCTCCCTCTTTACATTATTATTATTATTATTATTATTATTATTAGTTGTAGGTGAACACAATACCTGAGCTATAACCCCAGCCCTCCCTCTTGACTTTTCTAGACAGGAGGTATCCTCAGTCTATTGTATCCTCCTATCTGCAGGATACATATCTAGTTCCCCAGAAAGTCCTGCAGAAGACCAATTCATTGGACTTGAAGAGATGTGTTCCTCCTACTTTCCTTGGGGGTCTCTTCCTACTAAGACCTAGTGTTTACTTTGAAACTTCCAAGGAAACTATTAATTTAATACCCTAGTACACTTTATAAGAAGACATTCTTGTTTTACCTGCAAAACACCTTCCCTTTGTCTTTTACCCAATACAAATTTTAACATCATAAGCAAATCTTCAACAAGACCAAATAGCTAGAAAGAGCAATCCCTAGCTAAGAACCAAGGAGAATGTCTCAGTTTTAACCTCTCAGAATCAGGCCAGGAGACCAGGACTCTCCTGCAAATGGCTTACTAGGAGAGATCCCAGGAAACAACAGCAAGAGAATGGCAAAGTTAGACAGCAAAAGTTGGGCAGTTAAAATAGATGGCACTGTCACTCCCGTTGCTCGACAACTGAGGACAACTAGAGCTCAACCCTAATGGGGATGAGCTGAGGACACTGCTGAGGATAACTAGAGTATGACCCTAGAGGGGAGCTCTTAGACATTATTGTGGAATGCTCACCAGAGGTTGCAAGGAGAAAGCTGTGGTAAGTATCCAGAAACTTCTTTCTGTCATTAGATGATGCCCCCAGGATATTAACAATACAGCATTTTTGTTTTGCTTGTGTGTAGGCAGGCTCCTCAGGCAGAGTCACAGCTATTCTAGGAAGTGGCATTTACAGGTGAGTGCCAAGGGAGCCTGCAGGGCACCACAGCATCCTGCACACTGAGAAATAAGAATTTTCTTCAAAGTTGATCCTAGTGGTTCCAAGAAGGAAATATCCAGAGACCCAGGTATATGCCATCACAAGTGACAGGGCCTTTTCAACTATGTGCTGTAAAAACATACTGACCCCTCCCATGAGCAATTTCATACCATTTTGACTCTTATTGGATGGATTTCTCTTGAGTGTTCACTTACACAGGGTATCTGCTACTCAATTTTAGTAGCAACACACCCACATGAGTTAAAAATCACAGCATTTTAATGAGGCCAAGTTTTGTAAGCTGGCTTCATTATGTATGAGCTTCCCCCTTGGATGAGATTATTATTCTCAAGAAGTTCCCATTACTCATGCATGTGTGTACAGCTGGTATATATTTGGCTGTTACGTTTATGTGTGAACACATCAGACTCTCAAGTCTACCTTCAGCAAGGGCGCATTCTATTGTACAATGCAGGGTCAGGATAGTTCTAGAAGGGAACTTTGATGTTCAGTTAAGATGGACTTCAGGAAATGAAGCAATGAAAACAAGGATCTGTTATAACTATCAGATCTTATGCAATATGTGACAAGCTTGAGAAATGAAGACACTGTGGGAAAATTGGAAGATTGGGGAAGTCACCATCTACTCAATCTGAGAAGCCACATATGCCAGGTCACTAGACGAGAACTGTAAAGGGAGAACTTGCCTCTCTCTGGCCTCTGTGGGCCTTCCATCACCTTGGTCACAGGCCTGAGGATGCTGAGATCAGGTAGGAAGAAGAGCAAGACAGAGAATGGAGAAGAGTGAAGACAAGCTAGAACTTGCCAGCATCTCCAGGCATTCACCACATCAAACAACGACAACCTCAGAGAATAATGACTGCTGCTTCACTTCTACATTCTAAATTCCTCTTTTAGCCAACTCTAACCAGAATAATACAAAAAGGGGATCCTTGGAAATCAGTCTATGCTGAACTACATTGAAAGATTATATAGTATTAAAAAAACTGAATCCTATGTATAGTAGACCCCTTTAGCTGTGGTTTCACTTCCAGGGTTTCGGTTACCTGCAGGCCAGCAGTCTAGAAATATTAAATCGAAAATTCCAGAAATAAATAGTTCATAAGTTTTAAATCACATGCTGTTCTAAGTAGCATGATGAAATACTATACTATCCCTTCCACTGGAACATGAGTCACCTCTTTGTCTGGCATATCCACATTGTATAACTCCCCCACCGACCCGCAACATTGAGACACTTCATAGCCATCTCCATGTCAGACTGACTGCTGCAGTGTGACAGAGCTTGTGTCAAGTAATACAAGAATAGTGATGCTGGCAATTTCACTACAGTAGTTTGTTATAATTATTAAATTTTGTTATTAGCTATGCTTATAATCTCTTACTGTGCCTAATTTATAAATGAAACTTTGAATACATTAAGCATTCAAAGGAATGCATAGATAGGGCTCAGTACTGTCCTTGGATTCAGGCATCCACTGGGGTTCTTGGCATATTTTTCTCTAGGGTAAGGGATTACTCCTGTAACTGAATTGAGGACAACATTTTTAACTACTCCCTTCACAGGGTTATGACATGATCAAATAGCATTTTTGATATGCGTATATCAGTCTTTTTCTTCATATATTTTACTACAATATTTTACCCCGTTGTCTGGGGGAGATGGCAACAGTCATTTAGATTTGCCTCTAGTCTATAATAGACAGGAACATTTTAATATTTCTAATGCTATCTTCTTTTTTTCTGACTCAAAGTAGTATACACAAGCTTTAGGGAATCTTTATTTTAATGAAAATACTTTACTTAGCTACACCCATTCACCTTATTGACTACATGAAGTTAGTTAGCTCAGAAAATGGAATTAGTGACAAATACCTTTAAAACTATTTCTTTTAAGATTTTTTGCTCTCTGTTGCAAAGTTGCTACATGACCTTGAGAAGTCACATGAAATTTTATCTGTTGAGTAAAAATGCTCAGCTTTCAATCTTGTGCAGAATAATAAGTCAAACTGATTGGAATGGACTTTGCTGAGAATGATCCCAATAGAAATAGGAACAGGGGATAAACTATTCCATTCTGAGGCAGAGTTCCCTCTTTGATGGTCCAGAAAGAAACAAAATTTGACTGCCCCCATAATAGAAATAACACTTTGCTTTAAAAATCCTTATCATTAAATATTCACAGCCCATCTCAAAGTACATCAATTTCTGGGATTCATTTAATCATGATGTACATCCAGGATCCCTTTCATTGTGCATTAAATTTCAATACTACACATATATATTGGGGATGGATTAGAAAATAGAATAAAAATTGGGGTAAATTATTCAGACAAAGGGACCAAAATAACTAGAATCTATTGTCAGCAGTTTCTTTTTCTAGACATGAGCTGTGATGCAGAAAATGTTACTTGCTTACTTACAATCACTTGCCTTGAGTTTACACTATAGTTGACTTAAAACATCATTGAATGAAGGCACCAGTGCAAATTTTTAATGTATCTTTTAAAATGCACTGAATGTTTTAACATTTGATATGCATTCTTGGTAGGTAGAATAGCTGCATTTTTAAAAGACTGAAAAGTTTACAATCTAAATTCTCTGGTATAAGAGCATAGCATGATAAATCCAGATTTGGTTGTCCTCAAAAATCTGACACTCCTTAAAAATGCATTCTACTTCAGATCTTAGATTTAGCAAATGGGAATAAGAATGCAGTTACATTTGAATTTTAGCTAAAATCTAAACAAATTTTCAATGTAAATATGTTCCATATTTTGGGATATATTTAACCTAAGACCACAGTCATTGTTTACCTTAGATTCAAATTAAACCAGTAGTCCTAAATTCTATCTAGCAAACCTACTGATTTTTTTTCTTTTTTGTTTTTCCACATTTCTGTTGGTGCATTTTTTTTAATTGTAGATGGACCCAATACCTTTCTTTCTTTCTTTTTTTTCTTTTCTTTTCTTTTCGTTTCGGTGTTAAGGATTGAACCCAGTGCCTCTCACATACTAGGCAAGCGCTCTACCACTGAGCCACAACCCCAGCCCTGTTGGTGCATTTTATTTGTACATAATGGTGGAACTTATTTTTACATATTTATTTATGCACACAATCTAACAATATAATTTGGTCAATATCATTCCACAGTACTTCCCCATTCCCTCCCTTTGCCCCTCCCCTAATTGTTTTTCCTCTATTCTACTGATCTTTTTTTGATTTTTCATGAGACATCCCCACCACCATTTTTTGCTTTTTCCTAACTTCCACATGACAGGAAACACATGACCCTTGAACCTTTGAGTTTGTCTTATTTCACTTAATATAATGTTCTCAAGTTCTATCCATTTTCCTGCAAATGACATATTCTTTTTGTTTATGGCATAATAATAAATTATGTGTATGTATGTGTGTGTGTGTGTGTGTACACCACATTTTCTTTATCCATGGGCAACCCTATTGAGAAGGATATGGATGACTATTGTGGAATACAACTACCCAGGTCAGAAGAATTCCAAGGGACAGATCACCAATTATGGGGGTCTCTGGAGAAACCTTAGGAACAAATGAAAACTGTTAAAGAGCTTTTTTGCACACCTTACCCCCTTTCCTCAATCAATTCTTTAGTCCTCTGGTAAGATCCCAAACTGCAGTTTTCAGATTAGATTATTAGAAGAGGAAAAAAAAATGGTAAGCATAAAAAGACTATAGAAAAACTATGCCTTCCCCCACCTCTGCCACTCACAGCAGGCCCCCGGCAAGGTGAAGTAAGAACCATAAACTTTAAATCAAATTCATAGTTTTGATACACATGACTTGATGTTGGCAACTTCAAATTGAGACTGTGATTGTCCTGTCAAGGGATGTTAGGGTATTTTATTATCTAAGAAGGAGCAGAGAGTCTTGGGACAAATCAAGTTTCCATTTAGGGCAGGGGAAGAACTAGCTCCACTGAATAAAACTTAAGGGCAAAGAGAGGAAATAGAAAAAAAAAGAAGAGCTTCCCAATTCTGTCTGTCCCCCAAGTTCTGCTGTACATCAACACCTGGGTTACATGGATAAAAGTCCACAGGGAAAGAGGTTAAGATGGGCAGGGAATGGCAACAAATAAACATACAAATGTCCTGGTCACACCCTGATACCTACTTTTTATGCAAACATGTGGAATGTCAGGGTCTAGCTGAGCTCATTTATGCCCTACAGCATAATTTATGTAAATGCACATGAAGGGATATGGCAGGTGTTGTGGTTATGGGGTAGAATAGAAAAGGATTAGTTAGTTGCAGGCAGGAGACTCCTCCTGAGTACAAGTCCAAACAAGGCTTCGGAGAAGTTGGTCAGGTTTTGAGGTATAGCTTGGCATGTGCATTTGGAAAAAAAAAACAAAAACCAGAATAACCTAATCTCTGAATTATTCTGATGACAACAGAGAAGAGGAGTCACAATTTTCTAATAGCCAGGAAAAAAAAATGTTTACTCTATAATTGCTTTTCCTGCAAATATTCTTTCAAAGAGAAAACATTTAAGGTAAACAGTCTATATCCTTGAATAAAATGAAGGGATTCAGATTGACATACTTCATATAAGTTTATCCTATTATGTGAGAAAAATTAACATTAATAAAATTTAGATGGCATTATTTTAGAGCTTGGCTAAGGCTATATAGTTTGTTATTATTCATGTTAGATCAAGTCAGTATATGCTCTTTAAAAAATAAAAAGGGCATAGTACGGCAAAAAATAAAACAAATATCTCACTCATTTGCTCCTCCCTCAATCCCATTTCACTCTTCCAAAGCAGCTGTCTTTAATGGTTTCTGTTTGGGGTTACTCAAGTAATCATATAAATCTGTGAGGAACATAGGCTCCTAGTTTATTGTTGTTGTTTTGTTTTTTAGAGAAGATTATGCTTAGTGAAGTTAGCCAATCCCAAAAAAACAAATGCCAAATGTTTTCTCTGATATAAAGGCGATGACTCAAAGTGGGGTAGGGAGGGAGAGCATGGGAGGAAGATTACCTCTAGATAGGGAATGGGGTGGGAGGGAAATTGAGGGAGAAGGGGTATATAGCAAGGATAGTGAAAGGTGATGGTCATCATTATACAAAATACATGTATAAAGATGTGAATTTGGTGTCAACGTACCTGATATACAAACAGAGATATAATAAATTGTGGTATAAAGGTATATTAAGAATCTTCAACAAATGGTGCTGGGAAAACTGGAAATCCATATGCAACAAAATGAAACTGAA
>NW_026000026.1:39620941-39636817 GCF_001458135.2 Marmota marmota marmota | reverse complement strand
CCAGAATACCAAAAAACAAATGCTAAGCAGGAAAGTGCGAATCAGGCGGCATAGCGATACCAGACTTCAAACTACACTACAGAGCAATAGTAACAAAAACAGCATGGTACTGGTACCAAAACAGGCGGGTGGACCAATGGTACAGAATAGAGCACAACAGACACTAGGATGGCAATTTGTAAATCAATGGATGTGTAACTGATGTGATTCTGCAATCTGTGTATGGGGTGAAGGTGGGAGTTCATAAACCCACTTGAATCAAAAGGTCAAAAATATGATAATGCCCAAAGAAAATTTTGTAACGTTTTGAACAACCCACAATAAAAAATTGGAAAAAAAAAAAAAAAAAAGAATTGCAATGCAAAAAAAAAAGAGAGAACTCATGTATAATAGCATAATTTGGTGTGAAGATACTTTATATACAGTTACAAAAAATTGTGCTGTGAATGGATAATTATGAATGTAATACATTCCACTATTGTCATGTATGTAAGAAATAAATTTTTAAAAAATTCTCTTGGCTTCCATTAATTAAAAAATACTAACAAAACAACTCATTTTTATTATTTCAGTTTTCTTCTCCTACTTCTTTCTCTTGATATTTGAAAATTACATGATTATTTCTCTTCTTCTGTTATGATTAAACATTCTCTCTTTGCCATTGCATCAACTACAGATAGGCATTTGGCCCTCAATTTCAGAAGTTCCTTAAACTTCACTATTTCTTTTGCATTTTAAGATGTTTAAATTGTGTCCTACAGTTTAGTATTCTTTGAGTTATCCTTTGATTAATCTAAACATTTTTAAATGCCAAATTTACACCTTTGGGAACATGTCAAAATTATTTAATGTTGAATTTAGTAGTGTGAGCCCAAGGAGAAATTCCTGTGCTGTCTTCAAGAGTACCGCCTCACAGTCATGTCCATCACTTCTGTACACATGCATTGGCCAGCAAATAATCACATGATCATAATCAGCTGCAAGGTAGGGTGAGAAATGAAAGGGTTAGTCAAGGCAGTCATCCATTTAGTTAAGGGGGAATCTCACCAGGTACTTGGCAGGGCATGCAATTGGCACATTAAGCTTCACCATTACTGAGAAGAAATTGTCAGAATGCCAGTATGAGGAGGGCTAATTCTGGTGCTGGTATCCACTTTAGAGGCCCATTAGTTCAGTTAATTCCTCTAGTTTATTGAAAGAAGAGTGCTCTGTTTTTTACCTGGACATACATGGGAAGCCTCTTGTTGTTCTGCATACCTAAGAAGGTGGGGAGGCTGTCTTGCAGCTGTTCAGGAGACCTAAAGGATTTTGCTTTCTGTCCTTCCACCCAATCCTGCTTTCTGAAGCTGATAAATCTAACATTAGCCCTTGGAGTCAATCTCCTCCTTATATGTGCTAGGCTGATATTTATCCTATTTCATCAAAATACTCTATATATTCTCCTTAATCAAGAATTTAATTCGTAACTCTGGTCTGGTCATGATGCCTGCCCATCCCTGCCTTTCAATTCACCTTACTGTAATGTATTTATTCTCCATTGTACTTTTCTACTGTCATTTCAATGGGTTTTGAGAAGGAAAGGGCAGGAATTGCTTATGCTCAGTCTTTTTATAAACCAGAAACAATCATCTCATTCAAATTTCATGCTTTTCAGATGAGAAAACCAAGACTGGGAGATTGATGAGTGACCTAAAACAGGCAGTCAGTGAAGTCCAAAATTTGGGATTAAAAATCAGGAATCCTCAATCCTGTTACTTTGTTACCACGCCCTTGAAATTTAAATTACAAGTTTTACTCAAAAGTGATGGGTATAGGTATTTTAAGGAGGCAAATGTGATCTCAGTAATATGGTAAAAAGTATTATGTAGTAGTATAAAGCAGTGATATCCTCAAAAGTATCTAATATATCCCCCCTGTCACATCAGGCACTAGTGTGCAGAGAAGGGATCATTCCCTGTCGGGGACCTCAGGAAAACACACAATTTGAGGGCCATATCATATAAACACCTTGTTTTAATATAATGTTGCAAATTCCAAGATAGACATCTGGAGTAGGAACTAAGTGAGCACTAAGAAGAAACTAAAGAAGGTTCCTGGAGTTTGGAAGAAGGACAGTCAGTTGTGTCGATGTGACTAGATATAGTACTCGGTTATTCAATTAAACATGAATTGAGATGTTATATGAAAGTGCTTTGTAGATGTAATTAATTAACATCTAAAACAAGTTGATTTCAAGTAAAGGAGATTATAAATGATATTATGGGAGGGCTTCATCCATTCAGTTGAACAGTTTTAAGAGGGAAACTGAGGTTTCCCTGATGAAGAAGAAATTTCACCTGTGGGCTGTAGCATCAACAGCTGCCAGAGGTTTCCAGCCTGCCCTGTCTGTTCTGTGGATTTCAGACTTACCAATCCTTGGGGCTATGGATTTTGGATTTATCAGCATCTATAATCACATCACATACATAAGTGTATTGTTACATATATATATTTACATGCATACATGATAGAAAACATACATGCAAGCATATATATAAATATATATCACCCTATTATTTCTGTAGAACTACTCTGTGAACCCTGACTAATACAGATGGGGAAAAAATTAGCCAAGGAAAGGAAAAAAATGATAGCAAAAAGAAAAAAAATGTTCTAAAAATTACTCTGTTCATTTGGATGTAATTAATGCAGACAGCCATTTGCGGTCACAAACTAATTTTTTTCCCCAACTAAACAGATTCAATCTAATAGTTACATTAGTTAAATCAGACAGAAAAGTGGGTTCTCTTGGCAGGTTTTAAAAAACAAATTTCAGTTATTATTAGACTCCTGAAAATTACCAAGTTTGGAAAGAAGGAGATATTCAGACATATAAAATTTGACGAGTTTTCTCAGCACATGTAACCAGATGGAACAAAAACTCTTTGTTCAACCATACTTTCACATTTCATAATGAAATCCTCTCAAATAAGAATAACTTCCAACTCTTGACCACATTTTGAGACAGTCAGAAGTCATCTTCATTATAATTCATAAATAAGTCTAAATACGTCTCAATTTAACCTTATAACAACAACATGAATGAATTTGTTTTTACTACAAAGACCCTCTCTTCCCTTGCAATATATAATTGCTTTCTACTAATTAAAACAACCTAGGCTTCAAAACACTCTCTAGAGCCAGTATCTCACTACTTTAAAAAGCAAGCAACCTGTATCCATCTCTCTAATTTTAGATCACATTTAAGGAAAGCAGGAACAACTGTAAGTGGACAATATTTTAGAATTCCATGTCAACTTTTGAGTATTTTTAACTTGTTTTTATTAAATAGATTAAAATTTACATTGAATAATCAATTAAGAGAAAAATAGGGAGGCAAACTGTGTTTTCCAAAACTCTTTAGTAAAATCTTTAATTTTAAACCAATGAGATATGCTGTCTTGAATGCTTTTTAATCAGTACTATAAGGAAGTCAAATTGTAATCATATTAACAAGGAGGACTCCATTTGATTTCTGATATGGAAGGAGGAGATATTGGCAGGTCAAAAAGTCATCAAATGATCCTTTTATATGGTTCTCAAGTTCTTTAGAGGATGAAACTGAGTAGAAAAAAATTACCCCAAAATACTGTTCCTTAAGGATTTCTTCTAACTGAAGCTGGGTTCATGGGTTTGAAAAGACATTAATAAAGGGAAGGAGCATTTCCATGGTTTGGAATACATTTACACCACACAGATGAGGCCATTAATATGTACTATGTTCTTTAAAATATGTTTTTATCTTAAGACAGCAAATTATTCTTTAACTATATCTGGTTGCCTCCTGTCCACCAACAAACATTTAATTTGGCTTATATGTTAAAAATAAATTTTCTGATTTAGTTTCAGACATTAATAAATCAAACTCACATGAATAAATATTGATATTTCTGATTTCTCTCAAAAACTCCTATTTGTCAATGATGACACAGAATTGATGCTAAAGACAATGCACCTCAGTTCAGAAAGAGCAGCTGCCTTTAGAAAGGCCTACACTTTCCTTGTGGCAGAAATATTTTTCCCTTGACCTTTTCTTTTCCTCCCTTTCCTACACTCTCTCTACAATGTCTTTCCTTTGCCTACAACTCTGATTTCATTCATTTACCTCCCTGGTTGCTATAGGCACTAGTGTTTGTCATTCTAGGCCATAGATATCACTATTATTCTGCTTTTATGTCCCTTTGCAAAGATAGCAGCATATACTATGATTGTCAGTCCATTTAACAGTCTCTCTTTTTTGTAAATTAAAAATTAATTTGTGTTAAAATAAAAGGAGTATTTATTTATTCAAAAGAAAAAAACCCTCACTGACAAATTATATAAAGCATGTTTAATTTATCGAATAGAGTATTATACAACCATTAAAAATGAGATCAAATTTTAAAATATGTTAAATGACAAAAATTTGAAAAACAGTGCGTAAAATCTACTTCTAAGATTGTTCACAAGAAACTTTTAACAATAGATACTTCTGGAATTGGGAACATGGATGGTGCTGGGATATGGAAAGGGGAATATTCTTGTTTATGCTTTTATTCTTCTTTATTGTTTATATTTAGTATGATTTAGTATAAATTACCTTTAAAATTAAGAATTGCATGTACGTAGCACATGGAAGGCCCTGAGTTTGATCCCGAGAAATAAATAAATAAATAGCCAAACTAATTGATTAAATTTTATTGAGTTGTTTAAAAGGCTCCAAAATAAAAGCCATTTAAAATAATAGTTTGAATTTATGTATATCACTTTATGTAACACTTTCACATATATTAGTACCTAACTGGTCTTTATATAAGCTTTTGAGGTAGGCAGTTAGATAATATATTCTGTTTTTTCTCAGATAAGTAAAAAGAATGATAGAGTCAAAACCTACTAAAGTCCAACACAGCCAGAGAGATAATGAGCCAGAATCACACCAAGCGCGCTTGTCAGGAGAGGCTAGGTAATGCAGTGGAAACAAACACCTCTCACATCTCAATGACTTTAAACCACAAACATTTTTTTTCTTCCTAATGTCATGGGTTCAGTGAGCATTGGCTACAATTATGCTTTAAGTCATCTTTATTCTGGGACCCAGGCTGACATAGCAGCTACTATGTAGATTTTTGCTGGTTACTCTGGCAAAAGACAAGCCTTACATTACAATGAAAGCTTTAGCCACTTGTCCTTGTAAATCACTGACCAAAAACCAGTCATGTATACTACTCTATACATGCACAGGAGGTGTAGTAAATGCAGTCTTACATATCCAGAGTCTTATAATCATATATTCAGAACCAGAGTGAGTGTGGGGACCAAAATAATTGGTAAACTTAATGACTAACACTTCAAAGCCTCTAATTCAAGTTCTCTCATAATAAGTTATTATAACTACATAGATGCTTAGGTTACTCATATTTAAAATAATATGCTTATTTAAAACTACCCTGATACAAATCAGTTAAAAATGAGTTCGTATTATACTTATTTGTCTTATCTAACTTCATAACATTGTCTTTTCTTTTTTATTCACACTTCATTATTTTATTGTAGCAATTAAATGTTTTGTCCTTGAGTACGTAGGAAGAAACATTGAAGTTGAGCATCTCAATGCCCACTGAGCCATGCCAAGTACAGAATATTAACAGAAGGGAAAGCCGGCTGCAACCTATAGATAGCATTCCATACTGCACAGTGTACTGCATAAACAAGGATTCTCCAAACATTCATAGGCCCTTAACCTCAATCACACATCCTTAATCAGATGTCAGTTCAGTAGCAAATTTTCTAAATAATGATGATGTAACATCCATTAGTAAATAGGAGACATCAATTACATTAAATATCAAGCCTGGACTGCCAGACAATCATGAACAAAACACATTGATAAGCAATGTGCTTCTCAGCGAAGGGCAACCAATGAAAGCAATGAGCTATCAAAGAGACACACAGAAAGATGTTCTACTGAAGGGAAAGTCACAGCAGCTGTTAATCAGATGCAGATAATTGAAGTAGAGTTGACAAATGTTAAGAGTAGCAGGACAAAGAGAGGAAGCACATCAAGGTTAGGTCAAGAAACAGAAGATAAAGAGTTACAACACCTGCAACTGAGGCATTTATAACCTAGGTGGGGAAAGAGGAGATGCCGAGAGCAGCTGAGTGGGCACAGTAGTAGTCCAGGAGTAGTAGGACAGCAGCCCTGGATCAAAAGAAGGAAATTATTGGAATGGAATAAGAGAGTGGCTTTAAAGTCATTTCAAAGGAAGAATTCATTATTTTGAAACTTTTTGGATTTGAGCATCCAGAGAGAGAAGTAAGAAGATTCATAGAAAAAAAAAAAAAGGTTTCTTTCCCAGCACATACATGCACACATGTACAACACACCTAGGCACACACGTGTGCAGAGAGACAAGGCTTTTTTATTTTTTAATTTTTTTTTTTTGGTAAAATTGGGGGTAAGTGAATCACTGACAAAAATGGTCTCAGGGTTTTAGTTTTTCTTTTTCTTTTTTTTTTTTTTTAGTTCTTTTTTTTTTATTTTTTAATTTTTTATTGTGGGTTGTTCAAAACATTACAAATTTCTTGACATATCATATTCGACACTTTGATTCAAGTGGGTTATGAACTCCCACCTTCACCCCATACACAGATTGCAGAATCACATCAGTTACACATCCATTGATTTACAAATTGCCATACTAGTGTCTGTTGTGCTCTGATGCCTTTCCCATCCTCCACCCTCCCCATGGGGTTTTAGTTTTTCTCTGCTAGTAGGAGGAATTCTTCAGTGGTTTAATCTTGGTCATGTTGAATCTAGGGTGGTGGAAGGATACCTGCATCAAACAGGTTTGGGAGACCACTCTGTTTGTAGGACTTGTGAGCAAGAGAGCATAAGGTAATAGTCATAGCTTTGGAAGCCATACAGGTAGGAAGAAGATTCAGAGATACATTTTTAAATTACTCATAAATGTATTGTCATGAATTAGTTCCTTTTAATCTCATATTTGTGTGTGTTTTAATTTTTGCTTTATATGGTATTTATTCTATCCTGTTCCAGGAGGAGTTTAAGAAAACCTAAAATATTAAAACCATATGAAACAGAAGAGATAAAGGGAAAGACGTTTAAATGTATAATTCATTCAACTGAGTGACTGAAGTCTTGAAAGTAAAGATGATCTCCAAAGGAAAGGACACTGAGGAAGGGTGATGGCTAGACTTAGAGAATGTGCTGCTGTTTAGGAGGTGACAGAAAAAAAGCAGGGCTAACCAAGAAAAGAGGTCAGACAGGCAGGAGAACCCTCTTAGAAATGCTATTTTCCTGTTCTGATGGCCATTTTTCATACTTTAGAATGTTTTTCAAAAAAGCACTTTTATATAATGAAGTTCCTTCAGTTATAACAAGGTCATTTTTCACAGCTATGTTAGTAGGTATTTCAAAAGTATACTTTGTTATCAAAAAGGAGGGAAAAAATTGGCTTGGAGAGAATTAACCAAGGGAACATCAGAATGAACCAACTGGTTTAAAGTAGTTTTATGAAAGACAAATCTGGAGATAACCTTGTTCTCTTCTTGAATATGACCTAATATTTCATGTGTATCAATGTCATATATGTGTAATTTATGAGTTTATGAATCAGGGTATGAATTGTGATTTAAAAAAAAAAAACATACATCAAGGAACAAAGCTAAGTTTCACAATAGCTTCATCTGAGATGTTGAGCCTAATGTGTTCTGAACAACCTATAGAAGGGCCTGAAACATTCTCATCCAGAGGAATCAAATATGTGCTGGCAAATCCTTCACTCCTCATTTTTTTACCAAGACTTCCAGCAATAATGACACCTCTCAGGGTTATAGCTGAATGAACTTAAGAGAAGAAAAAGACAGGGTGAGGCATTCTTACAGAGGTTGGAAAGGTGCTCCTTTTACTGGATATTTGGGATTTCCAAGCTGAGTATCTAATCACAGACATTGTTTAGAAGGACATTAAAAATTTAACTAAGTGGACCTATGTGCTCTGATGAAGGTCTTCAGGTCATGGTAAAGACAATGGCAAACTTCTTACCGATAAGTCTTCCTTAGTTGTTGGAGACCTTAAATAACCCCCATTTTTTTTTTCCTGCTCCGTACCAGCTCCAGTACACCAATTCTTAGGTTCTCTTAGAATTGGAGCACTGGGAATTTCTTGTGTGTTGTGATATATGAGTAAAAAGGTTTCTATTCAGTTACATCAGAATATTTTATTTTGTACGAAATATGACTCTGTTGTATAGAAAACTCTTACAGTGCTTCATGATTCTAATGCTGCATTTTAACATTCAATTTATTTTTTGAATTTTTAGATGATACTTCAGATCTGCCTCAACATTATTGAATGTGCTTATGGATAAACAACTCCACGTACTTTTATATCTGTTAAAGTCCCAGTAGGAAACAAACAGATGGCACTTTCAAATTGAGTAATTTGAAAATATTTAATAGAGAGGCTATTTACAAAGGTGTGGGAGGGTTTAACAACCACCAGAGCTAGTGCCATTCCTTGGGGCTAGTAAGATAGGCACTGGACCATCCACAAGCTAATTCATGACAGGAAAGAGGAACAAACCAAATATGGAGACAGTAACACAAAATAAATAGCTCACCTTTATTTTCCTCTTTTCCTTGCACTTCCCAGTAGATCTGCCTATCAACCAAACCCAATAGCATGCAAGAAGGCAGGGAAGCCCTCTTGATATTCTGAGATAGTCCTGATAGATGACTTCTCTGGGCAGAGAGAATGGACAGGAAGTAGAAGGTGGGTTTGGAGGGCAAATAGAAGACATCCAGCACAGATATACTCATTGACCCAGGGGAGATGTATGTAAGACAAAAAACAGAAAATATCTTGATTATGGTATTTTGAATTTCAATATAGTTATACTGTGATAAAATAAGATATATACATTTGGTCCCTGGTTCCCAACATAGAGCACCAAGAAAAAAAAAAATAAAATACCTAGAGTGATAGGAATGGGAGGAACCT
Source organism: Marmota marmota marmota (assembly GCF_001458135.2). NCBI lineage: Eukaryota > Metazoa > Chordata > Mammalia > Rodentia > Sciuridae > Marmota > Marmota marmota. Next base: position 39,627,777 of record NW_026000026.1, on the reverse strand, counting down.
CTTTTGTTATTCATAAAAAGCCCCTTGAGAACTGAGTAGTGGTATGCCTGTAATCCCAGATACTCTGAGGTTGAGGCAGTACAGTCACAAGTTCAAGGCCAGCCTTGGCAACTTAGGGAGACCCTGTCTCAAAACAAATAAAAAGGGCTGCTAATGTGGAACTGTGATAAAGAATCCTGGATTCAATCCCCAGTACTGCAAAAATTAAAAATTAAAAAATAAGCCCTATGAACCATACCTGAGGTTATCTTAATGAGGTGACTCTTGGCCTCTAGAAAGCTTCAGAGTGAGGGCTGGTTGCCAAAGGATACAGCCATGTGATTGGAGAGTTGGAACTTCACCCTACCTCCTACCTCCAAGGGGAAAGAGCCTAGAGATAGTGCTTAATGGCCAATGATTTAACCAATCACAAATCACGCCTATTTAATGAAGCCTTCATAAAAACTCTATAATTCAGAAAGTTTCTGGTCAGTGAGAACATTAAGATGCAGAGAAGCTGGCATAACCAGAAAATAGAAGTTTCATACCTCTTCTCCTATATCATGCCCTATGCACCTCTTCCACTTCACTGATCCAGAGTTGTATTCTTTATATAAATTGGTAATATTAAGCAAAGTATCTTTGACTGTCAGTGAACCATTCTAACAAATTATCAAACCCAGGAAGAGTGTCATGGAAACCCCTGATCAGTCTGTTTGTCAGAAGTGCCAGAGACCTAGAACTACTACTGGCATCTAAAGTGGGAGCCAAAAGCAAGAGTAAAAAGTCTTAGAAATACACTGGAGGAAACAGAGTTCTCTTGCAACACTCTTAGACCTCAAAAACTTCTTATCTGATTGAGTGAAAGAGAAAAAGAGAAGAAGAAACAAGTAAGGAGAGATCTATTGGCCCAGGAGTAGAAGGGGGGGGGGGCATGCCAATCTTCCAAAAGAATCCACTCGGGAAAAGAGAATCCAATCCCTACAGAAAGAATATGGGTGTGTAGCATTGAGGAGAGCTGCAGGCAACTCAAGGGATGAAGGGAGCCAGGTGCAATGGGGAAATGAAAGGACTGCACAGAACTGTGGAGCCCATGAGTCAATTAAAGGGGGCAGTGCCAGCCAGCTTGCTGTTTCCATGTAAGAATTTAAGCAGTGGGTTGATGTAGTTCCAATTTTTCAAGGGAAAGCATAAAAATGGATCCAAATAAAATTTCCACATTCTTAAGTTTTTGTGGGCTAAATAACATTTCTAAAAACCAAATTCAGTCTATAGCCTGGTTCACAGTATATTGAGTCCTTAGAGGTGTACAGCACCAAAGTAGCAAGGAAATTTGCTAGATCTGAGAGGCCATGTGGAGTAGGATGAAGGATTCATCAAGACAGATTTAGGATCAACAACAGTAGGTGTTCCTTTTCATCCAGACTCAATACAAACTTCCAGGAATGGTGATGTGATCAAGGGAATGGGAATGGGAATGGAACACCAAAATAATCTTTGAGTGTCTGTGAACCTTTCTAACAAATTAGCAAACCCAGGAAGAATAAGTTGAATATTGTGTGCCATATTAGCAGAATCGAGATCCAAAAAGGAACTGGTGTGGTAGAAAAATAAAGCAGTGACTGCCCATCTGTATTCCCTAGTTCTCTTATTAATGTTTGCTATTAATTTCCAAAACAGGATCTAGGTTTCCTGCATACCAGATTCACCATCCTGTTGGAGGTATGTAAGTGGAGTTGATTGCTTGGATTTTCTGTTTCTGATCTATGCAAACCATGGCTTTGCTAAACAACGTCTGATAGGATTTTAGAAGCTAAGTCCTTCTTAGTTCATTCACAATTCTGAAGCAAAGATCTGTGTATAAAAGATGACTATATTGAGATGATCACTGCTGTGGCTATTCAGTGATTGTAATTCAGTATTGAACCTAGAATGAAATGTTTCTTCTCTGTTTGGCATCAATGCTGTTATCAAAAAATATAAGGAGCAGGGATCAGGCTCTAGCTGAATACTGAGGTCTCATTCAGTTGTAGGATGCTAGATGTGGCCAGGTGGAGGCATTTTGTAAATGATTAAACATTACATAGATAAGAAAATTTATCGTTATTTTTTGTTGTTGTTGTTGTTTATTTATTTATTTTTATGTGGTGCTGAGGATCGAATCCAGGGTCTCACACATGCCAGGTGAGCGTTCTACCATTGAGCCACAACCCTAGCCCTCGTTATTTTTTGTATTACTTCCATATAGATTCTGCCTTCCTTTATACAGAACAAGATTAGACATTTTCCTGCCTTTGTGGCATACTTTAGAAGCTTTGGGAATTGTTTCCCTCCCCCTACCCCAGCTCCCGTCCCCAGCATTTCTTCCTCTTTTCCAGCCAACAGCAAATACTTGGGAAAATGTATTATAAAAATAATCTACAAGATTTCACTTTCTATTTGTCATGGGATAAATTTTACAGAGTGCCTTCTTGATTTTCCATTTTTCTTTCAACCACATGTTTATTCCTCATGATTTGGGTCTCTAAACTTTTCTAAAATCCTCCCATTCACCCTCCTGTCCCCATAACTCTTCAAGTTTTTCAGCTTCCTGGAATCCTGCTTGGCACATGTGATATCCCTCAGTACCACATATTTTTCCATCTTTTGAAGACTTGTTTCAGCCTATGGTGCTAACAGATTTCTGAGTTAGAGAAAACAAAGTGTGTAGTTTTCCTCTGCTTTCACATCACATCAATGCAGCAGACTTCTGTGGCATCAAAATGTGTTGGGGGAATTCTCCCTAATAGTGAGCAGCAATACAGACTTCAATGGGTACCAGCTGAGTGTCCTCTAATCTAATTCAGTTCTGACAGGGACAACTTAGAGATTGTGTGAGATCCCACAGGTTAAAGGCTTACTCTCCAACACTGCACCACCCCTTACTCCAGATGCCAATCACAAGCCCCAGGTTGATTCCCCTGTGCTTCCCTCAGACCAGCTACAGATCAGGGTTCCCACAACCCATTCCTTATGTTTGATTAATTTGTTTGAGTAGCTCAAAGAGCTCAGGGAAACACACTTCCTGGTCTATTATAAAGGATATCACAAAGATGCAGATAAAAAAAAATGCACAGAGTGAAGTGTGTGGGAGGGAGTGTGGAGCTTCCACTCCCTCTCCGGGTGTACCACCCTCAGGAACTTCCACATTTTCAATTTTCAACTTTCTGAACCTTTCCCTTTGGGGTTTTATGGAGACTTCATTGCATAGGCATGATTATTAATAACTGGGTCAAGATATTCGTAAGACCAGTCTATTCAGATTCTTGTTGGCCTTTCTGTGCAGCATTCCTTCCTCTGGGATGTAGAGAAGGACCCCTCTGATATCAGCAGATTCTTGTGGCCTACTTTCATTCAGAGAATTTCTTTATGATCAGCTAAAGGCAGGGGGAAGATTAGAGTTTCTATGACCTACCTACATGCAGAGAAATTCTAGTTTCTCTGGCATGTTCTGGGGAGGAAGTAATGAGTCAGGAGCCATGGTCAAAAGCCAAACTATATATATATATATATATATATATATATATGTATCATAATCTCTAAATTTTACATGCCCCTTCTGATTCTGCCATTATAGAATTAAGAGAACTGTTCCTATATCTTGACTTTTTCTGCCCCAAATGGAGATCACCAACTATCATTTTCCTATATTTAAAACCACTCAATTCACAAAACTAAGTCAATAACAAAGTTCACATATAAAAGCCAATCATAATGCCAAGTACATATATGACAATTCATCTCAGTAAATTAAATTAATTGCAAGAATTTTCACCAAAAATTGAATTCCAAAAGAAACGGAAAAAAAAATGGAAGATTTCATCTATCTCAATGGACTATTAATACTGACAGACCCAAGGAGCTCTATCCAAGGAGGTAACAGCCATAAACACATAGTTCATCTCAAGACCCAAACCTCATAATTAGATGAGAGTGTAAAAAGCCAAGATTCCAGAGTTACTTAAATATATTACAAATATTATAAGCTGCCACAATGAATATTCAGCTTCAAAACCATTAAGGATAGCTAAGAGGATGCTCAATAACAAATAAAATAAATGTGTTAAGTCATCTTCTGTCCAATGTGCTGATAGGGTCATAGAGAACACTACTTTAAATCCAAGAAAATGATATATGGAGAATTGGCAACCAGCAAAGGTAGATAATTCAGCAATTTATGGTGAACGATGAAGATTGAGGTAAGAGTCCATCCACATACCTCCTCCCCTTTGTCTTGATTACCCAATAGCCACTTCAATGTAATCCCACAAGTAGAAATACATATAAGCAACCCCCCAGCTAAAGATCATTGGGACATAGGGTGGGGGACGGTGATAGATTAAACTATTGTCACTATAATGCAAGTTAAAGTTGGAAAATAGAGGGAAGGGATAGGCCTGGGCAAATAAACCATTGAGAGGGGCTGTGTTAGGGCATTCTAAATGATGAGAGAACCACACCTCAGCAGGGCTCCCAGCAAGCAAACTTGCTTTCCTCCACATATATGAACAATGTTTCACATCCAAGAGGACACCTAGAGAAAAGTCAGGGTAATAATGTGACTAAAGAGAATCAGCAAGCACTGATTGTGTCTACATCTCCAGAAGCTTTGGAAGTATCCAGCAACTTACATTAGCTAGGTTTTGCTAATGACATTATTATGTTGGAAAAAATGATAGTTTTGAAAAAGAAAAAAAGGACAATAAAAGTAAATGCTGATGTAAGATGCTAGACATAACTGCTTCCACCAGGTAATTTCTCATTCAGGGCTTCACTAATTTTATGCTTAACAAGCCATCTGGTAGCTTTCTGTTTAGTTCTCTCTCACATCCTTCTTCCCAATTCTTCTCTACATTTCCTGAAGTCTGGATTTTGGTTTGTTAAGTGGTGTCAGAGCTCAGAAAATGATCCTATAAATACGGCACCTTGGTGTGCTGAATACAGTTTGCCCTTTCTATCTCTGGATTCTGCATTTATAAATTCAACTAACCTCAGATGGCAACTATTTGGGAAAAAAAAATGTGTCTATAGGGAACATGTGTAGCCTTTTTTTTCCTCCTTGTCACTATTCCCTAAATAATACAGTATAATAACTATTAATTTAGCATTTGCATTATATTAGGTATCACAAATAATCTAAAGATGATTTAAGGTATATGGAAAGATGTCTGTAGGTTTGTGTGAATGCTATGCCATTTTATACAAGGAACTTGAGCATACACAGAGTTTATTAGCTTGTGGGCACAGAGGGATTTTCCTGGAACCAATCCTCTACAGATACTGAGGGACAACTGTCTTTTGAACTAAAGGAGATTGAAAGGGCCTCAGAAGCAAAGTCTCTCTGATCCTTTCCCACCCTCACTCCTTCAGATCCTCCAAGGCCTCTCCCCCAAAGCAATCCATAAAATCCAGAAAAGGTCATTCTTTGACCTACCTTCCTAAAAGTAGGTCACAAGATCCTTTTGTGACATGTGTCCCACCCCATACACAGGGGGAATGAATGACAGAGACGCCAAGAAGAATCTGAACAAACAAGGCTTGCCAGGTTGTCCCTCCACTCTAGTTTATTACACTGAGATCACCCCTTTTGTCTAATCACTGCTCTTTATGACTATCCACTTTTATTGACCCTAAGCACAAAAACACAGTTTTCCTTGGGCTTTTGTGTCATTTTGAAGTTTCTTATTTACATACAACTTACATGATTTTGTTTTTTCTAATGTCAATCTATTATGTGGGATTTCAGCCATAGCCCTTGAGATGGATAAGGAAAAATAATTACATTTTGGCCCTTCAGTGGCTTGCTTTCACATGGTCCTCAATGATTACTTGACTTATTCAGTTAATTAGTACTTGTTGTTCTTTGCCTACATATTTGTGTGATTGAATCCCACACAAGTAGTAGTAAATGGACCTGTAATCCATATCATCACATTCCTTGACTTTCTTTACCTAATTCACTCAAATGATAGCATCAGTTTATCTTTTCCCATCTCCAACACAAGCCACACCTAAAATGCCTTCCATCAGCTGCGGACCATCACATGGCCTGCAGGTTGGTTCATATCAGAGCTTGTGATATATCAGAGTTGTGATGATTCAACAACACTGAACATAGACCCTAAAGAACAAGTGGAAGGTGTGTTGTGGAGCTGCTTCAGCCATAACAGTCACCAGTATGGACTGGTCACCTCTGGCCATGCATACTCCTTGAGCATGTGATCAGTTTATCCTATAGTCTATAATTTCCTTAGAGACAACCTATGAAAGAGGCCAGAAATAGAATACAAAATAAATACACTGCTAACCTCAAGGAAGTTTTGGAAAGAAACTCTTGATTAATAAATTAGAAGCTAACCTCATTTATAACCAGAAGACCTCATTTCTTTTTTATAAATAAAATTTTACTAGATTTTTTTCCTGAAATATTTGGAAATAGAAGTTAATCATACATATAGCCTAATTTGGAAGTAAAATTATCCAGAAATATAAATGTGGTTTGAAAAATGAATATTTTTGCCTCCAGTCATACCAAAGAAGTAGTAAGTGATGGGGGAGAAAACATAATATTATTTCCTATGTGCAAATAATATGTAATAGCTAGATAGCATTCTTAAGCACTTAAATAGATTATCTCATTTACTACTCTTGATAATCCTGTGAGGTAGCATTACCATTTCCATTTTTTGGATGGGAAAACTGACTCATCAATTATCATATATTTAATACAAAGCAAGACCAAACTTTACATCCAAATTATCATCAAGTCTGGTGAAATGTTTTCTCTGATAAGTGGATGGTAATACATAATGGGGGTG
>NW_026000026.1:39503763-39620916 GCF_001458135.2 Marmota marmota marmota | reverse complement strand
AAAAAAAAAAAAAAAAAAAAGAAAGATTAATAGTGAAAACAAAGGATTAAAGACAGGAGGAAGGAAGTGACCAAAGAATGGGATATCATTCTCTTACTGTTTTCTCTACCTTTAGACTCTATACCCAATACACTGATGGAAAATACCAACACATTTGAAAAAAAATTACATAGGACTATTTTAGCAGAAGTATCACCCCAGAGTTTTATCACAAAGGTTCAGGTAAGGTTGTAAATACTGACAACTATTCTGCATTAATTTTCCAGCTATCTTTCTTTCCCAGCAATATTTTAAGATAGGAATGTGAGGGAAGTATGGCTTTTGAGGATTTTTCACTAATATCTACTGCAGTCGTCAATTTCCTCATATCCATTTTACAGGACTGAGCAAGTTACTATTCCAAAATGGCAATTGACTTGGATTAAAAAAAATAAAGGGTATTTTTCTAGTATTGTAATGCAGTGGAAGATTATAAAGCTTCAGAGGACAATCCATATCTAAGCCACTGGGAGACTTTGATCTTTATAATTAATCCTATGAAAAGATTAATTTTAAGGTTTTCAAGTAAAAATCTTATTTTTGTAAAAATCTTATTTTTGTAAAAATATTTTTATAAAAAGATTAATTATAAGTTTTTTATAATTATAAAAGATTATATTAATACTAATTATCTTTATAATTAACCTTTATTAAAAAAAAAAGAAGAGAATCTTTGGCTTTTTGATACAAAAACTTCTTTATAGTTAGTCTAAATGAATTTCTGAAATCACCTATCAGTAAAAGAAGTTTCTCCAAAGATGTAACTTTGGGTACAAAAAGGTTATTTTGACTTTTTGTGCAGTTAAACACTGACCTTTGTGACTCGTTTGAGACAGCAAATCACTACTGAAATTTATGGATGAGGTTATCACCCAGAATCCTAAAGAAGTATAAAGAAGTATAAAGGGGCCTGAGGGGAGTTCCATAAAGTTTGTCATGGATTGCTTTTGCTGACAATACAGAGGGGAGAGGAGGGTAAGTGGTGGATCTTATCTTAAAAGATAAGATCAAATTTGATTTAAACAAAATAAAGAAATAAGGATACTCTATGCATGCCCAAGTTTGCCAGGTTGCACCTACTGTATTTTAAAAAATGAATAACCTTCCTACATGATGAGAAAATGATTCTATTTACAATACTATATTACATTGCATAACAATTGTCATTAACATATATTTACAAGTATTCCATACATCCTAATCTTGCACCAAAGACAGTCCAGTAATAAATTATTTTTAATGTAATACTGGAACAATTAAAAAAATTCACATAATCATCATATCCCACTTTGTGCAATAAATAGCATAAAATCTATTGATTATGCAGTAAGATAAAGTACAATAAAATTATAAAATATTTAGTTATTTTTTTAATGTACAAAACACGAGAGTATGATTAAAAATTTTAAAGGAGGATATATATATGTGTATATATACACCAAATAAAGATTTGAACAGTGAAATAAAGTCATATATTATTTAAGAAAGGTCAACATTAAAATAAAATTAATTTTATTTCTTTTACAAATTCAACTCAACTCCAATAACAATTACTACTGGCTTTTTTGTTATTGTTATTGTTTGTTTGTTTGTTTTGAGGGCTCAAGAAGACATAACAGAAACTTTAACCTTCTTTGGGAAAATCAGATAATTAAATCAGCTGACAATGTTGCAGGAATAACAGAACAATCAATCAATCAGAATGTAAATAAGAGCAAGAGTTAGAACTTCTGTGTCTGCATGTGTGTTCATGTATAATCAGAATCTCTAAATGCTGTTGATAAAATTAGCTAATAATTTGAGGAAAAAATAAAATTTCCTCCACCATAAAGTGCACCAAAACATTAGAGGGACCAAAGAAAACAAATGTGAAAAACGATACCATACTAAATGGAAATGGAGTCAGGAAATAGCTTACAAACCTTACACCTATAGATTGATAGAAACTATAAAAATTTGTTATAGCAAAAAAAAATGTCATTTTTATAGTTCAAAGAAAACACAAGCAAAATTAACAAAACTGAAACATAGAGTGAACTCCTGATAATTTGAATGAAGGCTTGTAAGTCAGTAACTATAAATATTAGTTAGAATGGGCAAGTTTTCAAGGAAATAAATGTTGAAAAAGTGTTGGTAAGGTATTCAACTTTACAAATTATCAAATAAACTCAAATTCAAATAATTATGTGATCTCAATTTTTTGTTTAACAAATCAGTGCCATTTTTAAAATGATAATATTTGGTGGTAGCAATAGTAAGCAAATGTGCTTTTGGGATTATGCTGAATGTGAGTCTGAATGCGTATCAAAGACATAAAATTTTACTAACATATTAGTCCAGGAATTCTTCTTCAAGACATTGCTCTAATTAAGCAATTAGAGATACAAAACAAGATCTGGCTATCATAATGGTCTCAGTAGTACTATTTATATAAATGGAGAGCCAGGTTAAATTTCCTACGAATTCAAGTACATTCACTGCAGAGCATTCTGTACAACTACTAAAAATATAAAAAATTATTCTGTTGGCATTAACTAATTTTAATTGTGGAAAAAATGCAAAATATAAAATACCATCTAGAATATACTCCTATTTCATTAATTATGCAATGATGTATCCATTTTTTTAAATCTACAATATACAAACAAATCAAATGTTGTAACTTCCTAATTTTCACAAAAAAGTGTTTCGTAATTTATATCCATTTGAAAATACTTCACAGTCTTGTTAATAAATCACTGCTAAACTTTGTATTTTAGATTGAATGTCCCTGCCCCCCATTTTGTCAACTATAATTAAGTCTCTCTTCCAAGTGCTCTATAAACTGTAGGGAGTGTGGAGGAAGGAAAGTTGTGGGGGAAGATTCCTAAAGTGTTCCAGAAAGTGATACTGCTGATTTTTCAGTCTTCATATTCACCTCCAGGAACAATGCATGGAGAATGATTTGCCTCACTTTAAACACCTTGGAAACCTTATTACTAAAAATAATACCACATGCTTATAGAGCACATGCATTGTGAGGTCTCATGATGAGTATACAAAACTGCAACCATCAAATTTGGTAGCACTACTGCTTTACGTTGTTTCTGCAAAATGCAATAATATCCTCTTAGGTCCCTAGGCTGGCATGGCTTATGTGGCATCATTTATTTAAGGATATCTACATTTTCAAACACTGTTGGGTGAACACCAGCCCTATCAATCACTGTGACAGGCTATGTTCCTCTCCAGTTTATCTTCCTGTACGTTTTGTGCCAGATTTAGTTTGCAAACCTCCAAACGAGGGAAACAAAAGTCTCATTTAATCTTCACAAATATAAAATGATGTCGTTAAGACTATCGTTTGCCGTTTGAACTCTCATTCGTTAATGAAACGTTGGTTAAACAACACCCTATCCACCTTTTAACTGCAATACTCCCTCATGTCTGCTGAGCCCTTAATGGATGACCTGTTTAAAAACAGGGGGGATATTTTATTCGTACAGCAATTTGTGTGAAACTTGTCACCATAGAGGATCTTTTCTCTTCTTAATGTGGACAGGTTTGTTTATTTTAATTTCCATTAGTGTCTTGGAAGACAAAAATGATGAACGATGATTCCGAAGCTGCAGATTTCACAATTTAAAGAGTTATAATGGATGTGCTTAGCTTATCTTAAGTTACTGTATCAGATGCATAAACCACTGTCACCCCCATTACACATGAAGACCACCTCATTTCAGTTTACAAACTAGAATGCATTTCCTAGGTTACTGCAAGGGTAGGAAGAGGAAAAGAAAAAAACTGGGACACAAATAGATAAAATGGACAAGGCATATGCCAGATAAAAAGCAAGAGGTACATCTGGCAGGACAGTGGATAATCCCAAATTACATTATTTTTTTAGTCCTCTTTTACATATCATGAGACATGGCCCAGATGAAGAGAAGTATTATGGTTTGAATATGAGATGCTCCCTAAAAGTTCTTCTATTAATGCAGGAATGGTCAAAGGTGAAATTATTAGAATGTGAGAGCTATCACCTACTCAGTCCATCCTAGTTTAGGTGAATTAGGTGGAAACTGTGGAAAGGTGGGAGAGGGCTTGAAGAGAGATGGGTCATGGAGGAATATATACATAGTTAGTTGTAGATGGACACAATACTTTTATTTTATTTATTTATGTTTATGTGGTGGTGAAGATTGAACCCAATGCCTCACACATGCTAGGCAAGTGCTCTACCACTGAGCTACAACTCCAACCCTGGAGAAGTACTCTTGAAGGGTGCATTTTTCCTGTAGCCCCTTCCCTTTTCTCTCTCTGCTCCCCAGATTCCATTATTTTTGTGAAAATTAGGAAGTTATAACATTTGATTTGTTTGTATATTGTAGATTTTTAAAAAATGGATACATCACTGCATAATGTATTCTTCAACACCCTTCTGCCATGATGTTCTGCCTCAACTGGGACCCAGAGCAATGGATTCAGTCAACCAAAGACTCTGAAAATAGACTTTTGGTCTTCTAAGTTGTTCTGGTTAGGTAATTGGGACACAGGGACATAAAGTTGACTAGCATAGGAAGTGAATGAGAAAGTATGGCAGCCGAAAGCTCTCTCTAGGAAAGGTTGGTAAGAGATGGGAAATTCTAAGAGAATCTTCAGAATTAGAGTGAGAGTTTATGAAGGGATTCCTGGAGAGGGCAGGGGGATGCTTCATCTATGTTCATAAGGATAGGTGTATAGGTGGCTTAGGGGATGGCTAAATAAAACATGTGGGGCTCAGGTGTGTGGGAATTAGATTGGGGGCCTTCTAGAAACAAGCCTTCTGGAATTCAGGCACTCAAGACTCCCTGTACCCGTGGAAGTTTTCCTCCTCTCCCCTACTGCCTTATGCAAATTTGTTTCCCTACCCTGTTGGGCCAATACAGCCCAGTGAAGGCTTAGTCTTTTTTCCTCAGCTACCTCCCCTTCCTCCATTTCAGTTTATATATGAGCTGAATTATGAGCTAGGTTACTGTGTCATTTTTGAAACTCCCCAAGCAAATGATTTTGACCACTTAGGATCTCATTCTTGCCCTTTTCCCCATCCAGAGTACTTGCCATCCTCCTGTGTATCCTGCTCCTGCACAAAATGAAAGTTGTTTTTATTCCTCTCAGTGCCATGCCTTAGATTGGACAGTCCACCTTCCGCCACTTAGCTGATGGCTGAACACTTATCCATCTTCCACATCTCACTTCAGTCCTAGCTTCCTCTGCCAGACCTTCCCTGGACTTCCCTAAGAAGGTGAGGGCTTCCTTTATATGCCACCTAACACTGGGCATATCCCTGTACAGCAGTTATCCCACACTGCTGGTTCCAACACCTATCAATCAGAGAGTGAGTGATAGGTCCTGATACAGTGATCACTTTCTATTCATTCTGTACATCCTCAATGCTTAGTGATGACATCTGGTAGAAGCTTAACAATAAATGTAACATTTATCAAGTGCCTATAGTATGTTAGACCTTGTTTTAGATACTTTTCTTGAACTTTGTTAAATCATAAATTTTGTTGCTTAATCTCAGTATTGCTCTTCACTGCAGGCAAGTGGATCTCTACCCTGAGTCTGGCATTTTAGAAGACTGTACCCTGGCCTAGCTTTCATATTCTTTCTTCTATGGTGAGACAAACCTTGGATCAAGGGGACTTGCCTATTTATGTCCATCCCTACACCCACACTCTAGCTTCTCAGGTTCCCCCAAATATTTTGTCAAAATTATCTTAAAGCTGTGCCAGGTCCTTCCTAGGCATCTTTCTTCAAAGGCACTCTATACCTTAGGTGTATGCACACCTAAGCTGATGAGTGGCCTTAGCCAGCCCTAGCTGGGGCTGGGGATATATCTTGAGTATCTGTACTAGGGTGTTTATGCATGGGTCTGGGAGGACATTGCACTGTGAAAAAAAAAAAAAAAGCTGGACTTGAAAAGAGAGGTATGGTGGGCCTAGAACTAAACTCCTTTAATCCCCTGGCCATCATATTCCAACATGACTCTAAGGAGCCAGAAAATTCTATAGATTTGAATGATATATCTATTGAGGTAGGAAGACAGAATAGTGTCTGTTAGGGTAATTTATAATTTTGAGATATTGGGCACAGACAAGCCTGCACTGGTACTCTTGCCCTGGTACCCACAAATATTAGGGGTGGGTCCATTTACTCTCTCAATAAAAATTCTTAAAAAAGATATTACCGCTCCTATTTTATGACTGAGTAAATGAAGGCAAGAAATTGAGGGTCTTGTCCACAAAGCTGAGAAGTGTCAGATCTGTGATTCATACAGCCATTTGCCACTGAACTCCACTCTCCTACTTCCCCAGTGAGCAAACCACAGTGGCTATTTTGCAAACTTTGGATAGACCCTAAGTCAGAAACACCAAAATAAAATCCTAAAAGGATCAGGGTGGTCTGTTTTAAGAACAGAGTTAGAGCCATGGAAACTATTATTTAGGCAAAAATTAAAAATATAGTAGGAAAGAGGGACAGGTTTTTCAAGAAGATGAAATAACAGGTGAAAACATTTCCTTTTCCTCAGAAACTTTTTTAATTAAAAAATATAAAAATGAAAGAAAAGGTGTTGTTTTTTTTCCTGACTTTTTGGACTCTCTCCCTACCCCCACCTTCTCCACATTTCTGAATCTGCCAAACAATATAAATCACTGTGCAAACCAAATCATTAGGGTTGTCAGGTGTTCAATTCTGAACCAGACAGTCTGGTATTTGAGCTTTCTGCCTAGGAAATAAATAGAGAAAATACCAGTGAGTTTTAATTAAGTTTTGTTATCATGTAAAGATGAATTTGTATGAGAGCATTCTCACTGAAGCCGCTTTCCAGGCTGAACTCTGAGCCCCCTTTCCACTTAGGTACCAGCCTCTCTGTAAAACTAGACTGTCTCCAAATCTTGCAAGCTGATGAGGTTGGCCCTGGTCTCATATTGCCTTCTTCTACTTATTGGTAAGGACCCAAGCAACTGTGCTAGATCATTTTCTTTTATTAATATCTCCAAAGCTCCTGTGGCAACTGGCAGAGTTCCCTGGGTATATTTTAAAATAATGGTAAATAAATAAATAATACTCAGAAGCACATTTGAATGGAAGCAAATGAGCCATAGATTAAGAGAGTCGGATGAGTTCAGTATGTCCCTAAGTCTAATCATGGCTATTGAATAGGTGAAGGCAGTAAGCAATTATATCATTTACAGACACACAAAATAATTCTCCAGAAAAATTCTATTTGGGTCTCAATTAAATGTGGCTTCATTCAGCAACAAAATGCTAGTGTAAATATTTTACATTGGTGTGGCAATCTGTGATAAGAGAATAGCTAGAAATCCTTAATGGTTTGTGGGAATGGTATTTATTCCATTCATGGACTTTCCACACTGGTGAAAAGCAACAGGATTCAGATGGGTATTAGAAAAGAATTTTGTCTCCTTAAAGAACTTTGTTTAACCTTAAACAATGGTAAATGGGTTTATTTACCACTGGATATTCAAGAACCTTTAATATGCTAATAATGTATATTCAGAGGAAAGAGACCAAAGAAGCTTGTGTTTTCAGAGCATCAATTAATTCCCCCCTTGGAAGACTAATTGGAAAATACTGGTTCACCCAATTAAACTTTGGAGTTAAAAATCCTTTGTTAGTATTTTAGTTGTATGCTTTCCTTGTGAGATTTAGTTCCTAATAACAAATAGAGCCATGCAAAACTACCACAATAGACAGTTGAAACACAGAATCTATCTTTGTGACTTGGGCTTTATCTTTCTGATTCTTATCAATGCATTATTCTATATGCAGTGCCTTTTACTGAGTTTGGCTGTGGGTGGATTTTGCCCCCATCCAGGTGGGAGTCACCTAGCTATATCTGAACATAGTTTTGCTTGGGAGGCACAAATGGCATCTAGTGGTTAGAGGCCAGAGATGCAGCTAAAAATCCTACAATGTACATGATAGTCCCATAGCCCTTCACCCACCCAGACCAAAGAATTATCCCATCCCAAATGCCCAGAGTGTAAAAACCCTGCTTATAGATGATTGAAATGAAAAATTCAGCGCTTTTAGGTATGAGACTTATCAGAGATGATAGTTGAGATCTATTGGATAGTTGTGAGGCTGGCCTAGTGAGGGAGACAGTCAACAAGAGTTTGTTTTACACTTTTTTTCTGCCCTTACTTACAATATGAAGCAGCTGCCTTATCCTTATGGAAGGGGTTGATGGTGGCCAGGTTTCAAGGTCTGTCCAAGGCCCTTGATATAATAACCAGAGTCACTTGTTCTGAGCCAAACAGATAGACACCACCATAGATACCTTATTGATAATACTGGCACTCAACACTGACTCATTCAACAGAGGGCTGTTCTGGAATGAATTGCTGTGAACTCTACCTTAGCAATGTGCATAGTTCAGATAACTTGATGAGAATAATTCAAGCCTTAATATGAGGAAACAGAATACATTTCAGATATAAGGTTTTTGTTTTTTGTTTCTTTTCTCTTCTTCAATTCAAATAGCCCAGAAGTCACAAATTAATATCCAGGGGAACAATCTTGTTTGTGGTTGTTTAATTTGTCCATGAAAGTGCTTTTTGAAATCAATAATATTTAAAAATCAGACAGCACAAAAAATTTCTAGATTTAAAAGATTTGTCTGGAAAAGTTACCAATCTGGCAACACTAGGTATGAACGACAGCAACCTGGCAGAGTTACTGACCACAGGCCTGGTCTAGACTTAGCCTGTGCTTCTCTAAAAGAATAGTTAGTATCAAAGAATGGTCTCTCAAGCTCACCAGGAAATGACAGGTGATGAAACAGAGAGAAGAGAAAGCCAATTCAATGGTGAGTCTAGAATTGGCCATAGGTGAGTAGAGCTCAGTCCCTCAGGTCTCTTGAAGGAAACTTCTGATGTTTGTCTTAGAACCATCTACTCAAGGAATAGAAAGGGGAAACATTAACCCAAGAACTCCTGGCCCCTCTGGTTAAAGGTGACCCCACAGGCATTAATTCTACATCATTCAACTGATCTAACCTTGGTTACGCAAGTATAACTATTGAGTGATTTCCAGGTGTTCCAATGATGGGTTAGAGAAGCCCTTGGAGGAGGAAAGAAGATGTGTGATCTGTGTGTCAGGTTCAACTTGTGCAGAGCTTGTCAAAGACCATGCACGTGGGTCTCCATATCAACAACATGAGTAAAATTGGGGGTGGGGAGAAGATTTAGAGATGCACAAGAGGGTTGGGGTGGTAGAGTGCTTGCCTAGCATGTGTGAATCCCTGGGTTCAATCCCCAACATCACAACCAAAAAAAAAAAAAAAAAAAGAGGTGCACAAAAGGTGTTTCAGTTATTCATTCATATTGCATGTCTGGTCCTAATGAAAGCTGGGAGTGGAAACTTTGAAATTGCCCATTCTTTCTGCCTTTAGTATTGAACCAACCATACTCATATCAACATATGTATATAAACATGTATATGGCTGTTACCTGTGGGCCTCCATGTAAGGTTCTAGAGTATGTGCACTGACCAAAATTACCTGGCCTAGATACAAAACAGAAGTCTATTTTTTTCTGGCCAGCTGGTGTGCATGACTTTGGTTTACACTGTGCCACCAAACCCTAGCTCCAAGGAATGGAGACCTGTTACTTTTTTGAATCTGTACAGAGGTTATTTCTACTTGCCAAACCATGCTACCATAGGACAAGTTACATTTCTCTAGTTCAACTAAAGATGTGATTAAAGAAAAGCAGCCTTGTCAATACTTTAATTTATTCCCACTGACAAAAAGGCTTTTACAAGTTATCCTTTTAGTATAGCCCCCAAAACACAGGATATACAAATAAATATTTTAACAAATTTAAATGGACTTTCCTACTGAAATATCAACTATCCAGAAAAAAATAATTTTTTATCATTTTGATGCAAATGATATCTGTCCTTTTTCTAATGCAATTTATACATCCACATGTACATACATATCCAAACACTAGCATGTACACATTAACACATGTGTATATATATGTGCACATATATACAGATACACACATATACATATTACATTTAAACCTCTCTGTATCTCAATTTTCTTCTCTGGTTAAAGTAATAGTTACCTTTCAGCGTTTACACAGACACCAACACACATACATGCACACATACACAATCACACACACACACACACACATATCTCTTTCTCCAACAGGAAAAAAGAAATTAACTGGTATTGAACAAAAGTTGTAAAATTTATATTTAAATCCTCTAAGGGAGAATAATATAAATAAATTTTCAATGTGAACATGATGCTCCTACTGTGAAAAAGTACTCTTCTCTTCATGTAGTCATATTTTCCTGAAAGTCTTGAGAATTTTAACAAAAATCTCAGAATTGAGGAATTGCCACTATTGAAAATTCAGGATATCATGCTCTGAGTGTTTTCTGTTTGACTAATGGTGAGAAATCTTCTTTTGATGAAGAGCAGTTATTCCAACCTTCCTGTTGTCCTTGTGGGGGGGGAAATAAGAACTCCCTACAAATTCTGTTAATGAGGAGGCTGATATCTTAGTCAGGGGCTCATATTCCTTGAGGGAAAAGCAATCTCTTAATCAGTGGAAATAGTTTTTCAAATAACTATGGTACCAAATCTGTTAAAACTGTTTCGACATTCTGCCCCAATTCAAAAAGTAGTACAGAAAAAGGTATTTTGGTGTCATCTGTAATTTATGGAAACTACAGAATGAGTTAAATTATGAACAAATTAACTTTGTATCATTTACTTGTTTAGAGAAAAATATGAGTTTGGGATGCAATCAGACTTATCAATATTTAACTGATGTTTTCAGTTATGGTGTTCAATATATTTGTTACCAACACTTGAAATCAATAGATTATTTTAAAATTAGGTATATAATCAAATAAATCAAATTAATCTAGAGTTCCAGATAGATCTTACATACATTATAATTTCCTTCTTCTTTACAAGGGATGTAATGGCCAATTTAGGACACAAAAGTCTTTGAATGATCTCATCTTTCCAATTACAGAAGTCAAAAGGGTCTCCTGGGATGCCAGCCCAGGACTTTTTCATTCTAGAGTATCTTCTTAACACTCTGAGATACCTATCAAATGCTGCACCCCAAGATCATAATACACCTGAAGGTACTGACGCTTGACCCGGGCATCTCTGCGATCAATACACATTCTCCAAGTTCCTGGTAAAAGTGACCAATTAATTTCTGCATTCCTGTCATTGGAGAGAACCAGATTGTTTTATCTTTCTTAGATGATCTCACCAATGTCTGCAGGAACACTCTGAAACTCTGATTTAGAGAATAAATGTGAATGTGGCTGTCACGTGAATACAAGATGTTTACGTCATGTTCATAAATTGCATTGACTTTTGTGCTTCAGATAGTTCAAGTAAATTTCTATAACATAAGGCCTGTCCAACTTTAATCCTAGATGATAGTTTACCACCAATAAGAACATTAAAAAAATATCACTGGGAACAATGAAAAAAAGAAAAAGCCTGGATATGGAACTTTTCTGCTGTTAAGAGTCTAAATACTTCAAACTGTGAATTGATATTTAATGTGCAGTTGTCTACATTAGTAGGAACCCTGCAATTATGAGTTGATTAGCTAAAATATTTGTCATCTTTGTGTAATGTAGAGATAAAACCAATGTTGTATGTAGCAACATATACTTTTAATGGTCTTA
This sequence comes from Marmota marmota marmota, assembly GCF_001458135.2. NCBI lineage: Eukaryota > Metazoa > Chordata > Mammalia > Rodentia > Sciuridae > Marmota > Marmota marmota. The sequence goes on along the minus strand of NW_026000026.1, from coordinate 39,609,150 downwards.
AAATTGCTAATGCTCTTTATAATCAAGATAATCTTTTAGTGATAAATAAAAATAGCACAAAAACATCACTGGAATAATTTAGGATGGATCTCATAATGCAAGTGTTATTCCTGATGAATTCCCTTGTTTGCATGTACAATAGAAGATTTATGGGTATTTATAACTTTTTTAAATTAATATATTTTATTGTTTAGACTCATTTTCACTTAAGAGGAAAGCTGAGCAGAATGTGCAGAGTTCTAACTCTCCCACTCCTCAGTCTATTATTAATATTTTGCACTGATGTCATAAATTTGTTATAATTATTGAACCAATATTGATACATTATTATTTACTAACGTTCATAGTTAACATTAGGGTTCACTCTGTATTCCACAGTTCTACAAGTCTTGCCAAATGCATAATGTCCCACGTCTACCATTACAACACCCATACAGATTGGTTATTTGCCCGGAAAATTCCTTGTGCTCTACCTATCCATCCCTTCTTAACCCTAAGCAACTCCCAGTCTTCATCCTGTCGCTACAGTTTTTCCTGTCCTAGAATATCATATGGTTGGAACTGTACTGTATATAGCCTTTTCCAATTGTTTTTTTCACTTAGCAATTATTTGATTTCAGTTTTACTTAAGACACAGGAAATAATTAGCAAAAGTAGCCTTTCAAGTGAGGACTTGAGAAACAGAGAGCATGGTAGTGAATTTCCACAAAATGTTAATATCCATATAAGATTCTAGAGCAAAATTTTCAAATTACAGCCTACAGTTCAACTCCAGCCTGCCTTCTGTTTCTATAATGACCTGTGAGCTAAGAATGTTTTACACGGAGGAACGTTTTCTATAAATTCAATGATAGAAAACAGTATTTTGAATTACCATTAAATAAAATGACTTGTCCAAAAATACTTCCATCCTTCTTATTGGAATTATTTCTTAATTTTAGTTAATATTTTAAAATACTATATTAAAATATTATAACTTGAATTTCATCAATAGAAGTTTGGGAAATTGTATTTCTCTTTTGTTATATAAGTACCTACATAATACATAATATCTAAAATTGTGCCTACTGGCCCACAAAGCCTAAAATATTTATTCCATGGACCTTTTTAGAAAATGTTTGTTGATCCTGTTCTAGAACAGTCAGATGTTCTTTACTTTTTGTTGTTGTTGTTCTCTCTCTCCTTTTACCCCCTTCTTTTAATACATTCTTGTCTAAATGTATCACTATTTCTGGAAGACATCATAAGATCTGGGGAAATAAAGGACTAAAAGGTTTACGGTTGAGAAGCAAGGAAAGAAAGTTGTCTGTTAGTCAAGTGTGACACAGAGGCCATCAGTAGTGCCAATGAACTTTTCCAGGCTTTTGCAACTATTAAAGTCTCTCTTTATTTTTATTTGTTACCAACTCTTTGCTTCCCTTCTTGGTCAGCAGTGGTGTGGTAGAAAAGAGCTTTCAAGTCAGAAAAATCTACTACCTGACAGCTTTTGGATGATTGAAAATTGCATATCTTCTCTTCATTTCAGCAATTTCTTTATTTTATTTTACTCTTGCATTTATTTTGTAAAAGGGGATATTTCAGTGATTAAGTTATCATACACAATACAAGCTCATAACTGTGTGTAGTTGAAATTAAATGTCTCTTTTCTTCCATCCTCTCGTCCATGAGAAGAATTTGCACGTGCATGTGTGTGCTCGTGCTCTGTGATTAGGTTTAGAGGGAGAAAGGACAAGAAATGGAATGACATTCCTCATTATGCCTCCTGACTTAGAGGAGAGCAAAGCCAGAAAGGGGTGGGTTGTAAGAATTCAGAAACGAAAAGGAAAATTAGCAATCTTATGTACAGGACACTTGCAGCAAAAAAGAAAGGTAATCCACTTTCTAATGCTATCAAAGAGGCTTGTTTAACTCACAGTTTGAGAGGCTGAATGTACAAGATCAGAAGGCCCTATGGGTTAGGCCTCTGGTGGAAGACTCATGGTATATGGCATCACAATGGCAGGATCACATGCACAAAAGAGAGAAGTCAAAGACATTCAGGAGTCAGTCTTACTATGTTGAGAGTAACTTATTTTTGTAGGAATCCACTCCATGAGGCCAGCATTAATCCCTTCCGAGGGTAGTACTCCCAGTGGCCTAATTATCTTGTACTGAGCCCCACCTCCTTTTTTTTTTTTTTTTTCTTTTGAGACAGGATCTCATTATGCTGTTTAGCCTGGCCTTGAACTCTATGGTTCAAGCCATTCACCTACCTCAGACTCCTAAGAGCTGAGACCAGAGGTATGCAGCACCATGCCCAACTAGGCCCCTCTCTTAGAGATTTCCTGACCTCAAAATTGCTACACTGAGGACCAAGCTTCCAGCACATGAAGCTTTGAGGGCATATCACATCCAAACTATAATACCAGCTAAGCTTTTCAACCCCTTTAATCCCTCTTACAATCACAATATAGCTTGGGGGAAAAGACCTAAAAAATAGAAAATATAATTCCACGGAACATTCTTTTGCAAATAAAGTACATTCTCATGACAACAGTTAGCAAGGTGCAGGCCAGTAACAGATTTATAATTTCCAAGACTCAATAAAGTGTGATTTTGTTTTCATCATTTCTTTCCATGACTGCTATAATACTCTACATATTCTCAGGAAATAGTCAATAAAGGAAGACGTTCATTAACACCGGGAAGCAAAATGTCTTTGTTCCCCAGAAACAAGAGTCCTTGTTTCTTGCAGTCCTAAAGAAAAGACTTCATTTCTGAGGTTTTTCCAGAAAGATCCATACTTTGGACAAGGCAAAGAATTCATTATACTTAGGAAAAATGAAAAGGCTGAGTCAGGGTTTGTTTCTGCCAAGTGGAATATGATTCCAAACAGCTTCTGTTTTCTAAAACCTTGTGCTTAAAGCTCTTTATGTCTGGTTTATAATCTTGGCTCCCTTCAGCCTACCTACTCAAGGACACCCAAGAGAAGAGCTATAGGCTCAAATAATCATCTTGCTGCTAATGCACATTTTCTTATTAGCATTTTGCTTTCTTCCTGCCATACTTAACAACAAGAAACATATCATTACTACATTAGATACAGATCTAATGTATCAGTAGAATAGATCAACAAGGGGCTGACTTGTTTTATGAACAACAGTTCCAGGTTCTTTGTTTATAAGCCTGAAGATACCTAGAACTTAATTATTTTAAGCCCTCTTTGGCAACCATAACCCACCCAAAGTTTTTATGAATGTTAAGGAATTAATCTGTCATTAAATATAGATATTTTCACAAATTAGAATGTATGACCTATGCACTGGCAAAGAAATCAGATTTTATGTGCTCTTTGGGAACATTGTATGATGTGGGTTCTATCAAAAAGATGAGGACAACAGAAACAAAAAGTTTAAAAGTAAGAAAATCAAGAAAGACAATTTATAACTAGACTTCTGGGATACCCAAAAGTCTTAATGCAGGTTTAAGCATTAACAACTTTAGAAATGTGAAAGATACAAACCTATAAAAACCTAGCTTAAAAATTACATAAGATTAAATGTTTCTTTTATATTTACATATTTTTGTGATTTTTGAATAATAAACATATAATTTAAATTTTGGGTTGTAGTTTCTCAGAATAAGCAAAATACAGAACAAAACAAAAACAAATTAAAATGAAAAATTGACAATAAATATTCAAACACAAAATTAATGTTTGTATACTTAAAACATTCATATATACCTAACTTCATAGTATTTAAATACTTCTAGTCATTGCAGTTTAAAATTGTACTAAGGTTTTTGAATCATGATTATTCTAAAAAAGATTCATGAAGCACCTCAACATGCCATCTGGAGCTAGGAAGTGTGACTTAAAAATTAATAGAAGCTAGTCAGAAACTGTATAAGATTATTACAATAGAGCACAGAATACTGGATTTATGTATAGTAGTATTTCATCATTGAGGAAGTTTATGGACTTATATAAACATTATTTTATGAAATATGTGAAATTAAGTCATGATATAATTAGGTTTGGGGTTAGTAAATCTGGAATAAAGTATATGGAATTGAGATAACTTAGATTTCTTCTTATTGTAATGATTTTCATAAATTATGATCCTTAGAGGCATCATCGAATACAGGAATGCATGTTGCACACATATACACAATTATATAATTGGAGGATTGCCTGTGTCAAGTTTAATTATTATTTTGCCTGTGCTGAATTTAATTATTATTTTAGTAAAGCAGTAAAGTAAGGAGCAGGCAGACCACTGGCTTAGTGCAAGGCCACTGCCATGATTTTAAGGGCATCCTTTCAACCCATTATTAACTCAGAGTGCTGGTGATCACTTATCCTGCCTCCAAGTTATTAAAAGAATCTCAACATATATAGTGCACAATATTTGTTTTAATCATTGTGGATAATACATTTCACGTGGGGAAAACAGCAAATATTTTATAGACTATAAAACATCTTAATAGTTGGACAAATGCTAGTGCACTGCAATTTCCTCTCATCCTTATAAAAGCAGAGTTTTTAAAGGCAATATTTTAATTTCCTGAGAATTCTTAGCATGCTGTATATCTGAAATGGGATGAAAAATGCCATTTGTGATAGAATTTTAATTTTAAACTTGGTAAGAGTTATGCCCTTGTAAAGGTAAAACTATAATAAATTTTCTTGTGGGGGGGGGAGACTGGATGGTAGTTCCAATGTTAAATGTCATTAAAAGCTGTTCTGTGTTCACTGGAGAACTATGACATTTAGATACGTCTGCATAAAACCAAAACAACTGGTCAATTTGTTGAATGGTCAAACTGAATTTCATATGGACTAAAAGGACCGGGGCATGGCCATGATTTTCATTGGTCTTTGGATCATGAACTAGAGTCAGGAGGAATGTGATCATTTGCGTGAACTTAAGTCATGCTTCAGTTTATTGTCATCACTCTGCCCAGAGGTGGGTTCACCTTTCAGAGCTGTCCGGAGTAGTGGCAAAAAGGTCAGGCCTTTAAATCCCTACTTCAATCAGTTATTGCATGTGGGTCACTTAACAACGATTCAGTGAGTGACCTTGGGCAAGATGGTTCTTTTTAACAGAGGCAATCCTCAAAGGGGCCTGACAACTGAGGACTGCCTACCAGCCTCACTCCCAGCACCTGGGGAAATAAGCCCTTTATTCCTAAGGGGGCTCTGAGTTGTTCCTTACAACATTGAGCACACCCGACAATCAAAGATATATTGGCCACAGAACGTTATTTTTGTTCTATTTTCAATGATTCCTCTTTATTCCTCTTTATAAATTCTATCACAAACCAGAAAAGAAAAAAGGAAATCTTTATTTACTAAACCTAGGTCTGTGTGTGCTGGGGTATATAGCTCAATGGTAGAGTGATTGCCTGGTGTGTGCATGGCCCTGAATTCAATTTCCAGAAGTGCAAAATTTAAAAAAATAAAATAAAACGAAAGGCAGTCAGGTAGCCCATGCCTATAATTTCAGAGACTCCTAAGGCAGGAAGATGGCAAGTTTGAGGCCAGCTTCAGCAACTTCAGCAACTTAGCAAGATCCTGTCTCAATAATCAAAAATAAAAAGTCTGGTGATGTAGGTTAGTGGTGAAGTGCCCCTGGATTCAATCCCCAGTACCAAACAAATAATAAAAGCCAAAACAATAAAAAACTACTCTGTACATGGCTGCAAAGTCTACACGGAGTCTAGTCCATCTAAGTCATGTGCCTATCTCTGACCCAATCACAGTAGTCAAGAAAAAATGCCATGCTCTCATTGGCCATGGCCAGGCAACAATGGATTCCCAGTAAGAAAGGGGGTTCTGCTCCAAGAGTAAAGTAAATGTACACTTGGCAGTCAAGATAGGAATACAAACCCATCAAACATTATTATACATACTTTTCCCTCTCATCTTTGCTCAAATGCTTTTCCCTGTCTTGAGTGCCGTTTGTGCTTCTCTTAGGCTCTGACACATGGCACACACTTAAGGCACATCTGCTCAGACTTGCAGGCATACAACCCTCCAAGGGGTCATGGCCAAGGTGCACAGGAAACCCACCCAGGAGCTGCATTCAAACTGCAATTGTGCTGCTGAGGCTGGGATGGCTGAGCTCTCAGACAGCTCTGGAGTGGAACAATGACTGGCTGTCGGCAGCTGTGCAGACAACTGGAGACCAGGAAATGGGGTAGGGGGAGCAGAGACAAGGCAGGTGGTGGCTTTTATCTCTTCCATGCCTGGCAGAGCCCATTACTGACTGGCTCAATATGACAGCGCAAACTCTGCTCTCCTATTCAGAAGGGGAAAAGAAAAATCAACTGGGTAAAGAGACTTCAGCACCAGCTGTAACAAATTAAAAAGGTTTACTCCTGCTTACCAGCTTCAAATGCTGTTAGAACTACCAGGCTATTGACATAGCGGTTCTGTGGCTTTCCAGAGCACCCTATTATTTTTATGCTTGGACCCCCAAATTATGTCAGAGGTTTTTTTTCCTTTGTTCCAAGTAATTTGCTTGAATGAGCCATTTAGTATGGCTTGGGACCTTGTATTCACAGACCCTCCTTAAATTAAAACAAATATCCATCCTGTACACTATTGTTCCTCAGTTCAGAGAAAGGGAGAGATATGGCTGATTCAAGACAGGATTTCAGTGGTCTCACTTTTCTGTTTAGAAGGTTAGTATCAAATTTGCATTGTTCATGATAATCTGTTCCATTGTTGTCCTTGTTTTTAGTTCCCACCTTCCAAATAAGAATGAGTGACAAAATATTTTGAAATTCAATCAAGTCATTATGGATCTCCAGAGTTCATTTGGGAGGCAAATAAGAAAAACCCAATGTAAATGGACTTAAATAATAAAAAGAATCTACTATCTCATATAACTGAAATGTCCAGGAGTAGGATGAGCTAAAGGTAAAGATATAAAAAATCCAATTTCTTTCCATCTCCCCTTTCTGCCTTCTATTTATCTATTTTATGCAATTGTTAGTGTCCTTGGTCATAAGTTCCAACAGCACACAGGTCTCTATGCTTCTCCATTCATAAATGGAAGTAATGGCCACAGTCTGAAAGGCCACAAAGAGCCATGAGGTTCCCATGTTGAAAACACCTGGCCAACACTGAGCCAAAACTTGTACCAAACAGATGAGAAACTGTGATTCACTGAAGCACATCAGGGCCTCACTCTGTGTCCCCTGCAGTTGAAGATGGTCAATCCAACACCAACCACCGTGCTGGGAATGGAGGGGAGGGCTGCTGAAGGAAATCTGGGGTGATGTCATCATGAATAACGTTTTATCTAGGGAGGAGTAAGTCATGAAGGGTCAATGGCCCAGGTCAGCTATAGATTCCCATGTGGAATGAGGTGTTCCCCCACCTGGAAGACCATAGCTGCACTTTTCCCAAGCTAATGGTCTCCCTGGAGACCGTGCCCAGGGAAAATGGCAAAAGAGAGCTTGGGGAATAAAAAGTGCTCTGCTGGGTTTCCATCCCTGAGCCTTACAGAATGGACATACGAGACACACTGACTGAATAATAAAGACAGGGGTGACTTAGGAATATAGAAAGTTACTATGGTCCTAAAAATACCAGTTAAAAAGGCACAGATGACATTTAGTAAAAGGAATTCTCTGTCTCTCTCCATTCTTCTTCCCCACCATCTCTCTCCTTCTCCTCTTTTCCCTTCCCTTCCTTCCACCTCCGAGAAAATCCATTTCAAGACTTCAACTGAATGGCACAGTTACTGACCCCAAATGACACACCGTCTCAGATCAGAAAGTGGTGTCAACTCAAAGGTGGCAAAAAGTCAGGAGGTCTAGGGACAAGCCACACACACTGCTTTGTCAATCCTCATAAGAGAATAAGGGTGAAAGGGGCTGGCTTTAACATTAATCCATTTTGGATCTGTCTATGGCACAGGGAACAACCTGTCACTCACACCAAACTGCATTGCTTCTTTCTAGCTTTACGTTAGGTAGGTTTAGTCCTCAGCATGCTTTAGGGTTGCACTTAAAATACGGAAAGTGAAGTTAACATTTACCTAGTGACTTTGGAGGAAACACCTGAGAGAAACTTATCTAAAATAGATATTTTCAACTCATCATGTGGCCAAGTATGAACTCTTCTGAGCACTCTCGATACAAGAAGGCATTTGCAGATACAACACCAAGTTTACTGATGCCCAGTTTAGAAAATCAATACTATAGAATAATCCAATTGTTGGCTTCTTCTTTTCCTTCTTCTTCTTATTATTACATTTTCCTATTGTATAGCTAAGCTAAAATATTACAAAATAAAAACAGTAGGCATATTAATTAATGGATATTTCATGGACTAATAGGAACAGATATGACTAAGAAATGTACAAATAAATAAACATTCTGTTCTCCAATCTTGTCTAGACAAAAGTAGCCTTAGCATTGGCCACTGTTTAAGTTATTTGTTCTAATCTAGCTGAATTTACCCATAAGCATAAAATTAAGTAACCTGATCTGTATATTGTTTTAGGAGTTCCTAATAGGTCTATTTTTTAGATTTTTTCAATTGTTTTTATTAGTTATACATGAAAGTAGAATACATTTAAGCATTTTGATATATTATGCATAAATAGTATATAATTTCTCATTTTCCTGATTGTACATGTTATAGAATCACATCGGTCATGCAGTCATACATGTACATAAGGTAATAATGTCTGTTTCATTCTATTATCCTTCATATCCCATGTCCCCTCCCCTCCATTCACTCCTCTCTATCTAAAGGGGCTATTTTGTTCTTGGGATCAAATTTATTTTCTAAGCAAAAGATAATCTGAAATTCTTTTAGTACTTTCTACTGCTGTGCCCCTGTGTAGTACAGAGGAGTTAAAGGTGGCTCAGCAGATGTTTTAAGGAAGATCTTAGAATGGTGCATGACTTCTAAATGGCAGCATGCTGCCTTACACTATTGGGCTGGTCCTGATTTTCTAAAATGAAGTTTTACTTAAGGTAGGATATTTACTATCAGTAATGCTATTTATTTAGTCTTGCAAGGAATTCAAAGCTCACATTTCAATTTTTTTATTCTTCTTTAAGTTTTGCCTTTGCTATTTATTTCTGACTATGTCACAGCATACCCCTCAACAGTGTGGTGAGTTTCTATCAAGAAACACATTGTTTTGCCAGGTGTGGGGCACATACTTGGAATTTCAGTGACTCAAGAGGCTGAGGTAGGAGGATTACAAGTTTGAGGGCAGCCTCAGCAACTTAGTGGGACCCTGCCTCAAAATAAAAAAAATAAAAATAAAAATAAAGGAACTGGACACATACTTCAGTGGTAAAGCACCCATGGGTTTGATCACCAACACTACAAATAAAGAAAGCAAGAGAGAGCTTTAACATTTATGAATGTTTGAAGTCTCCAATCTTGGAATAAAGGCATCTTGTGAGCTGTTCTTATAAAGTTGAGGTTAAAGCAACAAAGAAAACACAAAACACTAGATTAGACACTTTCTATATTGGGAAAAGAAGAAAAAAGGAATTACTTCTAAACTGAAATTTGGTTAGAAGTAATGAGAAATTTTCAGGAAACAATCCATAACTAAGCTGAAATACTTTATTCAGTGAAAGAAAAAGAGAGGGGTGCGGAAAGATCCCTGTAGCTCTGTGAATAGAAAAAACATATGGGAAAAAAATCAAAGTGGGAAAGTTTTCTTTAGTTTATCTTCCATCTCATGAGCTAAATTTCTTACATTTGGGGAAAAATATGGCTTGATTATAATAAAAACCCAAGAGGGATATTTAATCATATGCTATAGTCCTGCTCAAAAGGACAAAACGTGCTCTCTATAGAAATTTGGGGTAATAATGAATAATTCCTATAATCAGACCTCTTTATCTGGGTTCAGAATGGCAAGTGTGAGAAGACACACACCTGGGGTGATGACGGTTTTCCCTCCCCTCTTTCCTCATTAGTATGAAATGTTGATCAGTGGGCCAGAAAGACCTGAGGAGCTCCTGCAATCCCATAGCAATCTTCAGGAGGATTTTATAAATCTTATATAATGTCATGATGACAGATTAACCAAGAACCCTGTATGTTATAGGCTTCTTTGGGGGAAGATCAACTTCAGGGGTATATTTTTAAACTTGTCTTGGTGCAATGTCTGGAGACCCAACATCAGCCTGACCCAAGCTGTCCCTGGTGACCAGGGCCGACACACATAATGAGCAGAACAGGATCCAAGCTTTTTTCCTGAGAAAAGCCCTTCCTTCTGGGATGAGTCTGTACAGCCAGCAAGAATCCAACTGCCTCACATGAGATCATTGCTTCATCTGACACTCTGAACCCCAGGTTCTCCAGTTTCTGTCTGTAGAGACAGTCAGTCACCCAAACTGCTACATTTTCTGGTGGAATTAGGCTTTTACTCTTCACATTTATAACTCTTCTACTACAAACAGCAAAGGAAAAAGAAAGGGGAAACATGTGTTCAACCACCATGTAGAACTTAAAAACTTTCTTAAGAGAAATGGACTACGGTATAGTTAACAAGGTGATAATGAATGTGGTTTATTAAAAAGATAAATGAACAGAAATTGGGGTGCAGATCAGTGGTAGAGCACATACTTGGCATGTATGAGGCCCTGGTTTTAATTTCTAGCACTCAAATAAAGAAATAAGTTGACTTTTTAAGACTCCATGTCATACTACCCATTTTAAGTACACTTTATAAGTACATTTTACAAGTTTGTGGTTGATTTCAACTCTTGCCATTATCTAAGTGGAGAAGTGGTCCTACTTTTCAGCACCCAAGAATCTTTAGCACTTATTTCTGCCTGGTTATCATGTTACTTTACTTGTGTGCATAACTATCTTTTCCACTGGAGTTTTTTATTTCTGAAAAACAAACAATGATAACAATGATTGGGTGCACTTTGATTCCCTCTTCCTTCCTATCCCCCATAAACAGAAGAATAAAGTGTTATACATAGAGTGTGCTCAGTGAATACCTACGGAAATTCTTTATCTGAAAAAAAAAAAAAGTATGTTAAACTTCTAATTCTCAGTGCCTCCAAATGTGAGCCAAGTTGAGTGTATTACATTAAGCACTAATCCAATACAATTGGCATCATCCTTATTAAAACAGAGAATATGGACACTGTTACATGCAGAGAACACTATGTGAAAACAGAGGATGAGTGATTCAGACAAGCCAAATAACACCAAAGACTGCCAGCAAACCACCAAAAGCTAAGAGGCAAGGAAGGGTTCCCCTCAAAGTTTCAGGGCATCATTGACCTGCCAACACCTTGGTTTCAGATGTCTAAATCCAAAACTGTGAGATAATAAATCTCTGTTGCTCTAAGCCACCCAGTTTATGGTATTTTGTTAGAACAGCTGTAGGAAACTAACGCATACTCCAAAAATTTTCTCCCTTTTTAAAAAGTAAAGATTAAGTAATTGAACAGTGATTAAAATACTTCACTGGATTTTTCTCTCCCATCTGTCCCTACACTTATCAAGTAGATTTAATTTAATCAGAATTCTCAAATTTGAGGGTAGAAAATTCTTTAGTACTTTTATTGCATACAAACAGTAAACTAGTAACTACTGCCTTCCTGCTTTATAATTTTTCATACCACTTATCACTAATATTAAATTTGTTTAGCTCCTCTCTATCCTACCAGATAATACACTCTATGAGGACAGGAAGTGTTTTTCAGTTGTACTCACTATTGGTTTGTAAGTGCTTGTCACAATGTCTGGCACACTGAAGATCAACAAATGCTTATTTTGTGGCTGAATCAACTGATATTCCATATGAGGATATTCAGGCACTGTGAAAGGACTCGGTGCAGGTAAGAGAGAAGCAGGGCAGCCGGACTCCCTTCTCTAGCGAGACTGAACTTAGAAAATGTGCTTTCAAAGAAGCAACCACTCACCCCTTCATCCAACCCAAATTCTTGCAGTATCTCTCCTCTTTGGATTAGAGAGGAGAGGTGGAAAATGTATTGTATTGTCTTTGCCAGGGTCCTGGTGGTATATGCCCTAATCCTAGATAGTTAGGAAGCTGAGGCAGGAGGACTGCATGTTTGAGGCCAGCTTCAGAAATTTAGCAAGACTCTGTCTCTAAATACCTAAAGAAAGAAAGAAATGAGCACATAAATAAATAAATAGAAAATGGATTGGCCTGGGTATCAGGTGACTGAGTTTTAGCCACAGCTTTTGGATCATTAATGAAACCATCAAAGGAAAGTGGAAAGACAGAACAGAACAGTGGAACAAATGTGGGTTTGATAGGCATAATTGTCACCCTTTGCTGATTAGCTATGAGTTTTTAGTCTCCTTAAGCTTCAATTTCACTATGTATGAACTATGGGGGGAAAATAAAGCATTAAAACCTCTCTTATTCTACATAATTATGACAAGAATTTTGTTGCCTAATGGACAAAGTTAAGGTGGAAATCAAAAAGTGATGACTATCATGTTTCAATGCTTCTAAATCATACTTTAAAACAGTATAACAATATTTTAACAAATCTGTGACTCTATGATTGCTCAACAAAATGTTACAGAAAACATGTTCTGTTTTAACTAAAAACATATTAGTGCATTAATTTAACAATTTTTTTTCCATAGAGAAAAAGCTTGTTTCTTTGTAGGGAAATCTGATAGGTAGTTTGGCACTACAATGTGAATCCCACACTCATTCTAGTGTGCTTTCCTTTACTTCAAAGGACAAACTGAAAAGCCTTCCAAATTCCAGATTTCCTTGTAGCAAGGATTCTGAATGAAAATTAAATTTTGCCAATTATATTTGCCTGCCCATGGAGGAAGGATGGAGGAAAATCTCTTAGACTGTTTTTGACTGGCAAGCCTGGTCTCAAGGTTATTGGCTTCCTGAAGCAGTGTCCTTGAGAGCATTATAGGCAGTGTGGTGGTAGTTCTCCATCTCTTGATTCTATAACACAGTCATGATTATGAGGAGGTGGTAGCTCCCTGGTGGGCCAGTTCCTGAGACTGTTTGGAGAGTCATTCCTGGAAAGTCCAGAGAGAGCTTCACCTGCCTGTATTAAATCTTCTTTAATTTAAAATACCTGAAATGGTTACTATTCCCTGCACCTGAACGCTGAACAATCTAGTTACAGGTTGGAGCTGCAAGTTTTCTTTCTTGAACTGACCTGACTCATAATGTGTTATGATGATTTCTAGTCTCTCTGAAGTTGGACAAGTCAGTGTTTAATGTCAAGGCACTCTGAATAAAGAATTCTAGGTTTTTATGATTTCCCCCAATTCTCAATAGGAGTCTCACCTGCACCTACTTTGGCAGCATTTTTAGAAGAAACTGGCTTTTATTAAAATTTTGCAAAGCTTTAGATTTACTTTTCATAGAAAAAAAATCTCTTTTTGCTCATATGTTGCATCAAATTATTCACTATCAGTTGACATAAAGACATTTTAGAGGAAACTGGCTCTCAGTAAGAACATATCTCAAGTGATGGGGGTTAAGTACTCTGACTTTCTTAAGAGTAGCCAAGGGCTGGGGCTGTAACTTAGGAGCAGAGCACTTGCCTAGCATGTGTGAAGCACTGGGTTTGATTCTGAGCACTGCATTAAAATAATAATAATAAAACCACACACACACAAAAAACCCAGAATAGCCAAGCAGCCCAAGAGCAGAGGGCAGGGATTAAAAGGAGACTTTTTATGGGGTCAAACAAACAAACAAAAAACATGACTTTAAAAAAAATAAATAAAAGGAGATATTTTTATGAAGATGTCTATTGCAGAACTCATATGTGAGTGATAATTTCCAATGCTTTAATTATTGAACCCATCTTATAGTTTTATTTTGTTTTTTTAAATGTCCTCGTGGTTTATCAACATTATTACTAACATCAAGATTTGTTTTGTAAGGCTGAATGTACCATACTACTTGTGTGTTTTTAATGGAAACTGTAGCTCATTCTTATAAAATACCTAGTATATTTCCAGAATATAATTGAATCGCGCAACAATTATTTTTACAGAAATGAGGAATTTAGGCTAGATGTGCTACAAAGTGTCTCTGAATCACAAAAGTTTATATAATTAGATGATTCTAAGTCATCTATTCTAATCAAGTCATAAGAGGCGAAATCAAGATCTTCAAACTACCTATGTTATTTAGGAAAGGTTAATGTTACACAATTATCAACTCAAATACTGAAGCTCAAAATGGTTCAACCAGGAGCCAGCCGGTCCCTCAGAACAGCCCCAAAAGATTAAAAGCTTGATAAGGTGTTTGACTGAGGCAAAACAAAAATTCTGAGACTGTCTAAGGGGTAGGAGGCTCCATAGTTTGAGAACCACAACAGCAGGGGTAAATGAGTAAATTCTGGCTAACGCTGGGAAAACAAGAAGAATCACAAGTTAAAGGAGAAGAACCTCCAATATTGTAGCAAAGCAAGCTATGAACCCTGTGAGTGTAGCTTTAATGCTAACCAAAGTTTACTCTTTGGAAATTAAAATGTATGGAATGTGCAACAGCTCTCCAACAAGAACATTTGATTAAATAGAACATACCATTCCTTGATTGTGTGCGATAGGCTGGAGTTTACTGTTCTTCCATTCATGAACTCCCACTTGAACAAGTCTGTACACAAGACACTTGGAAGTTCCCATGAAACAAACAGATGCCTTAGGCTGCCACAGGTGAATTTAATCATTACCATATTATTACAATGATGAAAGACAAGCTAAAAATTGTGTTCTTTACAGCCAACCATAGTTTTATAGGAAATTCCAGTCTCTTCTACTCTGTCAATAACACCTGCCATGAAGCACTGAAGGGTTTATTTTTGACAGAAACTTTTTCAACAATTGTTTTTATGTTGGAAGGTGGTGATTTTATTTAACAAAACAGCCAAAGGTCTTAGGAGCTTCCCATGATTACATCATTTATATATCTAGATGTTTATCACAAATGAACACATTGTTCCTCCACCTGGAAAGACCAAATAACATTCAAAGAGCAATTTGAATTTTAACTTCTTCCTTATTCCCCACATTATAATTTTGAGGAGCCCGGCCTGCAGAAGTGCAATCAATGTTCCCTCCTCCAAGTCTTAGAAGTTTGATACACTACAGTAAATGCTTGTAAAGACATTTATAGAAGTTGAGCACTGAGACCTTTAATGCCTACATTGGTGAATAAATTACATTTACAAGTAAACAGTTTGAATAGTAATTCACTCAATGTTGCTAGAGCATATAGTTTCCATTTTTATCGCAACCAATGAGTTCTAGAATTGAAGACGATTTATTCATTTAAGTGCCCTCTTTGTGGCTGCACCAGTTTTCACATGGAAAAAATAAACATCTATTATTTCATTATCTTGTAGAAAAAGTAAGATTGTCTTTAGTAGCAAAATAAATAAGATGTGGATGAGTGTAAATATAGTATATAGCTATCTCATAGTACATCCATTTAAAAGAAATAACCCTGCTTATTAGCGAATTTTAAAAAAATAGTGCATACTTAATAAGGGTATTGAAATTATTAGTAAGAGCCCCTCAGTAAATCTCACAGATCTGACAGTTCTTCCTTTAAAAGTTGTCTATGACAAACTTTTATGACTTATTTCTGACTCTTGTGACCTGGATTTCGTCTTCTAAGACCAGATAAATGGGACATATTTATACACTATAAAGAGAAGCTGATTCTTTCCCAGTCATTTCCTGTGGCATTAAGAGAAATGTCAGCATAGTATCTATCTATCCTCTGAAATTCTACCCTACTAATTGTGCTTATTACTATTAGACTCTAATGATTTGTTTAACAGCAGATCTAATGATTTGTTTTTTCTTCCAGATCAGAGGTTGCTTGAATAGAAAATGCTTTTCTTTATATTTGTAACCTTAGCAATTCACTTAGGGCAGAGAAATAGAAGGTTCTCAATAAATAATCTTCTATTGAACAGAGGATGCATGTAGTGCCTGGTGCTATTTCATATCCCTTTGACATAAATTGTGCATTCTCTTTCCCCTGACAACAATGGAAAACTGAGACTCATAGGTTCACACTAACAGCAGCTCTCAGAACCATACTGTTTGGCTGATGGTGTTAGCAATACAGAGTCTGTTTGGTACTTTCTATTTATTTTTGAAATTGGAAGATTCTGTAATTATTATTTTTTATGACAGAGAGATTTCAGATTTCTCTTGAAAAATAAACCAGCAGTGAGTCCAAATTCCTGTTTGTTCATCACCTGGAGTGGAATAGAATCTGTCCAGTTTATAAAAGTTCCAATTTAATACTACTTCCTATTGTCTTCAGGGCACTGAGGCAAATTATCATGTTCCATTTATCAAGGTACTTTCTTCAGTGTTATTTTGTTTTTTCTTACATCATGACTGCCTTGGTCCCTGTGGGCATCTGAGTTTGAACCTACACTAAACCTAGCTTCTTCTCCCATCCTTTGTCTAATATCAGGTTGAATATGCACTGGTATTGAGTAAATGCTGTAGGATAATGATATAGTGGTGGATCATAATACTTTTTGAAAACCAGTCAATAAGGTAACATGTTCTAGACAATGTCAGCAGTTCTAAAAAAAAAATTAAATATAAATAAAATAAAATAAAATCCCAGTAGAAAACTCACATTGTATCTTTTTTTTATATGTGCTACTATATTTTTTATTGGTTGCTCAAAACATTACAATGATCTTGACATATGATATTTCATATATTTGATTCAAGTGGGGTATGAGTTCTTATTTTTACCATGTGTACATTATATCTTTTTAGCCAAAGTGAAGATGGCCTATTCTAAGGTACTACAAGCCAATGACAAAAGGATAATGATGAATAACACATTTTAAAGGCAACAGTTAAACACCTGGGGTTTGAGCCTGGGATCTGACCATTTGACCCTGAGCATTTTAGAGGAGATTTTGAGAGACAGCATCTCTTGGTCAAAAGTAAACAACAAATATGACAGTGCCAAGATCTGGGCTTCTTTCCTCTTATCCTTCTGACAGTGGCTGTGAAAAGGAAGGATAAAATTGAAGGCCTGAATACTCGGTCACTGAGTAATTGAGTGTTGAGCGGACTGCCCTTGGACAAAAGCACTTTTAGAGGTGATCTGGTAGTTTATCAACTGAACATTTACTCACCGACAGCTATAGTACTAGAAATGTTGTGGGCCTGTCCCTTTCCCAAAATGCCATTCTCTGTTGCTGTTGAGACTTTTTACCTGCTATCAATCTAAACTTCTCTGTCCAGAACCCCATCATTATTTCTCAGATTATAGGTGTAAAGGATTTTGTAATGAACAGTATTTACCAGAATTTTCACCCTGCAACAATTTTTCCTAGAGTCTGATGAAGAGAAAAAACATGGCATGGTGAAAACAAAGTATAGGATTGTTTTGTAGTATTCACGTTTATAATAAAAAAATACAGTCTAAATCAAAGTATTTTTTTAAACAGTACTTGGAATCAAACCCAAGCCCTCACACATGCTAGGCAAGCACTCTACTACTGAGCTACACTGCCAGTCCTATCTGTTGAATTTTTTAAACTATTACAAACTTATAGAAAACTATAGAGGATAACCTATGCATGAAAATTTTTACATCAAATTATGTTAATTTTTTAAAAATTTTGCCATATTGGCTTAAGAAAATTTTATTTATTATGCATACAACAAAGTGGACTAGTCTTATATCCATAAAATTGTATGGATAGACAAATTTATGGAAAATGAATACTTCCATGTATCTACCCCTGGATCAAGTTATAAACTGTCACCAGATTTCCAGAAGCCTCATTTATGCCCAGATCCAACCATTTTAAGCAGATTTTGGTATTTAGTAGTATAAGGCAATCCAATTTGTTTTCCCTCAAGATTCTACAAGTCTTGACATGTACAATTTTTATTATCATTCATTTCAAAATATTTTCTAATGTCCATTATGGTATTTTATATTGACAGGCTACTTAAGTCATTCCTGAATTTCTTACCACTTAGGTATTTTTAATATTTGTTGTTGATATTTAGCTTAATTCCAATGACAGATAATATAATCTATATAAAATTTTCAAGTATTACGTACATATATGAGTTTACCCCTTTGAAATTTAATAAGTTTTATTTTTTTCATTTACCTTATACTTAAATTCTTATCTATGGAATTGTTTGAAAAAAATTAATAATTCTTATAACTTATTGAAGAACTAATTTTTCCCATTTCTCTACAAGCTTTATTTTTAAATTAAACCAATAGGATGGGTTGTGTCCACTGAAAAGTAAACAATAAATATTTAAAAATTCTCTCTCTCTATCTCTCCTAAAAAAAAAAAAAAAGAAATCTTTTGTGTATGTAGTTGGCTTTTAAAAGGCCATACACACAACATACTTTAAAAGTAAATGAAGTACAATTGGTGATATTGGTTTTATATTCATTAGATATTTAGTTCTTAATCAGAATTCTCATTTTAAAAAATACAACCAAGCCTGAAGTATAATAAAATAGTACTTGGGTTATTTTGATTCACTTTCTAGAAGGAATATAATCTAAAATAGTGGTAAAATAATTTAATCAATGGCATTTTTTTGCAGCCAGTTCCAATGATGAGTATAGCCCTGAGTAGATAGATGGGAGATACTGGTGTGCTGGTGTTTCTATTATTTCCATATCCATTCTACACTTCTTTATTATCTTTTCCCCTGGAGAGATTAAAACAGTGTGTAGGGGATCAATTTGCTCCCTTACCATCTATGTTTCTTCCTGTTAGGTGAGTGCAATGAGGGATCTCTAGCAGAACATGTAGCTGGAAGAGAGTTCAAAAATGTTTTTCTCCTCTAACCCATCATTCCTTCCTGATTTTTATAGTGGCTATATCTCCTGAAGGCCATGGCTCCTGTTAGGCATCCCATCTAATTTCAAAAGTTTTTAAATCTTTTCATTTGTTCTTTAATTCATTCAACTGAGTACCAACTCAGTTGGTACAACTACGGTCAAGTAGTATGCAAAGTCAATATAGATGAGTGCTAAGAAAAATGCATACATGTACACATATATATGCAGCATGTGTGTATTCAGGTATGCGTTTGTATTTATTATTTAATTCCTAAAACAACTCTTAGATTGTCTTTCCATACTAATGGGTCAGGAGTATAATAGCTGTTTCTTAAAGGTTCAATAAGAGATAATTTTATATTTCTGAAAATGTATATGAAATTAAATTTCAACCATTAAATCATATTTTAATCACTCTGAAAGATAACTTACATTTTAAGAAACTTTTCAGGTTTATACTGAGTATCCAGATACAGCAAATAATTCTTTTATAAAGATTAATTATATCCTAATCTATCATTTTTAAGCTAAGATTTGTGTATTCAGCTTTTCTTTCAGATTTTAAAGTTCAGCCTTTACAAATAATGTATCTTACTAAGCATTCACTTCAGCTGTCAGTTAAGGAAATACATCTTTGATTGTCTACAGACTAAAAGCACTTAGTTGTTTCACAGGTGATTTTTATTGCTTTAGATTTTTTTCTTGTTAAATATCACAACATTTATTTTCTATTATCTGGGCAACATGACAGTAAATCTGTGAAGTTTAGACACAAAAGAAACATGAAGGAATTCTAGTTTATAATTTTATTATTTACAACTAGATAGATAGCAAAATATTTGGGGGAGATGTAAGTTGTTTTGATCTGTATCACATATTATAAAGACACATAGAAAATGAGAAAGCTTATTTATTGCACATAGAATATATATCCACATAGTTGAATAGCACTGATTATGATTTAAAGTTTACCCCAAAAGTTTACCCCAGGGGCACATGTCCATGAAATTTGAGGGCCACTGACCTAAATATGGTAGCAAAGGCCTTTCCCTCATATAATTTTTGTTTTTGAAAAAAAAAAAAAAGTTACCATAGCAGATAACATCTGGATGCGTGTAATCTGAATTCATCTGAAATCCCACTGTAAACAAGTTCACCAATAGCAAGGGGCAGTTAAACATTCCATTGGCTTCAGATAATTGAAACCATCTTCTAAAAAATTACCTTCAATTACTGGACTCCGGGAAAGCAGCAGACAGCTCTGGCACAGTATCAGAAAGGGCAAGGGAAGGAGGAGTGAGACATGGAGAGGGAGAGAACACAAAGTCTATTTTCAAGAATATAATGAAAAACCATTAAATATTCTACTGTATTTTTAAGATTGCATGGTTAATGTCATGCCCACCCAAAAGATATTTTTAGTGAGATCACAGGATAGGAGCCTAGAAAGCTACTGTCATGTACTTTCATTTTGGATTCTTGCTTTCAAGCTATAATATCTCTAAAACATCATAGGCAGAGAGGTGGTTTTAAATCTGATTTTCAAAAAAAGGAACTTCACAATTTTCCAGTTCTTAACTTTTTTTCATTTCTTATAATTTACAAACATATATATCGACCCTTATTTACAAATATTTAGCTATATACATTTAAGTATTGAATTTATAAACTACATGGATGTCTAAAACTTAAGTTTTCTGGTTTGTAGTACAGATTGCATTAAGAGTATTTATAGCCTTCTTATGAAAGGGCTACTAAAACAGTCCAGAATATCTAATATCTAGAAATGGTGGGCCAAAAGAATTCATTTAAATTCTCTTATATATTAAAGGGTATATCACATTACTTTGGATTAATTATATATTGCAATAATCAACTAGTCAACTCCTATGTCAATCTAATACATTACTTTATTATAAATGATAACAAAGTTTTGATGGTAATTTGAACCATCTGCAAAAAAATACATCAAAGAAATTGAATTTGGAGCCTAGATAATCAAGTCTACTTGCTACTAATTGAACTAAGACAATATACATTTTAACTAACTTCTAGGCAGGAGCATTAGGACACCTAAATTCTATAGATTAGAGATACTATTGTGTTTTATTTTGTGAATAAGAACATTAAATCAGTACCAATGCAATGCTGCAGTTTTGTTATGAATGATGTTGCAGATAAAAAATTCGTATTTTAAGAAGATATTTCACTTCAGAAAAGTGATCCTTAAAGCCATTTACCCAGAAAGAAAAGAGTAATGAGTGATTTGCATAGACTCAAATAAACTCTAGACTTTTAAAAAATGGCTGCCACACTTAACACAAATCTTATCACAAATGCAATTATGTGCACATATATGTGTTAACACCTGTCTCTATCTTCTCTACTACCATCACCCACTATGGCAGGAATCATGTATACTTTATACATAGGAGTACATTCAGCCTCAAACTGCTTGACACCTTGTCAGAACTCAATAAGGGTCTTTTGTATGGATGAAGTTATGAGTGCATGAAGGCAACAATTATAACCATTTTGATCTAAATTCCAGTCTATGACAGAACAAGTCTAGACTCTGGTCCACTATTGACTAAAATGCTTCACCTTGTTTTTTTGTCTTTACACTTTTATAAATTCATCTCCATCTTCCTCAAAAGTCATTAGATCTATTTTGAGAGAGAATTTGATTTTCAGTCTCCTCTAAATCTCTTTTGAACAACACATAAATAATAATAATAATACCTTCAAGGCTGAACTATTACCTTATTATAGTCCCATCTTTTGAGGTAAGAGACATTGGGAGCCTTGTCTTTATGCCTGAGTTTTATCTTTGCAAAGTACACAAAATAAATTCCTAAGGTCTCTTATTCAAGGAAGTTTGATAAAAATTAAAGCTCAATGTATGTTCAGTACAAAGGTTAAGGGTTTTGCTTACTTTATTATTTAGTTGCGATCCACACAAGAACTGGGTATTTGTATTTGATGTGCAGTCAGAGTTTTAAAAAGTTAACACAAAAATTGTTATTACGGTACAAATCACTCCCAGTACAAAGAACTTTTGTCTATATAGAGGCAGTGACCCAGCATCTGGGAAGTGAGTTGCTTTTTTTTAAATTTTCCATCTATACTGACACTATCTAAGGTTTAAGGATTAAGGATTAGGAAAGGTAGATGGGGTTTGAAACAATTTCCTTTCCTCAATAGGCCAGCAGGAGCAGAAGCAGACCCAGAAAACTATGTATAGGGCAAGAAACTGTTTCACTATAGCCTGAGTAATTTCACATGTAAATAAAATGAAATGTAGAAGAGTGGAAATTCTAACCAAGATACAGAATTCTGACCCTTCTTGATCTCTCTATTCCTGGAGTAAAAGTTTGCCTTCATTTTTTTTATGACCTTCACTTCAGTATTTAATCAATATAACCTAGGTGGACTCAAAAGATAGATGTGTTACTATGCCCTCTCACCCATACCTTCCCTATAATTTAAGGGGATCCTGGAGCAAAGCATGTAAAACATGACAACCTTTCATGGGATCTTCCTTCAGCTAATGAAGAATTTTCGAATACTGAAATCACTTTACATTTCAACCATGAAAAATCACAGTTCCCAGTTCTCCTGGATCTTGCCGAAACAGGGTCTTATGTAGGGCTATCTATGAAAAGTCTTCAGGTCCTGGTAGAGTTAAGTGTCTGTTTTCAGAGATCACTGAACAAAGTCAGCTAATAAATTTCCAACTTTCAAAATAACCACACTTCGTTTCCTAACTCACTCAAATCACATTTTTCTTTCTGGATTCAACATTTTTTAATCTGCTATAGATTTACCGTTTATTAAATATAAGGCTGATCACAATTCCAAACCCCTTCATTAACATAGGTAAGCTGGCTTCTATCTGAAGTTCAGAGTTTTTGACTTCAAGTAAAATAGGAGGTTAACTGACAGATTCAAGGAAATGACCAATCTAACTTTCTTTGTTGCCTAAGCTACCAGCTGTTGATCAAAATAGAACCAAACTGAAAATAACTTTACAGTTACGCATCTAAAGTTAATCAAGATACCGAGAGAAAAACAATTCCTTTTATTTAGTTATTTTTTTAAATTCTACTTTTTAAAAATATTTTTTTGTTGTTGTCAATGGACCTTTATTTAATTAATTTATTTATATGTAGTGCTGAGAATCAAACCCAGTGCTTCATACATGCTAGGAGAGTGCTCTACCACTGAGCCACAACCCCAGCCCTTATTTAATTATTTTTAACAATGGTTAATACAAATATTTTTATACTATAGTCTGAAGGAAAATATGTCACATTTTATTCCTTCTCTCTCTTAAAATAGTATTTTCTAATATGAACTTTTAAATTGATACATAAAAACAAAAACCAATTGTATATATTAATAGGGTACCACAAGCTCTTTTCATACATGTATACATAAAATAACCAGATTGAGCACATTTATCTCCTCATTATTACTTATTTTTGGTAAAAACATTCAAAGATCCTTTCTTCTGCTAGCTAGTTGGTATATGTAGTACACAATTATTATCTATAGTCACCCTACTGTGCAATAGCTCATTATCAATTCTTGTTCCTATCTAACTATAACTTAGTACCCATTGCTCAAACTTTCTCCATCTCTCTCTCAAAATAATTTCTTTTAAAATCAATCAGGTCCAAATCAAGAGCAAAAGGAATTTTCTTCACCCAGACTTTTTCTCTATTCTTAAAACATTTACAGGGAAACTATCCAGAATATACAAGGATCTCAATTCAACAACAACAAAAACAAAAACTCCAACTAAAATATTGGCAAATGATCTGAATAAAAGCTTGTCAAAAGAAGATATACAAATGACCAGTAAGTATATGAAAAAAATATCAACATCCCTAATCATCAGCTAATAAAAATTAAAACCACAATGAAATGTCATATCACTCCAGATAGAATGTCTATTATCAAAAAGAGAGAAAAAATGCTGGTGAGGATACAAAGAAAGGAGAAGTATCATATACTATTGGTAGAAATATAAATTGGAGGGCCCTAAAAATACTAAAAGTAGAACTACTATATATCCAGAAATGCCACTACTAGGTATATATCCAAAGGAAATACAATCAGTATGTTGAACAGACATCTTCCTCCTGTGTTAATCATAGCACTGTTCACAACTGGAAAGATGCACAATCAATGTAGATGTCCACTAATGAATATATTTTTAAATGTGGTACAGACACACAGCGGAATATTATTCATCTATGAAAAGAGTAAAATTCTGTAATTTCTGTAAATATGGATGGAACTGTAAGACATAAATATTAAGTGAAATAAAGTCAGGATCAGAAATATAGATACATGCTTTCACCCATGTGTGCTAGCCAAAAAGTTGAGAGTACAATAGTGGTTACCAGAGACTGGGAAGCTTGGAGGGAAGAGAAGAAGAAAGGATGATTAATGAGTACAGGGTATAGTTGGATAATATGAATAACTTCTAAGGTTCTGTAGCATAGTAGGGTATACCCAGTCTGATTGACAACAATTGTGTATTTCAAAATAGGCAATAGAGAGGGATTTTGAATATTTTCAACACAAACAAATGATGAATGTTTGAGGTGATAGGTATATCCACTACCTTAATATAATTATTATACATATACACACATGCACTGAAATATCACATGCTATTTTATAGATAAATGCAATTATGTGTCAAAATTTTTTAATTTTCTAAAAAAGAAAAAGACCCCCATATATCTAAAAGAAATACCAAATTGATCTACTGATTATTTCTTTATTATATATCATCTCTTTATCCAGAAAAGTAACATATGAAATAATTTCAACTGATCCCCCCAAACCAAAAAAATCTGTGTTACTTTATGATGGTATACAAAATAATTACATAATTATCTCAGACACATACACACACAAACACATTTTGACACTACTTTGTACATATTAAATATTCACAGAATGGTTTTTGGTGAACTCACCTATGTATGCATTAATTTTAATAAGTATAACCTTATCTGTATTTGTTCTTCCAAACTCAGAAGTCTTAATTATTTTATGTGAATACTTTTACTTCCACATAAAAAGCATAGAATTATTTAGAATAATTGAAATATTAAACAATATTTGAAATGTCCTCAGGCATTCTGGACATAGATATTTTAAATGTATTTTTAAACATAAAACTCATAAAAATACCTCATATTTTGTCAGGTTCCCATTAGAGGAATTTATGTTTGGAAAGGAGCTTTGCATAATAGTTTTCAAGCCAGAGTTGATATTGCAGAGAATGATCAGTCCCCATACCCACAGTGGAAACTAATGAATCACTCAGAAATAGCAAATCTTCCATTTTTAGTCTTCAACAAAAGAAGTTATATCCACAGAGACTAATATCATATGAAGCAGTGTCACTTAAAGACACAGATCCCTCCAGGAGTTTCTAAAGTATCCCTTCTTTCACATTTCAGGAAGATAATATGTAAAAGAGTAAAACACATCTCTCTGGAGAACTTAAACCACACCTCAGCAAAGCATTCACTGCCTTGCTCCCGCTCCCCATATAACTCAGGGTGGGTGAGTGTGCTTGTAGTTTATAAAGTAAGATTCTTGAACCACCTTATGACCCGACTTTCCCACTCCTAGTTATTTTCCCAAAAGATCTAAAATCAGCCCACTACAGGGATACAACCTCCTCAATGTTTATAGCAGCACAACAACTAAATTATGGAATCAACCCAGGTGACCATCAATGGATGAATGGGTTCAGAAATTATGGAGATCCTCATAAAATGGAGTTCTACTCAGTCATAAAGAATGAAATTATGGTATTTGCTGGTAAATGGGTGGGAATGGAGATATCATTCTAAGAGGAATAAACCAAACTCAGAAACTCAAAAGTCAAATGTTTTCTCTCATATGCAGAAGCTAGAGTAAAATAAATGAAAGGGGGAGAGAAGGATAGGATAACATAAAGGGAATATCAGTAATGTAAAAGAATGAGATTGGGAGGCAGAATGGAGGGATGGGTAAGGGAAGGCAATACAGAATGTGTTCTTAAAAAGTCATGTTATGTGTATATTTAACACTTGGAAAGATGAATAACTTTTAATGTTCTGTAGTACAGTAGGGTATACACAGTCTGATTGACAAAAATTGTGTTGTCAATTGTGTTGGGAACTTTACCTTTGTGTAAAGGTAGAAAGAACCAAACAACTGCAAAAGACTAAATGAGTTAAAGGAAAGAGAATGGGATAGGGGAGGGAAAATGGGAAGGAAAAGAGCAGAAAACATGAACTGAAATCAAATTCCATGCATGTATGATTTTGGATGAATCCAACTACTATGTATAACTATAAAGTTCTAATAAAAAAGAAACTGAATATAAACTATACAAAAATAAATCAAGTAGGACTTTTGAAAAATATTGTGATCCTCTGCATTAACCTAAATTTTATGCTGGGGTTGTGGCTCAGTGGTAGAGCGCTTGCCTAGCAAGTGTGAAGCACTGGGTTCGATCCCACATAAAAATAAATAAATATAACCTAAATTTTCCCATTTTCAAGCCCAGAGGACATGGGAGCCACCCCCTGAAAACAAGTTGAGAAAGAAATTCTGTATCTCTCCCAGATCCAGAGTTTCACCCTGAAAATTTCCTTCTCCCTATATTCAGATGTGTCATGAATTGATGATAAACTTTTCTCTTCCTGAGATTTCAACATATGTCTTAAATCCTGACCATGAATGAATCTTAATAAAAAGCATTCTGAAGACTTAACGTAACTTGGCTTCCCATGGAAAATCCAACACACATTGTTCATAAAGCATAGATTCAATATATAATTCATATCATGGTAAAACTAGGAAACTGTGCAAAATTATAAAATGTATCTACAGAGTAAACTCATCTCTTCTTTATAACAAAGTCCACAGAATCCTATCCTTTAGAAATAGTATTTTTTTAAAGCCTGGAACACATTCAACAGCACCTTCCCTATTCAATGTATTTTTGGAAATACTTTCAGACCTTGTAAATTGTTCTTCAAAAATGCATGGAACACTGATAACAAAAGGAAAAAAAAAATGAACCTTAAACACACAACTGATTTTTTAGAACAGTCTAGAATTCAGAGTCAAGTCTCATGGTCAAGAGTATGTTAACAAGTTGTTAAATAATTACAACAACAATCCAAATAATAATAGTAACATATTGTAAATTATTACTAATTGTCAAGGGTTAAGCTTTATACCTGAATCCCCCCAGAAGCCCTAGGAAGCAGGTCTTATAATCATCCTGATCTAGTAATAAGAAAAGCTAAGGCTCTAGGAGGTTAAACAAATTGTCACTAATTACTGGTTAGATTTGCAACTCCAAAGTATTTTCCTTTAACAGGAGAAATACTACTGCTACTAGGGTTTAAAAATGAAGTAGGACTATAAAAGAAAATGAAATTAACTTTTTCCTATGGCTTTTAAATGAGCCATAAGGCAATTCCAAAACTCTTTCTTGGGATATAGTAGTTTCAGGGGAATGGCATATTTAAAGGCCTGACCTTGAAGATACCACCCTTCATTTTTTATGCAGGACTTTTGGGCAAGTGCATCAACAACTCAATTCACCATATGCCTTTTATAGTCATAACAATCTAAAAGGACCACCGAGTCCAAAAGTGAACTCTGTGCCAAATCGTATTTTACATATTTCCAGGTCATACAATTTTTTTGCCTTTGAACAGGGTTTGGTTGAATGGCCTCCTAAGATTCTGGGGAGGTGGTAGGATGGGAGTGAGCCTGAAATATCCGACAGAGGCAACTTTGCCAGGGTGAGCCTTGACCCTCCTCCACCCCTCCCATTAGAGCAGCTCAATGCTGATTTAGGTTTATATTTTGGGACTCAGAACAAGATTTTTCTTAAAGGCTTTTGCTACTTTCGAAGGTTTCTCAGAGCCTTTTCACAAACACCTAAGGTGAAGAATCATTTGTGAAACACCTCTTCTTATTTACCTACACTTTAGCCTCTTCTGCTAACATGACCTAAGAGCTCAAGCACTTAGAAAGGCATCTGAGTTATCTGGCTAACATGTGATTTGGATGTTTTGGGAAGATAAAGTCTATAATTAAGAGACTGCCTAACAATGGATCTGCAGGAACTAAAGGTCATTTCCCTTAAAACTCCGAAACCACAGGGAACCTCAGGTGAGCTATATTGCTCTCCACTCCTGTACACTAGGTCATTCATTAACTTTAATGAGGGCCATAAAGTGATGCCTAAGGAAAAAGGAAACGCTGGTTTTATGATAATATTGCAGTCACTCCTTTATTTCTTCCTGAAATCAAGACTATGAATTTCTGTTCAAGCTTTATTTAAACAAGCAACCAGGACAGGACAGCCATTTGGACTGGGCCAGGTGCCATATCTTTATTGGCACAAAAATACCTCAGGGCTATTTATATTGTCAACTATGGTGTCTGTCTCCACTGAGGACAACTTCCTTGTCAAGATAAAATCCAAAGGTTTTCAAATGTCAGACTGAAATCAAAGGCTATGGAGTGTTACCACTCCCAAATACCTTACTACAATCTGTGGGTACTTAATACTTGGCGTTTCTTAGATTAAAAAGAACCATAATCATTTATCACCCTAAAAAAAAAAAAAACAACTAAGGGTACAGCTAAGATTTCAAACTATCCTCATTAAGTCACCCAAAGTCACTCCATCAGCTGGAAGCACTTCTTAATCCATCTTGCGAACAGCTGAGCCCTGACAAGTTTCCTTTGGAAGGTGAGCCTTTTATAAGCAGCCCTGATAAGCAGTGGTCTGTGTTTGGAACCTAAAGGCTTGTCAAGTGAATGCAGAGCTTCCTAAACACAGACCTTTGCTCCAGTCAAAGGGAGGTAATGGACAGAGAAGATACGTGCTCAGTCCATTAGAAATAATAGCCTGGTTATTAGTCAAAGTCAACTTACTTTTTCTACACACCAGTAGTGAAAATATCTACAGGGAATTTAAAAAAGGGCATCATGGTAAAGAATGTAGATGAAGGCAAAGTTCAGGAATAGTGTTGGCTTTGGCACGCCCAGGTGAAAATGTTACTGAACCACCTACCTTAGGAGTTCAAAAGGCAACTGAATGAAGTATCAGTCAATGCTACCATCTTTGAAGTTTTGAAATGACAATAGTATGAATTTTTAAGAAGTCCCCAAGGTCCAAAATATCTTTGGTTCATTCCATCCTTTACAAGAGTGTGTAGATGCATATTTACATCAGAATAGCTGAGTATGGTAAGTTGGGCCATCCTGTTGTCCCATTTAATGTTGAGTAATTCCCAGAGACAATGAGAGGATTTTGGAATTTTGAGCTGCCATTTCTTTTTCACTCTTATCTGTCTTTGATATGGACACAAATCTGATTAAAACAAAAAGCTGGTGAAAAACCAGCCTCTACCTCAGAGCAAAGCCTATCCAAGGAAGGGACATCACCTTTGTCCTTGGAAAGACCCACAGAGCACTCCTAAGCACATCCCCACCCTGCTAAGTTGTTTATCTACAAATAACAGGAGAGATCTGCTGCGCCAGGTGTCCCTGACTCAGTCAGGCTAGGTGGAGACCCATAGTAACCCCCTAGCAGCCACCAATCAGCATGAGACAGGGAAATACCTGGGATGCCAGATGACCCTCCCAGTAGTTTATGGTGGTTGATAACGTGCTGGGAAACCATGTAGTTCAGCACGTACACCCCTTTTGGCTTAAACCAATCAGTTCAAATGAATCCCCCTCTTGTAGTAACCAATCACCCCTACCCAACTTGTTCCCCCCAGTGAATGTGCTAATCATGTTTTAGAGTTGTTATTTTATTTTCCCCGCGGTGTGTGATGATTTGCTAAGAGATGCTATGATGTATGTGAAGTCCCTGCCTTCTCCAAAGAATGTATAAAACTGCTGCAAACCCTGGGCTCGGGGCCTCTCAGCGTCACCAGTTGCTGTGTGTGCGCGCGGAGGACCGAACTAGCTCGCAATAAACACCTCTTTGCTGCTTACATCGATCTTGGGTCTCTGGTGGTCTTTGGGGGTCCCAAATTCGAGCATAACACTGGGGCTGGGGGAGTGGACAAGAGGAGGCAGGGTACAAACACAGCATGTGATTTTCCTCCATTGCATTGTTTCTCTCCAACTAGATTCCCCTCAACCCTGTCCCCAACACCGTTCCCACAAATCTCTCACTTCAGGGCTTCTTTCTCATTTTCTCGACTCATTTTCCAATTGCAACTATTTTTCTCCAGCCCAAGATTTCCTTTTCCCTTCCCTATTGTTTTTAATATTCTTCCGATATATCAGACCAGTGCCAATTACTTGTTATTATATGCTGCCTGACAGCCTGCCCATCCTTGCCCATCTACTAGATTCTTTAATCTAGATGTAATGCCAACTGTTCTTTTTCTCAGTAAACTAAAGTAGCAACTAATTACAAGTCACCAAAGAATGGAAAGGAAAAAAAAGTACCAGGGGAGCTTCCAACCCCTGAGGTAACTAAACACATCCTGATTACTCAGGATATTCTTGGCTTTGCCTAATAGCCAAAGGGAAGTGAAATCTGAGTTTCAGTAAACAAAAGAGCACAACAAAAATCATCCCCCCACACACACACACCCCTCCAAAAACAACTCTCTTCTCTTTACCAGAAAATCTTCAACTGCTAATTTTGTACTTTAGTACATCCCAGGGCCCATCCTATCGTACACTCCTGTCCTCCAAAGGCTATTCTTACAGTCCATAGGAAATGAAAATTAACTTCTAAGATAGTTAGGAGTGAAAATAAACCAAGGGGTGAAATAAACCAATCTCAAAGCCTCATCAGAACAGATCATTGTACCCAGGTATTCCAGCTTCCAACTCTTATAAGCAGCTGTGCCTTCTGCCCTGTCCTAGGTAGTAGGCAGAAAGCCCTCTGAACTGAGGCCTAGGCGGTGAACTGCATCTTAGTAACCAGGATAGCTTCCACAAGTTAGAAGCTGGTTTATTTCAATGACTTACTTAAACTCTCCATGGTGGGGATCCTTGTTCTTTTCCTAACAACTATGGGAAAAGGGAAACTCCCCCTGATTTTTAAATTCGGTAGGATACACACACACACACACACACACACACACACACACACTGGACTTTTCTGCTTTTAAAGGATCCTTCTGTCCTTCTGGCTGCACTCTGGGGAAGAGGGAGGTGAGCCTACAGGGCTCAGTGGTCAGTGAAGACATTTCTGTCCTAGCTTGGAAGAGACAATGGTGGCTTATATTAGTTGAAAACAGAAGAAATTAGATAGAAAGGATTAGGAGGTAGAATGTAATAGACATGTTTTGTTGAAGGTTTGATTGTTCTTGCTAAGTGAGACAATGCGGAAGATAGATTCCTAGCTAGGCTATATACTGGGGGTTTATGTACATTATCAAAGACAATAAAAACTATAGTCACTTACTGAAAGTCACTGAAATCAAGGATAAAGTACTATCACTAGAGCAAAATAACATGGAGAACTTGAATCCTTGTCCCAATGCTTAGTAGATATTTCATCTTGGCCAACACTTCCTTTGGCTTACTTCTTTCTTCGTAAAAATGAGAATTTTTGTTGGGAAAAGTATAAACGGCAGCCATACCCCAGAGAAAAAAAACCCCAACATGGCGCCTAAGCACCTCTTCTTCCCACCTTCTTCTTTTCTGCAGTGGCGCGAAAA
The DNA here is from genome assembly GCF_001458135.2 of Marmota marmota marmota. NCBI lineage: Eukaryota > Metazoa > Chordata > Mammalia > Rodentia > Sciuridae > Marmota > Marmota marmota. The sequence goes on along the minus strand of NW_026000026.1, from coordinate 39,577,592 downwards.
GTTCCCGCCCGTGTGAACTCTCCCGCCGGCGCCAATTTCAAACCTCGCTGGCGGGGAACCTTAGCCCCAATGAGAACTAATTCCTGGGCTCCGGAGCTGATATCTGAAAGAACTTGCCAATAAACGGGTTGCCTGCCATTTATCTAAACCCTACCATCTCCCCCTTAGTTCTATATAAGCACACAGCTTTTTGCAATAAAATTGGAATTCTCCCGGCGAAGTGTCTTTGCGTGGGGAATTCTTTCAATTTTTATACTGTACCCATCTATAGAGTAGCTGTGAGAATTAAAAATGAGAATCTATAAAGGGTGCTTACAAGGGGATTGGGCATATGGTTAGCACTCAATAAACTTTGGTCATTAGCATTATCACCGAGTGGCAGGGGCCAGCGGAGCACAGTGGAAGGGTAATCTCATCTCATCCTCACAAGCACAGTAGATGGGTTATTTCATCATTACATCAGTCAAGCAAAGAAGGTATTATCATCCCTATTTTGAAGACTAGGAAGTGAGGCTCAGAGGATTTGAGAATATACCAATTCTACATAGTTAATCTAGTGACACAGGCAAAATTGAAATCAGTTTTGTCTACTTCCAAAGTTCACATTATTCTCTTTTATCAGAATGAACAACTTTTCTTTGAAGGATTTCCAATGTGAGAACAAAGGTTGGAAACTACTATTTAAGTTTCCTCATTAAGCAAAATGAGTCATCAAACTAGCCGAACTCCCAGATTGCCAATTGTGAAAAAAACTACTGATCAAACATTGACATTTATGTTGAAACACAATCTACATAACTTATCAAAAATTTTCTTTTTTTTTCCAGAAAGCTCAAAGTAATACAAGATAGACTTCTCTGAATAAGCAATTTAAAATATATTCTTTTTAAAATCAGTTAACAGGACATTACTGTTCATTTTGAGAGACTCTTTTCCTCTTGCCATCAAGAAACCGTGAAACCATAATGACTTTTTTGTTGGTTCTTTTATGACAACTTATATTTCAAAACATAATGGAAGCATATAACTCACTGGAATCCAGTATTTGCCCAAATGCATGTTTATTCTGCATCAATCCCCAAAGAATAGTTAGAAATAAAAATTTTACAAATTTTCTTCTAATCCTCTGTTCATTCAGATATAAGTCACAATGCCTTCCTTTGCAAACTAGGTGCAACTTGGACAGTTTTTATACAACCACAGAGATAACTGAAACAGTTGGCAGAGTTGGAAACTTTTTCCTTCATTTTTATTTATTCTTAAATGTTAACCAGATTGTTAAACTGTCACAAAACCATGGCATTGGGTTTGGGAGGTAAAATGTACACTATAAATCTCATGTCCTCATTCCTCCATTCATGGAGAAGAAGAAGAAAAAAAAAAGTCTAGGGCTTGGAATGACCTTTTCAAGGTCCCACAGATAATTGTGGCTAATGATCAACAAATATGTACTGAGCCCAGTGACTGATAATGGCAAACTGGGAAAGCTAGCAAGGTTAAAAAGTTTAATTACACTGGTCATTGCCTGTAGAAGTAATGGTTTGTGACTCCTTAGGGGTGTTTGATAACACTAAATATCTCACTGAATTAACAAAATCAGAAAGGGGAGATGCTTCTGTGATATGCACACTTGAAGCTTCAACAGAAATTGCAAAACACTTGTCTTTTAATATAGAATATTAATACTAAATAGATATTACACGATTTTATCTCTCTTTTATTTCTGTGACATAAGAAAAAATTTCAACACAGTCAAATATGTTGAAATGCAAATTAAAATTTTATAAAGTTGATCTCAGGTGCTACTCTAAATCGAAGACAGCATGAGGAAAAAAGTCGAGACCACTGAGTTCTTCTTAGAGCTCAACTATTTTGTTGATTTAATCACAACAGAGAAGCCTGATTCTATATCATGTATTGAGGAAGAATCTGAGGTTTAAATTTGAACATGAGTAGGAATGAGCTTTTAATGTATGCACCAAATAAAACATTTTCAAACAGTATTTGTTTTCTAAAATATCATTCACTTTTGCTATTAGGAAAAAAAAATAAACAGAATACAGATATAACCATTAATCATGCTCCCAAACCATAATATGAATGATTTTCCTTTTCTCCCCAGATTAGGCTTGCTAGGTTTTCTATACTGATGATTCCTACTCTTGTTCATTTTTACTCCCACTGTGATCCTCTCTACCACCACAGACATCAGCATTCAAACACACTGTCATTTGTAATGTGTTAGGAATAGGCAAGCCCTTTTACATTCAGTACCTCTTCTAAATCTCATAACACCCTATGACATGGGTATCATCATCACCAATTTCAGGCTGGAGCATAAAGGATATGTCACTTGCCCTAGGTTACACCCAACAGGACCTACCTTTCCAGTGTGCCCATGTTGGCCTTCGGCTCACCCCAGACATTAATGGTGTTTTCTTTTCAGGGAGAGAGGGGATGCGTGAACCTTTTTTTTTTTTTTAATTTTAAATATCACCTAATAACACAAACTTAAAAGGGCATGAAGAATCAGAGGCCAAAGAAAGATAGTGTAAGATGAAAATAATCAATTCGGTTGTTTCAGTACTCTTTTTAAAGTCAAAACGTTAAAAATAATTGGACCTGATGTGCTGATTCTTGTAAAAACTTGCTCAAAGTATTGTTGTTTTCTTTGCAGTAAGTAGAAAGAGCAATTATTATAATTTTTTATGCAGTAGACTTTTTCCTGGACAGAAAATAATGCCAATTCTGACCTCAGGGTAATTTGAAGGTAATCATCAATGATCCTCCAGAGGAACTATATTGACACAAACCCTGTTTTCCCATTTCTTCATATAAGTATCCAAGAAGTGGAATCTTTTGAGCATGCAACCATTACTTTTAGAGAAGGAGCGTGATCTAATAAACTAATCAAATGGGTAGCACTCTTCTATTTAAATACTTTGAAGAAAATACAATGTATGAAATAATTGGAGGAATAATAATTGATTTTTACTTAGTCAATACTCAGTAAGAGCCAGACATTGTATTTGACACACTATGTATGCACTTAGTTTCCCAAACAAAACTTAAGAATGCTACTATCCCTATTTTACAGATGAGGAAATATAAACACAAAGAGGTTAAAAAACTGACTCAAGGACACGGAGCTGGAAAATGGTAATGAGAGGATTTGATCCCAAGCAATAGAAATCATGTCCTTAATTTCTAGGCTAAAACCAGTTTTCCATCCATCTAGAATGTAATCTAGAAACCCATTGTGGTTCTTTGAAGGTGCCCCCAAATATGTCCATGTCCTGACCCTCTTGTTACCTTATATGGCAAAAGGAGTATTTGCACAAGTGAATAAGCTAAGGACCCTGAGATGGGGAGACTATCCTGCAATGTCAAGATGTGTTGAGAGCCACAGCCGAGTCGGAATAGCCCCTGGCATTTTGCTATAAGTAATGGTTGAGAGGGAGCCATTAAGATGATGATAATTAAGTTAAACTGTGTATAATTGCTGTGACTGGATGATGCTGGATTGAAACAGGCTGTGTATTCAATTGTATATAGACCCCTGCTGTCTGGCAATAGGGCAGCTCCTGCTGCCTCGGGCTGCTGCTTTTGGAGTTCTCCCGGGGATGGGATTCCTGGAGAGTTCGCATGGGTGGAGTTTGCGGGAGTTCAGGCAATAAAGGAGTTCCTGTTTGAACCTACAAGTGCCTCGTGGCAGCTCCATTATTTTGTGCCCAGCCAGACTGTGGCAAAGATGGGCCCAAAGAAATCACATGGGCCTTATAAGAAGCCCCACCAGGAAGAGTCAGTCAAAGGAGAGAGCAAAGTGGTGACAGGGATGGTTGCAGAGTTTGGAGTGATGTGCTCTGAAGAAGGAGCAGCCCACCAAGTCATGAAGGCAGCCACTAGAAAAAGGCAAGGAAACAAGTTTTTTTTTTTTTTCCTTTAAAGACTCCAGTAGGAACCAACTCTGCCCGAATTTCACTTTTATCCCAATGAAATGACCTGGGACTTCTAACCTCCAGAAATGGAAGAGAGTAAAATTTGTTTTATTTTAAAATACTATGTGCATGGCAATTTGTTACAGTAGAAACAGCAAATAAATATGCATAATAATAAGGAAAACAACTGCACAGCAACAATGAATTCTTTCAATTGATCAGAGAAGCATTTGTGGGCAGACAAGCAGAATAATTACACTCTTAACGTTTTGAAGTGGGAGCGCCTCTCTGGGAACATTCTCTGCTGCCTCTGCCCCTCTCAGTTTCTGTAAAGGGCTTCAAACACTACCTACTAGAGACTGTTGATTCCACTCAAAGCTAGGAACTATAATTCTCAGATTATGTCCACATTTTTTGCTTATTTTTTTCGTCTCTCCTTATTTGTATGTGTCTGGCATGCATCTCTTTTTTGATTGATGGAATTTTCTCCTCTTCAGCACAGGTTCAAATACAGGTTCGCCACTTACTACTGCGTAGGTGGCCTGGGATTGGAGGAGTCACTCAATACTCAGTTTCTTCATCTGATGATGTAGATGATAAAGGAATCACGAGTTGAGGTCACATGATGTATTGCAAGAAAAACTCTTGGAGCAGCACCAGCAATCAGTAGTATTAGTTATGGTCTCCAACTCCTCTTTCATTTCCTCCTCTCATCCTTCCTCCATCCTCAAACAAATCCTAAACTTATTTATTGAAAGTACGATCCTCACCTTCTCCTTCCCTGTTACCAAACTAGATCTACATCTGCTTTCTCCCTTCACTACCTGCCCATCCCTACCTGTTGCAATCTGATCTCACCACTAGACAGTCCCCTCTAAACAATTTTCTGTTGCAATGACACTATTGGCAACACTCATTTTGACAGGACACTGCTTTCCCTAACTATCTTTTCCTTTTCTCAGACTGCTGCTTCCTGACCTTCTTTTCTCGGTATGGTATCTTCTTCCCATTCCCAGCCTCTGAATCAGTGGTCTCAACTAGGGGAGATTTTTACCTTGTCAAACCTCCACCTCTAACACCAGGGACATCTGCAGTGTCTGGAGACATTTTTTATTTTCACAAATTGGGGATGTGACTAGCATCTAGTGTGGAAGGCTAGGGAAGCCAGAACATCCTACAACACATAGGGCAAACCCCAACAACAAAGAATTATCTGACTCACAATGTCAACAGTGCCAAGGTTAAGAAACTATTTTCTAAACAAACTCATTGTCCAATGGTCTGGCTTGGATGTCATTGTGTATGTGTGCATGTGCATATGCCCCTTTGTGCAAACGGTTCTCGACCCAACCCTGGCTCAGTTCCACAGTTCACACAAATTCAAGGCATTCACATATCTTCATTGCTTATACACCTGCTCAGTGTCCCAGGAAGCTGACCACACAGACTCCATCAACAGGGCCCCTGGACCTTGGAGTTGCAGGTAGCTTTGGCAATGGAGATTCCAGGGAAGGAGAACAGTGAGGCCAATGTAAATATTCCCTTTGTTCCTTTCTTAAAAGGTTGCCTTGGGCTTACCATTTTCTTCAACTAAAGTCCTTTCTGGAAATGTGCCTGCCTCCATATAATTCTTTCCTTCTCGGTTCAGGAAATTGTTTCTTTCTCTTGTCCCATCAGGTTATCAGTTGGTATCAATAAGCCACTAAGGCCCAAATTCTGCTCTACCGTGCCAATGCTCAAACATTTGGAAATGTTTCCTTTATAAACACTTATTGAATTGTCCAATTCTAAGTAGGTCATCTATTTTCTACTTTAAATCTACTCTCTCTCCATTGTTATCTCCATATTTCCAGGACAGAACTGCCAAATTTCTGGTGATCCAGATCCTAAAAACTTCAATAGCCAGAAACTTGCTGTTATCCTTTTATTCACTTGATAAAGAAAAATTGATACACTACTGGAAAAATTAAGCAATATGTTGTATGTGATTTACAGCTACCCAAGCAGTTTCATATACCTTTCTTTGTTATTTATCCTAACATCCCAGTTAACTGTTACTTTCATCCTCCTTACACACTAAAGAAATGAGAGAAATTTATCCAAAATTATGTGTTACTTCAGGGCATATTATTTGGTCAACCCTCTGAAGTTCCATTATGCCACATTGACATACAAAACAAACATCCTTGGGATTAACTAGAGTGCTTAAGTTATCAGTATTTACTTGCTTTTTTTATGGAGTGACAGAGAAAGGGCTTTGCTTTACTGTCTCTCTGTTTAGACTGTGATCACCTGATTCTGGAAAATCAGGGAAAGATTTCAGGGAGAGATTATGTGGAGACAGTATGAACAAACTCAAGGGTCAGTGGCATTATTTGATGCCACTGTTTTTTTCCCGTTAAAATACTCTTGTAGCTTTTTTCTTCTTACAAAAGTAAAAGCTATAACTCTTAAATATTTTTAAAAACTTTTATTTGACACATAATCATACTTATTGAGTACAAGGTGACATTTCAATACATGTACACAATGTCTAAAGATCATATCAGGATAATTACCATATATGTCACCTCAAATTTATAATTTCTTTGAGTTGGGAACATTCAAAATTCTAACCAAAAAAAAAAAAGAAAGAAAAGAAAAAAAAATTCTGGTGACTCAGATCCAAAGTTTTTCCATTCCCTGTTCACATATCCATTATACCCAATCAGTTGTCAAGTCCTATGGAATCCATTTCCACAGATTGCTTCCTTTAATTTCCTCTTAACTCTTCTCTACTGACGACTGCTTTAGTTCAATCTGTCATTTCACATTGCCTATAATGATGCAGTGACTTCCAATTTTTTCCTCCAATTTATTCCCTATTTTTTCCACTTACCAATACTTATACCCTTGTCCCATGTAAGCTTCCATATTTGGATGGAAGCTTTTTGAAAATCTCATTCTATGTCATCTTACCTCATGAAATTGACTGACATTTTATGTTCTATTTTAATTATAAAAATGGTCTTTTTTCCTGTCCTAAATTTAAGGTCCTTGAAGGCAGAATTTTGTTTTTCATATATGTCACTTCCAGAATATCAGGTACTTTTTCACATATAGAGAGGGACCATGGTAACTCATTATCAAATGAAACATTGGCTTTTGCCTTCTTTCATGATGGGCAAAGATAACAAATATTCACAATTCCTGTGTTGTTTTCATGGCCTTTCATAGTTAAGTCTTTTTACAAATACTGTATGTTCTTACCTATATGTAGAAGTTAAAAAGGTGTCTCATAAAAGTATGGAGTACGACAATGTGACCAAAACTTGAGAGGGTTACAGAGATAAAATGAGGATGGAGAGAAGATGGCTCTTATGTATAGGGGTACAGTTGGGTAGAAGGAATCATTGAATGTTCTGCAGCACAGTAGGATAACTGGGGTTGACAGCAGTTAATTGTATTTAAAAATGGAATTTTTTTGTTTTTGTTTTTTGCTGTACTGATATTATCACCTCTCTGTTTACCTTACACAGATTTGGCTCTAGGCTTCCTTTGCTTAGGCTGGGAGAGAAGGGATTAGACAGGAGAAAGGACATAGGAGAAGGGAGGGTAGGAAAGGGTACTGTAGATTTTATTACCCAAAGATGGCTGCAACAATACATCCTAGTACAGGTGAGCTTCTGCAAGGTGACCTTGCCCCTTCCAGATAAAGAGGAAAAGTCTGTTTTTCGATCCTCTTGAATTCGAGTGGGCCTTGGGACTGCTTTCACTAATAGAATTCTGTGGAAAGGACACTCTGACAGTTCTGCTCTCTCCCTTAACTGGCATGGCAGTTTCTACTTCTTGCTCCTTAGAATGTTTACACTAGGCAATCCCAGAAGTCACTTATGTCCTATTATCACTTCCTATGAGGAAGCCTAAGCTACCCATATGAAGAGACTGTGTGGAGAAAGCCGTTTCAGATGTGTGATTGAAAATATCATCTTATATGTCCAACCCAGCTGAGCCTCTAACTACAATTGCATAAATTGAGAACTGCTTCACTGAGCTCAGTCAACCTACAGAATGGTGAGACATCATCATAAATCATCTTAAACCCCTAGGTTCTGGGATGGTTTATTGGATGCCAATAGATACTTGGAATGGAGGGAGAAAGAAAAATAGAAAATGATTTTGAGCTATTATTGTCCTCTTACATATTAATATCAACTGGACCTGGCACTCTGGGCTGAGAGATCTGGATTAACTCTCCTGGTGGCATTATATCTCATGTCCTTTTCACAGTATTTCATCACCATGTCTCATGTTGTAGTGACTGTGATCTAGAATGTTTAAAGACACTGGTTTTTCATATAACATGGCTATGAATCCAAACCAGTCACTTTATCTGGTAAGTGACTGAGGAAACAGCTATCCCTTTACCACGGGGAGGAAAAAAAAATGACTCTGCTGACCTGACTAAGAAATATCAGTCTCCAAAACAGAGCCTCATAAGGGATTGTCAAGGTTAATTTTGACTTAACATGTATTTTGCCTTATATAGGCTGACCTTTTAATCTAATAATGATATATGCATATATTATGATAACAATGTGGTTACTATTGATAATAATGATAAAAGAGAATCATGTCAATCACTGAGCACATTTAATTTATAAATGAACTCTTCCTACTTTTTGGAGACCTGAACATTAATGGCTATTTACTGAATCATTATTCATGTATGATTAAAACAATACTATGCTTCCAGTGACTAAATAAAGTATCATTTTATTCTTGGAGGGTCCATCACCCAAATTGAAAGAAACTGAGCCTTATCCAATTGAATCTAACACAAATGAAAAAAAAAACTCTTTAAGACTTCAAAACTAAAAAGTATAGATTCAAGTTAAAAGCAGCTTTTAAGGGCCAAATCCTTTCAAGTTTTCTTTAGGAGAAAAAAAAAATCAAAGTCACTAATATACTAAGATATTGTCCCACATAGTCAATGATCATTCATGTCTTTATATATTTTTCTTACTACTATATGGAGACTCAACAATTTGCTAAATTTTACAAAAATGTAAACTGGGGGTTCCTGTCTACTGAAGAGATACATAAGTACCTATGTTTGCAAATCTCTTATTTTTCCTCTCAGATGCCTGTTATGCTTTGAATGGTTGTTGGTAAATATAGTTTCACCAATCTCTACTGAAATAGTGCTTTTTTGCATTTGTTTTTAAATTGCTTTATTTCATTCAAAAGTTTGCAATAGGAAAAAAAGTGTGTGTGTGTGTGTGTGTGTGTGTCTAAAACCAAAAGAAGGCCACTAAATCACTGATAACCCCAAATATCTAGATAACACTATGATCAATACCCTGATGCTTGGGTACAGATTCTTTTTAATTCCTATGACATTTTATCATTATGATTTTACTGGAGATATGTGCTATAATTTTATAACTTGATTTTCTGGCTGAATGAACAGTCATAAGGTGATCTTTATTTGCTTCTAGGTTTCATTCTCAAATTGTCTTTCAACATATTTTCACTCTTTGGCATCACAGATCTCCCAGCTAAAGTTATTACACAGTTCTTATTGAAGGAGATAATCTATTCTTTTGAAAAATGACCAAATAACACATAGCCAATCCTCAAGCTCTAAGGAAGGGGAAAATACATTTTAGCAGAGTGAAACAAACAAAAAACTGAATATGAACACCAATACTATAGTAGCTGGATGGAAATGACTAGCAGGTTAGTCACATCCATGAATGTGCCCAGTATCTAATTGAGTGGTTCTCAAGCTTCAATCCATCCCCAATCCATAGCATCAACATCTTCTGAGAACTTCCTAGTACTGCAGTCTTGCCTTGTCTAAACTTACTGAATCAGAATCTCTAAGGGGGGAGACAGCAAATCTGTGTATTAACAAGCCCTTCAGGTGATTCTGAAGTATGCTAAAGTGTGAGTTACACTGCCCTAAGCCAACAGTGAGGAGAATCACTGTCCAGCTTGAGAACTGGAATCCTCTTGGGGGCTTTTGAGATATATAAAGGCTGGACACCACTCCAACACAAGTAATTTAGAGAATTCCCTGGGTTAGAAGCTGAGCATCCTTATTTTTTATGATCTCCCCAGGTGATGCTAACACACAATTAGTATGGAGAATGGTTGGTCTACGACATGTATCAACCCAGCAAATTGAGTGAAAACAGAAAAAGGACTACATAAAGCTGAGAACTTTAGTATATTCTGGCATAGTAGTTAAATGATTACACAAATATTTGAAGACGGTATCATCTGTTTTATTTTACTTCACTACATCAATGTGCTTTTAAAAAGACGAGGAATGCTTTTGGAGAGAAATTTCAAATGTTATTTGGAAATTAATATTATTGTTATCTAATAGGATTTTTATTATAAACCCATAAATTTAGAGCTTTTATACACAAAGAAAGCTTATAATTGCAATTAAGTATGGCAAATATCTTACCTGGCCAGTCTAGGACAGATACAACAACTTCAAACTTGCAGTAGACAATAGCCACTGAGCATAAAAGTAATAGATACTTCCTAATAATACTAGAAAGTATCAGAGCGCAGAATCTATACCATGACAATAATTTTTTGGTATCAAAACTTTTTGTAAGTATTATCCTAATCCTGTAACAACACTGTGGGGTAAGCTGTGTAAGGATTAATAATGAAGTCAGGCATAGTAGCACATGCCTGAAAACCCAGTAGCTCGGTAGGCTGAGGCAGGAGGATCACAAGTTTGAGAATCTTGAGTCATTAGCAAAACTAAGTTTTGTTCAAAACATTTGGCTTAAGGAAACAAAATGCAAAATAGACTTCTCACACAGAACTCAAAAGCCCAAGCATAGAAGAGAATGGGATGAAAAAGAAATAAGAAATGGAAGAGGCAAAGTTTTCTTAAGCAGGTCACAACAATCTCTAATCACTAAAAATACAATTCTGTTTAAGTCTAACTTATAAAGAAGTTCTGTTCATTAAAGTTAACATTAAGAGAGTGAAATAGCAAGACAGACTGAGAGATGATATTCACAGTTCATAGCTCACAATGGCTTCACACTCAAAGTATAAAAAGAACTACCACAAATCGGAGGGGGAAAAAATCAATTTGATTTCAAAATAAGCAAAAGATTTGAAGAAGCACTTGCCAAGAGGAGACCCTATTGAATGATAAAAATATGAAAAAGTATTCAATCAATGTCATTCTTTCCAAGAAAGTTCAAATTAAAACCACATTGAATAAGGCTAGAGTTGTAGCTCAGTGGAAGTTAGATCATGTGCAAAGCCCTGGATTCAATCCCTAGTATTACAAGAACAAAATGGAAAACACACGCACGTGCACATACACACACACACACACACACAAAACTTGAATGCCAATCTCATGGATAAATAAAACTTTTTTATTATCTTTTATACAAGAAAATATAGTTAAGTAGAGTGAAATAAACAAAAAACTGAATATGAACACCAACACTAGCAGTAGCTAGATGGAAATGACTAGCAGGTTAGTCACATCCAGGAACGTGTCCAGTATCTAATCCAGTGGTTCTCAAGCTTCAGTCCATTCCCATATATTGCTGTCTATATAAAACACAATAATGTACAATAGGAAGAAAATTAATTGCTTGTATATGCAACAATATAGATGAATAAAAATGCTTTGTTGAGCAAAAGGGCCCACATGCAAAAGTTAACTATAGGGATCCAGCTTGACACAACTACAGTCATCTTGGTCATCAACATCACTCTGGCTGCCAGGTGACCTGGCATTCATCTCAAACCCTATAGGATGAAATCATTAAGATTGTCAAGTGAGTTGTGCCAGCCACTGATGCCCAGAATGTTTATACACTGACATTGGACATGTAAATAATGTGGGAAAGGCCAGGTACATTAAAATTGGATGCAATCTATCCTCCTCCAGCGTAGCATATAGATTCATTCCTCCTGTCTTGGGGTACAGGAATCCTTCTGTGTGACTGCAGCTAAAGATAGAATTCTGTCCCTGAGTCCCTGACAAATTACACTTTGTGCAATCCTGAGTCTGTGTGCCTCTTTCTCTTCCATCTTTGTCAGCCAATTCTCATACAACATCACTGGATTTTTCTGAAAACAAGAACATACAGTATGAGTCCATTTATATGAAGTTCAAGAACAGGAAATCTAATGGATGGTGGCAGAGCCCAGAATATCAGTTGCTTGTACAGGAGGAAGAGATGGAATGAGATAGCTGATGTAGGGGTTTTGGGGATGTTGAACATCTTAATCAGAGGTGGTTAACCAAGTAAATACACTTAAGATTAATGTATTCTATTGCATGACATAATTCAAAATTAAGATTAAAAAGACAAGGAAGAACATAATCCATTGTCAAAAGGCAGCATCTAAAATAATTTCATCAATAGCAGCTTATGGGGTTTAAAACCACAATTATCCAAAAGAGAGATCTCTTTAGGACTTCATCTCATCACCTTCTACCCTATGAATAATAAATACTCAAGTTAGTTTTCTTCCATTGTTAGTAATGGGGAATGAAGAAAAATAAAAAACACATTTTCCATCTCCTTTGACAGTTCATATAATCATTCTCCATCTGAAAAGACGTCATGGTTTTCAACCTCACCATAATTTCCTCTTCATATTTTGGTTGTGAAAACTTGTCTAAATAGGATAGTAACAGCCATGCTTCTAGTTACTTTATATTATTGAGGAGAAAAATGAGACTCTTTTGAATTCTAGGTATGCATCATTTTATACAGGATAAAATTTATCAGCTCTGTTCTTAATCAAGTTCTTAGAATATATTATGTTAAATCAGCCATACCTAAGCTGGCAACAATTAGAATATAGATCTAATTGTATCATCACCTTCTACCCAATGACTAATAAGTTGTTTTAAGAAATAGCAAAAAGCATAACTGTAAAAAATGGCATTTTTCATTGTGCTGTAAAGTTACTGATATATTTCCATAAACAATCAGTTTATGCATATTATGGTGAATATTGCATCTATATCTTTAAGCATTGATGCTGTTGCTCTCAGACTGGTCAAGACAGAAGAGGATAAAACATCATTCTCTTAAATTGACACCAGCTGCTTCTTAACCATCACCACGTGCATTCTTATCTTGCTGACCAATCAAAAGTAGGCCCCTTAAAAGCAAACATCTGCTGCCCATTTATAGTAATTTCTACATGAAAACACGTTTATCAAAAACAACTTAAGCTTTGCCAACATTGAACATGTGCTTCCAGAAAAATGATCTTTCTGCCTCAACCATAAGGTGATTTCTAACTCTATATCCTTCCATACTTAACAAAACACAATTTTCACACCACCTGTCCTTCAAAATGCTTCAAAAAGGTAACTTTTCATTCTGTACCCATTCCCCTGTATCTGCTTTCCCTCTTCTGAGTGCAGAGAGCATTTGGCTTGGGGAAAAAGTAACACCAAACTTCTGTCTTTCCATTTTGAGTCAAGTGTGATTTATTAAAAAAAAATATTAAAGTGTAGCATAATGGGTATAAAAGCCAGACTGTGTATGTTCACAAGTTTTTTTTAAAAAAAGAACTCAATAAATTTATTATATCCATTGTTTTTGGTATTATTACTGTTAATTATATAATAAGGCAGATAGAACTCAGAATCCAGGGATGCTGGTGGTCATACAGTCTAATTGACATAATTTGGTTATATAATTTTAGAAGAAAGTGGAGGGGTTGAAATTCTGAGTGTGTACTCTTCTAATTTATTTGAGGAGTCAATTAAAACCAATGCAATATGCCATTTACATTTCATTGACATTTTAAAGCTCCATCCCACTTTGAAAAATTGTATACAGAAAAAAAAAATCACCTTAAGTTTACTCGTGGGATCTGAATTTCTACTTCATTTCCATGTCTATATTATTAAAATGATGAACTCCCTCTACCAAGGAATTAATCAAAAGAACTCATCACTGCTAAAACTTAATATTTATATGGATGTCTTATGTATTTCATGCTCTACTTCAAAAGTCAGCATGTGATCATGAGTTCTAAGAAACCCAAAGAAAGGTGGTAGAGACTAGACCATGCTAAACTGCTCTAAGATTTGAAGATCCCTTCACTCTGCAGGGAACAAAAAGAGATTCAATATTATGAATCATGTGAATATTTTTTATTTTTTCCATCTTCTTCCAAGGAGAATTACAAAAAGTCATTTTCTAGTTCAGCGGGGAGAGGATCATGTGTTCATATTTCCATCTTGAGCTTGTCATGTCATTTTTAGTGTTGTTTTCAAGAGTAATAAGGCCCATAAAATGTCAGTCAAAACCCACCACCAGCAGGGAATGTGTTGGAAGCCGTTACATAATCAGCATGCCTGTTTCAGCACAACACAAGTGACATTTTTTCATGTCAATACTGAATTCATGACTTCAAATCTCAGATTTCTGGTGCCTCCAAGTTGCCGAGGAAGCCACCACGGCGTTCTCAACAGCCTGGGTCAAAATCTAAGTTGCCTAAAAGTGTACTGAGTCATTTCACTCTCCCAGGTCTTCTTTCCCTGAGTAAGAGAATTATTGGGAGGAGAAGCAAGGGAAGGGCAGAGCAGGGCACTTGCTAACTGTTATAGGAAAGGCTGCAGAGGCTGTGCCTGTATAAGAATTCAGATTTTCTCAGCTGACACTTACCCTCAAACTGAAACTTGAATGCCAATGTCCTACTACTCAATAATTTCTATCTGCAAACCCTGGTTTTATTTACTAGTAAACGACATACTCAATGCACTCTGCTCTGGGTTTATTTTACCTGGGGAAAAGTATGTGTCACATAGATTTCCAATTTAATTTCTGTGTAAACACTAGCTATGACATTAGTTGTCTGAGTGCTACTCTATCCTATAAATTTCTGATAGAAAATACATATTGGACACACCATGCTAATAATCTCTTAGTATGTTTTCTCTACAGCATATGCTCCAACCAAGTAAAATTGTAAATGACTTGTGTATCAGAGCTTCTTACGTTTTTGCAGCTTTCTCTCCCAAACTTCCGTTAGCAGTTTTATGGCTATGCAGACTGAATGTGTAGGTGCCAATATGGAGAGAAAAGGGTATACAAGGGAAAGACCACCAGTAAGAAGGGAAAGAGGAGAAAGAGGAGGGCATGGAGGAAGGGGAAATAAAGAAGAGATAAGCCATGGTGCACATCTGAAATTCCGGCAACTGGGGAGGCTGAGGGAGGAGGATCACAAGTTTGAGACTTTCTTTGGCAACTTAATGGGACCCTCAGCAGCTTAGTGAGATCCTGTCTTGAAAACATCATCAACAACAAAAAGATTGGGGATGCCAAAGCACCATGGGTTCAATCCTGAAGTATCAAAAAAAAAAAAAAAAAAAAAAAAAAANNAAAAAAAAAAAAAAAAAAAAAAAAAAAAAAAAAAAAGGATCAGAGAGAGAGAGAGAGGAGAGATGGAAGTACTGAGAAGGAAGAAAAAAAGGAGGAGGAAGAGAAAGTATGACAAATTTTCGTTTGCTTGGTATTTCCATGAATGTTATATCATAACTCTCCATGCCTCTGACTACATGGAGCTTTAGTTATTTGAAAAAAAATATTTCAAAACTTCATGAAAGTTCATAATATTCTATGGAGAAAGGGTAAACAACTATTTCTAGTCGTCACATGGAAGAAATGATTTCAAAGTTGTTCAGAATTATGATTTTGCATAGCTCCTCTTACCCCTCCATTTGCTTTTAATCATCATACTTTAATTACTTTATTTTACACCTATAGTATTTGTTCTTTCTTTTTTATTACAAAGCTTTTAATTCAACAAATTTCACAATCAACTTTATTACAAAGGAATTATGGCACTGAATTGAATGCAGAAGGCACAGACTAGATAGACGTTGATATCTATGCACACATACACTAAGACGCCACAGATCATGTGCCATTATTTTATGAACACTAAGAAAAAAATTACTTCCTGATAAGATAAACTAAGATATACAATGAATCAGATGCATTCCAGTTTCAGGGATGTTCATAACATTTTGTTTTCAACCATAGAAAAGCATCAGACAAAGCCAAATTAAGCAGCGATAGACAAAATAACTGACCAGACTAGACTCTTCAGAGGTATCAAGGTCATAAAAGACAAGGAGAGACTAAGGATCAATGACAGAGTGGAGGGCACTAAGAAAAATTAGCAACTAAATGTTATGTGAGGTTATGGATAGGATCTGGGACAACAACAAAATAAGTTAGCAAAAAAATGTAAATATAAATATGTTATATATATATTCAAGTAAGGTCTTAATGATATTAATCAATGATATTGTGCAACTATTCTTTCTTGTTCAATCACACTCTGGCTAAGATATTAACATTGGGAAGGATAGAGTAAAAGACATATTTTTAAAAAATTTCCCAATTTTTCTGTAAATCTAAACATCCAAAATAAACCTTCTTTTTTAATATGAAAGAATGTGTGTCTTAGAACCATTTCAAATTTAAAAACCTCAAGTCAGAATGTTGGAAAATGATGCAAATGTTGATGTATTTGAATAATTTATTCATTATTTGAAGAAAAGCATCATGTGATAGAAAACACCCTGGACCAGCTATCTGTGTAGCCCTTGAGATCTAGTTTTGAAGCTAAACAAATGCACAGGGAATATTTTATAACTCCTCAAAATAATTACTCTGATTTTCAACTTTTTCAGTCTGTGACATGAAATTTTTGAACTAAGTGGATTTTAAGGGCCATTTCACTTCTAACAGTCTCAGTATCTATATTAATAACTCATCAGAATGCATCAAAAGTGCTGCCTTTACCTAAAATCAGCAAAATGGCCAAGCTATTAATACTTTTTGAAAGGCTGCATACATACCTACATATACATGCACAGATTCACAAATGTAGATTTCTATTTATAATGAGTGTAAAATAAGTTACATTATGGTAAAACCCATGTCTACTCTGTGTTCACAAGGTGCTTAATTTATCTTTAGCACATAAAGATGCCAGGTGTTATTAGTGTGAAATAAAACTCAGCAGTTTTTAGCAAGACTAGCAATGTTTTAAACCACCCTCACAGGAAAGAAATCAAGTGGGCAGAAATATGAGTAGAGACACATTTTATTAGCTGCTCACCCTTGCCAAAGCCCCAATTTCTAGTCTTCGTTCTGTATTAATTGATGAAGAAAAGTCACTAAAATAATGTGTGGCTGCTATCACAGAAGAAGCACCCACACGTACACTTTAAGGAACATTAAATCCTATCTATAAGATGCTTTTCTGTATTCTAGGTGGAATTCTACTCTTGGAAATAATGAGAAACAAACCTACTCTTCCCCTGAATTCCTTAGCAAAGGGGAGATAATGAGGGGACAGTTTAAGTCTCATAATGGAAGCTGGGCTAAGAATTTACCTTTCTAATAAAGCTGTTGTGAAAAAAAGCACACAATATGGTAGACAATTGCAGCATATTAATCTTTCATATTATAGGTGGAAAACTCTTTGTCATTACCATCTAGAAAACAGATATAATATCAAGCCAATCAGGCAAGAGAATTGAGCAGAATTCTCTTGTCATTACATTTCAAAGCAAGACACACAGCAGAGACCACCCCTCAACCCCATTGCAAGTTTGTGAGAAGGATGGTGTGGGAACCTTCTGGTGGGGAAAAATTAGTTGTCACTTTTTCTCCCAGTGATATAACAAAGCATCAGGGGAGTGGTAGAATCTATGTTGCTCATTTCAACACATGCTTAATAATAAAGGGTGAGAACTGGCTGAGTAGGGAAGAAAATGGTTTCCCAGCCAAGGGTGTGGAAAAAACCCAGAGGGCTCTGGAGGGATTAGACAGTTTGATGTGTAAATTGAGATGGTGACTTAAAATGAATCAGGAATTATGAGGAAAGCTTGGGATGACCATTAATCTTTTGCTTCCGCCTGGGACTCTCACTCCTTATTCTCTTTGAGGAAAGAAATTCTGATAGGAGACACTCCCCTGGGTGGGACCAGGGAAAGTTCCCCTTGAGTAACCAAATGAGACAGGGCTGAGTCCTTCCCCGAGAAGTTGAGACTGTCAAGGTGTCTAGACTAGCCCAGGCCGAAGGCTACCTCTTTTGGTAAATCAATTATTACAAATGAATTTTCTAGAATTTCGTCATTTTAGAGGTCTGCCAAGGAGCTGGAGGCTCTGTCTTAGCTGTAGATTCAACAATGGGTTAGTTACCCTTCCTACCAGTCCAACAAGGGAACTGCAACAATACTTATAAAAAGGTTTCCTAGGCTGGGGATGTGGCTTAAGAGGTAGCACACTCGCCTGGCATGCGTGCGACCTGGGTTCGATTCTCAGCACCACATACAAATAAAGATGTTGTGTCCGCTAAAACTAAAAAATAAATATTAATATTCTCTCTCTCTCTCTCTCTCTCTCTTTAAAGTAAATAAATAAATAAATAAATAGGTTTCTTGCTGCTGTGTATTGCCAAAGCATACCTCTTGACAAGGCCATGCATTGCACAACTCTAGGAGACATGGTTCACACTGTTTCCTGCAGATGTGTATCTCTCTGGCATTGCAATTCAAAGCATTTTATCCTCTTGCATTCTTGGCTCTGTGTGCTGGGTTTTTGTTGGTTGGTTTGCTAGTATTTGGAGGGTGGGGGAAGAAGCAGCAATAAAAGTGGTGGGAGGGAGAGTTGAATGGGAAGGAGGAGCAGGAAGGGGTGGTAAAAAGAATGAAAGAATACCAGAAGGACCCTGCTGAAAACTCTAACATACTTTCCACCTTTGGAGCTTCCTACATGTACATGTTGCAAGCAACAATTTGGATAAACAAAGATCACTTGGAGGATAACTAGTCCAACGCCTACATATATTCAAGCTCAGTTGGGTGAGGCTTCAAATGAAGAAGGGAACATTTTGCAATGACTTTTTAGGTGTAGTCTCTAGACTAGCAGGTCAACAACGTGGGAATTTGTTAGAAATGCAAATTCTCAGGTCCCATCCCAAGCTCACCTAATCTGAAATCTGAGGATGAGGTCTAGTAAACAATGTTTCAAAAAGCCCTGTAGGTGATTCTGATGCATGTTTATATGTGAGACTGCTGTTTAGAAGGAGCATAAAAATATTTTGGAGAAATGGCCAAATGGACAAAGTCTGAGATTTTTTTCACTGGGGCAAGGTAGGTTGCATTAGTTTGAGGTACCTGAGGGATAGGGTCTGGGACTGGGAAATTTGTAAGAGCAGAACTTGGCTAATCAGTGGGGTTTTTAGAGGATCTAAGGGTGCTTGCTGTGCCAAAGGGAAAAACAAAACAAACAAACAAACAACAACAACAAAACAGTGGCCTTTGTACAGGATTGAGCTGAGCCTGGAGTGACAGGACTTGTTTTTAAAACTATAAACCTTGGTTTCCCAGTTAAGACAGGGTAGAATCCACCAGCTCAACCCATAGTCTTCTTGCCCCTCTCTGGAAGCAGGACTTGAAGAAGGAATTTGAAAGAGGAGGGAAATAAAAGAAAGCCCCATATCTCCTCCTTCTTATTTGCATGTTTAAAAATCGGGACCTCTGGAAGTCATCGTGAGCCAATGCCAAGAACCTCCTCCTCTTAAAAGCTATTTCTCTATATTTATAAGTCATATCATTTGTTTCTGATGTCACATTTGTAAAAATATACATTTAAACCATACAAATTCTCATACCCTCTGCATTCTCAACCTTCTGGGAGTCTGAATATATAAAAGGTAATACATACGCATTAGCAATATGTGAAAATAAGTGTCTGCATCCAACTTCAGTTTCAATAAAAGAAAATCCATAGAGGTCTACTTAGTCCCAAAGCCACTTTGTAGAATTCAGTTTAAAAGCTGAATAAACCTTGGAAATAAGAGCAGTAGACAAGAGTGAATGTTAAAATATGATCAGGAAAAAAGCAAAGAACCAATTTTGACTTTTATTATGATTGATATTAGATGCATAATGCAATAAAATCTTATACCAATCAAAATTAAAAACTAAGATAGAAATGTTAATTAGGTGAAAAATCCAATGGTCTAAGGATAAAAAAAAAAACAACTCTATTTTAATGTAAAACCACAGCTACCAAAGTGTTTTGCAATGATTCTGTTGCCTAGGAGAGGGATGGTTAATCCCTGGCAGACTTGCTACCCCAGCCTCTTTCCAACCTGGGACAAAAATCCTATCAAAGGTTGCATCCTCCCCACTGAAGCATCAGCTCCAACTTCTCCACAGCAGCACCTGACAGCCACCTCCAATTGATCAGCATTGCTATTTTATCATCTATAAAAGCCTGGAATGAGCCTTGATGGGCCCGCTGGTTATGCTGCCAGCCTTGTCTCTCATCCTTTTACTGCAGGGAGCCTCTTTTATACAGTGTTCTAAAGTGTACCTGTTCTAATCAGTATTTGCTATTATAATCTGAGAAGGGCCAAGAAATAATTATATGAAATATGTGTTTTCATCTCCTTTTCAATATCATACATACACAAACACACTCCCAATTTCAACAAATGGGAGGGGAAAAAAAATCAATGCTTCTAAAACTATAAACAACCAAACTAAGCAGCTATGAAAATCCATGGTATATGTATTGATTATATAAATGTAGCTCAAAATGTGTGTGTATTATCAAGTGATATGGGCTATGATTTACATTTTTTTAAAAAAATTAAGAACATTTTCCATGATTGTGTCTTATTATATAGTGAAAAAATAGTAGCTTAATATCAAACCTGAATTCATGAGTATTGTTATTTGTATCAAAGATAAGCAAAATTGCAGAAATTTTTAAACTAGCTTAGAGAAATTAATAATAGTGCAAGCAGCAAAATCCTAAAGGTGTCATGTGTCTGGGCTAAAGTCTGCAAAACACTGTGATGGAAATGTGTATTCATGTGCCAAGTCTCAGCTGATTTCACTTCTGATTTACTAGACCATACGGAGAACATGCCAGCTGCCTTATATGACAGTGCTAGCATTGCCCTCAAATCACATGTGAAGGTACCCCTGCCTTACAAAAGTTGTCTCACACTAAAATATTATAAACATAAAAACAACTGACTCATGAACTCAGCTAAAACTCAAGAGGTAGAAAAACCTAGTCCTTTATATGACCCATAAGCTACAATTAATGTGGTTACGTCCTCAGTCACAACTAACTAGTGTCACCCCCAATTAACTTTCCCAGATAGTTTTTCAATTAACACTAACAGCTCAAACTACTAAAAAACAACAGCACAAGGTGGCACGGTAATACAACTGCTTCCAAGAGTATTAATTTGCTCTGACAAGTGACAACAACAGAAACAATTCTAGGGGGAAAAAATTCCATTCTATTTTATCTTTGCCACTTGTAATATGGTTCCTCCTTAGGGGTCCAATTTATTTGACATGTTTAGAGAAGCCATTTTTATTATCCCATAACTGAATTATATTCATTCTCTTCTGTTTTAGAATAATACCAGGTTTTCGTTTGTCAGAAGCATTTGTCACTGAGTAGTGCAATTGCACTGCAAGAGATGTCATAAGCAGCTGTTTGTCACCACCTGCCATATTAAATAAACCTCAGAGGTAAGCACTAGGTTATAGGGCAAGCCTTATTCCCCTTCTTCCTTAAACCATGCACTAATTTCTGCAAGTAAATGCTAGCCCAAATTTTAAAATTTTAGTACTAGGTAAAAACAGTATAAATTGATAAAAAACACATATATTATTGATTACTAAAAAATATTTGAAAGCTGTATTTAAGCTAAACAGTAAGAACTTTTTTCTTTTCAGAAAATTAGATTTTAAAAAATTCTAAGATCTCTAAATATGGTCTATTACATCATAAAATTTCAAGGTATACCTGTAAAATAAATGTTAGTGAATCTTTTAACTTCCCCGAGTCCCTTCTTTTATCTATTACAGAAAAACTGCTTGTTCCACCTTCTCCTCTTTCTTTTGGTTCCCCCTAAGAGTATAGTCCAAAAAGTTTAAAGCAATGGGGCTCACTTCAGACCCCCAGTTCAGATATTGATAAGAAATTAAGGAAACCAGGTACAGTAGCACATGCCTATAATACTAGTGACTTGGGAGGCTGAGGCAGGAGGATCTCAAGTTCAAGATCAACCTCAACAACTTAGTGAGGCCCTCAGCAACTTAATGAGACCCTGTCTTGAAATAGAAAATAAAATTAAAAGGGCTGGGGATGAAACTCAGTGGTAAAGCACCCTTGGGTTAAATCCCTAGTAACAACAACAATAAAAAAAATTAAGAGAAATCATAATGCATTGTAAATAAGTGTCTTAGAAACTCTGTAAGATTAAAAGTTAGTAAACCATTAATGGTGAGATTTCAGGGCAGCAATGGGGGATAAAGAACACTGATGAATTCATGTGCTTCAGAAATGTTTCTGACCACACAGCCCTAAAAAAAGACAAAAACACCCCTTTTTCCTTAATTCTGCCATACGGATATGTTTAATAGCAGACATATCACAACACATGATAAAACTAACCTCTGTGTAGGACATTGAGGTGTGTACATCACACATGGAGAGGAAAAGAAGGGCAAAGCTGGTGGTGATAATTATTTCGTATACAAATTCACTTCCATTTTATAGATGGAAACTAAGGTACAGGGATTTTTATGATGTTCAAGTTCATGCAGCGGACTGCAAGCCCCAGTCTTTTTCTATTTTACCACAACTAGTTTCTCCCAGGGTTCATTATTAGTTCAATAAATATGGTATTTAAATGCACCTGTATCTTCAAGTTCCTTTTGATATCCAAAGGTGACCAAAAAGAAACTATCAGTGTACAAATTTGAAAAGGTAATTAAGATTGGTAGATAAGCAGTCACAGATACAGACTTTAATTTAGGAAGCTTGATGTTACACATCAATATTATTATAAATTTGCCTTAAGAACCTATACTTAAGGAGTCTCATGTAACACAGAAAAAAAAATTGAATCCCAATTACCACATTAGAACTTGGAGAACTTAAGTTTTTCTTTATGTCTTCTCCTCTAAGTTAGAAAACAAAGGGGTTAAGAATCAAATTAAAGAAGCACCAGTGTAGTGCATTCTAAATGAACACTCATTTTTCTCATGAACACTGAGACTGACGTTATTTCTAGCACTTTCCTATCTAGTGCCAGATCTATGGTAGGCAATTAATTCTGCTTATGGACTGGCTGACAAAAGAGGTCAGTCAACTAACATCAAATACATTTCTAGTTCCCTAATTTGCAATTTGGAAAACCAGAAGCAACAATTAGTCCTTTAGAAATCAAAGGCAGATGCTGCCCTCAGAACTCCTTGTATTCTAGTCTTGCTAGCTAGTTCTTGAAAGAATTCTGTGTGACAGGGCACACCAACTCTACAAGTACACATAGGATGAGTCAAAGCACTGTCTCGTTCTCTTTTATAACTGTATTACACATTTAATATAGCTCTTTCTTTAAGGACATACTATTTGGGAGTCAGGGAACCTTCACACTTCATAGAAAGGTCAAAGCTGTCCTAATAATAGCCAACAAACTCAATATATTCTTGAATCAGAGATCCAATTTATATGCATTTCATCATCTCACTTAAAAATAAAATGGTCAAGCTCTCTTTTTACTGGTTTATACTTATTAGATGTCAATAGAGCAGTTTTGTTTTTTTCATTAAAAATTTGCCACATTCCACCCCATGCTGTGCCTTCTTGCAAAAAGGCATATTCAATTTCGCTTTCCTTTATGGAAAAAAATAAGAAATTCAAGGTTCTATTCTTTCTTATTGCAAGTCTACATATCTTAAAAAAAAAAAAAAAAAAAAAAAAAAAAAAACAACCAAAGGAGCCATTTCCTTTTCCCTGTGTCTTACAAAAATATGCAACAAATGCACTTCCTACTATTTTCTTTAAGCAGAAAGTCACATTCTTTCAAAAAGGAGGGTTTTAGATAATGAATCTTAGACTTTTCTCTTTATGAAGACTTAGAATTTCCTATAAATATAAATATATACATATGATATGAAAAAAATGGACTTCTACTGATGACACAAAGTGATAGAAAGATCTAAAAAATATCGTAAAACTCAGCTAATAGAGATTATGCAAATAAGCAAAGCTTTTAATCAATAATAATATGTGGGTTTGCTTTTGAAGAAGACAGCACTCAGATCAAGCTACTTGAATACTAATAAGTTTTTTTTTTCTGCATAAAGTCAACTTTGGAAGAGAATAAGTTCAGAAAATACAACCACAATTCAAAAATCTCAACTTCAAATAAGCTAGACATATTATAATATTCAAGACCACTTCCAGAGCAAAGATTGCAGCACTTTAAATACACTAGAACACAATTTTAATAATAGATATAAGCTGAATTTCCTTTGAACTATTGGATGGAAACAAAATACCTAAATTCTCTATGACTGCCCATGAATGCAACTCATGTAATCAAACAAAAATCAGACCCAAGTGAGACATGCTCAGCAAGTCATGGGAACCAGGAAGCTGAATTTCCATTTTCCTTTATCAAAATCATGCAAATATCATGTATAATTATTCTGAATCAGGGTTATTTTCTAATAGTTTGATGACAGTAAAATTAATTTGAGGGCTGAGGATGTAGCTCAGTGGTAGAGCACCTGCCTCGCACATGTGAGGCACTGGGTTCGATTCTCAGCACCACATAACAATAAATAAATAAAAGATATTGTATCCATCTAAAACTAAAAAAAATAAATAATTTGAAATGAAGAAAAATAATAATAAGTGAATATCATGCCCACTTGTTAAGTTAGTAATAGGGGAGGGCACAGACAGTGTGGGAGAGGCCTCTCAGATCTAGAATGGATTTTTTAAAAAAATATTTTAGTTGTTGATGGACCTTTATTTATTTGTTTGTGGTACTGTGAATCGAACCCAGTGCCTCACACATGCTAGGCAAGTACTCACCACTGAACTACAACCCCAGCCCTAGAATGCATTTCTAAGCAAGCCTTGTTTCTATACAACAGCTATTTTAAGTCATGAGTAATAGATCTGGAGACAGTAATGGAGAAGCCTCCTTGAAGAGGAAGGAGGATGTTTTTATCCATTGTTGTGGAGAAAAACACAGGGGGAAAGGTGAAGGAAGATAAGAGACATTGAATGATGGAGACAGGAGAGTGGCGGGAGAGACTCATGACAAATTATTTTCTTCCTTTAAGGAAAGCCAAAGAAATTAACTTTTGGGTAGAGGACTGCTGTGATTTTATGAACTTAAAAAATATAAAAATGGTTTAAATCAGCTGTAATGGAGAAGTCTATTGCCTAAGTTACTTTATTCACATAATTAGTGCTTGTGTTGTCCAGTCTCTGCGATCAGTGATTCTCTTGGAGTTTTGTTGCAGTGGCTCTGAAGTTTAATCAGGAATGACAAATAGGTGATGCATGTGCTAACATTTCTCTCCTGCCTCATTCACATGACAGACATTATTAATCAAGCATCTCCTTTTTTAATGAGCCGATACAGAGCATTAGACTCCTTCTCAACACAGTGCTCCAAGAAGCTATTATTAATTGATCAAAGGAGATACTTGAGATGAAAGTCATCACACTTATACAAAGCACAAGTCATGCAGTAGATTTTGTTTACTCATAATAGGGTTTCTGGTTTTGCATGATGGCCAGTTATCTACTTTATATCTCAGTCCTACAATGACTGCTATTTTTACTTCTGAAATTCAATATCTTTTTATACATGACCATCTAAAACCTGCTCCCAGACTTCCTAGAGCAACCATGCCCCAGTTCTGGCCCCTTCATAAGTATCACAGATCACTGGTGTAAGCCAAAGCTCTAACCTATTCTCATTCTATTCTTCTTCATTCTCAAAACTCATTTGCCAGATGACTACTAAGATTACCATAGAGAAATCTGATGACTATGGGTTGTCAGTAAGTCACCCAGTTTCCCCGCATATTAGGCTTGGTACTGAAGGAAGATGTACTTGAAGTAGCTCATTCTTCTAATTCTAAATTTACAGTTTCCTGGTGACTTGGCCTAAAAAGTCAGATCCTGAAAACCACTAAGTCATCCTTAATTTTTCAATGATTCCTAGGATTCAGAACTTTACCTTGAAACAGCAAATCCTCCTGACTTCAAATCTGCCACTAAAACATTGCCCTTGAAAGAGGCCCTGCAACAGCTCAAAGACTGAGGAAATGTCTCTAGGATTGTCAGAGGCAAGCCTACTCTCCCCATATTCCAGGTATTCCATCCAATGGAGACCCTAAAGTCCAAAGGTATTTCCAAGGTAAGCTTGGAACAAGGGCTTTATTCCCCTAAAGGTGCTGTGCACTGAGCAAGTATCTCCCTACAAAGCAATAAACCTAATAAAACTGGACCCACCAATGTAATACCTAATGTGTCCCCAAGTCTTACTGGGCTTGCAGGTTCAATCGGTAAGACCACATCCTTTTGATTAAAGGGTCATTCTTATAGGATGAAAAATTCCAGAATCCTTATGTTTAAGTCCTGCCAACTGCCATAAGTATTGGAGATTCAGGTTTTTGTTTTTGTCCCTGAATCCTGGAATCCTAATTCAGTCATTTCCTTAGGCTCACACAAGACTGCCATGTCCCACAATAGAAGAAATTGCCTGAAGAATCATCTAGCATGGACCATAGAACTATGATGTAGTCCCTAATAAGCAACCAATATTGCAGACAGTGTGAATCTGGAAACCTCAGAGTGGCCCATTCCAGTGGCCTGTATGGATAGAATCAAGCCAGTATGTCTCATATCCTAGGAGTCTTCTACTTGAATGAGAACCTGCTCTAAATTCAACATGGCCTCAAGTTTTCAAGAAAGATTTTTTCTTTTTTCAGAATTTAAGATACTAGGAACAGTCAGTAGTCTGACTAAAAAAGATCAGCTGAGATGACTTCATGGACTGCCCCAGAGAAGCTCAGGAAGGGTTAATAGGTGCAAACAGAAAAATATCATGTTTGTCCTTACACACACTTGAATTGAAATCATAGCTCTACCATGGAGTAAACCTGTGACCTTTATCAAGCTGCTTGATTTCTCTGAACTTTAAATAGGGGTAATGTGAAAATAATAAGAAAAACATAATAGGATTGTTGGGAAGCTTAGAGATAGTGTGTGTTAAGTTCTAGTCACACAACAAGCACTCTCAGCAATAATACCTATAACAGCACTGTTATGGTTTGGGTATGAGGTGTCCCCCAAAACTCCTGTGTTAATTCAGGAAAGTTTGGAGGTGATATGACTGGACTGACCTAATCTCCATGCTAGTTTGAATGGACTGACTGGGTGGTAACTGCAAGCAGGTGGGATGTGACGAGAGGAGGTGGTTCAATGGGAGGGTTTATCTTCCCTGTTGCCCCTTCCTCTCTGCTTCCTGGCCACCATGAGGTGAGCCACTTTTCTCTGCCTATGGCCATGATGTTGTGTCTCACCTTGGACCCAGAATGGACTTGGCCATTTGTGAGCTGAGATCTTTGAAACTGTGAGCCCCCAATCATCTTTTTCCTTTCTAAGATGTTCTGGTTCAGATATTTTGGGCATAGCATTGAAAAGCTAACATAAGCCATCTCTTGCCAAAATTAACATATAAACAAATTTGAAGTGAGATGCTTGTCACATTGTAAGCACACAAGATAGGTACAGAAAATAAAATGAATGAGCCAGTTATGTATGTTACCGTGAGTAAGAGAATATTTTTCAAAGAGACCAATTGACTAGGCAATCGGTTTGGGCAAGCATCAGCATTCCTTTTTATTCACTGTTAGCTTGATGTTTCAATTGAAACAGGTATTGACCTAAAATCATATTACAATTTATTTCTAAAAATCCATCAAATCCACTTAAACTGTGGTTTTTGACCTGGAAGTCACATTTGAACAGTTACAGGAAACTCAATAATAAAATTCTACTTTTGAAAAGCGGAGAGTTCTTCAGAAAGACAATGCTCTGCAATAGCTAAAATAACACCCTATTTTAAAGATGAATTTCTTCCACTAAATGATAAGGTATCATTTCTTTTTTTTTTTAATTTTTTTATTGTTGGTTGTTCAAAACATTACATAGTTCTTGACATATCATATTTCACACTTTGATTCAAGTGGGTTATGAACTCCCATTTTTACCCCATATACAGATTGCAGAATCATATCAGTTACACATCCATTGATTTACATGTTGCCATACTAGTGTCTGTTGTATGCTGCTGCCTTTCCTATCCTCTACTATCCCCCCTCCCCTCCCCTCCCCTCCCCTCTTCTCTCTCTACCCCCTCTACTGTCATTCATTTCTCCCCCTTGTATTATTTTTCCCTTTCCCCTCACTTCCTCTTGTATGTACTTTTGTATAACCCTGAGGGTCTCCTTCCATTTCCATGCAATTTCCCTTCTCTCTCCCTTTCCCTCCCACCTCTCATCCCTGTTTAATGTTAATCTTCTTCTCATGCTCTTCGTCCCTACTCTGTTCTTAGTTACTCTCCTTATATCAAAGAAGACATTTGGCATTTGTTTTTTAGGGATTGGCTAGCTTCACTTAGCATAATCTGCTCTAATGCCATCCATTTCCCTGCAAATTCTATGATTTTGTCATTTTTTAATGCAGAGTAATACTCCATTGTGTATAAATGCCACATTTTTTTTATCCATTCGTCTATTGAAGGGCATCTAGGTTGGTTCCACAGTCTTGCTATTGTGAATTGTGCTGCTATGAACATCGATGTAGCAGTGTCCCTGTAGCATGCTCTTTTTAGGTCTTTAGGGAATAGACCGAGAAGGGGAATAGCTGGGTCAAATGGTGGCTCCATTCCCAGCTTTCCAAGAAATCTCCATACTGCTTTCCAAATTGGCTGCACCAATTTGCAGTCCCACCAGCAATGTACAAGTGTACCCTTTTCCCCACATCCTCGCCAGCACTTGTTGTTGTTTGACTTCATAATGGCTGCCAATCTTACTGGAGTGAGATGGTATCTTAGGGTGGTTTTGATTTGCATTTCTCTGACTGCTAGAGATGGTGAGCATTTTTTCATGTACTTGTTGATTGATTGTATGTCCTCCTCTGAGAAGTGTCTGTTCAGGTCCTTGGCCCATTTGTTGATTGGGTTGTTTGTTCTCTTATTGTCTAATTTTTTGAGTTCTTTGTATACTCTGGATATTAGGGCTCTATCTGAAGTGTGAGGAGTAAAGATTTGTTCCCAGGGTGTAGGCTCCCTATTTACCTCTCTTATTGTTTCTTTTGCTGAGAAAAAACTTTTTAGTTTGAGTAAGTCCCATTTGTTGATTCTAGTTATTAACTTTTGTGCTATGGGTGTCCTATTGAGGAATTTGGAGCCCGACCCCACAGTATGTAGATCGTAGCCAACTTTTTCTTCTATCAGACGGCGTGTCTCTGATTTGATATCAAGCTCCTTGATCCATTTTGAATTAACTTTTGTGCATGGCGAGAGAAAGGGATTCAGTTTCATTTTGTTGCATATGGATTTCCAGTTTTCCCAGCACCATTTGTTGAAGATGCTATCCTTCCTCCATTGCATGCTTTTAGCCCCTTTATCAAATATAAGATAGTTGTAGTTTTGTGGATTGGTTTCTGTGTCCTCTATTCTGTACCATTGGTCCACCCGCCTGTTTTGGTACCAGTACCATGCTGTTTTTGTTACTATTGCTCTGTAGTATAGTTTGAAGTCTGGTATCGCTATACCGCCTGATTCACACTTCCTGCTTAGCATTGTTTTTGCTATTCTGGGTCTTTTATTTTTCCATATGAATTTCATGATTGCTTTCTCTATTTCTACAAGAAATGCCGTTGGGATTTTGATTGGCATTGCATTAAACCTATAGAGAACTTTTGGTAATATCGCCATTTTGATGATGTTAGTTCTGCCTATCCATGAACAGGGTATATTTTTCCATCTTCTAAGATCTTCTTCTATTTCTCTCTTTAGGGTTCTGTAGTTTTCATTGTATAAGTCTTTCACCTCTTTTGTTAGGTTGATTCCCAAGTATTTTATTTTTTTTGAAGATATTGTGAATGGAGTGGTTGTCCTCATTTCCATTTCAGAGGATTTGTCGCTGATATACAGGAATGCCTTTGATTTATGCGTGTTGATTTTATATCCTGCCACTTTGCTGAATTCATTTATTAGCTCTAATAGTTTCTTTGTAGAGCCTTTTGGGTCTGCTAGGTATAGAATCATATCATCTGCAAATAGTGATAATTTAAGTTCTTCTTTTCCTATTTTGATGCCTTTAATTTCTTTCGTCTGTCTAATTGCTCTGGCCAGTGTTTCGAGAACTATGTTGAACAGAAGTGGAGAGAGAGGGCATCCCTGTCTTGTTCCAGATTTTAGAGGGAATGCCTTCAGTTTTTCTCCATTCAGAATGATGCTAGCCTGAGGCTTAGCATAGATTGCTTTTACAATATTGAGGTATGTTCCTGTTATCCCTAGTTTTTCTAGAGTTTTGAACATAAAGGGATGCTGTACTTTGTCGAATGCTTTTTCCGCATCTATCGAGATGATCATATGGTTCTTATTTTTAAGTCTATTGATGTGGTGAATAACATTTATTGATTTCCGTATATTGAACCAGCCTTGCATCCCAGGGATGAATCCTACTTGATCATGGTGCACAATTTTTTTGATATGTTTTTGTATCCGATTCGCCAGAATTTTATTGAGGATTTTTGCATCTAGGTTCATTAGAGATATTGGTCTGTAGTTTTCTTTCTTTGAAGTGTCTTTGTCTGGTTTAGGTATCAGGGTGATGTTGGCCTCATAGAATGAATTTGGAAGTTCTCCCTCCTTTTCTATTTCCTGAAGTAGCTTGAAAAGTATTGGTATTAGTTCTTCTTTAAAGGTTTTGTAAAATTCTGCTGTATACCCATCCGGTCCTGGGCTTTTCTTAGTTGGTAGTCTTTTGATGGTTTCTTCTATTTCCTCAATTGATATTGGTCTGTTTAGGTTGTCTATATCCTCCTGACTCAATCTGGGCAGATCATATGACTTAAGAAATTTATCGATGCCTTCACTATCTTCTAATTTATTGGAGTATAAGGATTCAAAATAATTTCTGATTATCTTCTATATTTCTGAAGTGTCTGTTGTGATATTGCCTTATAAGGTATCATTTCTATGCTGAACTTTAAAAATTTCAAACTCAGATATGTAAAGATTATTTTTGAAAAGTCAATTTCTTTCTTAAGCACAATTGACTTTTTGGTATACAGAGGGGGAAAAAATGTCTAGGACTTAAATGAACACTTTGGTCTTCATTAAATATGTGGCAGTGGGCAGAGAAAAATCAAACTCCTAAAGCACAATTCTGATGGTTTGACTCATTGTTGACCAGCTATATGAATGTGTGTGTGTGTGTGTGTTTACTACAAATAACTATTGACAGTTCCATCTCAGGGTAACTCAGAATGGAAAAGAATGCTTCCCTACCAAGATAATATCATCTGCTCATTATATTAAAGGACACTAGTGATTATAGAATACTCTGTTTTGTAATAATATTGACCTGTTTTGCAGGCTCCCAAAAGGAAGACATGTTCCATTGGTTTGGCCATAATTTGT
Organism: Marmota marmota marmota; assembly: GCF_001458135.2. Lineage (NCBI taxonomy): Eukaryota > Metazoa > Chordata > Mammalia > Rodentia > Sciuridae > Marmota > Marmota marmota. The sequence goes on along the minus strand of NW_026000026.1, from coordinate 39,546,057 downwards.
GTCAAAAGATCCTGGGTTCAAACTCCTCTTCTGTTACCTAGTAAAGGTTCTTCATTGGACAAGATACTTAATATTTCAAAGCCTTGGTTTCTTAAAATTTCCCTAAGTACTAGTTAATCTTTTTCCTGTCTCCCCTTACAGCACCTTCCCCACCCCCAATCCTCTGTTACTCTGCCCTGAGCCTAGGCAAGCTGGTTCTACAGAATGTAGCACATCAGGTTTGACAAACAGAAGGCACAAACAAGAGAACGGAGAATTGTCCAAAAATGTTCCTGGAAATAAGTATAACTGTTAAGAATATGAGTATTTTTGCCATCCTACTTCCCAGGTTAGATTCTCCCTTGAAAGATTAAAGGTAATGCAGATAAAGCAATTAGCAATAGCCTGTCACAAACAATGAGTAATACATGTCACCCGTGTTTAAAACTAAAATAAGCAATTGGTATTTGTGGAGGATCCACAGCTACCTGGGAAGTTGATTGGAATAATGTGCCACCAAAGGGAAACAGTTAGAATTAAGTGTGAGGGGATGAAAATATTTGGTCTCCAATCATTTCTCATTCCCCTCAGTATTTGTCCATTGCTTTCTTAGTTTACCCCAAATAGTCCTATGACAAAATTCAAGGAAGAGGATTCTCTCCTGAAAAGTAACCAGAATGAAACAAACTCAACATATTTCAAAGGGGCTGCAATCGACATGGTGGGGGTCACAGAAGATGTAATATTTGCTTGGTACTAATCAAAGGCTGAACTGAGGCAGGTGATGTTAGACCTGTGATGCCTTGGAGGAAGGAATGAGAAAAGCTGCTATGGGGCAGGCAAGTGACCTGCTCCGTAAAGGTTCAGGATGCTAAAAAAAAAAAAAAGAAAAAAAAAAAAAGAATGAAATTTTGGGTGAGATGTTGGATGCCATCTTTATGGATTCTTTCAAATATGTGACAGAGATGTAAGCAAATGCAGGACTTCCTATTTTGTTGCATCTTAAAAAATAGACACTGGGCCAGCAAAAACCATAGGGATTCTGGCTGTAGAAGCATTGCCCAAGGCTAAAGGATTAAATATATAAGATATATCTTTTATACTGTTCTATGAGCAAACTGTAATCCTCATCTGTCCAATAGGAACATTCCAGAGTCTGAACAGGTAGATTTTTGGTTCTGCAAGTATGGACCCAGGGCCAGAAACATTAATTGGGAGGTTGTTAGAAATGCAAATTCTTGGACCTTCCCTCAGATTTCCATAATCATGTCCTTACAGGAGGGGCTCAGCAAACTGTGCTTTAACAAGTCTTCTGGGTAATTCTAACGCCCTCTCAAATTTGAGCACCACTGTCTTAGCACACAAGCCTAACATCTGCATTCTTACTACCATGTGTTTCCCACTTGCTGTGCATCAAATAGAGCACTCAGCTTGAATTATCACTTTTAATCTTTATAACACCATTCTGAGGTAGGTACTATTAGCATTTGCTAGTTATAAAAGGTAAAGTGAGGCTTAGAGAATTTGCAGAGTACATCCAAATGTACACAAAGATGACAGAATGAGAAACTGAATCCATGCTGGCTTTCTGATGGTCCTAATATCTTCACTTTGCTGTTCTGCCTCCCATGAAGCAAAATATGCTTTTTAAAAAGATGCCTATTTTTAATGACATGAGCTTTTCAGGAGGACTAGAGTGACTATTTTTGTTTTCTCTATGAATTCTAGAGCTGCCATAGCAGGGACTCCCCTCCCCAACTCTTTAAGATATGCCCTACCCTCAGAGAACCACAAGGGAACATTAAGTTAAGGAGACATTAAATGGAATGAATCAAAGATCTGGAAACCAGATATTTGGCCATCTGCAAGAGATCAAACTACAATTATTAAAAACAAAACTAGTTTTTAAGTTGCCCAAATACACACACACACACACACACACACACACCTACACATACCATATATGCATAGCAAAATATACTGTCCATAATGTTACCAACAATTAGGAGAGAATAAAATTTTGGAACTATTCCTTCCCATAAAAATGGTCAGACCAAATGATAAGAATTTAAAGTAGAGAAAGAAAAACAACTTTAAAAAAAAGTATTTGTGCATTCCTATGTGAAGTGTGCTATTGTCTGCCACCATGAAGCACTTGCATTCTCTCTAAACTAATAAACTAAGGAATCTCCATACTGCTTTCCATATTGGCTGCACCAATTTGCAATCCCACCAGCAGTGTATGAGTGTGCCTTTTCCCCCACATCCTCGTCAACACTTATTGTTGTTTGTCTTCATAATAGCTGCCATTCTGACTGGAGTGAGATAAAATCTTAGAGTGGTTTTGATTTGCATTTCTCTAATTGGTAGTGATAATGAACATTTTTTCATGTGTTTGTTGATTGATTGTATATCCTCTTCTAAGAAGTGTCTCTTCAGGTCCTTGGCCCATTTATGGATTGGGTTATTTGTTTTTTTGGTGTCTAGCTTTTTGAGTCCTTTATTTACCCTAGTGATTAGTACTCTATCTGATGTGTGAGGAGTAAAGATTTGCTCCAAGATGTAGGCTCTGTATTCACCTCACAGATTGTTTCTTTTGCTGAGAAGAAACTTTTTAGTTTGAGTCCATCCCATTTATTGATTCTCGATTTGAATTCTTTTGCCACAGGAGTCTTATTAAGGAAGTTGGGACCTAATTCCACATGATGGAGATTAGGATGGACTTTTTCTTCTGTTAGAAGCAGTGTCTCTGGTTTAATTCTTAGGTCCTTGATCCATTTTGAGTTGAGTTTTGTGCACGGTGAGAGATAGGGGTTTAATCTCATTTTGTTGCAGATGGATAGAACCACCATTTGACCCAGCTATACTTCTCCTTGGTCTATACTCAAAGGACTTAAAAACAGCATACTACAGTGACAGCCACATCAATGTTTATAGCAGCACAATTCACAATAGCTAAATTGTGGAACCAACCTAGATGCCCTTCAATAGATGAATGGATTAAAAAATGTGGCATATATACACAGTGGAATATTACTCAGCAATAAAAGAGAATAAAATCATGGGATTTGCAGGTAAATGGATGGAGTTAGAGAAGATAATGCTAAGTGAGGTTAGCCAATCCCCCAAACCAAATGACAAATGTTTTCTTTGGTATAAGGAAGCTGATTCATAGTGGGATAGGGAGGGGAAGCAAGGGAGGAATAGACAAACTCTATATAAGGCAGAGGGGTAGGAGGGAAAGGGAGGGAGCATGGGGTAATTAATGATGGTTGAATGTAATGATCATTATCATCCAAAGTACATGTATGAGGACACGAATTGGTGTGAATATACTATGTATACCAGAGATATGAAAAATTGAGCTCTATATATGTAATAAGAATTGTAATGCATTCCACTGTTATATATAAATAAATAAATAAACTAATCTCAAGTTTTATCTGGAGATTAAAAAAAAGCAGATGTTGACCTTAGAGTGAATAATGACTTATTATTATCCTATGTTTTTTTCAGCATGTAAAAATAACTCAACATAATACAAAAACACAAAAATACTGCTTCAACAATTAAATACTATCATTTGTGCAACATCAAGGAGAAGGAAAAATTCTTATATAGATATAATATTATATGTGTATGTAATATATATACACATATATGTATATGTTCAAATCAATGCTAAGATGTTAAGTGTAGATTTATCTCCATCTATAATTAATCTGAAAATGACACTTGTACTTACATAGTGTTTTCTAGAAATATTTAGAAAAGCATTAGAGAGCATTTAAAAAATATATTTTTATTAAAATCTGAAGATATGTATTAGTGTTTAGATACAGAGTTGGGATTTCTAACTAAAACATCTTGAGAATTTGCTTACTTGGAAAAACTTAATTAGCATTTACACTAAAACATTGCAAATTTGAGAAATTTCTAATCAAATGCAGACAAAATTAATGAATAGTAATTGGAATATCATTTAATTGTTAACTGCTATGAAAGTCAATCTGAAAAACTTATCTGAGTAGTTTAAAAATACCCAAATGGTGAGTTAGTGAGTTTATTTTTTCATTAAAAAAAATTATTCCATGGACATATTTGTTAAGATATGGCAGTCATCTGCTTACTTTTGCCTATCTCAATTAATTCTCCCAAGCTCCTTGAAATCACTGGGTTCTTCTGCTATATTTGGATAGAAAATCTTCCAAAGGCCCACGTGTTAAAGACTTGTTCAACAGCCCATGGTGCTGTATGGATGTGGTAATGCATCCTTGGAGGATGTTAAGTCAGTAGGGGAATGTCCTTGAAGGGATACTGTGCCCCTGGCCTTTTCTACTCTTTCTTTGCCTCCTGGCCACCATGAATTAAAGAGCCCCTTTCTGCCACACAATCCTTTCATGATGTACTGTGCCACTACTGGCCTAAAGCAACAGAGCCAAATTACCATGGATGAAAATATGAAACTGTGACCCAAAATAAACCTTTCCTCCTTTTAACTTTATTCTGACAGCTATTTTGTCACAGTAACAAAAGGCTGATTGACACAGTTTCTCTTACATACCTCCAAATACTCAGGAATTTCTAAGAAACAGAATTGCAATTGGTAAGTCTTTAATGCATATCTATTGAAGTAAATACTTTCCCTTAGATTTAGGTGGCATTATTTAGCAAGGAAGAAGCACAAATGCAAAACCTATGAAGTCTAGAAAAATGATACAATGAGCAAGATGGACTGGGTGGTGAAGTGTCTCTAAAGGTGACAGCCACCCTTTACCTCCATGCAATTATCTTTAAGCTGGAATGCCAGTTTGATGGTTCCTGACTTCTGACTTTTTTCAAAGGATAAAATGAGAATTAGGATTTCAAAGGGAAATATCCCAAATTTTAAATGCCAGCCACAAATTCATGATTATTTTAAAATGTGGTTTAGCAGTCTGTGTTTGGGCCATAAACAAAGCCAGCTGAAGATTTAACAAGAATGACCAGTTTAGTAAAGGAATTGGGGTTTACTGAAATGATGAGCAAGCTAGAGTGGTCAAAGGTCAGGAAAGTCACTATGCAAGTCCTGGGAAGGGTATCCAGGACAGCCAGGAGACAGACATAGAAACCACAGTCTGAAGCAAAAAGAGTGGTAGTTCAAAGATTTATAGGGAAGCTGTCCTGGAAAGTTCCTGGAAAGATTCAAGAAGAGGTCATGTTGGTAGCAGTGAAGTGGATGGTTGTTATGCAACTGGGAATCCCACATCTGCCCATATATCCTGCTGTAGAAGACTATTCTAACTTCCCACCTGGGTACCTGTCACTAATAATCTATAATCAGAGCCATGCAGAAAAGAAAATCCTGGGATATGTCATTCTTGGTTTCTCCCCCACATGAAAGCCCAGAGAGGTGGGAGCAATGCCAAGTTGACAACAGACAAAACTAACACCCACGGTATTGGCCATAGGTGATGTCAATTTAGAGGCTGACTGCAGCACTTATTTTAACAATTTCATCTTCTTATATGATAAAAGGAAAGTAGAATGCATTGAAGACGCTGTCGAAGGCAACACATAAGATTCTTTATAGGAGTCCAGTGAACATTTCACCAAGTTTTCTTCCCAATTTCTCCTTCTTCCTTCTCCTTGCCCTCTCTACCTTCCCTTCCTCTATTTTCCTATTCTTCTTCCATTTTTCCTTCTTCCTTTTCTTTTCCTCTATTCATATTTTTATGGTGTTTAGAGATGAAGACAGCATTTGGATATAAATGGAAGTGATAAAACTGTGCTATATTCTGATACTGTTAATGATCACATATAATCTATATAACTGTTAAAATGAATACATCTGGGTACCAAAAGAGATCAAATTTGCCACTATAATAAAATTACTGAGTGATAATAAACTTCAAACAATAAGAAAAAGGAATATATCTTCTTACATTAAAAGTAGATACCATCATGGGGCTGGGGACATGGCTCAAGTGGTAGTGTCGCTTGCCTAGCATGCATGAGGCACTGGGTTTGATTCTCAGCACCACATAAAAATAAAATAAAGATATATATATATATATATATATATATATACCATCAAAGCAACTTAAATCAATTAGGCACATATTCTCAGAAGGATAAAGAACCTCTGATGGAACAATACTACATGGAGCTTTATAAAATACAGGAAAATGCAGAAATGAGCATTCAATGGTAAGTTCCCTTGGAGAAATGAAAGAATAATAATCTACTATTAGTACTTACATGTTAGTCCTCTATGAAGGCTAAATAATCCTTTCCAAATAGTGCTGTTTATTTTACCAGCAGACATTCTTCATATAGAACTTATTCTGCTAAGGGAGAATCAGTCAAATTCTCTTAACCCCAGTCATTATTGTAAAGAGAAATTGAAATTATAGTAGAAATGGAATCCTTTTTGACTAACAATAGCTCTGTGATTAGAAATAATATATTAATAATAGATTTGTTTTAATATAATAATCAGTCATTATTATGAGATAACTGAATAAATTGAATAATCCCTAAGGGAAAATATCCTATAAAAACAAAACTTGCTTTTTCTATCTTTATATTGACTTAAAAAGACATTGGATTAAAACACACACACATACAATTTGTAATACCCAACTTGCATTAAAGTGAGTATTGCTAAATTTCTTAAATGCAGACTTTTAATATAAAGTCTATTCCAGTGATTCATCCTCACTTGTGATAGTACTGGCTCGTCAGTTACCTGCCATCCTTTCTCTCTGTGTGTCACAAATACCTAGTCGAAATTCAACAACTGGTTGATGTAGACAAAATTTTTCAATTCAAGTCTGCCTTCAACTCACACTTGAGCACTATTCAACTGTCACTTCAGAATGTCAGTGATTAGTATGTGAAAGGTTTATTTAATTTCTTTATTTCTTTTCATGGAAAAGTGGATAGAAACAGCTGTCATTCAGGTGATGAATATTAGCTGCCAGCCTGAGAAGCAGCAGGTAAAGTAGTTGAGGTTGGAATTAATTAGCATGTAGACAACCATTCTGCTGCATTGAACCCTGGCAGGGAAATGGCTGTCCTTCCTTGAATATTGTTTCATCCATTAAAGTAGCTGGGATAAGAGGCACTTGGAATGGTGTATTGAGAAGTGTGAACACCCAGAAACAAACAAGATAGTTTGCTGCTCTTTCTAAGCTGTGGGTTTATATGCATAAATCTAAAATAATGACATTCAGTCAAAAGTCATGCCTGAGCAAACAATAAGCCTTTTGAAAAAATTAGATTCGAGAGCTTATGATGATTTCCTGCTCAATCTGACATTCAACATGCAGATCTGCAAAACTGTCACCAATGCTGACCCACACAATGACTCTCATTTGATCTGCCACGTATCATGAAAGGAAGAACATTTTCTAGAAGAAATCTCTCCCTGACCACAAATTCTGTTTGTTTTGGGCTTCGTCAAGATCATACACCTCAGAGCACACTCAAGTATTTGAAGAAGATGCAGAAAAGGAGGAGGAGAATGGCAAGGCATGAAGAAGAAAAAGAAGGGGAAGAAGAGGATGGGGGAGGGGAGGAGGGCAAAAAGGGAGAGAGGAAGGGGAGGGGAAGGAAGGAGAGGGGGAGAAGAAGCCGGGACAGTGAGTGACTATTCTGTTTCAGAACTACCAACTTGACATGTACAAGAAGCCCTTTTAAGTTATATATGACATTTAATGTATGTGAGGAACATATTTTAAAAACAAAAAAAAAATGATTCATTGTAAATATTTAATGATAGCTAACAGGTGACCATCTGGCAGGGTTTTTTGTTTTTGTTTTTGGCATCAGGGATGAACCCCAGGGAGGCACTTAACTACTGAGCCAGATTCCCAGACCTTTTAATTTTGAGGCAGGTTCTCCTAAGTTACCTAAGGCCTCCATAAGTTGCTGAGGCTAGCTTTAAACTTGCAATCATCCTGCCTCAGCCTCCCAAAGCAGCTGGGATTAAAGGCTTGTGCCACCATGCCTGGCCATCTGGTAGGTTCTAAGAGTAAGGAAAACCAACACATTGAGTGACCCCAGAAAATCAGAATGCTGATGCTAATTTAAAAGATTATTACAGGGGTTGCTAATGTCAATCAATGGTAGAGCACTTGTCTAGTATGCTCAAGGCCCTGAGTTCAATCCCTAGGGATGGAAAGCAAAACAAAAACAAAAAGATAGCCAACTCATTATTATTGCCTGGAAGTCAAATGTGAAAAAAATTGTCATGAAAGGATTTCACTACCTCAAACTGAATCAGAATCTGGACAAAAAGTTTTGATTGTGATTAAGATAAATTTTTGTTTCTATAATGTGAGAAATGATTGGTTCCTTGTTATTCATGAGAATACTTTTCTGAGAATCAAAGATCATTTTGAAAGGCTTGGTTTTATATGCAGCAGGAAGAATAGATCTTCTGAAGCTCAGATAAACCAAACTCTGCCTTGCAACAGCAACCACCACTACCACTTTCTCCCTCCCCCTGTGCACCCACCCCACCACCTTTCTACTGTCTTCACCTACCTCCCCCACCCCCATTCCCAGCCCTTACCATTGCTCCACCCTTCCAAGTTACCTGCTTCCTCCTCTGCACTCTCCAAAACAACTTCCACATTCCCCAGCCTCCTCCACTGGCTCAGTCCCCACCCACCTACTTGTGCCTCTAACTCTGTCAGCTCTCCCCACTTTGTATTGTTTACTATTTACTGACTTAACCTAGCATCCTTTACTTTCTTAAATATTCCTTTAGTAGACTCTTTATAAACTACGTAATAGCAGGCTACATCTCTCTATTTCCTAGTGACCTTAAGTAAATGATATTACAAGACTGCATGGTAAATCTGATCCAATTTTCTTGTCCCTCTCCTCCTTACCAGCAGGGACAAAGAAGAGGGGCTTGGGCTATTCATAGAAGAATAAGCTTTCTCTCTGCTTCTGAGCTGCAGTGCCACTCACAGTCCTGGGATCTGCTGGGCCTCTTCCCTGCTGTATTTCCTGGGTTCTGACTCTCAGTCACTCTGACTGCTGAAATGTGCCAGGCACAGGTGAATGAACCACGAAACAAATCAGTCTGAAGCTTCTGGACCCTTCACTTGCATGGTAATTTATTATTTATTTATGTATTTAGAAGGGAATCCTTGAACTTGTAAAAGATTCAAGCCCCAGATAACCTGGATCAGCCCCTGGAGAAGTATGGTACAAATATTTGCCAATAACTATTTGGATTACCAGCAGTTTTTATGTTATTTATTTTACCTTCATCTATTATAGGCACTTGTGAAGATGGACTAACTAAAAGGTTGTGGAGAAGTAGAAACATTTATTTTCAGTAGGTATTTTAAGATGTAGTTTGTGAGACCCTGAAAAGGTGGAAATATTTCTTTGCTCTTCTTTAGTTCAGTAAGGACAAGTCACTCAAATGGCCTCAGGGTCTTACTTGAAGACTCTAGTTTCTTTCTTATCTCAGGATATTTGCACTTGCTGTTCTCTCTGCTTATAACATTCTTCTCCCATCTATGCAAGTCTGGCTCCATCTTGACCTTCGGTTTCCAACTCCTGTACCATCTTTTGAGTGGCTCATCTTGAAATACCCCTCACCACACCTATCCTATATAATTCATTGCTTCTCATAATTCCTTCGTAGAACATTATATTAAAAAATGAAAGTAAATCTACTGTATAATCCAGCTATTCCACTACTGAGTATATACCCAACATACAGAAAAGAGAAAATGCACACCCATGTTTATTAGGACACTTTTCACAATAGCCAAGATATGGAATCAGCCTAGGTGTGCATCCACAGAAAAAATGAATTTAAAAATATGGTTTATACACACAACAGAGTTTTGTAAGCCATAAAGAAGAGTCATGTCATTTTCAAGAAAACTAACCAGACACAAAAAGATGATGTCACGTGTTTTATCTCATATATGGAAACTAGGGGGATTAAAAAAAAAAAGATGACAGAATATTAGGGAAGGGAAAGGGAGGCCAAAAGGAGGAGGGAGAAAGGGGAGGGTAGAAAAAATCAAATGTGATACATACATGTATGGAAATGATACCATAAATCCCATTGATTTATACTATTAATATGACTGAATAATTAGCATTTTTAAAAAGAAAAAAATACTTTGCGAATGTATTTACTTATTTATTGAATGTCTGTTCCCACCCATTGGAATATAAACTCATGAGGGCAGCAACTACATCTCTTTTGTCCACTATGGCACTCCTAAGGCCTAGAACATTCTTGGCTCCCACAACAATCAGTACTTGTGGAATATAGGAAGGAAGAGTGGGTGAGTGAGTAGGTTTGATAAATGTGATTCAAATTCAGTAAAATAGTTATAGAGACTACCGTAATATTTCTTACCACAACACTGAGAGATATGAATAGTAAAATTAATGCAAAACAATTCATATTATCATATATAAAAAAGATTACTGATGAGTACAGGAGTCTTAGCACATTTTCTGCACTGGAAAACCAGAAGGAGTCAATATGCTCCCATCCGTGATAGCAGTTCAGTGTGGTAGGAAGAGGATTCCAGAGGGGGCTGGCCATCCAGGGCAGGGTAATGATATGAGAAAAAGATCCCTAGAAATTCCAATATTCTACTCTCTACTCACAGATCTAGGATTCGTGAAAAGTCTCTGAACTTCTGGACAATGATAGCCTCTTAGGAAGGTGTCAAGCCCATGTCGTGTGTTAAAGATGTTATATAAAGGGATCCCAGATGCCTGTGTTTTGTTTGGTTATAACAGGTTGCCTGGGAAATAAAACCAACAGAAACATATACATTTCTGGACCTTACCTGAAACCAGCTGAATCTACAAGTTAGACCTATAAAGTCAGTACTTTCAAAAAAATTCCAGAATGTTCTCAGATGCAACTACTAGGTTTGAGAATACCTGTATTGGGTAATAGAACCACACTTCAAAAACACTGAACAGATTTGAATGTTGTGCATTAAAAGACAGGACACAGTAGGTGCTGGAGTTTTGTATTCTCAGAATTTCTCTGATGAATAAAGAAGATGAGTTAATGAATAAACATCAAAATGTTTAATGGAAGAATAGGAAATCTTATTTTGAAGGGAGAAGCACGTGTATGAACTATGGAATTAGCAAGATGGTACCGAGTGTCTTCCATTTGACCCACTCAGATTGACCTCCACTTTTGATTCTGCACTGTACCTGAGGCTGAGATAGATGGGCTACACTAATTGTCTCCCTTGTCCTCTGGTCTCTGGGCATTTATCCCTTTAGACCTCTCTTTGAAGGTTACACACAGTCCCTCTACAGGATTTTCCCACCAGAGTCATTAAAACTTTTCTGAGATTTTTTTAAAAATAATATTTTTCGTTGTAGATTGACACAATACCTTTATTGTATTATCTTTATGTGGTGCTAAGGATCAAACCCAGTGCCTCACACATGCTAGACAAGCCTGTACCACTCATCTATAACCATTGCCCCTTTTCTGAGGTTTTCTAATTTGAATGTGCTATTTGTTTTCTGCTGAGGCCATGACTGATAAAAGATCTAATCAAATGGGAAGACAGGCTGAAGGGTTGACAGGGTAGGGTAATGATTTGGTAGCTGCTTTTTAAAAAGCCAATAATAATGTGACCCTCTTATATCACCTTCTAATGTGTCCATAATAAGAGTAACAGAGTCATGGTTCTCTGTAAAAATCCTATCTCATCAGGGATTTATGTACATTTTATAAGAAATATGGACATCCTGGAGGGCCAGAAGGGCAGACAGATGGCTAGTTAGATGGGAAAATTTTTGCAGTTATCCATCTTGGAAAACTAGTCAACATGCTATAAGAGGCAGCAGTGCATGGTGTACCTAAGTGGGGACTCCACAATCCAGATGGCCTGGATTTCAATACCAGCTCCACCTATTGTCAGTGGATTATAATATTAAAATGAAAGTTTGAGCCACTGAGTGACTTACTCCAATAGAAACTTTAAAAATATATTTTAGAGGTTAAAATGCTAATACATTGTTTCATTTTTTATGTACTAGGTTGCAGAGAACACAACTGGAGGAGTTGATATTAACATTTTAACTATCCATACCATTTCTTTTTCTTTTTTTTTAAAACTTTTTTTTAGTTGTAGATGGACACAATATCTTTATTTATTTTTATGTGGTGCTGAGGATTGAACCCAGTACCTCGCACGTGTAAGGCGGACGCTCTACCACTGAGCTACAGCCCCAGCCTCTATCCATGCCATTTCTATCCTTATTGCCAAAGATAACAACAGCAAGTTATCTTTTGAGTTCCTGATGTTTCCTTAAAATTCTTAAATAAAAATAATAATTTAATAATAACTTCTCTGATAGGGAATAAGGATTAAATGAGTTACCATCTATAAAGAACTTAAATTTCTAGCACAAAATAATGTGCATTTTAAATAAATAAAATTTCAAATCAGCATTATGCAAAATTTAGAGAAAATCATTATCTTTCATAAATGACATATGCCTTAAATTTTCCCCTAGTAAAAAGTAAGGTTTTTTTAAATGACTAAGTATTTACTGCAGACAGTAGTTTATACAATGAACCATTACAGTATAAATTATGACATTAAAATGAAAGTTTGACACATTGAGACCTACTCCAATAGAAATTTTAAAACATATATTTTAGACCAAACTGGGTACAGTGGAACATGACTGTAATCCCTGAGACACAAGAAGGCTAAAACAGAGAATTGCAAGTTCTGGTGGGACTCCTACAAATTTACAAGACCCTGTATCAAAATAAAAAGGGGGGACTGGGTAATATAACTCAGTGGTAGAGCACCACTGAATTCAATCCCCATTACTGCATTACAAATTAATATATAAATATAAATATATATCATATAAGTATAAAATTAGTTAAAATTCTTTTTTTAAAGAGAGAGAGAGAATTTTTAATATTTACTTTTCAGTTTTCGGTGGACACAACATCTTTTATTTTTATGTGGTGCTGAGGATCAAACCCAGCGACCCGCACATGCCAAGTAAGCGCATTACCACTTGAGCCACATCCCCAGCCCAATTAGTTAAAATTCTAATATTTCATTTCTGTGTATGATGCCAAGAACACAGTTTGGAAGAGCCAATGCTAGAATTTGATTATCACGCCATTCCTATATACCAATAGCAATAATATCTGTTTTAGTCATCTTTTTCACTGCTGTGACTAAAGGATCTGACCAGCACAACTGTAGAGGAGGAAAAGTTTATTTGAGTACTCACCGTTTCAAAAGTCTTAGTGGAGAGGAGGCTGGTTCCATTCCTCAAGGGCTCTAGATGAGGCAGAAATCATGGCAGGAGAAGGTGGCGGAGTAAAGCAGCTTACACCATAGTGATCAAGAAATAGATAGGGAGACTCAAGCTCCAGATACAAAATGTACCCCATAGCCACTCCCCCAATTAACCATCTCCTCCAGCCACATCCCACCTGCCTCTGGTTACCATTCTGTTAAACCCATCAGGGATTAATTCACTGATTGGGTTAAGACTCTCACAGTCCAATCATTTCTCCTCTGAACCTTTTTGCATCATCTCACATGTGAGCTTTTGGGGGACACCTCATACCCAAACCATAACAGTGTGTTATCTGCTTCTGTAACTGTTAAGAATTTTGAGTAAGACCTCATCTCAACCTTACACAATGATTTCTAGCATGTATAAAGAATTTTTCTGTTGAAGTTTCAGGTTTCAAAAGTCACGAATCATGGAGTTGACACCTCTGACAATTTTTTTATGAAAGTAAAAAAGAAAAGGAGGTCATGTTAAAGAGTTTTTTTCCCCTGAAAATTATTCTTTCACTTTGTTAATAGTTACCTTAAAATCTCAACAATTATGTTTTATTCATATAAAAGAAAAAATACTCTGGCATAATTTAATGTAGCCAGAAATTAGTTATATCATTTCTCATCTTTCATCAACATTCTTTCTGCCATTTAAACTTGAACTTTAAATGATCCATTAGGATCATTTGGAACTTGAGTATACATAGAATGGAGGTGTAGGGACCTGTATTCAAAGAAAAAGGTGGATAAATTTTAACAGGTTTTATGTGATGTAAAATGAGTGTAGGAAAGATGTAGCTGCAGAGAGAAAAGGTCAGATGAGGTGGGTAACACTAATGATTGAATTTTTCATTCTTTCTGTACCCAGGACACATCTTTCCCACTTAGATGAAAGTCAATGTAATGGCTGATCATTCAGCTCATTTCCATTTACTGGACCAAACGGCTCTACATCAGAAAAGTCCCAGCTGTGAGCAATATCTACATAACTCCTGACAAGAACTCCTATCAAGTTTCTTCTCTAGTGAGGAAGATCATGCTAGTTATGGAAGAAGGGTTGGGCTAATGTCAGTTGGTCTCCTTCCCAGAACAAGAGGCAGAGACCATTCCAGGTACTATCTCTATGCTATTTCCTTACATACTCTCAGGTAAGGTCCCATATTAATAAGAATTTGCTTAGTTCTTTGATGTTCTTTTTTTTTTTTTTAAAGAGAGAGAGAGAGAGAGAAAGAGAGTTTTTTTTATATATATATATTTACTTTTCAGTTTTTGGCGGACACACATCTTTATTTTATTTTTTTATGTGGTGCTGAGATTCGAGCCCAGTGCCCCGAGCATGCCAGGCGAGCATGTTACCGCTTGAGCCACATCCCCAATCCCTTTTTTGATGTTCTTAATAGACGGTATATAACAAGTAACTGGAACGATGTGAAGTATTTTTATTCACTTATGTTTACTTTTAAAAAATGATTTGAAGTTCACTTTAAACTTTGGAGTTTCCAAAAACTGGTCATAAAGTTTCTGAGGGAAAAATATGTTGTGTGTCTGTGTATTTTTTCTGATTCCTGCCTACGTTTTATCCAAATTAGTAAAATTTCAGAACTCTATGAGAAGAAGGCTCTATCAATGTCTCCAGTGCCTACAACTGCCTGGTGCATGATAGGTGCTCCTTAAATATTTTAGAATGAATGGAATTAATGTGAAAAGAAGCTAGTTTTTTTGTATATATAATATTGAGCACTAGCTCAGAGAAGGTGTCATGGCATATATTTAACATGTACTATCTCCAACTCCCCAAAATGATAAAGGTTAGGTGTCCATGGCATTCCCATTTTACAAATGAAAACACTAAGGTAATGAGGAGGTAAGTAACTTGCCTAAGATCTCACAGCTCAGAAATGGAAAGTCTTAAGTTGAACCTGGATAGCTGAATGCCAGTGTCCATACTAAGAAGCCCATAATTAATCTACTTGTCAAATCCTCCCAAATTTCCCTATTCTAGTAAACACATAAAAACTCAAATCTGTCTTGTTATACTCTAATGGGAGATAATTCTACAATGACAGTAACATTTGTGAAAACCAGAGATGTAATGACTATAATTATTTTCACTTATACACAAATATATGTTTTTTAAAGTTCTTACTGATTGTGGCATAACATGAAATATATATTTGACCTCTTCCCTGGTTCCTGACATAGACTATCTAAACCCTTATTAATTTCTAAGTGAGAAGGGGAATAGGAGTGTCTTGTTAGAATGTTTGGTCTTAGCCCAAGGTTCCTGACACAAAAGCTTTTAAAAACCTTGGAATTTCCTTAGTGACAAGGGTGAGTCTTTGGTTATTCATAAGCCCCTTTCAACCATACCTGAGAGTTCATGTTAATGAGGCGAATCTTGGCAAAGGAAAGCTGAGGAAACCACCATCTGACTAGAGGATTGGAACTTTAATCCCCTTTCCAGAACCTCCAAGATATAGAAGAGAGTTGGAAATTGAATTCAATTGCCAGTGACCAATAATTTAGTCAATCATGACTATGTAATAAAAAAACTCTAAACGAAGGATTTTGGAGAGCCTATGCTCATGAACAAATGCAGGTGCTGAGAGGGCAGTACACCCAGAGAGAATCTGAAAGCTCTATGCCCCTTCCCACATTACTTGCATAGAAAACTCTTCTGTTTGGCTGTTCTTGAGTTGAATCCTTTATAATAAACTGTTAATAGTAAGTCAACGAGGGGTCATGAGGATCAGGAAGTATGAGAGGCTCAGGCTTGCCCTTAGCATCTGAAGTGGGAGTTTTGTGGGACCAAGTCTTTAACCTCTTGAGTCTGTCTAACTCTGGGTAGTTAGGTGTCCTACAATTTAATTCAATTCCGGCACTAACAGATATCCTTGGAGAATCAGAATGTGTGGAAAAGTCACATGTTTGGGGTCAAAAGTGATGTAAGAATAGAGAAATATTGTTTCTGACTACTGATGAAGATAAAAGTTCAAGAATTATTTTCTCTCATTTAAATTACCTTCATAAATGTTTTTTCTTTTCCCCTTGAGTAGAGAGGAGTGGAGGAAAGCAAACAAAGACATGCTTGAAGTATAAGCAACTCATACGTTTAGTTGTAGCTAAGGAAAACCAGTGATTTAAATCAAGAGTGCTCTGAAGATATTCTCTCTCTCTCTCTCTCTCTCTCTCTCTCTCTCTCTCTCTCACACACACACACACACACACACACACACAAACACACACTATTATCCTTATTTTCACTTTCAATGGTTTCAGTTACCTGCAGTTAGTTGTAGTCCAAACATATTAAATGGAAAATTATGGAAATAAATGATTCCAAATTTCTAACTATGACCCATTCTAGTAACAAGATTTCAACTTGCTCTATCCTCCTCTGGTTCTGCCAGGGAAATGAATGATCCCTTTCTAAAGCATACCCACACAGTATAGGTTACCCACTCATTATTCACCTAGCAGCCATCTCAGTTATCAGACCAAATGTTGCAGTATCAAAGTGCTTGAATATATGGTTCAGTACTATTCCAGGTTTCAGGAATCCTCCAGGCATTTTGAAGAGTGTCCCCTGAGAGTAAAGGGAGGCTATAATAGTTTCATTTATTATACATACTTTAACACAGTTTTAATCAAAAAGGACAGCATCCAGGGAATTGGAAAAAAAGGTGGGTTAGGAATGTGACTCCTATTATACGCTGATTTTTTATGATTATTTCATGTAGACATTCCTCAGAGCATGGCTCCATCTAGCATGTGGCATTATGTGCATAATTCATATAAGATGATGAGTACTCAGGGGCCATGCTTTGATGTTAAGCATCTTCAAAACATTCCCAACCAGGCAGTCAGAGGATCTGAGTTCCAGTCTCAGCTTGACACTAGCTATGTGGTCGTGGGCAAATCATTTAACTACTACTTGCCTGGCTTTCTTTTAAATTGGATTAGACAAACCTTAGACACCTTTCAATTCTAGATATCTTTATATGCACTATTTTAAAAACTATTATTTTTAGTAAATTCTAAACTTACAATTAATGATTTATCTATATCTTTAAAATTGTAAAAGTCTTCACAAGTTTATTTTAAAAAGAATAAAAGCCATGGACTACAACTGAACACAGGTAACTGAAACCATGTCATCTAAGTAGGTGACATACCAGGATTTCATGGGGTTTGGTATTTGGGCAAGGACATGAGTCCAGAATAGAATGCTTATTTTCCATTGACATTCCATACAAATTGCTACCTAAGCCTAATGGGATGTTGGGCATAAACAGTGTAGCCAGGAAATCCCCTGGTTCTTGTAAGAAGATGCATGAATATATGTCTACCTGGAATTTAATATGGTATCCATGTTTTAAGATATTCGAAGAATGGAGTTACATTAAATAAAACCAAGGCCAACCATTGTCTGGATAACAAATAAAGTTAGTCACCTGGCATAGTGGTACACACCTATGATCCAGCAACTTGAGAAGTTGAGGCAGAAGGATCCCAAGTTTGAGGCCAGCCTCAGCAACTAGCGAGATCCTGTCTCAAAATAAAATTTTAAAAAGGCAGGGGCAGATTGCTGGGGATGTAGCTCAGAACCACACACACAAGAAAGAAGAAGTTGGTTACTTCCATTGTGAGGAGCCAAGTATACATCATGACAAAATGTAAATGCCTTAAATGGAATTCTGATCAAGTGTATAAGAACAATAATATAATAGTGAGATAATTCTAGCAAAAAGAAAGTGACATTCCAATATAGGCTGATACAGTGTAAAAAAAAAAAGACAGGTTCTAGAAACAGAGTAACAGAATTAAAAGTACAGTCTAGAAAGAACAAAATGGAACTATTTCTTCAGTTACTGGTGCTAAGCTTTCATTTCTGAAATTATGCTATTCCTGCTGATGTCTGTCTTGCATAATTACAGGTAAATTAATACTTATTTCAACACATGAAGTTCTTATTCCAAAAAACAACTATATTCTTTCCCAACAAATACCCTCTCATCACTTTCATAAAGTTCGGAATTACAAAATACTTTCTGAAAGATGTGACTGTACCTGGATTTCTGGACTGAGTCCCACCTGTCTATTTTAGTTAAAACTAGTATCTGAGGTAAGGAGTGAGCAAAACCAAGCCAACATCTCTGGCCCTTATAGTTTGCCAACCTAGAAATCCTCAGTTCCATCCAGGTGCACTTGCATTTTTAAAATAATGCACAACAGACAAATTGTAGATTACCATGTGTAACACATATAACACCTTTCAGGCCAATCCCTTCCTTGACAGATACTGACAAGCACTAGGACTAGCCTATCAGCACCCTTCCAGTATTCTCCCATTTCAATATCTTCTAGCTTACTCTAATAGCTGTACTACAAAAGACAAAAAGCTAAAACTACATTTCCCAGGTTTCTTTGGAGGTGGCATGTAATGTGGATCCATCAAGATGGCCCAAGTCTGTGCACCTTGAAGGTAAAAGCAAATGACATAAAGTATTCCCTGTGTGACAGTTTGGATCTTTGGGAGAGAATAGTGAAAGAGCAACTGGTTCTTTTGAAGATTTGTACCAAGATCTTAATGTCATGTGTGCCAGGGCGTGGGTGGTGGCAGCAATGGCATTTCTGCTAGGACAGCCCAGTTTTGTGGTTGAGCAGTTGTCATCCCTGGCTATGTTGACGGCTTCAACTACACAGAGTGGACTCTGCAATATGCCACCAAGAATCCTGATGACATTCTACAGCCTTCTTTCTCCATCCTTCCTGAACCTCCAATCTCTGGCTCCGACAATTGTCACAAGCTCTTTTGTTTTCCCCTTTTCCTTTGTTTTTGATGAAGACTTCATCTCTCATCTATGGGACTCACTTTCAGTACATCTTCACAAAATTTTAAGTGGTTCAGAAAAGGCAGAATTTTACCGACATTACATATTTAAAAGTTCTATGACTATCACCAAGAAATTAAGCACTAGAAATTTTTTCTTCCATAATAACGCAAAGGGTGAACTGACAATAAGTATATATATTTTGTTAAAACTCACATTCACTGGAGTCACAGAAAGCCCGATGCAATTATCATCAATCTGGTGAGCCTGTGAACAGCTAATTTTATTTCTTGAAGCATTCAGAAGTTTTCAAGTAATCTTTCATAATTAGCCATTGCCTTTGTCTTTCTATTTTCTTCTTTTTCTAGCCCACATACAGATGACAAACACAAGATACAGCGACCTACAGATTTTATTCCACCTCAAAAAGGAAAAAAAAAATCACGTCAATTGAAGAATTGAAATCATGTCCAACACTTTTGGTTGGCTCTGATTCCACCCTCCTGTGATGTTCTACTCTCATTCCTATTCATTCAGCTAATCTCTCTGGCATGACTATACTGGGTAGGATTTCTTTTCACATAATTTTCTGGGGCTGCTTGAACACTCCTATTTTTAAAATGTCTGCTTCAGATACATCTCAATTAACAAAAATGGTAAAAATGCCCCGGTACTACCTATAGAAAACTCTGCATTTAGGCAATAGTATGACTATGGGAACAGGAAAGAACGGGAAAAAGAAAATTAACATCCAGTAAGAGGCTACTTGTTCCAGGTGCCTTTCTGATTCAGATGTAGTATGATTAGCTCAACAAACATGTAATGAGCCAAGTAACTTGCTCAAGTTCATACAATCAGTATGCCACAGAGACAAGACTGGAGCCCAGAGTGTGTGTCTCCAAAGCTATTCTCATTAGACACACTAGAACTGTCAGGAACACATACAAATTTTTGAAAAATCCTATTCTGCCTCTCTTCTTCTGCATCCTTTCCAATGAAATGCACCAAGACACTTTGCTTAGAGGATTTAACTTTAGGTATAAACTCAAATGCAAATACTGCTATGCAATAAATGTAAAAGTGTCATGTGGACATGTGTTAAGTCAGTTTTTATATTACTGTGACCAACATACCTGATAAGAACAACTAAGATGAAGAAAAATTTATTTTGGCTCATGGTTTCAGAAGTTCAGTCCATGGTCAGCTGGGTCCATTGCTCTGGGCCCAAGATGAGGAAGAATTGTGGCAGGGGTAGTGGGGGGGAAAAAGGGAGACAGAGAGAGAGAGAGAGAGAGAGAGAGAGAGAGAGAGAGAGAGAGAAGAAAATGCTCTGCTCATGAGACAAAATATAAATATATAAATTCCAAAGGTACACGCTCAGTGACCTTCTTCCTTCAGCTATATCCTATCTGCCTATGGTTGCCACCCAATACAGTTGTCCTTTCAAATTGTTAATCTACCAAATGGATTAATTCACTGATTAGGTTATAGTTCTCACGATCTAATCATTTCTCCTCTGAACATTCTTTTCTTGACTCACACATGATCTTCTAGTGGGTATCTTCTCTACACGGTAGAGAACATTGTCATTATCTATGAAGAAGCGAAATTGGTAAAACGTATTCTATACTGTAACACACAAATATATGAATGGCTAATATGTCTTGGAATATAGTTCAAGAGCCTTGCACCAGGCATGGTGATGCAGACCTGTAAATCCCAGCAACTTGGGAGTTGGAGGCAGAAGAATTGCAGATTCAAGGTCAGCATCAGCAATTTAGCAAGACCCTGTCTCAAAATTTTTAAAAAAGTAAAAGGGCTGGGGAGGTAGCTTAGTGTGAAATAACCCCTAAATTCAACCCTCAGTAACTGCGTGCCATCATCCAGAAAAAAAATAGGCTTGTACAGAAAGAACCTTACAAGTTAAGCCTTTTATGTGTACTTTGCCTCCTTCCAAAGAAGGAAACATTGTTTTCTTTGCAAAAAGGACAACTTATGCAGAACCAATGGAAAAAGGTAGAAACATGCAGTGGGCTTTTGAAACATGACACTTTGATGATTAAATAATGCCTTCAGAAAATGCCCTGTATTTTGCATTACAGGACAGCATCCTGGTGATTAGGCACAGTGGGTAAGTAATCATTATATGTCACATCTATGTGAGGCTGGAGTTTTCTGAAGTTAAGATCAGTCTGGAGCTGTAAGTTGTTTTCTTTTTCCTAGATTTGTTACCACAATAGCATGACAATGCTATAACATAAAAGACTAAAAAGTATTTTCAAAAAGCATTTGGACATAGGCATAAGAACAACCACATTTCTTACCTCTTATCTATCTCTGAGTTGGGGTTGAGATGAAAGGGTAAAGAGAAAACTAAACAAGCAAACAACAACAACAAAAAAAAAATCCCCCGAACAACAACAAAATAGAAAAGTTCATCCCCCAATGAATATTGAGACAGATTCTCTCTAAAGGATGAGCATTGATCAGTGACAACTACTTGCCTCATGAGCAGAAGTGAATAAGGAAAAAAGTTTGTGCCAACACATTATATATAGAAGGAGAGATATTTAAACTAAGCTTTAAATATCAGAGTCTGAGGAGGCAAGGTAACTGAAAATACAGAGTACCAATGATGTTTATTAGATGTATAGCTTTCCTTTCTGCCTTTCCTGTGTTTTGTACCTATTTTAATGATAGTAACTTGGGACAAGGAGAGACTGTCTATAATGGGTGATGAAAAATATAGTAGCATTTTTGTCTTCATGTGTGTGTCTTCAGATCAGAGATTAGTTCTCAGATTTCAGCCCAGCTGCTTGGTGTCTACTGAATACAATAAATGAAAACCACCAACAGGATATTTGCTTGAGTCTCACTGTCACCCCCAACCACAGTAACCTGATTTAGATTGAATATATAGGGGTGATTGTTTAATCTGTGTATCTCCACAAAAGATCTTAGATAATTGCACCTATCTTTCCTTTACTACTTCACAATCACATCATTCTTACTCGTTTGGTATTGTTTCAACTTTATATATCTGTGATATTTAATTCTACTTCCATGTTTTATATACTTGTAGATTTTTTAAAAACACTGTTTTCTTCAGAAAACTGAAACTAGCTTTCTAATTTAAAACATTTTGTAGCAGTTAAAAAATATACAGTCTATAGGATGATCAATTCATCATAGTCTACAATATAGTTGGCCTAGAAGAACAAAAGATGATGGCTCCTAAGTTGAAAATTAATTTTTTAATGACCAGCAATCTTCTACTTTCAGACTAAGCATTGATGGAAAAATTGCAGGGAAACGTAAGATGGATAACTTTAAATTCTTTTGGATATTCTCCTCTTTCCCTTTCAACCCATGAAACCCTGAGGCAGATGGCCTGTAATTAAGAATGGCCCTGGAGGCCCATGTAGTCACCCACCTTGGATATTTCAACTAGACAGACCACTGGAACAAGTATGCAGGAAAAGAAAAATCACATTGTTTAAGCTCATCCAAGAGTTAAAGATAATTCTTAAGTATTATTCCCTCCTGGAGAGCTTTGAATTACTATAACATCGTGGAGAATCTAAGGTATTCTACAGCAAATTGAAAGCAGTTGCCTCTCCTACTGTGGCTTCTAGATATTTACTTCTGTCAGAGACCATCATACCCCTCCCTCTTTGGTTTGGACTCTTCCGATACTTCCTGCTAAAGTTTCTATAATTCATATCTCCAAATAAAATGCAGATTTTTTTTTATAAAATGCAAAGTAATCAACCAAAAAGGAACTGTTAGCTGAGATTATCATTATCATCTGCTATGGAAATTCATTTAACTCAAATCATATTTTTGATGATCTAGTTGCTCTTTTTTAGAGGATACAGTACTGAATACAACAAAGTCCCTGCACTCATGAAGCATACCTTCTGGTGAGGAAGACAGATCACAAAGTAAGGCAGTGTGTGGGGTTGTGGTCTGTATGTTTGTGCCTTCCCAAAGTTCATATATTAAAACTCTAACCCTCAATGGGATGGCAAGAGGAGGTGGGACTTTGGGAATCATTAGGTTTAGGTGAGGTCATGGGGTGGAACCACCATGATGGCATTAGAGTCCTTTTAGGAAGAAAAAGAGGCCAGGATGCTATTGTGTTCCTTTTCTCTCCTCCTCTTTCTCTTCCTCCCTCTCTTCCTTCTCCTTCCTTTCTTTTCCCCTCCCTCTCTCCCTTCCCCCACTACCGGAAGACACAAAAAGCAAATAACCATCTGCAAATACAGGAAGAGGGTGCTCACCATAACCCAACTGTGTCAGCACCATGATCTCAGACATTCAACCTCCAGAACTTTGAGAACCAAATTTCTGTTGTTTAAGGAACCTCTCTATATATTTGTTACAGCAGCCCAAACTGACCATGTCATATGCTACACCTGAGGTATGGAGAATATTAAAAAAAGAGAAAGAAATACAGAATGAAAATTTGCTGCTATATTAAATAGTGTGGTCACAGAAGGTAAATTCACAAAGGAGACTTTTAAATAAAAACCTGAAGAAGGTAAAGGCAAGGAAAAAAGAGATTTCCAGGCAAGGGTAGACTGGAAGGTGTAAAATCACTTATGAGGCTGGGGAAGAGGAGATGATGGGGAGAAGAGTTAAAGAGGAGATAGGGCCTATGGACTTTGTCAGAACTTGACTTTACTTACATGAGGCTACAGAGTTATTTAAAGGAAAGGCAGAGGAGTCATGTGATCTGACTTAGGTTTTATTTTTTTATTTCTTAGAATCACTCTAACAGCAATGTTTGAAAATAACCTGCAAGAGGGCAGGGCAAAGCAGGAAGAAAATTAGGAGAAAGCAGTAGAAATGTGAGAGATGATGATAATGATGACGATGACGGTGATGAGTAAAACAGAGTGGAAGGGAGTAAAGCTACACAAGGGAGAGTCATGCTCAGATATCGTGAAGGCATTACTAACAAAATTCTCTGAGAGACTTGAACATCAAAAATACAACAAAGAGTTGGGGCTGGGGTTGTGGCTCAGTGGCAGAACACTTGCCTAACGTGTGTAGGGCACTGGGTTCAATCCTCAGCACGACATATACATAAATAAAGGTTGAAAAATAAATCTTTGATGAATAAATAAAACAAAGAAGGTAAAAAAGGAGAACACCAAGGATTTTTGACTTGAATGGAAGGATGGAGATGACATGAATTAAGATGCAAATAATATGGAGAAGGTATGCAGGCATTTTTTAAGTGCAATATTAAATGAGAGATTCAGTTTGAGAGATGATACATTTTGAATGCCTTAGAAATCCATGGAGAGATATTGAATAGGTAGTTGAATGTATATAAGACTGAAGTTCAGAGGAAAGGTCTGGGTGAGGGAGATACAGAAATGTGTGATTTATCAGCACATAAAAACCTGAGTCTACCTAAGATCACCATAGGTAAATGTTGAGGTTATTCAAGGACTGAACCCTGAAGACCTTTGATATGAAGGGGGCAGTGATACAGGTGGGAACCAGTAAAAGTGTTTTGAAAGAAAGATCCAGTGAGATAGAGGTCCCAGTAAAGAAATGTTATCATGTGGCAGGAGTAATCAACTGTATTACGAGAGAAATGGATGCACCAGCGCTAGAAGGCAATGATGAAGAAAAGCTTTTAATCTCCAGCTCCCAATTCTAACTCAAAAACAAGAGCTTTTGAAAAAATATCCTGGTTTCTTGTAAGAATATTCCACTTATATTTGTGACACTTAGGAATTAAGTTAATTCTCTTAGACTATATTGAAATTCTATTGATAATTCATGTTTTAAAATATGTCCTTAAACCATATGCCCAAAATACCCCAAGGCTTTTAAAATCCTTACTGAATGAATGAATTATTCAATAAAAGGAAATTATCTCAGTGACTGTGTTATTAGGAATGTAGTTTAGTGATTTTCCAGAAAGACAGATTACCTTGCCCAGATGGGTAATTTTTTTTAGTATGGTCCCATCCATGCTGATAAAAATCAGTTCCAGTCACTGTAACAAACATTTGCTATTTCCTCTCTGGATACCAGTGGCTTATCTGGATACCAATGGCCTTCAGCCTGAATGAAGCTGAAGAGTCCATGAACATCCAGTACCTCTACAAGGTTAGGATCCAAAAAAAAAAGTTAGTAAAACCCTTCCATCCAGTAGTACATTTTAGCAGCATTCAGAAGTATATAGGGGCAAATACTAGTAGATATCACAATCATTTTCTAGACATAACAATATTCCTTCACTTGTATGATAGAAGTCCCACTTTAAAGCGCTGACCTAAATTGGGGGTAGCTTATATACCATACATTTATCTGTCTAATCACCTTAGTAATATCCATGTTGCTAAAAATAAATCAAATGAGAAATAACCATGTATCTAAAGAGATATTGAAGAAAAGTTGAAACACACGTAGTCTCAGACTGTATAAAACACCTTTGTTTGTCCAAGCACAATGACAGTTAAAAGGCAGGTATATCAAATATTATGAATTAAGAAACCAGAAATAATAAACGAATAGGAAAGATTGGGAGATTTGTCCAACGTCACAAGGTAGCCATAGACTTTATTAGAATCAGTAACCTAGTTCTTTCTAATTTGAGCAGTTTTGACAAGGCTGTCCTGTCATCAAAACAAATAGAAGGACCACTCTTTCAGATGTTAAATGAGATTTGCTTAAAGCATCTTATGCAATTTGGTCTCTTAAATAATGTAGATGCATTATTAGACATCCTTACAAACTCTGCACCCAATAATTGTATACTCCTAGAGAATTCAATTTGTTGTACATAGTATGTACTAATATGGAAATTCTTGGGTAATTTCTCCATTTGGCTATTTTATAAAGCACTCTGCTATTCTCCTGGCCATTCTCTCAACTTCATCCCAATTACAATTTACCGAAGGATTATCCCAGATACTAAATATATTTTAGACTTCATGGCAAAGCCCCAGCCTGTGGAATGTTTTGGATGTGCTATTTATGTTGCTATTTGCAAACAGCATGTATTCTAACAGCTGGGCAGACATCATAGCATCTGGAGCAGGAATTAGGCTAAGGTATGCAGTGACTAACAAAGATGCCAAGGCAAAGAAGGGTAAGTATTAATAGTTTCATGCTTTTATATACATGACAATAATGCTTAGCAAAATGATTCAAATGTATCCAAAGCCCTATAGTCTTAAGAATTTTCAAAACCAATCTTAAATGTTTCTGGATCAATAGAAATTAGTTTAAATTGTGCTTGTCTCAGGCAAAGACTGCTGTAAATCAATCTCCTCCTCAATGTACATGAGCAGCTTAAAATTACATCACACTCCATGGCCAACAAGTGTTGGATGCCAAATCTAAATAGAGTAGATCTAATTTTCACGAGATTGGAATATGTAATGCAAAAATGGATTTTTAAAATGTCATGGGAAATAACTGCATTGCCCCTAATGCCAATATGCTTCTTAAACACCAAAAACTCAGATCAAATAGACAAGGAATACATGTCACAATACAGAATGAATTCATCAGTATTGAAAAAGAAAAGACTCTATACAATACGTAAAAATAATTTCAATAAATGGAAGATTAGCTATATTCTTTAAAAATTGTATTCCATATTTCATGTTTATTGCTCACTACACTCATCCACATATATGGAGTTTTTGTCTTAATTCTTTAAGAGTTGAGACATGTTTAAAATTAAATTATTATTTTTAAACCTAATGAATAAGTAACTCTCCCAAGGTCCAACAGTTGAGGAATGCCTATAAAATAACATACCACAAAGAACAAAGCAATCTTACCATATTTTGACTACATGTAACCCCTCTGTTTTTTTTTAATTAATTGCATTCATTATACTGAAGTTTCATTCCAGAGAAAATCCAAGAATTAAAAAAATATTGTGGGAGTATCAAGCACACTCAGTACCACCTTCACAGCATAAAACTGCAATAACATGCTTAAGATCCTTACTAGAAGGTAACTGGATAAATTAGAAAATAGTTCCCTATGCATTTTATGTAGGTTGTAAATACCTCATATATTCTAAGTTTACAAGTATCTATAAAAAGTTCTATCTTCAGTCAGTTATCCTAAAAGGGGAGGGGGCAGGGAAATCACCTGAATGAGAGAACTGAGATCACACTCAAAAACTGAGGAAAGCTGGACTCAGTAGCACACAACCGCAATCTCAATGATTCAAGAAAGCTGAGGCAGGAGAATCACAAGTTTGAGGCCAGCCTCAGCAATTTAGGGAGAACCTGTCTCAAAATAAAACGTAAAAAGGGCTAGGGATGTGTCTCAGTGCATGAGCACCCCTGGGTTCAAGTCCCAGTACCAAAAAACAAACAAACAAAAAACAACTACTACAACAACAAAAACTTGAGTGAAAAAATAATAAAATTAAGATTAATAAAAACTAAATACTAAACTCTCAAAAGAAAAAAAACTCTCTGGCCTATTCACATTTAGGAAACATTAAATAAACTCAGAGTTAACAGGGAATACCTCTGTTTCAGCTTAGCAGTACCTCTGTAATGATATATGCTAACCCACTATTATCTTGTTGAGCCCTGGTTATTCATACAAGAAAAGCTAAATTAAAGACTGGACCTGTATTTTGAGCCTGGGGCAAGAGAAAGTTGAGCACTATCACAAGGAAGAAAAACTACTTGGTTTTCTAGGAAAGATGCCAAGTCCTCTGTCCCAGCACCCTACAGTTGCTGTGGGGAGCCAGACTGCTGATAACTCCAAAGGGAATTGATTCATCAGTGTTATCTCAGCAACGGGAAGAGGTTTCTGCAGGGATGCTGGCTGTTTGAGATGCAGAGAATTCACTAGGAAATGTCTGCAGGCAGCTATCCCAGGTGTGCTCACCTGCTGGGGACAGGATGGGAGGAGCTAGATTCCGCAAGTTCCGTGGAAGTCTGGAAGCTGAACTACTAATAATTGCTCCTGGGAGAGGCTTTGATTTCCTCTAGGAAAGGAAGATAAAGGTCTGGCTAATGGGGCTGAGAGCAGGTAGAACTTCAAAATATTTTCTATCTGTTTCTCTTGACTTTTGTTTTATTTGAAGTCATCCTTCATTGAAGCTTCTTCCTCCCTATCTGGGTTAATTTAGGGGCCAGTGTTTGTTTGTGTTGTTCTCCTTGATTTCCTAGAAGATGGACAAATAGTCTAAAGAATGTAAGTGCCTGCTTTGAATTAAACCCACTGAGTCAAATTACTGATTGCAAAGGCAGTGGTTAGGAACACGCAGATTTTGATTCAAGTTAGAAAAAGATTTCAAAGCGATGCAGGGAGCAAAAAGAATCCGTGTTTCTTGTTTGCTTGCAAGGAGGCAGGAATAAATTGCTTGCTTGTTTAACAGCTTTTGAAAGTAGCAGATAGATTGCTTTGGGTAACTAAATGCAGTTATGAGAGGTTGAACAATTGGAGTCATTTCCATAATCAGCAATTGCCTTTGCTGAAATTAGAGAGAAAAGTAAGTGATAAATAAAGGGAAAACATGTCTGGCAGGAAGCATTATTCAATCATAAGCTAGCTCAAATGGTTAAAAATGTAGCTTATATTACACTCCTGTGAATTTATAACAACATGGAAGAAACTAGGCCACTCAATTTCACAGTTCCAGGGAAAAATGAGACTCTTTCTGGAACTTTTACTTTCCCAGCAATGTGTTTGTGATGCATTCCAGATGGACAAGCCTTGAAAAGTGACAGTATCCATCTATTTGTGAGAATGAACACAGAGAGAGTGAGAGTTTTCACATCCTTTTCTCCCTAAAACATAAACACTGCAAACCACAAATGAATCCACTTAATCCAATTTGGGAGGATTCCTCCGAACCAAAGGCTTTATCAGTTATCATCAAAGCATCCACTCTAATTCTCCTTCCCTTGAGTCTCTATGGGGCAGGGGGTTGCAGAGTGTTTGATGAAATAAAAATAAAAATAAAGTAAAGCTAAAAGACAGTTCTTTGGATGAAGATACACAGCTGATATTTTAATGTGTGGGTGACACAAGGCTGAAACACATCAGTAGTAGATTGCGAGTTAAATTAAAATATTAAAAGATCTTGACAAACTGGAAACATGATCCAAATCTAATAGAATAACATTTAATGGAAATAAACCTTGGGACTTAAACTAGGCTTCAGAAATGCATAAATATGGGATAGAGGAGACATTGTTTAGCAGGAGCTGGGATAAGAAAATGTTTGTCATTTGCTAATCAACTCCAGAAAAAAACAACAGTGTTACCAAAAGATCTAAGGTGATATGATTGCTGACTGACTTCAGAGAAACATATGAACTAAATTAAGAGGGGTAATAGTTCCACTCTATCCTGGCTGAACCTCACTGGCACTGCAGCATACCCCTGCTCTCCTATCACAAGACAAGAGGAGCCTTCCTGCCTAGGTGGACACCTCCTCTGGTGGACTGGATTTTCCTTGTCTTGCCTTCTATGGAAACTTCCTCTAGCATTTACTTCCCAGCTCTTCTGTATCATTCTGTGTATTTTTGGTTCCTTCTCATTAATGCTAGATCACACTTAGCTCTTTCTCTTTGTAAAAACCTTCTCCAGGTCCTATATTACCCTGTGACCATCTCCTTTGCTGAATTCCTTTACAGTTGCAGTCCTTTCTCCCTGACCTCTCTGCCATCTTTACCTCTCCAAAACTTGACTGCTGCCTTCACTGCTCACCTGAAATGATTGTTAAAATCAACAGTGACTTGAAGGACAATGATCAGATCATTTTTTTTCCCTTGGTCACGGAGGAGTATTAGATACCACTGACCAGTCCTTCCCGAATTTAATTTTCCCTTTGGGTTTTCTACACATAACCCTGACCTGGTTCTTTCCCTCCATCATGAGCTGCCTGGTCTATGTTGTTTTTGGCTGCTCTTTGTTATCTTGGTTTTGTTTGAGTCAGAGTATTCTGGATGATCCTTTTCCTCTGCCCATTCTATATGCTGTTCTTCTTCAGGGTTCTTGGTCCCCTTCCACAGCCTGGCTCTCACACAGGCAGGTAGAGGGAGTTTCCTGGATGGAAATCAAAGGCCTGGTGCCTGCTCTGTCATAGAGGACTCTCTGCATTGCTTCATAGGAAATGCCCACCAAGGGGATAATGATGCAAAACCATACAAAACATAACTCCTTCATATGGGACCTATAATAGAAAAATCAGTTGTCCATACAGCAGTTTTGCAAAGAGTTAACAGCTTTGGAGACTTTTAAGAAAATTCTGCCATAAGGAAACATTTTGAGTTTAAATACATGGAAGAATAGAGATCCCCATGTCATACAAAAGCTAACCTCAGGCTCCGCAGGGAGGGGTTCTGGAGAGAATCAAGGATACATAATGGAGGGTGGAGTAAGATGCAGCCACAGAAATGCAAAACCCGCTTAACAGAGATGGAAGAAATAAGTATGCTGGATAATCCAAGGAAGGATCAGAACACTAGTTAGGGCTCTCTATCCTGAGATAAAAAAGCAGTAGTCATTCCCTTGTTTTCTAACTGGTAATGGCCACCATGTTATTTAGCACCTAGGATTTGCCGTGAAATAATTATGTTTGGGTTACTAATCAAGACAGCTACTTGTTCTCCTCTTCTTAGAAGTAGAATCCCTAAATTTTAGCTGGGCTGGCTCACAGTGGTCTGAGAAAAAAAGACATTTTTCAAGCATCCCTTCAGGTTTAGTAGGTTTTGTGCCTTCAGTTTGGAATCTAACTAGAGGTAGTGAGACACAAAAGGCATTACACATACATTGAAAAGACTTGTCCTTTTAAACCTCTCCTTCCTGATGAAGATGCTTTCAAGCACACGGAAAAGTTGAAAGAAGGGGCTGAGGGTGGAGAATGTGCACAAGGCCCTGGATTTGATCCCCAGCCATTAAACAAATAAATAAATAAATATAAGGAAAAAAGCAAGTTGAAAGAATTATAAGACAAATAAATACTCATATACCCACCATCTCTATTTATAATGGCTAGCAAACATGTCACTATATTTGTTTTATGACACAGCTATCATTTATCCACTCATATATCCATCTACCTATTTCATTTTTAAATCCATTTAAAAGCTAAAAACATGAGTAAACTTCACCCCTCAAGTTAACTTAGATGTTTCCAATGGTCTCATGAGGTGCTGTTTTAAAAATGAATAAAACAGAGAAATAGAAGTCTAACTAGCTAGTCTAAGTCACATTGATAGTAATTAATCCCAAATTTTCACCAAGGTTCATGTCATTCAATTCCAACCTCAGCCCCTCCCAGAGGTCCTATAGAATATCTGAGTTTGGTATTCTGGAGGTGCTATAAATGTAGAGTGTGACTGCTCAGTTCAGCTCCCCAACTGGAAAACAGACAGGAACCCTGACTCATTTGGGAATAACCAACTTGCATTTTATGATGCTGCCTTTGGTTGCTTACCTTCACTTTATGCTGAGGGGATAAAGTGGGCACTGCAGGATAAGGAACTTCAACAGAGAAATGAAAGTATGTCTTATATTTCCACCTCAAATTTGTCTCTGAGAGAAAAAAACAATTGCATTAAAAAGGTACTCTTTTCCCTCTGATTAATTTAAAAGGAGTCTGAATTTTAAGAATGCACACCTTCTACTACCCTTCTGAAAATAAATGCTTATATAAGTGAGATCTATTTACCATAGGTCTGCAGATTATAACACAGTGGTGTGGGTGGGGGGTGGGGGTTGCCCAAGCCGACTCTGATGGACAACAGTTCTTAGGCTGCTCCTTCGCATTTCATCAAGAATGATGACTCTCAGCCACCTTAATGTCACGGCTTAGAAGCTCCTAAAGCAATCGGGTTAGTAATTTATTTTGTGAACCGTGCTGCGGACATAAAACTTTTAAAAGTAAAGCTCAAGTTCCAATCTAAAGATCTGAAAAGAACGTTTTCAATCTGTTGGTGCAGACTGTTTTCCATCAGCCCAGCTGCCAGCGGTTACCCTTGGCACTGGGCGGCCTCACACTGTTGGGCACAGCCGCTCCTCTGGATGCCGAGGCAAGCAGCGCACAGAGATTACCACATTATCATCTCCCGACTGAAGCCAGAGTTCCATTTAACAAGCTGACAGGAGCAACAGGACCACAAAATAACAAGCAGATACACCGTGTGGTATTTGTCAAAGATAAAGGGCTGAGTTTGAGCTTAATGCTTCTCGAAGGTTTTGGAAGACATTCAAATCATCTGCCCCAAATAGTTTCTGTTCCTTGAACTTCTTCCCTCATTTCTCTTATTTGGGGTTTTTATTTTGACACAGTGTGCTTCGTTTGGTGGCAGTCTTTTGACGATACCATGAATCCCACTACAGTCTGTGTTAATTTCATTGATATGTCTCATGTATCCACATATGCACCTTATCCAAACTCATAAAGGCCATGGCTCAATTAAATTTTCCTTTATTGTTATATTTTGGTAGTGCTAAATTTACAAATCACATACAAACACACGCATGTTTGCATGCAAAAGACTTTCTGCCACAAAATAGAGCCTCAGCTCTTCATAGTTTTAAAGTGAGCATAGAAAGAGATTCAAAGAACACAACATTTTAGTTTTAATTCTATCACGTGTGCCCTATTTCCCATATTACATAAAATAGAATTTTTTTAAAAAATCAGCCATATCTATTGATATTTTAGATTTGGTCTCCTGAAAGCATAACATCCTTACATATCTCTATCACAAGTATTCATAAATGAAATTTAAGAAAAAATGCTCCTTCCTCTTTTTTCAGAATTTGCAAAAGCAGCCAATATAATGTGAAATATGGCATGCATTAGGAGAATTAATTTTTGGATGAGTCTGACAGCCTGCCCCACAGCATGGATGAATTTGAAAGCTTATGCCAGCAACACTTGAAGGAAAGGTTTATTTTCTTAAAAAATAAATATATAGATTTAGAGAGGTAGATGTCCTTTTTATAAGTTATAAAAATGAAATGTCTAGAGCTGTCAAACATTTAGTCAGTCTGAAACTCCTCCAATATTGAAATGTGTGGATAGGTCTCCAACTGCTCTTTTCTGATTTCTTAGGAGATTCACATTGTAGGAGAATATTTTGTCAAGACAACATTCTTGGTACACTGCTTATTTCCCTTATCCTCAAATTTCTTCTAGAGACTTTTATCCAACTTGTTCACAGCAGGGTCCATTTCTTTGGCTACCAAAGTCTGGAGTTCTATGTTTTAGAATTTTGAAAATATTGGTCTCAATAATAAAACATGTTAGCAACACACACTAAGGAGTCGTGGGGAAACTCTCTTTGACACAGACTGTGAGCAGTTTGCCTCCCTACTGCCTAACAGAACAATCTTGAATAATATGTCCCTTCATGATGCTCTCCTCGCGTCTGTGTCAGGAATGAAACACTCCAACTGAGATCAGTTCTAACAGCAAATTCCCTGCATGCTTCCACTGAGTAAGGGAACTGAAAATATAACAACTCTCCAGACTTTGGTTACAAAGAGTGAGTGCTTTGGAGCTGAAGCAAAGATACCCGGAAGAGCTGGGCATGGAGAATTTTCTTTCAGAAACATCTTTTATATGAAGAAAGCTGCAAATTGCTTATGGTATGAGGCCTTTGCAGCCAAACAAAAAGAAATTCTAGCACTATCACTTAGAGCTGGCTGGAACTGTAGCCTAAGGAAGTCAGAGAGCAAGCTTTGATTCTTTCTTGGTTGCTGGTTGATTACTTTCCAAGATGGTCTATGACATAAACTACAAAATACCCTATTAGGGTACATATGATTGAGTTACAGTATAACATTCCAAATAATTATGAAGAAACACTATGAATTACAGTGTCTGATAGAGGCAGGGGTGAGGCAGATAGAGAAGCAGAAAACAGTCTCTTCATATAGAATTTTTTATATGTTCAGAAAAAACAGAAATAATAAATAGGGATAGTATAAGGTTCCAAGATATGAAGTACTGTCCAGACAAAAGTTGCATTTCTTTACGAATTAGAATAACCATAGTAACTAAAAGCCTATTGGTTCAGCGACTATAACAAAAATATAGCAGGTAAAAAAAATAGGAAAAAAGAATAGAGCATTCCATCTATTTTTCTATCTTAGTCTCTCTGCAGAAAGAGAGTTCATTCTATCCTATGTGTACATTCACACACACACACACACACACACACACACACACAAACTTTACTCTCATAGCTATCAAAAGACTTACTTTTATTTTTATTTCCTAAGTGAAAAGAGAGAAAGGATTTAGGTTTCCTTCCTGGTGAGCATTTCTAGATACTTTATATGTAGGAGGCAAAAGCAGGCCCAAATCACCTGAGAAGCTGGAGTCTGCTTAGGGCAACATTCTTTACCTGGATCTATGGATAGAGGCCCCATTCTGAAATCCTAAGTCTCTTCCATAGGCAGCTGCATGTAATATTGGAAGGAGAATAAATCTGAGTTTATAAGCCTATTGTTAACTTCTCAAGTCAACTCAGTGGATTTTTCTTGATCTAACTCTTGAAGACAACATGATCTTTCCAGCCATTTTGGTATTCACGTAGGTTGATCCCTCTGAACCAGAAATCCATTCATTCTCCTTTTTCATTGCTTGTCCAACAGTCACAACTTAGCTTCAAGGACATACATTTGCAAAGTTATCTTTCAGAATTTAATTCTTTCCAATTATTCTTCTCTTGCTTTGGCATACATTTGGGGAAATTTCTAGAAAGTTCCCTTGAAGACTAGCTGGCATGCCCTGACAGGAAACTTAGCAAAGTTTTCTTAGTAGTGACTTTTGGAGGCCTTTTAATTCTAAAAATATACTTTAAATTATCCCTTTGTATTGTCAGAATCATTTGAATATTTAGATACAATGAATTTAATAATCTGTAAGAGCATTTGCTATATGATAAAATAATCACTGAGTATTGCATTTGCTATATTTAAAGTATTTGAATCACACTGTAAGTTTGAAAATTATAGATAATTGGTTGCTGAGGTGATAGACGTGATGATGGTAGTCTAACAGGAGACAATGAGTCAAAGCCAAAGATAACAATAGCAGAAAGATGCTATGCTCCCTCTTCCTAAAGACTGAGGTACAAGTGGAGGAAAAGTAATTATCAGATCCAATATATGGAACCAAATAACCAATTAATTTATCTTCCAATATCACACTATGGGTTAGGAAAACCACCTAAGACTCAGTGATAAATATGGTTAATTCATTACCTGCCATTTCATGCATAAATGAAGTATTAGAGAAAGTGTCAGACAAGACTGTGGCTCTTGAGTCAGTTGCTGAGATCTGAATCCCAGTGCTGGCATTTGCTCATTATGTAATTTTGAAAAATTTCATCTAACTTTTAGAGGACTCAGTTTCCTCCTCTGTAAAATAGGCTAATGGCAGAAAGAAAGCACTGCTCTTAGAATACTACCTGGCATATAAGAAGATATGATGAGATGCCCAAGGTTTTTAGCACCATTTGAACTAATGTGTAATTCTCCATCAGCAAGATGGCATGGAGGTTCAGAGTTCAGAGCTCTTGTCTAGCTATAGATAGCCACATACACAAAATTAAAAGTCAGCTGGCAAAGAAGAGGTGTTAAGCTATGGGGTGTTTTGTTTTGTTTTTTCCTTTGCATGCTGGGGATGGAATCTAGAGCCTTTCAAATGCTAGGCAAACTCTACCACTGAGAGATAAACCCTCAGCCCTGGGGATGGTTCTTGAACTTTAAAACCTTACAGGGGAATTGGTCAAACTATGAATTCCTACAGGGCACCAGAATGGACTCTAATTCAGTAGGTGGTGGTTGTTAGGGTTCGAGACTGATTTCAATGATTTTTTTGCAAAAGGTCTGAGGACCTTATGAAGCACACTCATGGTGATTGAAACTGAGGATCAAATGGTCCTCTTCAAAGGGTCTTGGTCTGCTTTATTTTCCTCCCTAAATAAATGAAATAGAGTTGAAGAGAAGGTATCAAAGCATATTACACACAGTATTTTTCCATGAAACTTTAATTCTTTCAATCACCTATATATGTATGAACTGGATTGGATATAAAATGAAATTCTTATGGGTTGCAGACAAAAAGTTGGAAAGACTTTGCTCTGGGGAATTCAGAGCATCCGCATCAAGTGACATGCAATTACAAGGCATTCTAAACTCAGAGTCACCTAACAAGCTTAAGATAAAAAAAAGGATAAGCAGGAGGGGAAAAAGGAAAGGCGAGTGGGATAGCAGCTGGTGTAAAGAACTAAGTTACCAGACACAAAGAAAGAGCAGTCAGTGGGCTGTAACCAAATTCTGACCCATAATTAGGGTGACACGCATGTGAAATGCTTAATGAATGGATCAGAGACCATGGAGCTCCAACAAATGGTGGAGGAAGTCTAAGTTTAAAAGAGGCTTTACATTCTAACCAGGTATTATTACCAGCCCCTACTTGGTCTCTCAATAAATTTCCTTTCTGCTGGAATTCTTTATGCTTCCACAAAGCTTGACAGTGATTTCTTTTTTCTTTATTTATTTTGGAGATCCAGGAGAAAATTGTTTCAGTATGTTCTTTAAATTAGTTTCCTTGCAGTGTTTTCCTTGTGCACATTAATTACAGCTCCCTTGAGGGACTGCAGTACCATAGAACACATTGTAATTCTGCTCCCCAATCTTCCTTCTCCACTTCAAGTTGCCAATTCTCCCTGCAATCTGGGCTCTGTATTAATATGTAAGTGGGAAGTGCATAGCTGAGATTCTTTCAAGTATAATATACAGAATAGAGGGGGAAATGTGATCGTCAGTTCCTGAGTACACCAAACTTAAAATGAATAGTTTGTGGCCTATAAAATGAAGTAGTTACATTAAGTGACCTCTGAGGTCTCCCCTTCCAACTTGAAGGTTCTCCAAAGAGAATTTCATTTAATATCTGAAGTACAGAAAAGAGATCAGTGGAACTTTGATGAGGCTGAATGATTTTCATTAGCATTATCTGGCGAGAATTCCAGAGATTCTCAAGAAAATAGTACATCCCCAAGAATCTACACTTGCGCTTTCACTGTACTAGGCAGTAGAATAAGGTAGTTAGTCAAAGAATATGTAATTACTTTTTAATTCTCAATGAAAAAGAACATTTTAAAGTGTCCACAATGCAATCTTAATTTCACCCCTTAGCCACATATCAGTGAAGAAGAAAGAAAAAATTAGCTAAATACATAATCCTAAAGGAAAGATTTTCAAATTTTCTATCTTTTCAGATAGGTAAAAGCAATGGCAGGTTTAACAATCAGAAAAGATGATTGACTAGTTAGAACCGGAAAGTTTCTTAGAAAACTTATAGAAGTAGATTTAACTACCTACTCAACTCCTCTGAAAGCAATTGTACAGGTGAGATAAATAGATTATTTAATTTCCTCCGCTTGTCCCTTTGAAGTAGGTATATCTACTTCCATTTTACAGATGGAAAAATTTAGTGTCAAAAAGGTAGTAGCAAGTGTGAACCAGGCTTCTTATCTGGGTAATAATTTACCAAAACTCAGGTATCTTGAAACAGAATATAGTCTTATTAGCTTTATGAATGTCAAATTTGTGCTGTAGTAACATCCATCAAAGTATTCCTTAAAATTTACCATCTTCTTCATTCTTTCACTTAATCAGATTCAAAACCCTAGGAAGCTTCTGTTAGGAAGAAATTCCCTTCTTTCAGGCTTAAGCATTCAGAAACCTGGTTCCAATACGGAGCAGTAGTTAACAAGAGAATTAAGGCTTAAGTCCCTGAGATAGGAAAGAAATCCCAAACTTCCAGTCTGCTACTTCAAATCCTTATCAGTTTATGCCCTTTTAGTGATGAGATCTACTCTCCTCACTGTATTGAATCTACTGCCTCTATGTAATGGTCCAGAATACTTTTTAAAAAATATTCTCAACTCTGATATCTCTTTTTACCTGCTGACCCGCACCTGCAGTGATATAACCTACAGGCACTTTACACTCATCATGACCTCTAACTTCCTCATCTTTCCTCATGAAGCTACAGTTATATCTGAAATCAATACTTTAGTAAATGGTACCACCATTCACACACTTGCCTTCTGCAGTGGTGTCTTCCTAACAGGCAGACTGACACGCACAAAGCAGGAAAATGATTAAAAACAAATATTTGCTGCCACCTTATTACAGACTTTGATCTGTTAACTGAAATATAATATATCCCCATTTTCCCTAACATGAATTCCATCCCTTATAATACATCCTCTGCAGTCTTGCAAGGGTTCACTTTGAAGATACACTTTTTGATCATTTCGCTTTTCTGTTCAATATCTGTCAATGTTTGCCAGTGACCTTTATCTCTTTGTAACTTAGGTTCCAAATTCATGAATTTGTTTGTATCCAAAAGTGACTATGTGTGCATGTTTTTCTTGGGAGAAGGACTTGAGCTTTCTTTCTGCAAATGCTGAAAGAGGAAAGTGCACCCCCAAACAATGAATAAAGAATAAAAATGAGCAGACAGGCAATGAACTACTTGGAATTATCAGTGGAAATCCAAATTCTTTGGTTGGACAAAGACCTTTCTCCTCTTGTCCCTGCCAATCTGTCCTGTTTCTTCTCTCACTAGCCAGCACCTCACACCCATTTTTAAGCCACATTTAATTTTGCACCATCTTCTTGTCCTTGCGTATTCTATTCCTCGCTACTGTGCTGTTCTTATTCCATTTTTGACCCAGTCAGCTCTGGTGTAACTTTCAAGACCCAGTTTGTGAGTTTCCTTTTCAGTGAATCCTCCTGAAGCATCTTAAGCACACTCCTGAGCCACATGAATTCAGCTCTATTCCAGCACTTACCACACTGCATACAATTCTGTATTTATATGCCAGTTTACCTGCCCATAAATTTCTCAGTGGCAGGATCCTGAATTGTATCTATTTCTTTTCCACAGAACCCTAAAAATGTTCACTGAATTAGTTAACAAGCACTGCAGTCACAAGAGAAAGAGGGGTTGAGAGGTTTAACGAATATTTGAGAGCAATGAAGTACTATTAAGTTCTGAAAATATTTGTGAAGTATACTTGGAGACAAGGAATAGGTTGCTCTTATGAATGAGCCTGAATCCTGAGGCTGGTTTCAAAAAAAGCATTATTGGATGATATTTTTGCTTATTAGGTATTTATATGTTATACAGTTGCTAGACCCTGTTCACCAAAGAGAAACAAGCTACCAGTGTTACCTAAAAACCAGGTTATTGCTACCATTGATTTGAACAGAATGCAGACGTAACTATCCTTTCAACTCTAAAAGGAAAAGGGGGTGGGGGGTAAGTGGTATTTTCCTCCACATTGTACATTGTATATGGTGATAATGGTTTTTTTTTTTTTTTTTATAAAGCCACCACATTTCCCCAGTTAATCACTGCTTATTTGTTTTTCTTTCATAATATTTCTCTTCCATTTTTTTTTGTAATGTGTATGTACCAAGTTAAAAAAAATGAAAAAGCAATAAGATTGGAAGCGTTTAAGAATGTGTTAGCTTCCTAGGCCCACACCATGGGAATGAGATCAGGAGGTGAAGATGTGAACAGGAGGACATCTCTGTGAATGAATGATATATTGCTTATGTGCCCATCACTGAAGATGGCAGGAAGGGCTTTAGGAAAGCCAACCCTGAGTTTGAAGGATATGACAATAGTTTGGGGTGAGGCCTAAGTAGATACCACTGAAAAGGGTCCAACACAGAGAACAGGGATGTCAAACAACCACAACTCTAGGGGATGTAATGTGCAGAGGAGGCTCCTGGAGTGTCAGCTCAGGAAGGAGTATTAGTCCCATCCATTTGCTATGTAGGAGAGAAAAATAGATGGTGGAAAAGGTCAAGTAAAACATTCAAGGTCATAGGGTCATTCTATGCTCAAAATCCTTTTACTTTCACACCTGTTATTTCGTACCTTATCTTTTCTCACTCCTTTTTTACAGAATAAAGTAAAACTCTTTAGTATGACTAAATGCCATGTCTTTCCAGTTTGACCCACAGTATTTTTCTGTGCTTATTTCTCAATTTTGCCTGAACATATTCTGTGCTTTCCCCTGCATTCCTGCTTATGCTAAATTAAATGCCTCTTTCTTCTATCCATTTCTTGAAATTCTAGTTGTAAGAAACAGTTTAAGACTTGGGGGATCTTAAACACCCAAAACACTTTCTTCAAACAGCTCCCTTCCAAAGAAATTTTTTTTTCATATTTTAAAGCCATATATCATTCTTTGGTATTTCTTCTACACAAATGTCACCTCATGTCATGATTGAATTCTCATAATGAGGGAGCAAACCTTTCAATAACAATGAAGCTACCTCAGTAATGTTTGTGCATATCATAGCTCAAAGACTGTATATATTAATGGTCTAGCAATGTTAACTAAAGGAATGAATGAATATATGAAGCTATTAAATTTCAATATACTACTAATTTTCTATTTTCGTGTCTATCTGCATTCATTTGTTTGCATGTTACAGGGGTCCTAGAGGTTGAATCAAGCTTTCTACTATATACATAATACACATAATATATATGATTGGGTACTTATCATGTACCAGGTCCTTTGTGAAGTTTTACATATGTAATTTCAGTATTTCCAACAACCTATGTTGATGAATAGATATTATTAATCCTATCCTACACAAAAATTAACTGAAGTTTAAAGAGAATGAGTAACTTACTTTAGGATCCTCTAGCTAGTAAATGACAATATAAAAATTAGAAAACTGAGATGCTAAAGTCCGTGATACAGCAATAAAATTATGTTTAGCTTCACTGTTGTAGCTTAACACTGCCACAGAAATTTCTGTATCAATTTACATTGGTACACAGATTTTATACACACACACACACACTGATTTCCAAATATGTAGAAGCAAATAAACAAAAATGTATACTTTAATTGTATTTGGAACATAATATTTTAACCAGGTATAGTAACTCATCAAAGAAATGTTGCATCTTTAGTTCTCTCACAAGTCATCTCATATGGATAAAATCAGTGAATAATGCAATTATATGATTGAGTACACATTGATGTTTCCTATATGTAAATGTATATGTCACATAAACCAGAAAGATTAGGATACAAATAAAATTTAGAGGAAATCTATACCTTCGTAAAATTTGACTACCAATAGTATTCCATTATTGCACTGCCTACAAAATAAATTCTGAATACCACTAAGAACCAAGGTTGTAACCCATTTAGGATTCTACTCTGAATTCAAGATATAGAGGGGCTTGGTAGAGATAGACATGGTATGGAAGTTCCTCATTTGAGTCCAGTGATTTTCTGTACCAGAAATTTCTTGTTATTCATCCAAATCCCTACCCACCTCCTCTCTGGGCACTGGGGTAGACTATACTCCCAGTTTTGTGTGTTGTTGTTGTTGTTTGTTTATTTGTCTTGTTTTGTTTTTGTTAATTTGTTTTAGTTTATTGTAGCCCTGTAGTTAAGTCCTAAACAAGAAAATGTGAAAGAAAATCACAAGACTTTTCACACATACCTTCATGGTTTTACCCCTTGGTCAATGTTTATCAATGCCTGCAGTAATCATTAAAGTCATACAGTAATAGTGGGACATTCTCCATCAGCCTGTATTCCTGTCTGCCCTAAACACTCTTGCATCAGGACTATTAGTAAGCTGTATTTATTGTGTTAAGCTGATGAAACTTGGAGATAATCTCTTAGAGCATCTAATATTACCCTAAGACATATAAAAACCTCTCAATACACTAAGTGTTCCCATATTTATTATTTTTTTCTTAATATTATCTAAATACCATTTAAAAATAGGATTTAGAATAGTAACCAAATTATATAATTATAAACAAATTCACATTCATATCTAAATGAATCTCAGGCATAATTAATTCTATGTGACCATCAGTCCATTCTTATTAGGGGTTGATAAGAATTGTGTAGCCAAGGTTAGCTATGTCACATCAGCCCTATTCCTGGTCCTTGACAGGTTCATCTGTTGTCTATTACTGTCTTCTTCAAACAAACAGAAAAGGAAAGCTTCCAGTGTCATTCCCCTGACTCACATTCTACTTCTTTTACTATATGGGTTTTGTTGACAGAAAAGCAAAAAAAAAAAAAAAAAAAAAAAGAAACTGA
>NW_026000026.1:39436841-39503024 GCF_001458135.2 Marmota marmota marmota | reverse complement strand
TAGGGCAGAGGGGTGGGAGGGTAAAGGAGAGGGCATGGGGTTAGAAATGATGGTGGAATGTGATGAACATTATTATCCAAAGTACATATATAAAGACAAGAATTGGTATGACTATATTTTGTATACAACCAGAGATATGAAAAAATTGTGCTCTACATGTGTAATAAGACTTGTACTGCAATCTGTCATATAAAAATTTTAAAAATTAAAAAAAAACAAAAACAAATTCTAGATGTTCTTCTGTAAAAAACTTTCAGTTTATAGAAGTCTATACAAGGGGATTAAAATGAAGTATAACTAAACATTAGCCAATCAAAAGTTCCTACTTAGAACCTTGAAGCGCATGGAAAGAACAAAGTGAAAAAAAAAAAAAATGAAAAAAAAAAAAAAAAGGAGAACATTGGAGAGATTGTCTTTGGCAACATGAAAATCCTGGCACAATCAAAAGTCCTCAATGGAGGTGGGGCCAGCAGAGTACCCTAACCAGACTATGACATGGCATGATGTTATATGCTATGGTTATATCCTTTTCTCCAACCCCTTCAACTTGAAGTCCTATAAGAGAGAGCCCTAACCTGATAACCAAATCTGTCAGCATCCTGATCTTGGACTTCTTCTCTCCAAAACTATGAGAAATAAATTTCTGTTGCTTATAAGTCACCCAATTTATGGTGTTCTGTTAAGCAGCAAACATTCTAAATCATGTGGAACCGATTCCTGCTTGGTTCCCCTGCTTTTCTGCCCATTCAATGATTATCATCTAATATATTTTTCTATGTAAATTAGCCAGAGGCAATTTGTATTGTTTGAAAAGAAGCCCGATATGAATCACTAACATTAACTATATAAGTTCCCTGTATTGAAATAAAATCCAGTTCTCTTTTCTTGGAAATTTAAAAAAGTTTGAATTCTTTATCAAAATTTTATTTGGGGACTACTTAAATATAAATAAATATACACACACATATGATCAAGTTCTACACGTAACACTGGTTTAAAAAAACACAGTATATAAAGTGATGCTTTTTTAATTTCTTAAAAAATAAATCATGAAGTGAACCTCAGAATTTGATAGGACTGTAATTAACTCCTTAAAATTCAATTTTATTAAATGCCCACCTTCAAAAGGAATGCAATACAACATGAGTCTGTGATTGAAACCTGTCTACAGTTACTCCACAACAAGCATCTGCCTCACAGACCTGCTTGTCTAGTCAAGCTAAGAAAAATCTCATAATCAGTTTTTGTGCCCCCAGGCCAATTCTCAAAGTAATATTCCAAACAATTCAAGAAAACTACATGAACCCAGGCTGTGTGGTCACTCTATTGCAATGTTTCCCAAGTGAAGATCTCATCAGGTCTATTCAGGGCCATTAAAATGTCATTAGGCTATCTCCATCCCAGAGTATAAACCCAAATCAAATTCCTATCTGTTGTTACTTTTTTAAAATTTTTCTTAAGCTAGCAAGGAATTTGCTGCATGTTTATAATTACCTGGTGACTACAGAAAAAATTAATGTGACAGCTTTTTTTCAAGGTGATTAAAAACATTGTTTATCCTGGACTAGAATATGGTAGGATTCATCATGTGGACTGGCATTTTGCCTGCAGGCATATGCCATCTGTCATTTTCTTTAATGAAGTTTGCATCAATTTACAGGAAGCACCAAGTGCCATATAACTGGTAGGATTGCTTTCCTCAAGGGGATCAATGCTCAATGTCACTATTTCTGTGGAAACTCATCTGGCCAAAACCACATAAGGAAAATCTTCTGAGGCTCTGGTGCCTCAGGTGATAAGAGTATCAGAATAAGTTGCTCAAAAGCAAAGTGCTGAAGAGAAAAGGTTTGAGTTCATGAATCTGGTACAAACAAACAGACAAACAGGGAAAGAAATCCATTAATGTTTCAGAGCTGTAATTCTGCTGCTCCACACAGCACATTCAAAATTCTGACATTCATTAAAAACAAGAAAAGAAAAAAAGCAATGCTATAACTAATTTAAGACAAATAATTCTATAAATTCTTTTAAAAAATTCACAGCAAATATGTTCTTCTCTCCAAATGTTATTAGTATAATTGATTTAACTCATTTCAATTTCTTTTATGAAAGAGAAAACTATAAAGTAATAGTGTGCTCTGAGTTTAAATTTATTTGGAATTAAACAATATTTAAAATATTCGAAAACTCTTCTCTTTTATCCGCCATGATTATTTCCCTAAATTTTCTGACCTTCATTTTAATTTTTTTTAACTTCAAAATATTTCAAATGGAAATAAGCCTAATATAAAGTCATAAGGTCATCACTAATCACATTTAACAGATGGCAATATGTTTTTGTTTTCTTCAGATTTCTTTTTAAAAATGTGAATTATTAAAACATTGATGATGATGGTAAAGCAGTTATACTATCAATGCCTTCCCCGTATTATCTCCAGTGCATAGTCTGACACACACACACACACACACTTATTATTTTTCCTCTATATTGTCCCTCTAAT
This sequence comes from Marmota marmota marmota, assembly GCF_001458135.2. Lineage (NCBI taxonomy): Eukaryota > Metazoa > Chordata > Mammalia > Rodentia > Sciuridae > Marmota > Marmota marmota. The sequence continues at coordinate 39,500,523 of NW_026000026.1, read as the reverse complement.
CCACAAAAGCAGCATTCCTCTATGCTGAGAGCCATAGCCAAGTAGGAATGACTCATGGCATTTTTGGTTGAAAGGTGACACCAGCAAGCCATTGAGATGATAATGATTATGTTAAGATGTGCATTCAATTGGAGATTAGACCCCTGCTGTCCACCTTGGCCTGCTACTTTGGAGCTCTCTCTGGACTCCCGGAGAGTTCCCATTGGTTGGGGAAGTGCAGTAGGAGGGAATTCCGGAGGAGAGATTTCCTGTTGGTGTAGTGTGTCCCGGGAGAAGGCCACGTGCATGGCATTCGCGGGAGTTTTGGAAATAAAGTTTGTTCCTGCTTGAGTGGCTCGTGATTTTGTGCCCAGCCAGACTGCGGCACCTCTACAGTTTCCTTCCCTCCACCTTTGTTAAGTATGCATATCATCTGCAGGAAAATTTTGGGATAAGAGAGTAACCCTCTCTTCTGCCCACCCATAGTCTTTCATCCCTAATCATCTTTTCCCGAGATACACAGACTACCAGAATTATCAGTCCCAATCTGGAACTACACAGGGAAAACAATAATTCAGGACCTGAAATTCAGGAAGCCTAACTGTAGGAATGAAGATTAAGGGAATAAAAATCTGACCAAAAACAGAAAAAGGAGACTTCTGCTACATGCTAAAATGTACTTCCTGACATTTAAAAAAAAAATTGCTTTTAATAGTTCTCATACAGAATATTCTCAAATCTAGTTCAAATTCCTACTTTCCTGAGCTCCATCTGGCTATTTTTCAACAACTGGACAGTCCCTTTAAATCACCACGTCTAAAACCTGACTTCTATATTTCCCCAAGAGCTTTCAATTCCACTGTCTCATTTTCTGGTCATAGAATATCTATAGTGCTAAATTTATGTTTCTAAACTTCTGAATTTTGTCTAAACCCTGGCTACCCTCTAACCTCCCACTCTAAGGTTGCTAGCAATAAGTTACCAACTACTCAAAAGCATGCTGTAAAGCTTTGCATATCCATTTATTATCTTTCATTTTCTGTCATAACCTTGGTTCAGAATATGCAACATAGTCCACAGTGGTAAACAGGGAGGTATGTACCAACAATATTATTTTCAAGGGGTGATTCTCTTCATATGGCAAGAGGTTAAATGGTCACTCACAAAATAACAAATGATCATTACATCATTAAATGACCTTTGAGACTATCAGTGTCTTGCTCAACAAACATCAGTAGCAAATATTAGAGCAGGAGAGGATTTAGATAACATGATCATCAATTGCTGGGTGCTGGTCCTTTATTTATTTATTTTCTGAACACCTGTAACCTTTGAAAGTAAGTTGATATAATATAAATTGAAGGTAAGCACAAAATTATCTGCAGAATGTATGTTTTTAAAATCCTAGCAATGAATACCAAACTGAAAACAATTAGATGATTGGACAATGCACTCACTGGTAAAAGCACCAAGGGCACAGGACAGAATGGCAAGACAAGGAAAAGAAATTATATAAAAGGGGAAATTTTGGAGTCTGAGCAGCCCATCCATCCATACTGGTCTTCCTCTAATATATATACCTGGATTTAATTTTTTTTTAATTAAGAACCATTTAGAGTGAACAACTTTTTTGTTCTCCAGTATGTGTATTATAATTTCTAGAATGTGGTACATTAAAGCTAACATGTATGTTATGCAAAATGTATGTTCTTAGGACTTTGAGTAGTTGTTCTTAAACATGCATTTTTTCCCCTCTTTTTTTTCTACTTTTTCTTTGTACTCTGACCAAAATCATCTCATTTCTCTAATATCCCCTTCTCTTGCAACCACCATTCTTTTTCTGTTTCTATAATTTTTCAGATTACATATGTAAATGAGACTGTGCAGTATTTGTTTTCTAGGCTTGGTTTATTCCACTTATACACCCTCCACATTTATCCATGTTTGTTACCAAGCCCTTTCGTAGACATTATATGCATTTGTGCATTTAATCTTTACAACACACTGGGAGCGGAGTTACTATTTTCCATTTTACCTAAATAAAGTAACTGAGGACTAGAGAAATTAATTTTCTCAAAATTACTGTGAGAGCCATTTGATCGATTCAAGAAAAAATAAAAAGGTCTATTACATACAATCTAGGAATTCCAAATTTCAGTGTAGAACCATTTAAAAGATTTCCCACATACGTACAAAAGGAGACTCATATGAGATTTCACTTAACAGAGTTCTTAACAAAGAAAATTCTAGGAACAACTTATGTTAGCAACCAACAGAAGAATGGATAAACAGATATTGTATAGTATTATGCCATAATACTATTTAGTGGTTATAAAGGATGATATAGTTTTTTATGTGTCAGCATGAATACATCACAAGAGCACACTGGGGGAGATAAACAAGTTAGAGAAAGATATAACAGAATATCACTTATAAGAATTTATGCATCCCAAAATACTTTATTATGTCTACTAATACATATACAGGTAGTACAAGCATAAAAATATGGACAGAAATTTATATACCACAAAAGGAGTTGTGGCACATACCTGTATAATCCACTGCTTGGGAATCTGAGGCAGAGAATCGCAAATTCAAGGTCAGACTGAGCAATTTAGCAAGACCCTGTCTCAAAATAAAAGAGAAATGCTTGGGGATGTATCTCAGTGGTAGAGTACTTGACTAGCCTGTGAGGCCCTGGGTTCTGTCCTGATACTGCCAAAAGAAATAAAAAGAAAATCATACACCAACTTTTAATAGCAGATGCCTAGGGGAGGGACTTCTTGATGGATAAAAAGAAACTTTCTTAATAACATTAGATTATTGAGATCTGAAATTAATATGGCAAAGTGTTAATATGAATTATCCTTGGTAAGGTGTTCATGTTTCTCTATAATGTTGTTTGCCATTTGAACAGATTACATTTTTTTAAATTAAAATAAGATTACTTTAGGAGAACAATATTAAATATAATATTTATTAATTCCCAACTGACTAGAACTTGATAAAAATATTTACACTAGGAGAAAAATAATGAATATGTAATTGACTACATTACAAAATAAGTTCTTCATATAAAAGTGGAGATAAACGTGAATTAAAATATTCATAGACTTGAGCTGGGCATGGTGGCTCATTCCTGTAATCTCAGCGGATCTGGAGGCTGAAGCAGGAGATTCATTAGTTCAAAGCCAGCCTTAGCACTTAGTGAGGCACTAAGCAACTCAGTGAGCCCCTGTCTCAAAATCAAATAAAAAAATGGCTGGGGATGTGTCTCAGTGATTAAGTGTCCCTGGGTTCAGTCCCCAGTATTGAAAAATTTTAAAAAATGTCATAGGTTTGAATCTATGAGTATAAAACCTGAGAAGACTGTTTTTGTATGAAACATGAGAGAAGGATACTCTACATATCAATAGTTCTTAAATCAATAAGAAAGGTGTAGGAAACCTAACAGGAAAAAAAAAAAATATATATATATATATATATATATATGATGAACTTACAATTCACAAAGGAAAATGTATTTGGCCAGCAGGTCTGTACAAAAAAAAAAAATCAGTCTTTTTAGTAGTCAAATAAGCAAAGACAAAATATATAATATTTAAAGCAAATGTGATATATTGATTTCATGTGGAAATATACTAAAAATACAAGAGTTTCATAAAACTTGATGTATATCATGTTCATTCAGATGGTATTATTCAAAAATAAAAACTAGTGTTGGTGGAAACATGGATAAATTGGAAACTTTTTGCCTTGTTGGTGGGTGTGTAAAATGTTGCAGTCACTATGGAAAACGGTATGTAGTTCCTCAAAAATATCAAACAGAATTACCATATGACCCAGAAATTCTCCCTCTGAATTTATGCTCAGGAGAATTGAAAGCAGGATCTAAAAGACATATATGCACTTGATGTTCATTGCAACATTATTGACAATAGGTAAGAGAAGAAAGGAATCCAAAGTTCATTAACAGATGATAAACAATATGCATATATATACTTAAATATTACTCAGCCTTAAATAAGAAAAAACTCCTATCACATGCTATTACATTGATGAACTTTAAGGTCATTACACAGAGTGAGACAGCCCTCATACAAGCTATCTAAAGTAAAACTCATATAAACAGAATGTAGAATTGTGGTCACAGGGACAGGGACAGTTGTTCAATGGATATAGAATTTCAGTCTTACAAACAAAAACACTGTGGAAAACAGGGCCCAACAACTTAACTATTTAATATTACTGTACTTTAGGATTAAAAATAGTTAAGATGCTAAGTTTTGTTAAATGCTCTTACATACAATTTTTAAAGATTTTTCTATTAGTATCTTTGATTTATAATTCCACTTGAGAAATTTAATATCAAGAAATAACTATTGAATATGAACAAAGACATATCTATAGGGCTCATCATTTTAGTTTGGTATATAATGGAAAAGAGAAAACAACAATTTAAACATTCAATCCGTGGAAGTAGCTAAATGAATTATGGTATAGTGACATGTTGGAATACTCTGCATCTACTGGAAATGTGAAAAATACTGAATAAGCAAGAAAAAAATAACCATAATATACTATTAACTAATTATTCTACAAACATATTCATTTTTTACTTGTGAGGAAAGAGGGGAGAAAGGAAAGTAGAGCATGGGGGAGTATTTTAGAAATAAATTCCCTAGTGTTTTTCTGCAAGGATATCTTTAAACTCCTATTATCTACAGATTTCATTTGATCACTCATCATGAGTCTATCTTTCGCTGTCGCCTATACTGTTTTCACCTTGTTATTGAATTTCTCAAATATGTCTGTACTTTCTACCTAACAAGATTATAAAATCTTTAAAAACTATAAGTTCTAACAATATTAGCACTCTTCTCTCTGATTATTTTCTTCTTATTATTTTTTCCTTTATGGAATGATATTTGCATGTAAGAGAGCAGGGCCAGAATGTGCTTAGAAAATTAAACCAACAAAGATTTATTGCCAACCTAATCTGTGCAATACATTTTTCAGAAAATATTATAAAGTCTGGTTGTCTCTCAAAGATTTTATTATATTAGGAAAACCACATGTACTTAAAAAATGAAGAAAACCCTGGAGGTCCTTTGAGAATATTATATGACTTACTTTAAATTATCAGGATGTAGTAAAACAAGTAACTAATACTTTTTTTTTCCATATTCAGTAGATAAAAATACAATTTAATGGCCCAAAATATTTTAATAATTTTCTAAAATTCTTACCTGTTCTCTTAGTTGATTTATTTATGAATGAAATCTGGGGGTAATTGAAATCCATGCCAGTGTTTGAATGTTAGGGCCAGATTAAATAAGTGAAAGTCTCCCAGGAGTTTGAAAACAAATTCCCAATGGGATTCATTAAAATTATTGTCAACAAATATCTGCATATGGGGAGGATGACATGGCGATACAAGGAAATACACAAGCCACTATAAAAATCCAGAAGAGAGAGATGGTCGGCTCCATCAGGGTTGCAGGTAGCTTAGAAATAGTAACAGGAATTCAGATTTTGTGTGTATTTTAAAACAAGAGCCAACACAGAGAAGCTGAGGATGACTCCAGGGGTTTTGACCTGTGTCTAGAAGGATGTAATTGCTACCAACTGATATGGAAATGGAAATAACCATAAAAATAGATTTTGTGAGGAGGATCAGGCATTTGAGCCTGATTATTCCAAGTCTGAGAAGACTTTTAGACATCCAACTGGAGAGTCTTTAAGTTAGGAGAGAGGCATGGGAAGGCGATTGAACTTCAGAGTTGTTGGCAACAAGTAAGTGGTATTTAAAGTTGTGAGGGTAGATGTAAACACCAAGGGAGTGAATAAAGATAAAAAAGAGGATGGAGTTTGAGTCTTAAGGCATTCTATCATTAAGAGGTCAGTCAGGGAGACATTCAGGAACCAGATAAAAAGTCTAAAAAGAAAGGACCAATGATATACATGGAAAATCAACAGAGCATGGTAAGTTGGCAAAGAAAATGCTTTGAGGAGGGAATGCTCATTGGATCAAATTCTGTTGAAAGGTGAGGCGTGCTGAAGACTAAGAATGGCCAGAGATTTAGCAACATGGAGATACTGGGTGGATCACTGGCAGCACTTTGAAAGCATGACAGGGATAAAATCATGATTGGACACATGGGGATTTTTCTCTTGCTCTGGTCTTGCTGTTTCTGCTATTGTAGCAGGTTACAGATCCATATTCAGAATTGTCTTGCTGAACCTAGCCAGGTTAATCTTTTAGAAATTGAAATTCAGGGCTGGGGATGTGGCTCAAGCCGGTAGCGCGCTCGCCTGGCATGCGTGCGGCCCGGGTTCGATCCTCAGCACCACATACAAACAAAGATGTTGTGTCTGCCAAAAACTAAAAAATAAACATTAAAAAAAAAATTAAAAAAAAAAAAGAAATTGAAATTCAGTTGTGTCATTCCTTTTCTCAAACAACTACAATGGTTTCCCAATTCACTCAGAATTAACCCAGATATTTTACAATAGCCTACAAAGTCCTAAATAATAAGGCCACACCTCTTTCTCTGATTCTAAATAGCTTACTTTCCTTTCTGAGTTTATCTTCCCTGTGCACATTTGACTTTATCCAAAATGATCTCCAAAGACTTCTTTGCCTTAGGTTGCCACCTCAGAGCCCTTGCTTTAGTTGATCCCTCCACCTAAAAAAATATTTTCTTCCAGATTATCTCATTGGTTCACTGCTTCACCTCCTTCAAGTCTTTACTCACATATCCTCTCCTCAGTGAGCTCTTTCCTAGTTCAGCTGCTTCCTATTTAATACTAGAACTCATGAACTTCCTCAATCTGCTCTACTTTTTCCTCTATTCAAAGCTTCAGTTTCAAGTCTGCTCTAGAATCTAAATTATTTAAATATTTATTTTAAATGTTAATTGTATGTATCTCCCATCCCCAAACTTCTGCTAAAATATAAGCTTCATGAGGGTGGAAATAATTTCCTGTTTCATGCACTGATGTATCTATCATTGGCTTATATAGACCATTATAGTAGACAATTATAATTAAATATATTATAATTAAATATAATTATAGTGGACAATTAATACTTATTGCACAAACAAAATATGATGAAGAACATAACAGCATGAGATGGAAGAGGGCTGCCTGTGCTTTTATCCTGAGGTATAATTCATGACATTTCATAGAAATTGTTTTCCTTCATATGCTGTATGTGGAAAAATGTCCAGAGTACAAAATGATGTAAGGCTACCACAGTTTGCCCATGTAAACATGTGTAGCAGAAATGATACAGAAAGCAGGGAAGTAATGCCTTTTGTTCAAGATAGAATAGGTAAATAGGTTTTCTCCACCAAATCATGCAAAATCCTATATGAGGAAGCATTATTATTTAATAATAATAATAAAAAAACTCCCAGAGTCCTTCAATGTTATAATGTTGGAAAGAATTGCTCATCATGCTGCTGAAAGAGGTATCTATTCTGGGGTACTCTCATTTACTCATAGATTATTTTTAATAGATGTTTTAAATTACAGCTTCTTAAAACTTGAGGGCGAAATATGATTCAAGTTTATCACGCACAGCAAGCGTGACAACTTCCAAATCAGGGTCACAACAATAAAACCATTCAGGATAAGTGAATTGTGCCGACACTGTGCAATTGTGCAAACGCTTCTCCAAATCAGGATGTGGGCTTGAAATTAATTTTATTTAATTAGGTTGCATGTCTATCTTGTCATATAGTTATATCAAGAGACATCACTAATACTTGATGCCTGGGTCAGTCTACATGTAAAGATGGTAAAATTTTAATCAACAAATGATAGTTCTGGAATTCATTGGAGATTTAGAGAAGTGTATGCATCTAACCAGTGTTTTCCTTGCCTTTCTGGACCTGGAGCTGCATGCAAGCACTCCTCAGGGTCTGGCAAGATGGATACAGTGCAGATAAGCCCTGCCAGCTTCAGATGGAGCAGTAGGAAAGAAAACAGAGGATGCCTGTGGCAGGTGTGGCTCATGGTGCTTAGGCTGGCTCCCAAGCATCTTTTTATCATTCTGCAATGCAAGGAACAAAGAAGCTCAGCTAGCAATATGAATCCCTCACAGTATACTCAGGTTCCAGGACTGACAGCAGCATGTCTAGACTGAGTAAATGAGAATAAACCAACACATCAATAAAGACAGGGGCTTTTGAGTAAAGAGACCACCCACTAACTAACTCTATAGTACTCCTATAAAGAAGATTGTCATTCATTTTGATTTAGATAACAAAATAATCGTTTGGTTCCAGGCTCAGAGACAGGGTTTTCCTCCTTGTTTTTCCCATATGTAAGCTCTTATATTCTTTATAGTTCAAACCAAAAAAACCACTAAATATTAGGTGATGATACTAGGTACTGCATCTTTTTTTTTTTTAACGTTTTATATTCTTTCCCAGCTTGAAGATTTTGTGACACAATGAGACAAGTCAAATGTGATTCTCAAAATGGTAGCCAATTGTACCCTTCCCTGATCTAACCCATCAAAATAAATATGAAAAGTGTCATTTTGCTCAGTGAGCAATTGTTTCTGCTGGTGTGCAAGAAATGCTAACCAAATAATCGGTATTAGCACATTTTTTATTCAATATATTCTGCTCTATTTACTTCCTTGAACAGGTACTTGTTTCTTCACTGTTTTACTCACTACACTGTACTGTAGTTTTGTAGCCTTGCTACAGTTTGGATCTGAGATTACCCTCAAAGACTCATGTGTTAAAGATTTAGTCCCCACGGTGGAGTTACTGGGGGTAGTAGAACCTTTGAGAGGTAGGATCTTGGGGGAGATCCTTAGGTCACTGTATGCCCTTAAGGGGGACTGAGAGAGTCTAGCCTCTTCCTCTTTCTTCATCTCCTGATTTAAGCCATTTTGCTTTGCCACATGCTTCTACCATGATATGCTGCCTTGTTATAGGCCTAAGGCAATGGATCCAACCAATCGTGGACTGAAAGCTCTAATGCAGTGAGCAAAAATATACCATTTCTTTTTATAAGTTTATTATTATACATTTTTGTTATAGTAACAGACAGCTGACACAAGGCTTTAATGAACTATGAATTCATTGAGGGCAAAGAACCTTCTACTCCTCATGCTAGATACAAAGTAGATACCAATGAAGAGTAATGAAGACTTTGTACACACACACACACACACACACACACACTTACTCCAGTAGAAAATAATTTTCTGCAGTTAGTATATTAGTGCCCTGGCCTTACTATACTCACAATGTTTACAGAGTATTTCCCCATCCCCTGCAAAAGTCCTTATCGTAACCTACAAGGCTTTCTCTGGGCTTTACCCCATCACCCCTCTCATCTCACCATCCCTTCTCTTCCTAGTTCACTCCAGCCACTCTGACCCTTGCATTCCTTGAACACAGAATCCCATGCCAATCTCAGGGCCTCTGTACTTGCTTGTTTTCTCTGTCTGGACTATTCTTCTCCCAGATGGCCTCATCACTAGCCCTTATTCATTCAAGCCTGACTCAGATGACATCTTCCCTGGTGACTGTACCCAATCATCAACATCCTCACCCTCCATTTTATATCATATCTCTTGTTTCAGTTCTTTCTTTTTAGCTCTGATCATGATCAAACATAATAGATATTTTACCTGTTTTCTTCTTTGTGGCATTATTTTTCCACCTAGCAAATTAAATTCCATGAAAGAACGTTTTTTGTCTATTTTGCTCACTGCAATTTACTCAAGACCTATCACAGTGCCTGGCTTATCATTGGTACTCAATTAGTACTTTGTGAATGAATAAAGTGTCATAGAATGCTTTCCAAAAAAAATCTTAACTAATTAAAAAATAACTTCTATAGAAAGAGAATGATTTATTTCAGTAAGGGAACAGGAGACAGTGAGGAGGAACGAGAGCAAGAAACAGCATTTTACAGGAATAGACAAGCCTACACAAAGTCCCAGAGGTAAGAGGAACTAAAAGCATTCAGAGAACGTCCAGAGTTTGGTAAAACCGAAACCTGAAATCCAAGGGTTTAGCAAGAAATAAAAAGGAATAGCTGGAGGAGGAGAAGACAGGGACTGAATCATGCAGGGCCCTGTGAGCCATGCAAACAAATGTGCACTTTACCCTAAAAGCAATGGAGGATATTTGAGGAATTTTAATCAGGAGAGTAATATTTTTGACTTAAAAAAATCACCATGACTGCTTTAGAGAGATCAGTTAGGAGTCATGAAGAATAATGTGTGTATTAGAGAAATGGTTACAGCACTCAACAAAAGTGAAAAGATTCTGAGGTCAAGGACTTGGTAACTGACACACACACACACACACACACACACACACACACACACCCCTCACATTCTATATGCATATATACATATATACACACATATATTTTGTATTATATATGATAAAAGTATGACTAATTGTATAATAAATTTCATAAGGTAAATATTTATTTATAGATTGGGTCTTTAGAGGAGGACAAATAAGAGAAGTAAAGATCATATGTGAAGCCCAAATTCTAGGCTGGGGGAACTGGATAGCAATCCAAGAGAGTGGTAACATGAAGATGACTAAATTCTTTGACACTCCACTCAATAAGAAGAAGGGTCTTCTATTGAAGGGCATCTAGGTTGGTTCCACAGTCTTGCTATTGTGAATTGTGCTGCTATGAACATCGATGTAGCAGTGTCCCTGTAGCATGCTCTTTTTAGGTCTTTAGGGAATAGACCAAGAAGGGGAATAGCTGGGTCAAATGGTGGCTCCATTCCCAGCTTTCCAAGAAATCTCCATACTGCTTTCCAAATTGGCTGCACCAATTTGCAGTCCCACCAGCAATGTACAAGTGTACCCTTTTCCCCACATCCTCGCCAGCACTTGTTGTTGTTTGACTTCATAATGGCTGCCAATCTTACTGGAGTGAGATGGTATCTTAGGGTGGTTTTGATTTGCATTTCTCTTACAGCTAGAGATGTTGAGCATTTTTTCATGTACTTGTTGATTGACTGTATGTCCTCCTCTGAGAAGTGTCTGTTCAGGTCCTTGGCCCATTTGTTGATTGGGTTGTTTGTTCTCTTATGTAACTGATGTGATTCTGCAATCTGTGTATGGGGTGAAGGTAGGAGTTCATAACCCACTTGAATCAAAGTGTCGAATATGATATGTCAAGAAATTTGTAATGTTTTGAACAACCCACAATAAAAAATTAAAAAAAAAAAAAAAGAAGAAGGGTCTTCAGGGAAGACCTACTAGACTAGAGGCATCCACTATATGATGGATGCTAAACTGAATCAAAACCACATTTCCCTGGCAGCACACACAGATAGGAAAGCTATAGAAAAGCATTGAAAGGCAATTCAGAAAACTTGCAACAAGGTGAAAACCAGAACTATTTGTTTTTAGAATTAAAAACATAACAAAAGAAATTGACTGCAGCCAGACAAGGTGAATGGTGGCTCAGTGAGGTAAGGGAAGATCCCTTTCAATGAGCTGAAAGAAAGTCTCCCAGGGAGTTTAAGAAAAGCAGGTTCCACTGTCCAGCAAGTTCACAGTCTGAGCAGAAAAATTTCTCATGTACTGGGAAATGAGGCCAGGCAGGGGAATCCTGGCATTGCCCAATAGTTAGTGAAAGTGGGGAAGTGGCACCAGCTTAAAAAGACCTGGTTTGAACTTCTTGAGAAGGAGATTAGAAACTCCTCAATTTTCCCTTATTTTTCTTTTTGCTCCATTTTATGATTCATTTTTGTCTTGTTCTTGGTATATTTTGAGTATCCAGGACCCAATTGCTACCTGTGCTTTGGTTTTCACTGGATTTGGTGGGAGCCAAAGCTGTAGGTCAATCTGGGCAGGGGAGTAAGATTGTAGCACAGACTTAGAGGCAATGACACAGGTCATGACTTCCTGTTGGCAAGTCTACAGAGTGGAGAAGAGCAAAGGACAATTTCATTTGGAAATATAGGTTTGAACTCTGTGATAAGGAGCAAGGCTAATGGGGCTGGAACAAGGACAAATCAGGATCTGTTGGAAAGCAGTGGCCCACAGCATAATACCATGGCACCCGCCACATCCCCTATGCCTAGAAGGGTATATATGACCACTACACTTCAACACACTTTGCCCCAGCACACAGACAAAGAACATGGAGCTTGGTACCACCCAGACCAGTCCTCAGACTGCCCAGTTGTGCCTGCCAGAGTCCTCACATCTCTGGTTGCAATAACACAGCCATATTGAGGGTAAATTCTGCTTTGAAGCAGCCAATACTCCCTCAATACTGACTGACAGGCTAAGAGGGGGCAGAGTTCAGCATACAAACTCCCCTATCAACTTTGGCTGGCTTGGGTCAGAGAAGAGAATGAATAAATAGCACAATAATTGCCTTGCACAAATATCCTCTGAGCTGGGGGCTTCTAAAATCAAAACCCTGAAAGAAATATCTACATTTAAAAAATTTGAGCGAGAAAAAAAAACTAAATCTTTATGATTGTTGTTACATTAGCTGCTCTATGTAAGGTGATTTCTACTGTCTTCCTTCATTTTTTGTTATTTCAGGGTTCTAATTTTATACTTTTTAAAAATTAATTGGGTTTTTTTAATACCTCTTTTATTCTTTCACATCTCTATTCTCTTCCCTTCTCCTTCTTCCCTCTATCTCTTATTTCATCTTCTGTCTCTCTTTACTCCATCACTCTTTTTTCTCTCATTTTTTGGTAGTTTCTCCAGTAACAATTTAGTTTTAAGTACCACCATTAATGCTTAATATATCAGCCCATATGTATTATTCCTCACCCACTTTCCCTATTGATTAACAGAGTTTTAGACATAAGTAGTAGTAAGTAGTTATTTTTAATGTTGTTATATGGTTTACTATTAAGTGACTACTATTACTAACAATTATTCTCTCCTCTCAAAGTGGAACTGGTCATTGAATTAAGAACTATGATGATGCTGATTGGATGTCTTGAAACTAAGATATACCCCCAGATCAGGGAAGATTTCATAGAGAAAACAGCTCTCTAAAAACTGTTACGTAGCAGATGAAGATGAATCCATCACAATGGATGTGCAAACAACACAGAGCTTAAATAAACAAAAAGAAGCAAGCCAACAAGATGCCTCCAAAAGTGAATAACCCCCCACTGAATGAATCAAAATATATCAAATATATATTTTGATACAATGCATCATCTTTGATTGTCCAGAAATAAAAAGAAAGAAAGAAATACCAGATAATAAATTCAAAAATTGATAATTAAAACTGGCTAATGAATTAAAAGAAAATCCAAGGAATGAACTAAGAAAGAAAACATCAAATATGAAAGGATATTTCAGTAAAGACATGGATATTCTGAAAAAGAACAAGTAATCTTGGAAAGGAAGAGCTCAATCAAATGAAACATTCAGTTGAAAGTCTCTTTAATAATTGCTTCTTATCCTTTTGACTAAGATCAAATGAAAGTCTTTGCAACAGAGTAGATCAAGTAGAAGACAAAATTTCAATGCCTGAAGACAATGCATCATCTTTGATTGTCTGGAAAGAAAAAGAAAAGAAAAGAAAGAAAGAGAGAAAGAGAAAGAGACAAAGAGACAAAGAAAGAAAGAAAGAAAGAAAGAAAGAAAGAAAGAAAGAAAGCAAGCTATGATCAGAATATATAAGAACCCTCGGCAATGTTAAGAGAACAAAAAATAGGCTTACAGGCATTCAGAAAGGAACAGAGATACAGATTCATGGTACTGAAAACATACTAAGTGAAATAATAACAGAAAAATTTCCAAACCTTGCAAACAAAATGGATATCCAGATATTGGAGACATTTAAAAACCCAAATAGACAAGGTCAAAAAAGACATCTTCACAACATATTATAAACATGCCAAAAGTATAGATCAAAGAATCAGTTTTTCACTATATTTAGAATACTATTACAATTTCACATTAAAAAAATGACCAAAAAACAATTTGGAAAACAATATAGAAGCATGTCAGCAAGTGAGAGAGGTATATCAAAAAGTTAATTAGCACAACAACTTTTTTTTCTTGATTTTATAATGGTCAGGTTATTTGTTAAGTTTCAATTTCTATTTTTAAATCAATATCCACTCTAAAGAAAGAATTTTAAAGGCTAACAGAGAGACAAGGTTATATTTAGGAAAAACAAATTAGATAACATAAGATTTCTCAGCAGAAACCCTAAGGCCCTGGAGGGCTCAGAATAATGTATTTCAAACTCTGAAAGAAAATAGCTGCCAACCAAGATTGATAAATAAATAAATATATATGTGAATATATATGTACATACATATAATATTGACACATTAATATATAAAATTGATATATAATATTAAATAATATATAACATCAACATTAATATAATATTAATAATAGATATATTGATATATAGTTGATATATATATGAATCAAAGTCATCCTTCAGAATCAAAGAGAAAATAAAAATGTTCAAAGATAATCATCAACCAAAGAAAATTCATGACTACCAAACCAGCATTGCAAAAGATCCTTAAAGAAAGAATGCAGGCAAAAGTAGAAGATAACCAAGACAGCTTGGGAAACAATAAAACTCATTATAAGAGTATATAAGTAAATAATAACTAGGAATAAATAAAACTATAGAAATAAATAAAGATTGTAGAAAGTAATAAATATCTTTCTATAGTATTACTGAATGTTAATGGTCAAATCTGCATAAAAAGACAGATTCATAGACTGAATTAAAAAACAAGACTCAAGTAAAGGTTGCTAACAAGAAACATATCTCATAGGCAAAGACAGCCATAGGCTAAAAGTGAAAGGATAGATAGTGATATTTCATGCAAATGGAATATGAATATAAGCGGGAGTAGCTACTTTCATATCCAACAAAGCAGAGTAAAGCCAAAATTAGTCAGAAGATACTGTGAAGATCACTACATACTGGTAAGAGGAACAATCCACCAAGAACATATAATGGTATTATTTATGCCCCAAACATTGATGAACCTAATCGTTATCATATGTACCTAGATAGAGCATTAATCTCCAGGATATACAAAGAACTCAAAAAAGTTAACACACACTCAAAAATAACCCAAATGAGAAATAGGCAATGAACTGACCCAGCATTTCTCAAAAGAAGGTATATACATAGCCAAAAAATACATGAGAAAATTATCAACATCTTTAGAATCTTTAGAAATCAGGTAAATAAAAATCAAAGGTACATTGAGATTCCATCTCACTTCACTTAGAATGGCAATAATCAAGAATACAAATAATAAATGTTTGCTGGATGTGGAGAAAAAAAAACCTCTTATATATTGTTGTTGGTAACGCAAAGTAGCATAACCACTATGGAAATCAGTACACAGTTTGCTAAAAGACTATGAGTGGAACCATATCACCCCGCTATAACACTCTTGGGTATTTACTCAGGAGAATTAGGGTCAATGTACTATATAGGTACACACATACTTACATTTGTAACAGCACAATTCATGTTAGCCATGCTATATGGAACCAGCAAAGGTATCCATCAACAGAGGAAAAGATGAAGAAAATGTGACACATATATAGAATTTTATTATTTAACTGTAAATAAGAATGAAATTACATAATTTGTAGTGTAATGGATCAAACTGAACCAAATAGACCACAACACAATAATACTGGATGACTTTAATCCACCTTTCTCACCACTGGATAGAACTTCCAAACAAAAATTAAACAAAGAAACTATAGAACTGAATAGCACAATCAATAATTTAGGCTTAACAGACGTATCTAGAATATTCCATCCATCAACGAGCGAATACACTTTCTTCTCAGCAGTACATAGAACCTTCTCCAAAATAGACCATATGTTATGCGACAAGGCAAGTCTTAGCACGAGATACTACCCTGCATTCTATCTGACCATAATGAAATGAAATTAGAAATCAATGATAAAATTAAAAATAGTCTCCAATACCTGGAGACTGCACAATACCCTATTGAATCACACATAGATAACAGAAGACATCAGGAGGAGATAAAAAATTCTTAGGGATAAATGAGAACTCCAATACAACTTATCAAAATCTATGATGGCAGTGTTAAGAAGAAAGTTCATTGCATTAAGCTCATTCATTAAAAGAAGAAAATATCAACAAATAAATATCTTTATTTCATCTCAAAGCCCTTGAAAAAGAAAAACAAACCAACACCCAAAGCAGTAGAAGACAAGAAGTAATTAAAATCAGGGCGGAAATCAATGAAATTGAAACAAAAGAAATAATTCAAAAAATTGATAAAACAAAAAGCTGGTTCTTTGAAAAAATAAATAAAATTCACAAAACCTTAGTCAACCTAACGAAAAGAAGGAGATAGAAAACTCAAATTACTAAAATTTGTGATGAAAATTATCATGTTAAGCAAAATAAGTCAAGGGTCATGTGCATTACCTCATATGTGGAAGCTAGAGAGCAAAAAGAAAAGAAATGGGGAACCCAAGAACATAGAAGGGAGACTGGTAGATTAGACAAAGCGGTATAAGGCGAGGGAAAAGGGGAGGGCAAAAGTAGTTTTGGGGATTGAAAATGACCAAATCATGTTATGTGCACATACAAATATATTACAATTGATCCTACTATCATGTATAATTATTATGTGCCAATTTTTTTTAATAAAGTAGTTCCTATGTTCCATCCCCTTGAATTTTAGCATCATTTTTGACTTCTTTGGACAATCAGATATGGTAGAAATGATACTATACCAGATTGGAAAGAGTGAGTGGCTGATTCTGGTACCTTAATTTTTTTTTTCCTGGTATTGGGGATTGAATCCAGAGGCACTTTAGCCCTTGTTATGTTTTGTTTTGAGACATGGTCCTACTAAATTGCTTAAAGCCTTGCTAAGTTGCTAAGACTGACCCTGAACTTGCTATCCTCCTGCCTCAGCCTCCCAAGCCACTGGGATTACAGGTGTACACCACCATGTCCAGAAGTTCTGGTACCTTGGATCCAAGGAAACAACAACCACAATTAACAGAATCAGATGAGTTTCCAGTCACTAGCCAATGAGCCATATTAATGAGACATCTTGAAAGTGAATCCTCCACCTTAGTTGAGCCATTACAACTGATTCCATACAGTAGAGAGATTCCTTTATTGCTGAGACTTTTGCAGATTTGTGAGCAAATAAGTCATTTTTATTGTTTAAATCAAATAATGTTTAAAATTGTTTGTTAAACAACCACTGATAACCAGAAAAATGAGAGAGAGGGACAATGAGAAGATAAATTAGCATGAGTTTTCTTTATGGAACCACATATTGTTAAACTGTTGTGGTCCCTAATAATTCTTATTTAGTAGGGTTTCACAGGAAAGTAGTGTGCTCTTTAGTATGGGTACACTGGAACTTTGGGATGACTTTAGAATGAATGTATTTTGATCTAAATTAACAAGGGAGGGAACAAAATGTATTAAATACTTTAAGATCATGCTTTCATTTTGTTTGAACCCCTAGAGGAAATCCAATCCCAAATTAATATAACAAAACCAGAAACTTAAAAATGTATTTCATTAGATTCCAAAGTTCAGCTTGGAGTAAGGCACACTGGAACCCTTTAGTAGTTACCCTAGCAAAGACATCTTTTCATTTTGTAAGTGAACAAAAGAAGATTAAGTAAGTGCCTCTGGAACTGTCTATGTTATTGGTAGACACCATCCCTATATTAAGTTGGAGATCAATAAGGCTCCAGATCAATATCAGAGTTTCACGTCAGGGGCCAGAACACGTATGTGACAGATTCATTCAGGTGGGAAAAGAGCAAACAACTCTTTGCTTTTATTTGAACTACATTTTCTTTTAAAGTTAGTTGGATATAGACAGATCATTTTAAGTGCTGATATTCAGGGCTGGAGTGCATGAGATTAAAGTAGTTTTATTAGAGAAAAAGGAAGTCCAAAGGGAAAAGATATGAAAAAACTCAGTACTTCTAATGTTGACATCAGTCTGACAAGCTCACTGCAGTGCCAGAAACCACCTTGGTAAACCTCAGCCAAGAGTTCTGTAAGCCCAAGCATTATTTCTATTATAATCCTAATTACCTCTTCCTTGAAAAGGAGGAAAACACATCCTTATTGCAGACATAATGTTCAAATTACATATATGCCCTAGAGCTTAAGAAAAGTTAGATAAGTCTCTTGATTTTTCATGAAGCTAAGTTAGACTTACACATTTGGGGTATTAATTACCAGCATTTCGTAAATGTAATTACAATCTTTTTAGGAAATAAGTGGTTGTACATTTTTCTCTCCAACACATAATAGTCTAACTTCTTTGTGGTATTTAAAACATGTTAGGTCAATGCATATGTAAATGTTCAAAGGAAAGAGAATCAGTATTGCCACAATTATCTATGACTCAATCGGGTGTGGCCTCTGTTTTAGAAAGAAAAATGAATTCCAAAAACCCCAACACAAAAAGATAGCCATTCTCACAACTTTTATAGTCTATTGTCTATTTAGGAAGCCACAATTGTGTCTTCTGTAACATCATGGTTGAGGAAGTTACATAGGTTTACATATTCAAGTCTGATTTGAATATGGTTCCAAGAATAATTTCATTTTCAAAAAGAAAGAAATCCAAATGCTACTTTAGCTTAAGAACATTGAGTTAATGCAATCCAATGTTTCACTTTTTTTTTTCTTAGTGACTTGATATCTTAGAGGCCCAACATTTACCTAATATTCATCGTTTTCTTTGTTGTTCTTTTTGAGATGGGGTGTCACTAGGTTGCCCAAGCTGGTCTTAAACTCCTGGGCTCAAGAAATTCTCCCTTCTCAGCCTCCTGAGTGCTAGGATGACAAGCACATGCCCCCTGGCATTTATCTATTTATCTTTGGGAGTCTGAATGCATTTCTACTTCTTTAGAATGATCCTATTCATGTTTTAACTCCAAATAGTTTGCCATGTTATCTTTTAATCTTTAAAATATTCAATCAAGTAGCATTTATGGAAAGGAAGAAAGAGAAGGAGTGACTTTAGAAGGAGAATAAATATTGTAAATCTCAACAACCCAAGTTTCTAATTTATTTCTAAAGTTATTTTGGGGTTTTGCATGTCATGAACTAATTATTCAGCTATCCTTGTGGCAGTTATGTAACAGGTATAAAACATGGTTCTTCCCTTCAGGAAGATATCCTAGTTGGGAGCTGACACATATAGAGACAAACAGATATCTAGTAAAATGAGGAAGTGAAGATTCTAAACACTATGTTGATAAAAAGCAAAAGGATGAGAGAACAGGAACTGGGATAATTGTGGAAGAATCCCTCATTCATGTATTCACTTGTCAACTATTTACAGAGTCCAGCCACATTTTAGTGACTGGGCTAAGCTCTGGAGAGTGACAGGTGAGAAGCAAGATTTCACCAGGCAACATGGCAAAGTCTCTAAATCTGTGGGTTCAGAAACAAGACTGCCTGAGCTTGAATCCTCATCTTGACACAACCATAGGGTCTTTTAAGGCTTTCAGGAAGCTATTTCAAGTTCTGTGCCATAATTTCTTCTCTAAACAGACATATTAAGGGTAAATACCTCTGAGAATTGTTGTGAGGATTGAATGACTTGACAACGTGTAGAGCAAGGCACATTATGAGCATTATACAAAGGTAAGTCGTATTCTTTAGAATTTAGGAAGAGACACATTAACAAAAGCAATGAGGTCTTCAAGTGGAGCTTCCTTTGGTCCCTTCATTGACTTAGAGTTACAGGGTCCTGACTCCAGAAAAAAAAGGGGACAGCAGAGGTCAGCTAGAACTCCTGAAAAATGTCCCACAGTTCTCAAACTCAAGAAACAGGCCACTGTACTTCTAATGTCATTCCAGAGCATGGGAAAGCTTGAGGCAAATTCAGAGCCTTAGTTTCTACACAGAAACTAAGTCAAAATATGATCCATCTTCTCACTGTGTGGTTCCCAATCTGAACAATGAGAGAAATATCCCTGACTTGTCCTGAAGAGGCTATGTGTGGCCTGCCAGGCTAGGGAGGACTTATGAATTACCTAATTCATTTCTCAGCAATAAACCTATGACAGAAAACAATGAGATTCTTTTTGTATAAAAGAAGACTGAGGCACAGGGAGGACAAGTGCTCCGTCAGATACGAGACTGACTGCATTTTACTTTCGTCTCTTAGTCCTGGAGACCAAGGCTTGTTCTTAAATGTAAGCCAACAGATATGGTATAGTTCAGAGTTCAGGGTTTAGAGTCACACTGCTTGATACCCAGTATGATAAAGCTCATGAGAAGAAGGAAATTTATAAAAGCACCCAGGCTAACTGTCTCTAAAAATCTTTAGATCTACAATTCCAGAAGGCAGAGTTGGGAAAAGGTTCTATTGACAAAGGGCCTACCAGGAATTAGTTTTCCTTCCCATTGCAACATCCTCTCAAACATAATGAAAAATTGCTAAAAACAATGTGTGCTGCACCTGGATTTTCTTAGGACTCACACATAGCATTCCATTACAATCTTGTGACAAAGGTCCTGAGGAATCACACAGAGTTCTAGTCCTCTAGGACCACCCAAGCAGGGATGGGGGCACTGTATTTGCAGATGCCCATGCTGGGCAGCAGAAAATCCTAGCAACAGGAGGTCAGTCTGGCCCAGCCAAACTCATTCATGTTACGTGAGAGTTGTATTTGTACTCTGAGGCCAAGTTCAGATAAAAGAGGGCATGGCATTGAAAGTCATGAGTTGGAGATGGTACCATGAGTTCTCTTCCATTTGTCTTTAACATCTTTAATTATACATTCTTATAATTTTGGCTTCTCATCATTAGCATTAGAGAGAGGTTCTGGGAGGTTTTAATATACCTGTAGGTTAGTTAAATATACTACTTGAACTTTGAATAGTGCTAAGCAGAGGATTTGGAGAATGTGTCCTCACACTCTTCAGAGAGATTTGTGTGCTTTAGTTATGTCACATGCAATTAGGTACAGTCCATCTGTCTTAAGTTCCCGAAGGATTTATTACATGGGACACTGACGGTTTCCCTTTCAAATGGCCATAGATTTTATATTCAAATAAGCATTCCGTGGTTACTCTCAATTTAACTCTGTGGCTCCTATGCCTCCATGGAAGATGAGGAAAACAAACAAACAATGCTCTATGAATTATCACACCAGGAGCAACAGAAGATAAAAAAAATAATTTTCTAGCATACCAGGTGATCAGAAGCTGTGTCAGCAATGCAGCCACCAGCCTGGCTTCTATGACCCTCCATCACAAAAATGATGTTGAAGACAGACACTTCTTTTCATATGATGAAAACAAGAGGCTCACTTATGTAATGTACAGAGCTTCTTTCTCAGATCCTCTCACAGTATTCAAAGTAAATTGATCCTATATCTCAAGTCAGAGCTGGGCTTGCAACAATTCACAAAAATTCACTGTCCTGCTTTATACTAGTCAATACAGTTTGTGTATTTATCATCCAACACAAAAGTACAAGGGATGTTCTGCTCTCAAAAGCCAAAAAGAGCCAGGGGTTGGCTTTTCACAAGTTTAGTTCCTACTGAGATTAAAAAAAGAAAAAACTAACTTAGGAAACAAACAGATTTTACAGCTTTGAAGGAATTTAAAAATGACTTTCAAGTACCTATGCCCATTTGTAAACCCAGGTGTATTTAAATTTTTTTTTTCAGTTTGTTTTTCATCATCAGATTTCATGGCAAGAACCAGGATTCTATGCTTTTTAGTGCACTAATGTGCTTAAAAAAATAAAAATATAGAGAAACACAATAACCAATTGTCTTCTGAATCAGCTATATTCTGTACATATCACAATTAACCTGACAGTTTGTGATGAAAGAATAATGTAACCTCATCGTATTCTCTAACAGTGCTGAATCATTGCTCCATGAAAACAGGCTCATTTCTCATCTCTTCTCAATCAGGTCTAGCTGTGTTATTACAGTATTTTGCTCCCATAGCCTCCCCATTCTCCTCTGAGTCATTGTTTCCATAATTTAATTTGAAAAAAAAATAAATTCATCTCAAATGTCAAATCTATATGTGTACACATGATGTCTGAATTTCAAAACTGGTTAATGTCAACATGAATGAACCAGTCTGAACATTCTAAAAGAGAGGTCAAATTAATACTGTCTTGCAAGAATATTTTTCCTTATATTACCCTAAAGGTCATATTCATTAGAATTTAGGTGTGCAGATGACATATATTAAACTTAATTAATGAGAAACTCATTCTTTTTCTGTATACTTAAACATTAATCAGAATGATTTGTTAGTGAGTGCAGAGAATGAAACTATTCATGCACTTACTAATTTATTCAATAATTTATTCTCGGTATATCACTACTTAAAAAAATACATGCTGGGTGCAGTAGCACACGCATATAGTAATAACAACTTGGGAGATAGAAGGATCATCAGCAGAGGATCATAAATTCAAAGCCAGCTTCAATAACTTAATGAGACCTGGTATCAAAATAATAATAATAAAAAGCACTGGGGATGTAACTTGGTGGGAGAGCACTCCATGGCTCAATCTCCAGTACCCACCCCCCCACAAATGCATTAATCAAATAAATTATTGGGTAGAATTGGAAAAAATTCTTTTGAACACTTGGAATGTCTTAGCTTCTTCACTTCAATGAATTTAAGCAAATTAGATGAGTTCATGTCCGTATGTTGTGCTCCTGAATCCTGAGTCTGTCTTTGTGTTGTAATGTTTTGTTACTTATCCTTTTTTATTTCTTGTCAAAAAATATAATAGTTCTTATAGCTTTACTTTAAAACATCTGACAAACAACCTACAACAGAGAGGACAGAGACTCCCTATCAAAAAGAAAACCATATGAATGTGCCTTCAGTGATCATATTTTGATATTATTTAGGCAATCTTCAAGGTGATCTAGCATTGCCAAGTCACCTTATGCAATGTCTCACACCCTGCCTTTGAGCACAAATACCATGAAAGTCCAGCAATGCTTAGAGCTTAAGATGTACTTTCTTCCCCTCTTTAAACAAAGGAATGAATATTTATGCATATTTGAAGGTGAGGCATGTTGAAAATAACATGCTCAGACTATTCTTTACCATTTTATCTCACAAAGCAACCCTCTAATGAATGGTGTTAGCAAAATTATGCAAGCAAGTATATTTACAAAGATGTATACAAATATATTCTCCTCATCAGTGTTGGAGATAGGTAAATTAAAGGCAATATTGCTATCTGGCCTAACATGTCTTTACCTCCAAACAATTGCATTCAATTCAGAAGTTTCTAAACAAATTTAGGATTGACTCAATTGCACACAAATTTAAAAGTCCTTCATCAATTAAAGCACCAACATTAAATCAATGTTTAAAATGTGTTCCTGAATTATTAGACATGACAATTTACTTACCTATTTTTGCATTTTTGGCATTTTCCATTTCAAATTTCATCATCTGAAACAGGAGTATTCCATTTTATATTTAATTTTCAATAAACAAATGAAAAGCAATTTATAAAGTCTTCTAAAGATGCTCAAAGCTAGAAAAACAGTCTCTAAATCAAGTGATGGACTGAAGTGACTACAAATATATTTGAGGGGTTCTTACGAGTTAAAAGTCATCTTGATAAATTCAGTTATAATAGCAAGAAAGCTCAATAAGTTAAGATAATACATATTTATTGACTTTATATTATGTACCATGCATGTGCTGAACAGGTTTACATTAACTTATTTCCTGATGTTATTCTTTATTAAAATTTAGTGATAACATTAGCTTATGTAGTTTCTGCTTACTTTTAGGTATTGCACCAAACCATTTCACTTGTGTCATATAATACTTATAGCAATCCTATGAGATGAATGTATTATCCCCATTTCAGAGGCGTAGAAATTAAAAAGGAAAGGGGTTTAATAAAATATCCAAAGCTACGTGTTCCCCTTATGAACGATGACTTTCTGGTTGCTGAAATGGTAGAAAGCTTGCTTGCATGTCTATCAGACATCACATGAAAGTAATCTTCTAATTGTTGGCCTTACCCATTTCCTTTCCTCCTTAGCTCATAGCTAATCTTCCCAGCTTCCTCTGCAGTCAGATCACCTTAATTTATGTTCATCATCTAAAATTTCATCAACAAGAAGACTTACACAAAGCACAGAAGAAACAGAAGTTTTCACAACCCAATGATCACTGTAATAGTTGGCCTGATTTTGGCAAAATCATCCCCCATGGTGTCACAGGTACCTTGGATATTATTAATAATTTTTTCTGGGATTCTAAAGCCTGTGAAAGCTAATGGTGACTTTCCTTGGGCTTTGATCCTCCAATGCTTCCAACAGTTCTAGAAACATCTACTTTGAAGGTAAGCATTCTCTTCCAGCTTAAAACACCTAGAGGAGTTTCTGCTTCTGTGATCAAACTCTAAAGAATACCAATAGAATGTTCTTCTCACACAATTGATCTTTGACTACTGCCACTCAAATGATTTCCCTTGCGTTAGATTTCCTCTAAAACTGGCAGAAAATGGATTACAGGCTAAAAATAATCTGTATTATTAAAATTTCATTTTTAATAACAATATTCAATATCAGACTGGATTCGTGTGTGTGATCTATGCCATTGCCATGTGCTTAGAAGGGTGCACCTCTGCTTTCATGCTGTGTTGTGGCTTTCATGGATTTCTTGGTAATTTTTTTTTAGCAAGAAATCCATATTTTCACTTTTCACTGAGCTCTACAAATCACATAGATTGCTCTGTACTGAAGGTAGAATTTGACCAAGAACCACAAGGTAAAACCACAAGGTAGATATTCAACATATTTTAACATGGCTTCGGGAATTAACATATTTTGCTCCTTTAGTTCAAGGTGGCAGCACAAACAGTGCAATCCTGCATGTACCTTCAGCATCTCACCACCAACCACATCCCTGCCATAACTTCTGCTCTTACACATAGTGATTTTAAATTTTCTGATGAGTCTTAATATGTGTAAGAGTAGAGATTCTTGCCTTATTTATTTTAAGACATGCAAACATGGGCCTGATTTGAGGCTGGAATGGGTTTGAGAAATCAAGTATTCTGCAGAATAAAATAACAAGGATTTTATTAATGTAGTAGCTAAGGGTAGGGAACTTGAATTTGAGAACAGAAGACATAGGAGAGAGATGGACCCTCTCTACCTGGTATTGTTTTGGGGCCTAATAAAGGCTCATGCCAGTGATGATGTCATTGTGCCAAAGAATGGCTAATGCATTTCTAGGAACAGTTTTCACATTCAAGTTTAACATGCTTTCTGTTTTATATTTAGATAACAAGAAATCCTTTCCTCCATTTCCCTCTCCATCATTTACTCTTAAGGAAAAACATAAGCCTGAGTGGCCTTAGGAGGTGTTTTAAAGGATAGACAGGGCAAGGCAAGGCAGAAAATGACCAATGGCCATGAAAGCTGAGCCAGTGAGCATGGATTTGGAGTGGGAACTGTTACCACAACATAAGGCCTTCTTAGACACTTGGAAAAGCTAAGTATAATACTGGAATTCCCAAATTACATTAAGTGGAAACTTAAGCTACTTTTTTGTAGCTAGGAAGGAAAATGGTGGTCTCAAATTCAAGAGAACTTGGAGGCATCTAGAATACATTACAATTTCCTAGAAATGTAATTGCCTCTGGAAGTAAAGAGAAATGAATATACAGAAGAACTCAATGTGCCATCAGTAGAAGGAAGGCTGGTCAAGAGGTAAGGTGTGCAATAACCTATTGAATAGAGATCCAAGTAGAATAGAAATCTCATTGCCTATAGCAACTGTCCTATGTCTAAGCACCCCATTTATTAGAATCCAGTTTCTTTTATAGGTTTAAAACTAACTTTCCAAATGTACTAGGAAAAACAGATTTAAAAGAAACATTTACACTTCAAAGTATGTCACCTGGTGTGTATTTGAATTTCTTAGCCAGAAAGAAAATCATCAATGTATCAGCCAATTCACATTGCCAGCATCAAGGCTCAAAATCTATAGTGAGTGTGTCCTTATATGTATTAAACACATATAGAAAGTTTTTTTTTTCTCTCCATGAAAATAACATCATGTTATTTTAAAAGCTACTATTTAAAAAGCAGCTATCAAAATGGTGCCTTGATTCATGAATTTGTTCCAGGGACTCTGTGTTTATTTATGAGTGGAACAAGGCTTTTTAGAAATGCATCAAGTGGGGCCACCTAAACATGGCCCTTGATGAATGCACACAATACCAAAAGTTAGATTGCTCTCAATTACATAGCATTGACAACTTCCACATCACAGAGTTCTAAAATTACAGGTGGGGGAAAATTATTCTTAGACAAAGATGATACAGTTTGAAAGATGATAATTTTATTCTTTAAAAACAGCTTTGATTTAACTACTTTTCAGATTTGTTCTTTTTGACAAGGTTGTATTAACACCTTAACCTAAAGCAAATTCGTATTTATCCAACATACATTCTATGTGCAAAATTGCTTACTCTTTGGATAAACATCAGGCACGCCTTCCCACCCACATTCAGAAACTGGAATTTTTTTTTCATAGAAGTGTATGCCACCAACTCTGAAAAGCTTACTCTTTGCCTAAAAGCTATTTGAAATAAATAGTAAAGATATACTAATAATGGGAATTATACTATTCTTGAAAGAATACATCTGCAGCATCATAGATTAATTGTTCTTTTGGAAAATTTTTATGCTTAGGTCAATTTAATAAATTTGAACATGTCATCTACTAAATTATGAGTCACAAAGAAGACCTACTCACCCAGAAATTGTACTGTTGTTTCAACTGCAACTTTAAAAAATCATCATCTATAGTACTGAGAAGATTAAATTACCTGTTTTTAATTTCGGCAAGCAATGGAGTGTGTCTCCCTGCTGGATCCTCTGCCAACTGACAGACAAAAGGCTGAAGGGAGTGCACTTTGGATGCTATCAATTAAGGAAAGGTGGTTCATTAATCTTTACTGTCAACATCTGAATTTTGCTCTGATGGCTCTTATAGTATGCAGTTGGTTGCCTGTATTTCAAACAAAGATCCATTCTGCTAAATTCAGCTTACAGAAGGATAACTTACAATTTTCTTTAATCATTTAAAAATAGCTAATATGTAATACTACAATTTATATGAACATGAGAGAATTTTTTTAAGTTCTTGTATATATTCATTCAATATATATTTATTTTGTGCCTATGGCTTGCCAAGAAGGCAAACTGCATGAGTAAAGAACCTGACATTATAGAGCTATTTCTGGAACCTGACCTCTATACATACCTTAAGAAAGGTTGAACTTCAAAAGGAAAAATTATGGCTGTATTCCAGATTTTAGAAAAAGAATATTGCAAGTACAACTTTTCAAGAACTTGCTACAAATCACTTATTGTTTTATGAAAAAGCAATATCATATAAATCAAGTTGGATGTGAGTTTGCTTTATCATCAGATAATATTAAAACAGAGTTGGGAAAAGAAACTTTTGGTGAGTTTTTGAAAAAGTGTGAAATTGAGAATCCATGATTCTTGCATATAAATCCAAATTTGGCATATATTACATTTGAGGGTATATTTATCATTAGTAGTGGTAATTAAGTTTTAAAATAATGAATACTAGCCAACAAGATTTGAAACAAACATTTATGGAAACAATAAATTCTAAAAATCCAATAGCTTACAGAATTAGTTGTAACTCTTATTCCATTGAATAAGTCACTCTAGAAAACTTTTGATGTTTAAAACTATATCATTCAGAGTAGGACCAGGTAAACACAAACAAATAAATGGAGGGAATTTAATGTGGGGCATTGGTTTCACAGGTATAGGAGAGCCAAAAAGCCAAATAAATAATAGTAAGGTGACCTAGGGATTATCCAAGGCAGGAAACTGCAAAGACACAGAAAAGAGAGAGTGTTACCAGAGTACAGGGACCCTGGTTATATGCAGGAAGCTGCAGTCTTAACAGGCTTCTCTGGAGGCAGAGATGCTGTGAAGGCCAAGATAGTGGGTGAAAGAAATCCTCCCCTGTCCTCTCCTCCTTCCTGTCCTGGAGTCTTCTTGACAATGTCTCCCATTAACCTAACCTAGTTGGCAATCAGATATGAAAGTATGGGAAATACAGCTTACAGAGGTCTACTCCTTTGTGAGGTGAAGTATGAAAAGGAAAGGCCAAGAATGAATACAAATCAAACAGGCTGAGGACTACCATGTAGCTATCAGTCACTTGTGCCTAGATCTATATTAAGAAGGTCAAAGTTGGAAGTTCTTACATTATGTAACCTTGGAGTCACCATGAAATTTGACATGAACCAAAAGTATCAATGGACTCCCACACAGACTACGGTCCTTGTGATTTAATATTCTCACAGGGAAATTGCAAAATTTAAATTAACACTGGTAGCCCAGGTCTAGAAACCTTCTTAAAGTAGTAGTATTTTTTTAAGCAAACTGGGATTGTAGATCTAAACATCCATTGGCAGAAGACAGTAATTTTTGAGCAATTATTTGCTCAGATATCTTTAGTAGCATTGAATTCCCCTAGCTGACATATTCTCAAGGAGCTGGCAGACAAGTGGTTAGCTAAGTCTTTTTATTCTATACAGCAGAAATCTGTGTTCAACACCCACCATTTCTCTATTGAGAAAAGAAATCTTTTGTACAGTATCTAGTTATCTAGAACTTTGAAACATCTTGTCAAAGAAAGCAAAACTTAATAGTAGATCAGAGATAAAATTGACTTATATGTTCAAATTAGTAAAAACATTAAAATCTTAAAATTAACTGTTAAAGTATAAAGAGAGACTGATTTAGGAATCCATATAAAGTTTGCATGAATCTAAAATGGCCTTTCCCAAAGGGTGCATTGACAGATACACATGTGAATGTTATTTGGGAAAAGGGTTCTCTGAACAAAAAGGTACTTTGCTATAGCACTTCTCATAGCATCTGATACACTAATAAGCATCTGATACACCAGTAAGATGTCAGAATAGGAGAAAGGAGTCAGGGCATTTCTTCTCTGTTTGCACCTAGCTCTAGCACTATATCTCAATCAGTGATCATGTCTTTCTTTCTATGACTGTGTTTTACTTCTGCATTGCAGTTATTTGGTCAGTATTTACAAACTCTGATGGCCACAAAAAATGAACCATTAAATCAGAATCTCTGGTGGAACCTAGATGTTAATATGTTTAAATTACCCTGGTAATTACAATGAATAGACAAGAATAATAGCTCTGTTATGTGCTCTGTTCTCAGCTCTCACTAGTCAGTAACACTGTCTCACTTTATCCCTTTAGGCCCTGTAAGGGTAGTAATAGCATTCACAAGTTATTTGTCTGAATGATTCCATATCTGCATCAGTTTCCTCAATATTACCCATATTTCTGTAACTACACCTTCAGTTAAATTTTCATTATAAGAACACTCTGGGAATAGGTTAGATTGGCAAACTTAGCTTCATATTAAGATCCTTTGTTGAAAAGAGAATATAGTGAATTGGTGAACTGACAAGTCAGTATGAGATAAACAAATAAATAAAAATATAATTTAAAAAAAACTTCCAGAGTGAGGATACAGTTAGAGATAAAGACAATCTAATTCAGCCTTTAGACTCCCCAAAGAGAAATCAGATTTTAAAAAGTATCCACATTAAATTTACTTTGGGGAGTGTAAAGGATGCTAAAGCTTGCAGGTTAAGAAAGCCATAAATTTCATTTGCTGGCACTAGTCAGTGTTTTCTTAGGCTGTGTGGTCACAGCCTTGGGAGAGAGCATCTCAGCAGGAGCCCCCACCTGGGTTCTGCTGCCCTCTTTTATGTGAAGCAATTGCTTACCTTCCCATTTTGTCCTGCTGTTTTGAGAGGACTTGCTGAAAGGGATCAAAGGGGCCAGTGTGAACTGGAGGGCATAAGCACAAGTCACAATTAGGCAAACAGAGACCTGAGGAGCCCCAGATCACAGGGAACAGAGTTCAGCAGGGAGGGAGGTGCAGCCTGGCTTTGGGCCCATAGGTTCGGAAAGAATTCTCACCCTCAAATCTCACCGTCAATGGTGTCCTTACTTTTTGTCAAAACTTCTACCCACTCCAGAAATAAAGGAAGAGGAGTGAGAATAGAATTACCACATGGACTGTGTTGCTTACTGTTTCCACCCCCACCCCCAAACACCACCAAAAAAAAAAAAAAAAAAAAAATTAAAAGGAAAGAAAGGCTAATGGTAACAAAGCCTCAATTCAGACTCAGAATTTTGGACTTACATCATTTTGCATAGATTTCTGTTTTGTCACCCCCTCAAAATTGAAAGCACTGTGATAGACTCTGTATTTGATAAGAATTAGAATGTCCTTTCCAATTTATTTGAGGCCACATTCAGAAATAGTGATCTGTGTGCAATTTGGAAGGCAACTAACCAATATGTTAGAACACCACTTTCCCCTCAAAAGCACAAAAATCTAACACATATTCTTGCTCTTACTACGATTTAAGAAATTTACATCACTTTATTACATATTTTTTTTACACTGTTGGAGAATGAACACAGGGCCTTGAGCATGATAGGCAAGCATTCTACCACAGATTTATACTCTCCACCCAAATTATTTATAAAACAATTTGAAATTAATGGGTATGTTTTGTGAGCATTTATCTAACACATATTTTAGTACATACCCTCCAGGACTGTTGTTCTGGATTTACCTCTGACCTGCTAAGTGACAAGTCACATATCCTTATTTATAAATTGAGGTGCTAAAGAAATTAACTCCCAAAGGCCTCTTTCCTGAAGTAATGTCCTATTATACTTTTCTCCTATTGAGTTCTGAGAATTGAGAATGACTATTATGTAAACCTCAAACCATCATCAACGATTTTTAGAGAGCTAAATAATAAATAATGGGGAATTGAGATGAAATGGTGCATTGGAAAAAGAGAAGAAATTGACATTTCCCAAGCAGGATTATAAATGGGAGAAAAAGTGTTCATCATAAAATACTTCAATAGCAGTGGTTTATAAAAGAAAAATTTCTCAGAAAAGTATCTCACTTCAAATAGGTTAAAAGTTGCTCTGAAAGTAAAAGATAAATATTCAACAAATATTTACTGGCTTTATCTTTTGTAAGATCTGCTGTGATGGATCCTCCAGAGGGCAATTGAGGGTTAGCACTAGGAAGATAATAGTAACTGCAACAACTAGCATTTATTGAGATACAAACACACAGGCACTGTTTTAAGTGCTTTACATGAATAAAAACATTTCTAAAGAGGCATCCCTTGTTTTTTTTTCTTAAATCCATAGCAGTAATCATGAGTATTATAATGATTCTTATAGAATATTTTCTACTTGTTAGGCACTGAAGCTCTTTTAAATAGTATTACATGGATGCACTAATTTTTAGTAATTATTTAATATTATTGACCTTACCAGAATATTCCTTTAAATTAATACTAATAACTATCTCTTTGCCTTCGAATAAAATTTTTTCTCTATATATAATCCTCACAATGACTCTTTGTTACTATTATTATCATCATTTTACAGATAAAGTAAATTGAAGTTTGGATAACTTGATAAACACATCTGAGGCCATGCTGTTACTAAGTGGAATGTTGAGATTTCAACCTACTGTTATCTTGAGGACTATGCTGCAATCTTTCTGCCTGGAGGAATATAATATGCCTCCTGTCCTTAATCAGTTCACACTCACAAGTAGACACATAACATAGTTAAAACATACTGACAGCAAGTTCTCTAGATAGAAAATAAAATCCGGTAGTTTGAATGTAGAGTATATATCATCGTATCTCTTAAATTCCCCCTAACTGTAACATTCTTAGATGTATAAGGAGTACTCATTTCCCTACATAATCGAACATCTAACGTGGATCCCAACTGCTTTTTTTTTTCCATTTTCTTTCCTAACAAGTGAGACTATTATATGAAACATTTTCACTATTGACTAAATAATTCCACAGAGGTACTAATTGTTAGTTATTAATTATATTGACTTGATGTGAAAATTCCTTTAATTGTCTAACTGCCTTCTTTTCTCTAAACCAAAACTTTCACTTTACACATTAATTACCTATTAACTTTGTGGCTTTAATTAAGGGTTATATAAATTAAGACTATTTATAAAGAGTTGTGTTTCATCTGAGTTTGTGTGCTAAGGCAGTGTTTCACTGTCACACTTCAAAAACTCAATGATGCTTGATACAACATCTACAAGAAAGATGCTTTGGGAGCTAATGGGCACCCAATGTTAGGGCACCTTAAAATACAGCACAAAGAAGCCAAATTACATCTCTCAATAATAATCAAGGCAGTTCCAATACCTTTGACTACCTGTTCAGCTGTCATATGATGAGTGATCAGGCCACTCAGACAGAGACTGTGAGTGAGAAAGGAGTTTTCAGGAATGCTTCATGGAGGGCAGGAGATATAGATGGGAATATTTTGTGGTCAGGTTACCACATAAGCAGGATTAGGATTCAGGAATAAAACCAGCCTGCATGTAGGACAGTGAGATGGCCTCTGTTGTGGCGAAAAGACAGAATAGGGACAATGCTTCCTAGGATTGGTGAGGGAAATGTCAGAGAGATCAGAGGAGATGCTCAGCTGATGGATCTTGAGTGAAAAAGCCACAAGATTTGGAGAATATTTTCTGGAAAGATAAACCTGGCTATGCTTTTTTCATGCTAAACTAAATGGGCTAAGACTCTGAAAAAAATGTTCTTCCTATGTAAGCAGCTTGACAAAGGGCGGTGATCAAGATGAGATATGATATGTGACATTGTATGACATGAAAACAAGGTAATGGAAGTCTGTGAATGTACTCTACTGTTGAGAGAGTTATTTAAAGATAACCATCAGCACAATTATGGTGATGGTGGAGCTGGCCACTGTCCTAAACCAACTGTCTTCACTTCAAGGTCCAGTGCCTTATTCAGGTTGGGTCCTTAGATCAATAGCATGTGCACTGCCTGGGAGCTTCTTAGAAATACAGAATCCCAGGCTCTGCCCAGATATGCTGACTCACAATTGGTATTTTCATAAAATCCTTAGATTATCGGTGTCTACATTAAGGACTGAAAAAACATTGGCCCAAAAATCAAGTTTGGGAAAATAGCTTGTAAATCTAAATTGCCATTTAACAAGTGGATTGCCTAGTGATTCACACTTCCATCTTATGTTTGTAATAGAATTTAAAAAAAAAAAAACTAAACAAGCAATAACCCAATTATTATTGTGGATATAGCTTCTACAAAACCTGTTTTGTGTATTTAGAATTTAAACTAAATAGACACCTTTGGAACACGATTTGCTCCCTTCTCTCCTTTTTGTGCACTGGCCTCTGTTTTGTCAAACCTTTATCCAATTCAAGGTTATCTTACAATATCTAGACTTTTTGCCAAATTTTAACCACGTCAAATCAGATAACTAAGCTCTATTGTGAATTTTTAAAAATTAAATTCTATTTAGTTGCCACCAGACATCATTTATTAGTGAAAAAATCCAAATTATATTTTATTAAAGACGATGTGATTAGCTTGCTAGATTAGTGTCTATAAAAGGGGTAGGAGGAAATAGAAAACGGGGAAGCCCAGGCATTTTAAATGAAACTAAGTATGTCAAAGTAATAAAATGGATCTTGATTAATATAAAAGAAATCTATGTAAAGCACAATTGTATCTGTATATGTCTTCTGAATGTCTTCTTAAATCACAAGCTTTATTTTAACACATACAAATAACATTTTAAAATGTTTAAAATGCCCGTACAAGATGATTATATTATATATTTACTTAGCTATTGATGTTATTTAATACTTTAGATGTTATCTATTGAGGTTATTTAATACTTTAGTAGACTAAAGAAGACACATCATAAAAGATAACATCTTTAAATATATGTTCCTGTTTGCATGTGAGAATTTAGTCTGTTATGAGGGATAAGTTAAAGAATTGTAAAAGATACAAAGATATTAACATAACAGTAATAATAAGTAACATAACAGTAAGCTATTGTATGCTAATTAAACCAAGAGTTAAGAATACCTTATTTAAAAAAAAAAGTTACTGGGATCATTAAAAAAGTCTGACTTCTTCCTCAACTTATTGTATGTATATAAAAGGTTAGCTGTTTCATTGACTACTGAATACAATCTTATTTGGAAAGATTCAGTGGACATTTATGATGTTATCATATCACAGATAAATTTAGCATGAAGCAATAGAGTTTAGGGGCTGGGATTGTGGCTTAGCTGTACAGCACTTGCCTAGCATGTGCAAGGCCCTGGGTTCGATCCCCAGAACCACATAAAAATAAATAAATAAATAAATAAAGATATTGTGTCCAACTACAACTAAAAACTAAATACTAAAAAAAATTATATAATAGAGTTTAAGTTTTAAGACCTCTCACATGCCTAGAGCGCCTTTTTAGGGCTTAAATAGAATCCTAGCAATGTGTTCACAGTGTAATTTTATTTTAACTAACAAAAACGAGAAACAGTTATGGTAACAAGTTTGTTAATGAATATAATCAATTCCCAAAGTATTTAAGAGTAAGTAGTCCTTGCACCAGAAAATCTAAAATGTCTAAAATTTTGTAGCTCATTGTAAAAAAATTTTTTAAAATATAAAGAAGCTTTCTTAAAATGCTCACCATCTCTAGCTGTCAGAGAAATGCAAATCAAAACCACCCTAAGATACCATCTCACTCCAGTAAGATTGGCAGCCATTAGAAAGTCAAACAACAACAAGTGCTGGCGAGGATGTGGGGAAAAGGGTACACTTGTACATTGCTGGTGGGACTGCAAATTGGTGCAGCCAATTTGGAAAGCAGTATGGAGATTTCTTGGAAAGCTGGGAATGGAGCCACCATTTGACCCAGCTATTCCCCTTCTCGGTCTATTCCCTAAAGACCTAAAAAGAGCATGCTACAGGGACACTGCTACATCGATGTTCATAGCAGCACAATTCACAATAGCAAGACTGTGGAACCAACCTAGATGCCCTTCAATAGATGAATGGATAAAAAAAATGTGGCATTTATACACAATGGAGTATTACTCTGCATTAAAAAATTACAAAATCATAGAAGTTGCAGGGAAATGGATGGCATTAGAGCAGATTATGCTAAGTGAAGCTAGCCAATCCCTAAAAAACAAATGCCAAATGTCTTCTTTGATATAAGGAGAATAACTAAGAACAGAGTAGGGACAAAGAGCATGAGAAGAAGATTAACATTAAACAGGGATGAGAGGTGGGAGGGAAAGGGAGAGAGAAGGGAAATTGCATGGAAATGGAAGGAGACCCTCAGGGTTATACAAAAGTACATACAAGAGGAAGTGAAGGGAAAGGGAAAAATAATACAAGGGGGAGAAATGAATGACAGTAGAGGGGGTAGAGAGTGAAGAGGGGAGGGGAGGGGAGGGGAGGGGGGATAGTAGAGGATAGGAAAGGCAGCAGAACACAACAGACACTAGTATGGCAATATGTAAATCAATGGATGTGTAACTGATGTGATTCTGCAATCTGTATATGGGGTAAAAATGGGAGTTCATAACCCACTTGAATCAAAATGTGAAATATGATATATCAAGAAATTTGTAATGTTTTGAACAACCAACAATAAAAAATTAAAAAAAAATAAAGAAGCTTTCTTGCATTTAACTGTAATTTTAACAATGTACATGTTATTATAAATAAAAAGTTATGTGAGGAGCTTTTCTCAACTGGTAATAATTTCAGAAAATTCCATCACCTTCAAGGAAAAACTGAATTTAATTTACCACTTTATACATGATTTTGTATTTTTGAGTTTGTCTTTTTCTTAAAAAGTATTACGCAAGTTTCAGTTTTATCACCCTGATGTTATATAAGTTGCAAAATCAGGGTTTTTTTTCCTGAATTAAATACAGATGTTTACTATTAAGGTGACAAACTTTAAGTTTTGTAGAAACGAACTTTGTAGTGGAAAAATATAACCTGTTTTGTTTCCATTGCATCAAAAGGTACAATAAACACTAGTTGTGGCACAAAAACTGAACATTAAATTCTCCAGAGTCAAAGCAAGCAGCCTATCCAACCACCCTTCCCAGGACAGTCCACTGAAGTTCTGCTCTATCATCACCAGTATTCTGAGTCATCAATTAAGTACACCAATAGTAACCAGGAAACCTATAATCACAAAGCTATGCAATGAATAGAGGTTTCAGATTTCCATTTTTCATAAACAGAATTCAAGAACAGATAGTGGTTTAAGCCAATTATTGCTTTCCCTGTGCCTAATTTCACTTTCCTATTGATGAAACAGGTTTTTCCTTTTGGGTAAATAGTAATCCTTCATATCTGACCACAGTGGTCTCCTGGTGAGGACAGACATGTTGGAAAGCCATTTGTGATCTCTGAAGGGTGCATCCCTAAACTCAAAGACACATGTCACAATAACAGCCAAGTTGAAAGTGTCCTGGGGTCATGACATAGGTTAAAGCTAAATGGACTGAAGATACATGAAACCCTAATTCTGACCTTGTTATCCCAGGATTCCAGCCAAATCAACCAACTGTCCACCTATCTGAGAAAACAGAATACACCAAATCTAACTAGAAAACACTTCAAGTAGGATCCATTTAATTCCAGTTACGTGTAATGGTTCCTTTCACATAACCTCATTTCATTAAATTCTCTCATTTCTCCCACTTTACTCCAATCCCTCCAAATTTGATCTATGTTGCTCCATATAGATAATTAATAAGATCGTTAGCAAATTCTTGGCCACCATCATAGTGCTTCTAAAGGAACTCACTTCTTACGCCAACCATGGTAACTCCACCAAAAGCAGCACATACATTTCTTAAGAAATTTAGTAATATAAACAAAAAAGGGTGGGGTGGAGTGGGGAGAAGAGTCTTGTTGAAAGACTGAAACTAATAAGTGACTTAAGATGTGGGTTATAACAGCAAATAATTGCTGGCTATCTTCATTTCTCTTTATTGCTTTTATTTTTTTTCCTCCTTGATTTTGTTCTATGGAGCTCTGTCTTTTGCCTATAGGCCCCACTCTATTTTAAAATCATTTATAAAAGTCATCATTTATACAGGAAAATGGCATTCAGTACCCTTAAATTACTTCCAATCACCTGTCAGAAGCCAGGAGACACCAAAGCACTCACCTCTCCCCTATCCCTGAATTCAGTCACACTAATTAAAGCCAGTTTTATCTGTCTTCTCCAAGCACACTTCCTTAGATCAAGATTTTTTAACCTGGACTGTTGCTTTATATTTCAAATAGACCTCTCTGCCCAACCCATCCCTACATATAGATACACAAAATTTATATCAGTCAGAATCGTCTGCCTTCCCATAAACAAAACAGTCAAGCTGCTTTCTATTAAGACACTAGAGTAGCTATCCATTCTCTACAGAGTAAGGGCCAAGAGCTAGATGTAAGTCCTTCTATGACAAGTAAGCTACTGCCACTCACCAACCGTACCTCACAGTTCACATTACTCTGTATTTACCTAAACAGACATGATAGTCATACTTCTAGCTTTTCTTAGTTTTTTTAATTCCTCACCTACCTGTATAATTTTTACCCATCTTTCACAATACAGTCCAAATGCCATTTTGCTCAGAAGCTTCTGAGATCCCCCAGCTTGTGCTAGATGCTCTTACAATCGTCATTCCTTCTTCCACTGCGGCAATATTCATCAGAGCATGAGGAAACACCATTTTTTGTTTCTTGCTTTCCAAAGAGACTGTATTCCTTGAGAACAACAATCTCTTTTAAACATGTTGTGGACTGAATGATAGTAGAGCTTCACACATAGTATACAGAAAAGAATAGAACAACTAAGTTTGGATATGGGAACATGGGTGGCTTCCTAACCTAGGGCGTTGTGAGAGCTCTGCAGTGAAATCAAATTTCCACACGAAGTTTGCTTCCAAGTAAGTATGACTTTTAATATTGATGCCTCCCACCAGCATTGAAGTAAGCACTGTATTAAATGGGTTAGGATTAAGCCTTGGTTTTACTTACCAAAAGACAATGTACAGCCTATGACACTGTTTTGTTGTCTATAAAATGGGATAAATGTAGTATTTGAAAACAAGGTTAGTATAAGCAGCAAGTAAATCCTTATAATGAAGAACACAATTATTTTTACTTCATTTATGTCTACATGATGATACTTGCCACTTTTTTGTGTGTGTATGTGGTACTTGGAATTCAATCCAAAAGTGCTTTTATGAAAAAAATTTATTTTGACACAGGGCCTTCCTAAGTTGCCCAGGCTAGCCTTAAATTTACCATCCTCCTGTCCCAGCCTTCTGGGTTACTGGGATTACAGATATACACCACTACACTGGGCTCACATTTTCACTTTTAACTCTATACATCTTTATGTACATGACCATTATGTCAACTTAATTAAGGGCAATCATTTTTTTCAACACGTCTTAGTATCCCTATAAGTCCTAAGACAACATTGTGCTTCACATGTGAAACTCTGAATAAATGTTTGGTGAATCAAACACTAGAATAATTTATCCAAAGATATAAATTTGTCCCTCCTAGGAAACCATTCGCCAAGAACTCTCAGTTTTAATAAGTTGACCTGTAAATGGGGAAAAGACAGAATAAATTGAATTTGGTAAAATTCCCCTGATGCTCTTGAAACTTTCCTTATAGTCTGTCATGACTGTTCTGTGCTGGAAACCAAAGTTCATTAACAACTGGACTTATTTCATCTCCTTGGAGGCTACAAATTCAAGGAATGTTAACCTGTTATTTGGCATCCAATCCCCTGTACAGATGGCTCTATAGAGAGAATGAAATTTTTTAAAAATGTACAAGAAATTCTAAAACTAAAAAAGTCACTTAAAGTGAGCCATTCTCTTTCTTAACCCTGAATGATAACTTATTCCTCTGTAATACTTACATTACTCCAGAATATATGACCATTTCTTTTCCTAGGCAGATTTTTAAATTAATGCAAGCCCTTGTTTTCCAATGGCCTAAGACACTGCATGTCATGAAACAGCCCTTCACTCAGGGCATTAATGTCACTGTTACAGTGAAAAACTAGAAATTGCAAAATACGACCCAAACTCTTCCACCCTCAGCTATTCGGCTCTCTCAAAAACAACTTCTTTTTTTTTCTTAAATGAAGATAGCTGTCTTTAACTTTATCCCCTTTTCTCAATTTTGAGGTCCCTTATATGTCAGCATCTTCAAATTTTAAAATTTAGCAGTCCATTGTCTTCCATTCTGACCAATAAGATATCTTTACCTTTTATAGACCTAACTCCAACTAAGATGACATAATCTGGTGTATGTGGTAAACACTTCAATATTTTGAATTATTTAAATGTTTCAGCTGCATCAAAGACAAGATTCTTCTAAAATTCATACATCAGTTTGGGGTGTCCTGGAATGTCACATCTCTCTTTCATCAAGGTGAGGACTAAGCAACTCCTGAAATGCCATCAAGGTGCAAATTAAACACTCTTAGTTAAGGTTCTTCTCAAACAACAGTGGCAAGCAAAACTCAAATATTTAATATTAGCTGCATGCTGATTCTTTTTCTACTTGAACAAGGTTAGCATTTCCCCTTGAGTTAAACTTGTGAAGCTCTGATACTCCCTGTGAGTAAATGGGTAGGTGGCCCCTGTGCCATCTCAACTGATTTGCATTTTTCCATTTCAGAGTCCATTTGCATATCTTTATGAACATTCCTCAGAATCTTCTATACTTAATTAGGCTAGGGTTTTGAATTGTCATCAAGCTTCAAATCATTCATGCACTGAAGGCATAAGATGTTCATCTTCCAGTCTTATCTTTATGCTTTTCGTCTTCCAGCTTAACAAATTACAAGCAGAATTGCAATGTCCTAAATGACCTGAGATTTCTCTTCTTTTCAATTATGACTTTCTCTCCTACAATTTTTTTGACCACATGTTAGTGACAATTCATTTAGTCATTGTGATAACCTTTGGACATTTAACATAGAAACATTCACAATCTTCTTAGATTTTTGGCAGGAGGAATTAAAGTAATAGATCTTTTCAGTAGTAAGAGAAAATTCAGGTTCTATGGATTTCTTTGCATGTAAATTTGCTGTGATGAAATACTTCCTGAATAAGGGTCAGGAGCCTGCTTTTATTAGCCATGGGGCTTTTAGCTGCTGCAATCTGCTTTTTTTGTATATGTGACACTTACTACTTTCCAAGAGAAGGCTTGAGCAAGGCCATCAAATAATTCTTGGTAGGCCCACGCATTGCCCCACTGCTACAAGATAGCCCCAGCATGCTAAAGGTTGAGTTCCCATATCAACATATCATTAATTCAAGAACACCAATGTATTCATTAGAAAATAATTTTTTCATATTCTAGTGGTAAAACATTGGTGAGGTCAGAATTAAGATCCAAATAAATTTGTTGGGAAGAAATGTAGATGACCAGGATGATTAACTGGAAAGAAACAGATAGGAGGAGGGTGAATATTTCATCAATTCAATGATGCCCATATTTTTCCATCTTAACATCCAATTACAAACTGTAGAAAAATTGGGACTTCACAGGTCTGCCTCAATGGTCAAAGCACTTAACTGTGGCAAAAAGGATTGACCAGGCTAGAGTGGGCAAATAGATTTATCTCACGTGCCAATTGCTGACAATAATAGGTAGAGATAGATAGATAGACAGATAGATAGATGGAGGGAGAATTCAAGTAATAGAACTCTTGACTACCTGTCAAGAAAAGGCTTGAGCAAAGACATGAAATAATGTGTGGTGGGCCCGTATCTTTCCCCACTACTAGAAGACAGCCCCAACATGCTAAATTAAGAGTTGTGACACCAACATATCTTTAACTAAATTATGTCAATTTATTCATCAGTAATATCCATACGATTGCCATAAATTTGCCATCCTTCGCCCAGCCTGTCCTATGGAAAAACCTTAAGTAGCCCAGTTCTTCCTAAAAGTAAAAGGCTTGGTCTTCCTTTAAGAAGAGAATCTGCTTATATGATGTACTAATAAAATAAGCACTTTTTTTTTAAAAAAAGAAGGTATCATCAGTTTACCAGAAAATACTAATCTAAAAGCCAAGATACAATTTTCTTTCATATTATTCTATTATTAGTAGTACAATTTTCTCCCATAAAATTGTCTCTATTGTATATATTCTGAAGATACTTGAAAAGATCTGCAATGAGAGAAAAAAAAATGCTAGTCATTCCTATAATGTAACTAGGGAGACAGATAAAGTTTTATAAATAGTCTCCCATATTTAAGAATATATACATATAGGGCTAGGGTTCTGGCTCAGTGGTAGGCACTGGGTTCCATCCTCATCACCATATAAAAATAAAAATAAAGATATTGTGTCCACCTAAAACTAAAAAATATAAATATTAAAAAAGAATATATGCATGTAAAAGTATATTAGAGAGTATAAGTTCTTTATCAAGCCCTAAGTAGTCTGTTAAGTGGAACAAAAACAAAGAGTTGTATAACAAGTCATAAAAAAGCATTGTTTCAACTATATTAGTAGACTTATTAAAATATCCATCAACTTAAATTTCACTTCAGTTACAGAAGGTAAAACCTCTGGTCTTGTATGCATGCATACATACAAGTGGGATGAAAGAACACTCCTCATCAGCAATTATCAAATCATCTGTTTAAATACCATTTTTCCACATTTAGCTCCCCATCTTCTTCTGCATAAGAATGATGTTCCCTGAGAATACTATTTAGTGATATATACTTCTAAGAGAGCCACAGGGCCCCTGGAGCTCATTAATCCTGCAACCTTCTGTGAGCTGCTGGCCTGAAATGGTTGGAGTTCACTTTAAACTGGACTGAATTTCAAAGCAAAGGGCTCTGAGGTGGCAAATAGCTCATTAATTCAGAGTGTAATTCAGTGACAGAAGAATTGTTTTAAATGCACAATCTAAAACTATTTAAATTCACATTATAATTATAAGCAAAAACTATGCACTTCAAATTTGAAATCTGGATATGTAATCCACCGATAAAACTAATGAACATTTTTTTTTTTTAAAGAGGGGACTGTCATCTTACCAAGAAATGCTAATCAACCTACTTTTTGAAGTGTGCCTCATTTGCATCACAAACATTATTATGAAAATTCAACATTATGCTTCTGTGTATTGCATTGTACTGCTCTGCTGAACATCAAAAAAAAAAAAAAAAACAGGCAACACTTCCTCAAAGTGAATAAAAATGGAATAAAAAATCATGATCAAAGATAACTTCAATTCCTTGTTAATTTTACCTTAATTCCACTCCTGGGACAAAAGACTTCTTCATACATTTTCTTTCCTGTAATAAATTCTCCAGCAAGCTTATGGTCCCTAAATATATTCCCAAATGAAATGCATGCATAAACATCAGCCCGATTTGCATAGCTTCTACCCTAAATACGGCAGCACGTTCATAAACTCATTAGAGTTCCATATGAGAAAAACTCATTACACTCCCATTAGAATATGGGAATTAACTTTTCAAAATTAATGTTACAGAGGTAGTTTCACTCATTTTT
Organism: Marmota marmota marmota; assembly: GCF_001458135.2. NCBI lineage: Eukaryota > Metazoa > Chordata > Mammalia > Rodentia > Sciuridae > Marmota > Marmota marmota. The sequence continues at coordinate 39,457,939 of NW_026000026.1, read as the reverse complement.
AAATAACCAGTAACAATTGAAATTTTCTCTAGTTCTTTATTTTGTCTTTGGTCTAAAAACAATAGTCATTTCTTTTACCGATATTTATGGTAAAAATCATAAACAGATATTGTCAAAAGCATCCATGGTTATGTACCAGTTTTTAATTTTTTTAAAAGTTGAAATTATTATTTCCCTAAAAAATTAAAAAGAATATCAAGCATGGGATTTTAAATTATTTTAGATGAAGAATGTGTTAAATGGTAACATATTTTATAACTGAATTAGATTTAAAAGTGAAAGTGCTAGAAAATTACATATTGAAAGATGATGACACTTCCTTGGGGGAAAATTTATTTAAGTCTACCTTGTATAATGAAATATGATTTTAGTTTAAGAATATGTTGACATTAATGCCATTGATTATCACCCAAATTTTTATAATTAGACCACTGAAATCACATTATATTTTTGACTATATAACATATTTGTGGTGTTTCCTAGATGAAAGATATATCAGCCATGGAATGCTTACAAATGTTAAAAAAAAAGTGCAGAAGTATATTTGGCTTATATTCAGGAAAACAAAAACTGTTTCAGTGGTAAGTGTTGCTGTGAAATTCTCAGGTTCTCAGTCAAATACTTGGTGCCAACTGTCTGTTGTTATTATTCTTGAAGAATGCTGTTTGGGGGAAGAATCATTTTTAATAGCCTAAAAGTCAGCCAAATCCTACTGATCGTCACTCATTTCCATAGCAAACCTCTGTACCTTCTCTGACAGATCAAATTAAATACAGTTGGGGAAGGTATGGGGGCTCTCCTCTTGGTTGAAGCAATGCTGTACTTTTTATTCCTGCTGAGTAAATAGCCTCAAGTCAAACTACTTGCCCTGACTAATGATCAAACATATCCAGGAATTCTGTACAAGAAATGCATTCTTCTTTCCTTTGAAGTGCATTGCTGGGAGAGTAATTGGGTTTGCTGGAGATTTTCCTTAGAACTGCAAAAGAAATTTCTTGGCTAAGCATATAATCACGCTACAGTTTTTTTTTTTTATTAAATATCTGCTTGTAAGAGAGTGGACACTGAATAAACATATGCCTCAAAGGGGTGTCAGAATGATACACTACTGTCTCTCTGCTGACTGAGGAATTCTCAGCAATGTTAGGTTAAAAAATTCCATCAGAAGAACACATCACTGTGAAACACAGCATTCAGCTACGTAATCCCCTCTAGAAATACAATTGAGCCTTCACTATATTAATATCATTATAACTAGGCTGTCAGGAATATACAGAGATGGATTTGAAATAGAACCCATTCTCAAAGAACTTATAGACTAGCAAGTTGGATATTATAAAACTAATTTTTTAAAAAATTATGTTAAAATAACCATAAAGTCAGGATGTGAAAATGTTATAATAATAATGCCACAAAACAACATACAGAAAAAGAAATTTACTTTTTGTGGGGGTGATTAGAAGAGGCTATTTGATGGTCATTACTACTGCATAATCAACGTATTCTAGGGCAGATAAGGTTTCAACTGGTGGGTTGTGGCCGGAAAAGCATTTTAGGCCATGGATGTAGGCAAGAAGGAGGAATAGAGAATAATTCAATGTCAGTAGGGCATTAGAAAAAGGAGAAGGGAGGTGATGAATTTTATTAAACATATAGGGCCAAAACATGGAGGACTCAAATGAAGATGCCATTCAAGGTAAGGCTCTTCTCTTTCTGCTGAAATCCCAGAAAGGATACTCTGCTGTTTCTTTGAACAGATGTCTTGGATTAACTTTATAGTATTCATAGAACCAGTTTGCCTGGAACAGTTGGTTTACACCTTTCTTCTTGAAAGAAACCACCATTTTTGTCCTAAAGTATCTCGGTTTAATATACAATAAGAAGCGGGGGCAAGAATAGGAAGCAGGATGCATTTAGGGAGCAGTTCATTTCTTGAGATATCCTCTGAACCAGTCCTTTGCCTCTCAGACTACTGCAAGTTTGGAGAAAAATAAGTTACTTCACTATGAAAAGAATATAGAATGTTGAAAGTCTCAGAGTGTGGCAGCAATACCATTTTTAGCTCCTAATTCAAGAATAATTCATAATCAATGTCACTGTACCTTGAAGTAGAAAGCCAGGATAGTTTCAGGATTAGCACTGGGATGTCTGACAGAGTAGAATAGGGTAAAGTGAATTGATGGGGGTAAAACAGCTTGGTAATGGTGGCAATAGTGGTAATAGAATCAGTAGCAAACGATCACAGTACCTGGTGCTTAAAGACTCACTAGCAATTTAGAGCATCAAAATATAATGCTGTAAGTTAAGACTTCAAAAGAAACAACTAGAGAATGGGAAAGAATATGTGTAGACAGAATGTACATAAAAGGTATAGGAAGACGGGCAAAGGAGTTAACAAAGGTGGGGAAACAAGCACCAGTCCAGACCAAATATAAGAAAGGGACTTGGTAATTTCTTTGAAATAGGCCAAGGCAACAAAAGTTCTCAATAGAAAAGTCAGAAATAAAAGAAGTAAACAAAGGCTAGACCCTATTTACCAATTGCCTTGGTGTGAAGGAAATGGTGAGCAGACCTAAACTCCTTTAGCACACTTAGATCATGTTAAGTTAATATCTACCTTGCCCATTCTGGGGAAACTAAGAAGGAAAGAAGAATCCATATATATGGATAATCTATCATTTCCCCCATATATTTACTCATCAGTTATACCCATGTACTATTATATTGTTAAAGTATGTACATTGTAAAATATACAAATATACTGATTTAGAAGAATGAGAAAACAAATGGATAGAGAAGTTTTAATATTTCCTTCAGAGTCCATTAAGGGGGATAATTGCTTTCTTTCCCAGCCTCAAATATAATGCAAAGAGCTTAACTTTAGATTCAGTAGGGAGTAAAGAAACAAGAAAAGTTTATAAAGTTATGAAATGAGATAATGGAATGTTTTTTTAGAAAAGTTAATCCAGGGATAAGAGTTGAGAATGGTAGAACGGGAGCTAATACAAATGTAGAAGATGGAGACAAGGTCACATTGACAGCTATGGCATTAAGTGATATAAAGTTCACTTGAGAGTACAAGTGAGACAAAGACGCACATACACTTGCATTTGAATGCTGTGGAAAACTATGGATGTGTTCATTTCTGTGAAAACAGGGAATGAAGCTCAAATTTCACTGCAGACATGTCTCCAGTTCTGATTGAATGCTGGACTCTAGGTTCAGAAATGATACCTCAAAATATGATACTTTGGCATGCAGAATACCTTAAAGTAAGGACACTTGGAGAACTTTAGGTCTTTCTCTGAATGTTTCTTGCTCCCCCTTTTCCCATCAAGGAGCTGTTCATAAGGATATTCTCTGACCTACTTTGTCTGATGGGAGATCTTAAGACCCACATTCCACAAGGGAATGTACCATATGCCCGAGAAGAAGAAATACTACACAGAGACATAAAAAAGAACAAACACACCCTGCTGGATTTCCTCCCTCAGTCCATTATGCTAAGGACTTTTGTCCAACCACATGTCTATAGAGCTGATAATTTTTCATTAAACCACAGTGTGAAAACAGTTTTTTTCTAGGTCTTTGGATCTTCATCTCTCAAGTCTCCTGTGTCACACATTAAAAAAATAAAATTCTAGTTGTAGAGGGACACAATAACTATTTGCTTATTTTTTTTATGTGGTACTGAGGATCAACCAAGTACCTCAGAGGCTACAAACCCAGCCCTACCATACAATTTTGAATAAATTTGTATGCTTTTCTCATGTTACTCTGTCTTTTGTTATAGGATCATCAGCCATGATCCTTATGGTGGGGAGGAAAGGTATCACACCTTTCCACCCTTACAATTCTACTGCTTCATTGAAGAGATTTCAGTATGGTAAAAATGGCATATCAAGTGATAATGATTTGCTGTTTCTGAATGAAAAAAAAATCTAAAAACAAACTATTTCTGGAGATAAAAGAAGATCAACGTGAAAAGCAAAAGAACATCAACAATGTCTCAACAATTGTAGGATGTTATTTTCTACTTTAATTGCATACAAATATCAGCTTTCATTCAAAAAAATCTATCAATGTACTCTATAAAGCTATTATATCTGCCTTAGTAATAAAGCTTAAAAAGCAATAATAACATACATTTTATACCTTCCCGACTGTACCATAAACAAAGAAGAAAGGAATGTCACTATAAATAACTTTTTAATAAAGACAGGCCTTAATTTTTCGAAACTACCTCTAAATGTAAGTGCTTCCATGAAATTCCCAAGACTAAAATTTACTGCTCTGGAGAGATTACAGAAAAGGTACCATCATTGGCATAAATAATTCCAAGACCACAGAGTATTTCTTTATTACCTGAAAGATGCAATCTCTTTCATGGTGCTTTACCGCCTTATAAATGACAGGTAATAAGATAAAACTCAAGTTTACTTATAATCGTGTCATTTTACTTTCATTTACAACATTGTACCACAGTAACTGCCCTGATGAAGGATGTTAAACCTGAAATTCAATTGAACATATCAAGACAATTCTATCTCATCACCTGAGAAAGCCACATTAGAGTGTCATTCAAATACATTGTATGTGGCAAAAACTGCCTTTCTTTATTCTTTTTTTCCTCCCTGAAAATATCTACTCAAATGGTAATCTCAGGTGATCTCCAAATAGGTTAAGCTAAGGTGTGGGAATCCAGGAGAAATAATTTAGAGACCTATTATTTCTTTTTCTCTTTCCTATCAGTGAAGATGGTGGGGGTTCCCCCTCTTGCTCCTAACATAAGTGGAAAGTTCCTATTGGAACAAATTACAAAGTAATTAGTTCATTCACTCCATCTACACGAATAAGGGGATTTCTCAATCAAAAACTCTGATTCAATTGTCGGAGGAAGCCTCAAAAGAAGGCCTATTTAATTTCTTTTCTTAGTCATTTTACCAGTATGATAAAGTTATCCTATAAAACATCAGTTATTTAACTATACCTAAATACTGTCATAATTACTTAAATGCTCAGAGATTTCAACGGATATGTTTTAATATTGGTCAAAGGAAAATATTTAGACTACAGTAGTGGAGAAAATTTAATATTAAAATGACTTAAGTTTTTTGGAAAACTTTAGATTTATCTTTGGTTTTGATTTAAAATTTACTGGAGAATGAGATGGATCAAATTATGTTATGTGGAATGTACAAATATGGCATAATGAATGCCACTATTATGTATAATTACAGTGTCTCAATAAAAATGTACAAATGAATTTATTGAAATAATATTTATTTGATGTAGTAAAAGAAGTGAAACATCATTATGTAACATCTGATGAAGACAAATCACTCAAAGTGCAGTGTCATTGCACCAGCCCTGCACTTCTTAAGCCACATTCCATTCTTCATCTTGAAACCTGTCAGAATCATGATAAAATATGATAGGAGAATCTCATGATGAGCTCTCAGATAAGAGCAAAAAGTGAAGTTAAGAGAAAAAAGGTTTCTTAAGCTCCTCAAATGACCTTCCTCTGAAAGAACCTGTCACCCTGTCCAATGATAGAATATCAATATCATTAGGGATGGTTTAACTCAATCTTTTTCTTTTCTTTTTTTTTTCCCTAAGTTTTTATAAATGTAGTCCCAGCTGAAAGAGAACTGGATCACAGTGTTCCCAAAGTGTCTCTGGACACAAGCAAACTAGTACATATAGGGGAAAATCCTAGAAGAACAAAAGAGGATAAGTTTAAATCTTACTTACCTCATCTTTTCAGAGTCCATTTGAAATAAAGAGGCCAACAGACATTTTATATTGTACTTCCTTCAAACTATTAGTTCTGTTGAAGCTAGTGGAGGAATGAGTAACGAGTATCCATGAAAAGAAAGGGAAGAAGCATTGTCATCATTTTCATTACCTCTTTCAATATGAGAAAGCAGAATGAAGGATATGTGGTAGTCTGGATTAGTAGGATATTGAAAATTTCTGATAAAACCTAATCTAAGAAAGTCCATGCTTATACTTATCATTAAAAATTCAGCAGAAGAAAAAGACTTTCCTAATACCAAAATCAAAGTTCTCTTCTAAATCTGGGTTATATCAAAATATTGGCTGTCTGATGAATATCTACCAGCTGCATTTTCAATGACCAATGAAGTCAAGTCACTGTTAATTCTAGGGCATGTTCACAGATCACTGCAACAAAATGGAGCAAAACTTAGAGACCAATTCTGACCCTCAATCAGACCATGATAAACATCAATGGATGGGAAATGGGAAACCTCAAGTGACCCAATCCATATAACTTGCATGTATGTGTCAACTGGAGATGGGTCAATAGTCGTTACAAAGATCATGTTGCTGTGTCTTACATGCTGGCATTCCAAAGGCAATGTAATTTAAGACAAAGGCTGGCTTTCCAATGTCCACAAAGTGCTCAGCTTAAATCAAATTCTTTCATGGAATCTTTTATTCCATCAGACTTGTGTTTCAAAGTATTAGAAAGCCAGAAGACACTCAAAATCACAAAAGGAAATGAAAATAAATCTACAACAAATCACCTAACAGGTTCCCTGAAAGTGAATTTTATTGCTACTGACATAGCCCTTTGCTTATCACTAGTACTATCTCCTCAATGGATTATATGTGGTTCTCCCCCTCAAGAGTCACATGGAGAGAAAAGTAGCCCAAATCACCCCCATGCTGCTTCAAGGACAAATGCACTGGAATGACTAAACTTTCCCAAGGTCATCAGGCCAAGAGATGGGTTCTTCTGTTTCAAGATAGCTTTCTTTCTGACCCATAGCATATGGCTTCTATTACTGCCAGACCATGACCACAAAGACATTTCAAATCCCTGTGAAAAATGTGACTGTCTGTCTCCTGTTCAGTGGTATGTCAGAGGACAGTTGAAGTTCTGGGGAGTGGGAGGGAGGTGGGAAAGGGTAGGAGTAGGGGTTTAATCCATGCCATACCTTTCTAGGATCTGACTGGGTTTGTAACAGAAATCTTTTGACCCTGGTTTCTCTCTTTTATCTTACAAGCCACTTAAAGCTCTTAAGGGGACAGTGAACACACTTCAGTATATCATGTTTAAGCTCTCCAAAGATGTGAAACAGTTTTATCAAGGGTGACAGCTCTGCCATTTACTAATCTGCTCTTCAAAATTTGTTTTCTTTTAATAAGAGATAAAAGTAAATTTATGCTATTTAATCTGCATTAACACAGCAAACAATATTCTGCCTGTAATGATTAAGAAATGTTTATGAAGTTATTTTGAATAGATGTTTACTTGTAGGTATTACAGTTGCCTCAGAACATTAATAATGAGGATAAGAATTAGTCAACTAATATAACATATTCCACAAGGCACCTTTAATCCACTCAGATTAGTTAGATTTTCAATATGAACATAATAATGTTCTGCCTTATTAGATTCATAAATGACGTTTTCTCAGTTATTAATATAACATAAAATGTAGAACCATTGTCTGGCCTTGTAAAAAGAACTTTACACAATTAATTATATGAGTTTCTAGCATATCTTAATTTTATAGAAGCTGATTTACAACATTCTCTGGATACTGAATTGAAAGGTTCCTGGAGATGCGTGAAAACATCACACATGTACACATGCATACACTTACCACCAAGAAAAAAATGTTTTGGGAAATTTTCCTATATTTATTTTTATTTTACCTCATTTTGTCCCAAGACTATGGAATTAGCACTTTTTCAGTCTGTCCTTTACATTTGTTTCCTTACATTTTGCTTTGTGGCTATATTCTGCCATCTTCAATTTTTCCCATAGCAGGTTATTCTACTCTTTATGATCATTACACGATGTTTCATGGAAAAAAACAGAGAATCCTAACCAGCCTTTTCCTAACTCCACAGTTCCCTGCATATGTCCAGATAGAAATATTATTTTAGTATACGGAAAAAAACTAATCAAATTGAATTTTTTGGTTGAACAGAATATAGGTAAAGCCATTGATATTTTGTTTCCTATGTAAAACATGAGAATTTGTCATACTAAAATATGGTTTTACTAGTTACTGAGAAGGACTGATTAAAATGATTTTATTGAGTTAGCTGGTCAATTCCATTAAATGTGGTCACTCTTATCTCAAGCAATCTTGCATTATATCATCTCAGATACCTGATACTGGGAATTATGAAGGCAGGAGATTTCATGTTCGAGGCATAGTTAGTTTCAAGGCTAGAAGTTCATAAAGAAATGCAATTACTGAGAGAGAACACATTATTGAGGCTTGGTTACATATCTATTTATACTTCAATTGTGTAAATAACATGAATTCTAAAATGCTGAGTTGTGTTTATATTCAAAGATAAACCCACATTTAGTGGTCCTCACTGGAGGACCACTCAACATGTGATCAAGCATATTTTTTTTTATTTAACAATTTTCTGCCTGTTAGACAATCAAAAATGTTATAATGTTAATTCTCCACTTTTTGAAGAAGTTCAAAAAGCTTGGAAATACAAAGTTCATTTCAAGTCTATGTGTAATTTTCTAGATAGTGTGCATATAAGATAAACTTTCTTTTTAGTCTTTAGGAGAGAAACAGCTCATGAGTGAAATAAAAAGAAGCTGGGTGTGGTGGCACATGCCTATAATCCCAGGTCTTGGGAGGCTGAGGCAGTAGGATCACAAATTAAATGCCAGCCTCAGCAACTAAGCAAGGCCCTAAGCAACTTAGACAACCCTGTCTCAAAATAAAAAAATTAAAATAAGTAATAAAAAGGGCTGAGAATACGGCCCAGTGTTTAAGCCCCCATGGGTTCAACTTCTAATGCCGGAAAAAAGGGGGGAAGAGAAATACTCATCTACTTCACTATATAGACCAACCCATAATACTTTGTTAACTAATCTCAAGCTTTCTATTTTCTCTTATCTTCTGAAACACTTTTATGAAACATGAAGCATAAGTACTGTCTTTAAGACCTATTTGTGTTCATTCTTTCACCAAATATTTCTTGATCATCTAATATTATTAGTTTTTCGATTTAGTCATACTCTTTGAAGAGTACAATCTTCAGACCAATTCATTCAACTAGGGGTTCTATTTCATAGTACATCATCATCAAAAGTTAGGATTTATTCTGAAAGTTTGCTTTTGCATTAACAAGCTTCTGTGGACCTCTTAAGGCTTGTACAAGGGGAAGGATTTATATAGTTAAGTCTGTCTTGTAGAATTTGATTGAATGGTATAGGCAACCTATGGACAACATTTATAATTTCACAATTTCTTTTTTTTAATTTTTATTGTTGGTTGTTTAATTTCACAATTTCAATTATGATTCTTCAGAGGCTGTGCCATTCCAGATCATAGAATACCTGACCTGGGAATTCAGAGATAGCCTTCACATGCAGAACCTCTTATTGATCTTTATTTTCTTTGGGGCCTCTGTGCCATCCCATTTGCTTCTCCTCTTTTATGAAGTACAAATGTATACAGCATTCATTCCTTAGTTTCCCTCGGGTTAACTTTTAGTGATGGATAAAACTGGGGCATTGGGATTTTAACAAATGTCTGCTGTAGGACATTATTCATTCAAACTGCTTCAATATAAACTATTGCTAAGTCAAATGATTTTGGGAAACTGCATGCATTAGTCCCTCCTATATATCACACTGTAAAAGCAGACTAAAAAGTCTTCAGTATGTATAGTAGTAAAAGAACATTGCTTGTTTAACTCTGTTTAACTATTTCCCAAATATTTTTGAGTAGGGATGCTTTGGTTTTTGTGTGTGTGTATTTACTGCCTTGAGGTTTTATTTGATTTTTGGTTTTGCCTAATTTATATGAACAATCTGTTCTCTCCTGGGGAATTTTGCTGTGAATATCTCCACTTGGGGATTTAAACTTATTTAACAAAAAGAGAAATTTTCAAAAGCACATGGCAAAATCCTTCACTGCAGGTTATTACTTGACTTATTAACATTTCTGTCCTGTCCCTTAACACATTTACCCAAGTTTTCCTGAAAAAGCAGTCTGTAGGAGAGGACAGCCAAGAAAATGGTACTTAGTACCAATGATTACCAAGATAATGAGTGATGGGGCTTAGCACGGTGTCTGGTACCTACTAAGAAATAAATGGAATAAAGAAAAAAATAAGTGGAAATAAAAAAGTGGAATTGGAAGAGCCACTGGCTTTTAAAAATCCAGTTTCCAAAAGAATGGCACAATTCCTTTTCCCAGAGCGGTGGTAGTAGAGATCGCTCTCTTTCAATATCTGAGCAGGCAGCAGCTGATTCTGATACACTGACCAGATACCTGCCATGGGGCTCTTTACCTGAGTTAGTTTTATGAAATTATGCTTCTGTGTTATTCCTTCTGTTCTTGCCCACTTCACTCAGACTTTTAGAGTCTGAATGTCTAGATCCTTTTTCCTAGTGCATCAAGGATAGAATGTTCCAACTTTAATATTAATTTCTCAAACACTGAACTCAGGTGATGCCTATCAAATATCAACTTTCCTATAAAGCGTACTTCGCTTATAGGAAAGTTGACATTTGTACTGTATGCCTGATATGGAATCTTGTACTCACTATCAACTGGATGATAGCTCATTTCACTGGTTCTTTCATTTATGGGTAGAACTCTTGCTAAAAAACATATTCATGTGTTCTCCTTACCTCATGCTCAGATTCCTGAACCTGTCCAACTAGAATAACTGGAGTTTAAAGTTGACTTTTCCCCCTATGTGTCTAAAGCCCAAGTAATAATTTAAAAGTGACAGCAGAAGAATCAACATACCAAGGAACTGACATAGTTTAGGTAAAACTGTTGTTACCTAAAGGTTTACATGCATACAACAGCAAAGATAAACAATGTTTCATGTAACTCTATTATGCCACATAGGGAGACAGGATGATATGATCAATCAATCTTTCTTTATCATTCACTCATTCCAACATACATTTAAACATATATATTCCCATAGACACACAACTAATTATTGCACAAGGAGGAATAATTTAAAACACACAACTAATTATTGCACAAGGAGGAATAATTTAAAACCCTAATTCCACTGAGCTCAAACAATAGCTAATACAACTTAAGAGATGGTAAAATAAAATTATTTCAACCAGTGATTCTGTTGCTAATGGGCAGACATATAGTAGCACCCATTGTTGAATTTGCACATATAAAATATCCCTAAACATATTTTGAATTATCTCCTTAAAATTTTAAGGTCTGTAGCAATACATGGGATAAGGAAGCTTAACCTGTGATCATGATCATACACCCTTCCAATTTTACCTCTTCACTTGCAGTAAGTCTGAGATGACGGGACCCTTGATTTATACAACTCAGCGTCATGCTCCCACTCTATACTATCAGACATCACTGAAGTGATTCAAAACAGTGCACAGTGAGCCTTCTCTATGGAGTATAAAACACAATTCCAGAAAGTTGGTCAAGCTCAACATTTTCTATCAATTTGCTTCCATTCTAGTATTTTATCTTAAGTTTGATTCTTAAGCTTAAAACAACCACACTAGCAGCAAGGGTAAAGGTCACAAATTGGCATTTCTTCTTAAAATATCTCCATTTAAATGCAAATTTTGGCCTTTATTCCTAACCTTTAAACAGTCATTTTATATAAATGCAAAAGGAGAAAATTTTGTGACTTGGTATCTACAGAGTAACACCTTAATATATGCTGTTTAGCTTCATCTACTTGGTCTAAACCCAAATTTTTAGAGCTTGACAGATGTCTTTCTAAGAATATTTAATTTAAAAAAATTTAGGTATAGGATGGTTGAAATCCAACTAAAAAAATGGAGACTCATCATTTTTCATAGTTTGAATTTCCAGAGTTGCCACATTTTTTCATTATACTATTTTTATTTAGTTACTCTATTTACAAAGATATGGCATTCATTAGTGACAAATAACTTGAAATAATTTTCATTATTGTTAAAACTAATTTAAATACACTTCTATGAAAATAAAAATGTAAGCAGATAGCATTTTCTATTTTCATTTCTAAATATAATAATTGAAAACAATAAAATACTACTCATTAATGAGACAACTGATTTATCCTAGTACCTAACTTAAAATCAAAATGACTAAACACAGGCTATTGAGAAAAATTAGAAGTTTCAAAGCATTAAGTAAATTTAGAATCTCATAATTATTACATGAATGAAATTTCTTATGATGTGAACTTTAGAAATGTACCAAATTTTCACTTTTTCAATGCCTTGTACAGCCACCTATCAGAGGCACTTGGTGCCTCACCTGTATTCCCTCAGTCTGCCTTGGATTCCCTCTGTGCCCACAGGGGACACTTCTCCCACCCCAAACCAGGTCCCATTCTCAAGAGCTGTGTTTTTCTCATCTTTTCTTCCTCAGGGATTTCTCCCAAGCTGCAGCATCTATCTGAGCTCCTTGCACCCCTCAATCCTCCAGGCCTTGACACAGAAGATAGGAGTTAAGGGTAAATGCCTGAACCTCTGATCCTTTAGAGCCATATTGTTCAATCCAGCAGTTATTAGTCATACCTGAGTATTTACACTCAGATTATCGCAAATTAAATTTTAATTCCCAAGTCACACTTATTTCAAGTGCTGAATTCATAGCAGACATTGTAAATACAGAACATCTCCATCACAGAACTTTCTATTGATCACTGTTATTTAGTGGGACACATGAAAGAATGTTTTCTGCATGGTTCTCCAGAGGGTGCCCTGCAAGATGGCACTTCGGTTCCCCACAATGTAACCCATTTAACAATATATCCTTTATTGGGGTTGACCCCATTCCTTAGCTCTCTCACTGATCTTCACTATTACTTTCCAGGATCACTTGCAAAAAACAAAACAAAACAAACAAACACAAAGAAAACTATTTGTCTCAGATTCTGCTGTATGGGGAACCTAAACTAAGAAAGGTATCATCTCAACATTTTTTATATCGTTTTAGTTAGAAGAATACCATATGAAGTACAATGCAGATAGGATTAAGACAAACAATTATAATTATTAAATTATATGGATTTACCATCCCTTGGGGATGCATCCTGACTGTATGTATTGCAACAAACATAAGTAAAAATTTAAAGCCCAAAAGCCTTAAAAACAAATGTGGTCTTTCCCGAGGGTCTTTCTTGGCAGTGTCAGTGAAGGGGGACACATCAGTAGAGAAGATACAGACCCAGGTTTCCTCAAACTCCCATTTCAATAACTCTCTGGAGTTTCATACCTTAGGGTACTTGCAATTCTCCCTGCCTTTGTATCTCCCTCCTTCCCACCCCTCTCATTCTTAGTCCCAAGATATAATATTTTGACCTGTGTGCTTGGCTTCTGATATTGTTCTCTTCCTCTTCAGCCAGACCCACTCAGTGAAGACTATGTAGTACAGGAATAAAGTCAGGGATGTGAAAGGCAGGATATACATCTGTTCTACTTCTTATTCTTTTGTTTGCAACAATGGTCTTGATGTGACCCAAGACTCAGGATGCAAATCCAAGAATGAAACGATCAAATATGAACCTTACATATGTTCCAGAGTACCATACAATACTTAATTCAAGAATAACAACAAATATAATATGACAAGCTCCCAACAATTAGACAGAACAACATTAGCAAAGTATTGACAATTGCTCTCTCTCTTCATCCAGGGTAGGGGTGGATTAAGTAGGAGGTTGGAGACCAACAAAAAGCAAATTTTATATTGATATTCCAAAAGGATATCTGAAAAGAACTTTTCCATTAATCTCCTTTCATATAAGTCTGTGATTATGCCTCTAAGCAGTCATACCAATAAAACTGGAAATATTCTCAAACAAATGGCAAATTCACCCACCCATGCATATAACTATTCGCTCACTCACAAAATGCAATATGGATATAATTGTGTCAGCTCCCTTGCCAGAAGGTAGAAATTCAGAGTAATTAACTTAACCAACATAGATTTATTGGACACATAACATATATTAGGCCTCATGGTAGGTGGTGAGGTTAATACAGTTGCCAGTTTCTCCCAAGGACAACACAAAAGTGGGGGAAACCCAGATGAACAGTCAGGCTTTGAGTGTAGTGTGATGCATAGTATCTCAGGAGGCATGCTCACAACTACCAACTGGAGCAAAATGTGCAGATAAAATAAGCAACATTGAGATTTAACAGTATGTGTATAGAAAAAAAAATATTATTTGGACTAAGTACAGATGAAGGCAGTTTAATTTATTTTTAAGGAATATTTTATAGGATAAATGTATTACTTATGAGGACATCTTTATAGCTAGCCAAACACAGGCAAGCTGATCTTTTGTTCCTGTTCCTATAAAATGGCTTTGGCTGGTCAATTATGGTAAATTATTATTTCTCAAGCATCTAGGTATAAACCGTCTCATCAGGTAGGTTAAACAAGTCTTTCTCTTGTGGATCAGGCTGTGATGGGCATCTGCCTGATAATTCTCTGCCTATGAGTAACTTCACCTTGTTTCCATCACTCTTAACCAAGTGGTTGTATTTAGAATATAAATAGAATATTTTCTCAATCTGCATTTGGGCATTCAGTAAATCAAACTTCTAGATTATTGATTTTTCTAGTACTTTGTGTACATGCAGATTTTTCATCCAGTTTGAGAAAGTGAAGAGAAATATTACACTAGCAAATTCTTTCTATTAAATGAAAAATAATCTATATCATATTCAAATTTGGTATTTGAATTTTTTATAAGAATCTTATTTTTTAAATATCCATTCATAAGCAGAAAGATATTATCTCTAAGAAGCTTGCCAATGTTTTATGTAACACAAGCTAAGCCATTAATGTTATAAGGGGGGAAAAAGACTCTAAAAACCATTACAGAAGTAAAGCATACAACATAATGTTGCTCCATTACCACTTAGAGATATCCAGTGATCACAGCATGGCCAATTCAAATTTCAGTGATGCCTCTTTAAACCCTAATGAACCGTAGTGCCCTAATGAGAGGTTTCACTGAATCCTGGTCAACCATGCATACATTTCACAGAGAAAAGAGAAAACTAGAAACCCATTGCATCTTAAATAGTGATATTTGCATCAACAATGTTTATAGGTCACTTTTTTTATTTTTATAAAGAAACCAAATAGCTGCAGTTCTTTGGGACTCATATATAGATGTATTTGATTAATTCAACATGAAACTTTTATCACATCATAAAATTTTCTGCATCAGTCTATGAATGATGAATTGTTAATCCAACAATTAAACTTCTTTAGCATTTTCTATAATAAGGGATATATTATGAAATGTTTGAAAAACACCAATTGTATTTTGTCTATAGGAAATAAATGTCGAGATTAAAAAACAATTGAGTCAGCAGAGCCAAATTCAATTAATTGAGAAAATAATATTGGTCACAAATTTGACTCAGAGACCATATATTTCCATTCCTCTCTAGTGATTTAGGCATGTGTAGATAGAGTGATAGGTAAAATATGACCAAAGAGAAGTCAGACTATAGAGACATTACTGTTCACATTCTGAATGTGCTGCTGCTCCAATGTCCCCTCAGTTTTGCCTATGTCCATTAAAGATTAATTTTAGATGCCTGCAATTGGAACTTTACCTGGCTCCATATAGAAAAATGAATAGCCCTGACTACCTGAATATGTTAGCTGTAAGATGCAATCCTATCTGAGAGATGTGAAACTCTTTTGAATATAGAAACCCTTTCACTCCTTTACAAAATAGTTCTGTACAATCACATCTTAATTATAGTAATTACAGACAACAGAAGAGGTAAGGGAATAGAAGGGAGATTATGTAGTCCATTTTTGATTGTCCAACAACAAAATAACTTGACTCAGAATGTGCTCAAGCATACATAGCATCACCTTGTAGGGATGTAATGCTCAATGGTTGTTACTATAGAGTAATAGAGCCTGTATTAAACAAATACCCTTTTCAAATGTCAAGCATAATTTTTTCAGTGAGGCCTCTCCTGACCCTCCATGCTAGATAAGTTTCGATGACTGAATGCTTCCACTTGAAAGGCATTTATACAATTATTTATTTTAGCTTTATCTCCATGCATTGCATTTTAAATAACAAAGCCATCTGTCTCCCATCACTTTTGTATCTTGGACCTTGCCCAGCGCCTAATGCATAGTAAGCACTCAGATGGGTTTTAATGACTGGATGAAGAAATGAATGCTTACGCTGTTCGGACAGCATTAATCCAAAAAGTAGAGTGAAAGTCAGCCAACTTCATATACAGGTGTGATTCTGTATACAGGATATTTTGATAACATGTCTAAATACTAAACACGCATAATTCTTTGCCTCTTTTCATATAAGTTGTGTATACAACAATGGTCAATGAAAGATTATTTATAGTCACAACAGCACAGAATCAAATTCCAATAACAGGTTTTTAACTGAATAAATTATGGCATATCCTTAGCATAGATTGGCACAAAATTATTCACATGGAAGTTTTGAAACAATACACATAAAACTCACAGAGAATTTTATATACATATACTGGGAAATATGAAAATTTTTGGAAGAACATTAAATATTAGCAGGAGTTATTTTTAAATGGTGATATTATGTGTCATCCTTATTTTCCTCATTATGCCTTTCTAATTTTCCTGAACTTCAGCAATGAGAATACACTAACTTTATAATATTATTAAAAGAAGCTAAGAAAATAGATTATGACACTAACATATACAGTAGTCTCTTCCTTATTCATGGGTTTGATTTCCTTAGTTCTAGTCAATTATACTCCAAAAACTTAAATGGAAAATCATAGAAATAATCATTTCATATATTTGAAACTGCACACTGTTCTGAGTAGTGTGATGGAATTTCACATCCTCATGTTCTGTCTCACTTGAGCTACAAACCATCCCCTTGCCCAGTGTATCCAAGCTATGAACATTACTGGCCTATTGGTCACTTAGTAGCTGTCTTGGTTATCAGATGGACTGTCCTAGTATCAGTTTCTATTTAAGAAACCCTCCTTTTACTTAATAATGACCCCAAAGAGTAGTAATATGACAAGTTGGATATGACAAAGAAAAGCTATAAGCGTCTTCTTAAAGTAAAAAGGTAAAAGTTCTTGATTTAATAATGTAAGAAAAAAATATATGTTAAGGTTGCTAGGTAGGATCCATGGTAAGAACAAATCTTCTGTATATAAAATTGCAAAGAAGGAAAATGAAATCTGAGCTAGTTTTGATGCCACACCTTCACCTACAGAAGCTACAGTCACACAACATGATAACTGCTTAGTTGAGGTAAAAAGGGCTTTAAATTTGTGTATATTCAAGTAGGAATAAAACATAATATATACTACCTGCAGTTTCAGGCATCTCTTTGAGGATTTGGAATGTATCCTTCACAGATAAATAGGAATAATGTCATTGCAAAGTATTAGGTACCATACAGTATGTAAAGAAGTTTGATAGTTACATATTTTAAATTACTATTTAATAAACATCAAATGTTTATTTAAATGCTAATAAAGAATTAAGCTTGTAAAATTAACAATGTAACCTCCATCGTCATTTAAATAATGAAGGCAGATAGTTTTAAAGAGAAAAACACAGCAAGATGCACGTTCCATCAATTTTTTTCTTCTGGAAATAATAATATTCGCTCATAAAACATGAGAATTTAGTGACACTATCTGTAAAATATAATCTTTAGAACCTATCATCCACAGAATTTAAGCTTCTTTCATATCATAATAGTCAAAAACATGGGCTTGGGTATGTGATGTTGTACCCAAGAGATCAAAAGTAGAGCTTACAGTCTCAGAAGGGGGAACATCAACCTAGAAGTTATTGTGAAATAAAACCAGATATTTTGTAAAGAATGAATCCATGTCATGCTTGGAACATACTTTTCACTCAAGCTGCATTTATTAGTATTGTTATTGTTTGTGGAAACTGGCTAGAGAAAAATGATGTGCTCAAATCATCAATGGAATTGTTACAATTTCCTACTTAATGCAGTTGCTCTGGAAAGGGACTAACTGCTGTGTAGATTGACAACCAAATCCCAAGGATATCAATAAAGAGTTCAATAAGTCATTTGATGCCAACTTAATTTTTTAATGTAGTTGGAGTAGTCTCCAGGGGTCCTGTGGCTGCTTTAAAGTAGTTCCATAACAGCAAGTGTCACAGCCATCCAAGGACGTGAGGATGCTAATGTAACATTCTTCATAAAATAGAACAGAGTTGTTGCTCCCCCTGACATCATAACAAAGCCCTGATGGACGTGCACTCTGCATGCTGAATTGATTTTTCTTAAGTCCGAGCTCTCATACTATTTTATCCTAATGTGCCTAAATAAGCAGTGTTGACTCCTTAATTTACTCATTTTAACACCAGAAGCTTCTAGGATTCCATTAACATGATGTCACATTTAGGTTGTCTGTTGAATTTGCTAACCTCAAATGTATAAAATCTGAATTCTTAAAGTTGATAATACTAGGAAAATCATTTCTTTTAAGACAAGTAGGAACTTGTGTATCACCAGTTCAACTAGTCACAGCCATACATATTTAAACTGGAGGGTACAGTGAATTAATTAGGATGCTTAGTTTATTATGAGGGTTGATTTTGGGTACATGTTACAAATGCAACCCAAAGGCCCTAGAGAAGTAGTTTAATGTTTTGCCACCAAAAGAAGCCATTGGAGAGACATTCATTGAAAGAAATTCAACAAAACAGAATGCAATTCAATAGATATATGAATTCTGCCAAAAGCAAAATAGACTATTAGGGTCTGGAGTAATTTAGAAATAAACAGTAAATTTTGTAAGAAAAGAAAATTAAAAAAGAGAGACAGAGAGGGGGTGGGGGAAGAATCACTGCAAGTAATACAAATAGCATTCTAAAACAAATTGAAAATATACACCAAAATAGAAAATTGCTTAACCAAAGCAAATAAAAAATATTCCATTAAGGACATTAGCATGATATACTGCCATGATGCTAAAACCTCGGAGATATAGTAGTACATATTTCTTCGGGAATATACAAAATCTATTTCTTTGAAAGTCAATGCAGGGGTACTGTGGGTTCAAGCTTGTGTTTCATTTATTTTTTAACTATCTGGTGTTTATTTCTGAGTGTATGGTGGTTGTATTTTATCACTCAGTGAATTGAGCTATTGCAGAGTGATATATTCAATGAATTTCTCCTTCCATCAAGTTCAGTGTTTTACTGGTTTTAAAAGCAGTCATTACTTTCATTGTCTCCAGCAAAACCAAACACATGCATTACTTTAGTTTCACGTCTGTATTGATAATGATAGGTCACCAGCTCCTCAGTACAACCCAAACTGTGACATTATAAAAGCCTGTCTCCTTATTGAAGCTTAGCCTTTTCTTGTAAAAACAAGGCGAAGGTCCAATTAGTGATTCACAGGAAAATGGAAGGGCAGTCTTTTGTGCATAGACATCCCCATTCGAAAACCTATAATCCATAATGAGTCCTGTTTAGCACAATGGATGCTCTCCTTTCAGACAAGCCCAAATACCAGGTCACTAATGAGCAAGAATTTAAAACACGAAGTCCATGAATGAAACAGGTTATTGTGAAAATCGGCTCATACTAAGAGATTTAAGAGACTTCACTATTTCTGTTTGGCCTGACAGGTCTAGCTAATTAATCAAATGCTTTGATAAATAACTAACATCTTGCATTTTAAAGAGGAACTCTAATCTGCCAAGCAGCAAAGGAAAAGAACAATCTTAATGCCGCTTAAAACATAAAGAATGGAATTTCATGGCCATGTGGGAGACCCAGGCCTATTTTGACAAGGGTGTACCAGCAAAAGCTGTGATATCTGGAACATACCAATTAGAAAGCATTAAAAATTAGCATATTTAAAATGCCACTCTTATGAGTTTTATTCTAGAAAAAAAGGTACCAAGAGGGAAGAACTTTCCAGAAAAGACTTGAAATGTGGTTAGCACTGATCAGTTTCACTGAGAAGAGTTCCATAATGGGACAGAACACAAAGGAACAGTTTCCTTGTTCTGCTCCACCGCCAGTGCTTCTTTTAAATGTTCTTACCGCTAGGCTTCTCTGTGGCTGGAGAGCTGTACTTGGTTAATTTGAATGTCCAGGAATCTCTCTCTTGTTCTCAGTTCAAAACAAAACATATCAGGTGGCAAGGCTTTGATTGTGCTTTAAAGTAAAAGTGTACAGAACAGATGGGCCTGCAGCAGTTACAACGCACCAGCTGGTTAAAAGGCAGCAGGGGTCGGGCAAGGTGGAAAGAGTTTGAAGACAATCAGAGCTGGATTGAAATATAGTACAGGGCTTCATCACTTAGGAGATACAGGACATTCTGCAAGTTATTTAAAACCTTCTGAACTTCATTTTCCTTATCTGGAAAGTGGAACAAATCAGACCTTCTTTGCAAAGCAATTGTGTGATTAAAAATAGTGACTGTTTTTTTTTTTTAGAACATGGCGGCGAGAGGGGAGGCAGCGCTTTCAGTACCTCCTCAACTACGGGGTCAGAGAGACGCATGGATACGCTTATATTCGACCTGCTGAGAAACTCCTAGCAAAATTCCACTAAAGAGAGATCGGCCGGGAATCGGTAGGATTTTTGGAGGTGACAGTCTGCGCTAGACGAGTGAATCTCCGCCACGCAGCGCAGAGGTCCAGACCCGCCAGCCGCTGCCCGCGCAACTCGGCGACTGTCGGCTGCCTGCACGCGGCCCCCGCGTCAGGGCGGATAGCCTCCGAGGCGCAGCGCAGCAGGAGCGGTGCAGGGACTCTAGGAAGAGGTCTCTCTCCAAGCCTTCATGAAATAGCAAACCGGGAGCTGAAACCAACCAGAGACAGACCAGTCTCACCCCTCCCTTCGGACACTCTGGCAAGGAGCCTGGGGCCCGCCATAGCAGAGTGGTGACATCACCAGAGTTCCGCCGACAGAATTCCTTCCCAGCGGAATCCACATTAGCAGGTGTGTGACTCCCACCCCCTCCAGATACAAGCAGCCAGGAAACCACCGGGGGCGTGTCTGTAGGGAAGCAGAGGGGATTCCAGATCCCCACCTCCCCTTAACACCAGCGGCGACACCCAAGATCTTAGC
>NW_026000026.1:39273645-39434287 GCF_001458135.2 Marmota marmota marmota | reverse complement strand
ATACAAGAGGAAATGAGGGGAAAGGGAAAAATAATACAAGGGGGAGAAATGAAGGTCAGTAGAGGAGGTAGAGAGAGAAGAGGGGTGGGGAGGGGAGGGGAGGGGGGATAGTAGAGGATAGGAAAGGTAGCAGAACATGACAGTCACTAGTATGGCAATATGTAAATCAATGGATGTGTAATTGATGTGATTCTGCAATCTGTATATGGGCTAAAAATGGGAGTTCATAACCCACTTGAAGCAAAGTGTGAAAGATGATATATCAAGAAATTTGTAATGTTTTGAACAACCAACAATAAAAAAAATTAATAAAAAAAAATAAAATAAAAAAATAAAAATAGTGACTGGCACATGGCAGTGGCTCAGTAATGGCATCTATATTTTTCCTTCTTAGAACTGACTGTGTTTCAAGTAGTTACTTTGGTAGTCTTCAAAGAATCATACTTTTTTTTTTTTTAACATCCATGGGTAACCTCTCCTACTTGGACTCTTGCCTTTGCCACACAACTAGATTTGGTCAATGAGAAGTTAAGAGAAGCTTAAAAAGTACATGCACATTGGAACTCCCCATCTTCTTGGAATGCTCATCCTTAAGATGATTCCTCTTTAAACTCAGCTGCCCTTCTGTGAGAAGCACAACCTAGTCATGTGCAGAAGCTGCCTGAGAACAACTGGAATCACCAGTTACAGCAGCACTGACCTGCCAATCACGTGCATGAGAACATCATGGAAGTGGATCCTTTCAGCCTCTCCACTGGAGTCAGATATGTGGTGCAGAGATAAGCCATCCCCAATGAGTCCTATACAAACCCAGAATTGTAAATAAATATTTACTGCTATTTCAGGCCACTATATTTTGAGGTGATTTGTTAAAAATAGATAACCAGAAGTCCTAATCACTTTTTCAACGTCTGCTAACTGGTTACTGACTCCCAAGAATTCTGCAGTGTTTAAGGAAGCAACAGTGTTCAATACTGTCAGTATCCATGTATTTTCTGAGGACTCCAAAAATCTATAATTGTTAATGAATTCGGGATTATCTTTGAAAACTGACTAATGCTATGGCACTGATTCTTCTAGATGTTCTGAATAAATGAAACTTCCAGGCCAGTGATTATTATTTACACTTTAAACATTTTTACATAATTATTAGAAAAATTTATGTAAGTATTTAGTGTTGGTGTTTCCTTTTGCATGGCTAACCTTTTTCAGTGAAATCCTCCAAACTGTCAATACATCAAGTTTCTAAGTCATTTTACTCATATAATTCTGACAACAAGAATTTTGAATATCAGTACTTGAGTACTTTTAATTTAAGCATGTCTTAAAGTAACACAATCTGGAAACAGTGAAGTGGTACTGTTTCTCCTCTCATTCCTTAGTAAATAGGACAAAATCAAATTCTGGAGCAGCATTACATTCAACTACAATTCTAGAATTTCTATCCTTCATTTTAACCAGGTATGGCCATGTGAAATAATTCTAACCAATCAAATCTTAGCAGAAGTGATGTATGGAATTATAAAAGAGAAGACAACCATTTTGGTTTCCCACTTCCCTCTTGTAGCTTCCTTATGCCTATGATCCAGCAGCAATCTTGGATCATGAGGTGACCCTTCGGATGAAAGTCATATTCTAAGGATCTAGACCAAGGAGCTGAACAACAGTTTATCTACTCTAAAAGCTCTAAACATCCTATGTCTGCATCCATTTTACATGAAAATAAAAACACTACCTTCTACCCTGTTTAAGCCAGTATTATTTTAGAATTTCTGTTATTTGCAGATAAACTAAATCCTAATAAGTACAGGTAACATAAGTATTACTATGCATGGGGAGTGGAGATGAGAGGAGATGGAAGGGGGAGAGAGAGGGAGTGTGAGAAAGAAAGAATATTATTTGATTTTAGTCTCTCAAGTTTAAAATAAATCCAAGTAGAAACAAAACATTTCTGAAAACCAACAAATCATAAATATGGAGACGTTTGCTGCTGTAAAATTAATACAAATAATGTATAATCCAGCAAAAGCTCATACCTTTTTATTATAATGTTTTCATTTTCAAAGATGAACTACACAATAGAAAACACAGAAACATGGTAAGGCATAGAGAAACCATTTATCAATGTTGCATTTTGGTTTGGCTGTGCCATGAAAGTACACTTTGAGAAAGTCCAGCTAAAGAAGACTAAAGTACACACTTAAGATTATAAACTGAGTAAATTTGTTAAAAAAAATAATAGTACATTTTTAAAAATTATTGAATACATATTCTTTATAATAAACTACAACTTGGAAATAACACTGCTCTGGATAAGGAGATGGATACAATGGTGTTTCTGCACAGATGTATGTTAATAATCATCAAAAGCACCATCATAGCACATTTTTAAATTTTTCTCAGGAAAATTACAGTAATGTTATTAGTTTTTTTAAAATATTTTTTTTAGCTGTAGTTGGACACAATGTCTTTATTTTATTTTTATGTGGTGCTAAGGATCAAACCCAGTGCCTCTGCATGCTAGGCGAGCACTCTACCTCTGAGCCACAACTTAGCCCAAGGTTATTAGTTTTGTTCAATGATTAAAAATAATTTTATACTGAAATTATACTGAAATCTCAAGTTCAGGAACTGAAACTGTCTCCTGGTTGAGAGATTCTATTTTCAACAAAATATTCAGAAGTCTAAGTTAAACCAAAGTTTCACCTACTAGGAAATAGTCAATCTTTAATTGTTTTCCTAATGATCATTGTAAATATCAATTCAGAGAAGACTTTGACATCTCCAGGCCATGCAATGCCAAGACACAACTCCTGAAAGTGTCACAAGCTCAGAAATGAGTTGCCAAAAACTGTAGCTAAGAGAATGAGTGCAGTCCTATTGTGAATGAATGACAGAATATCTCCCATTTGGGAGAATAGTATGTAAATTGTATTTATCATGTGAAAAAAAGATTGCAATACTCTAAAATTTATTTTTAAATGAATACAAAATATAAATATCACTCTGAAATTATATTTGGGTGAGTGAATTTTCCTATTCCCTCCAGTATATGTTTTTAATTGGAGATATTTTCTTAAAATTTGAGGATACCCTCTGAGTTCATAGTTTTTTGTGTTTTTGTTTTAAACAGTTACCAATCTTGAGTGAATGTTATCTGATAGGTTTTCAATAGCTAGAATGCTAGCATTTTTCACCAAAGCTTAAAATGCTTGTACAATCTTTAAAATCAAAGGATAGGGGATTTAACATTCCCACCCCAAGTCCATAAGATTCTAAAGGAACAATAACTCTTTTAACCAAACATGATAGAAAATGGTCTTTTACAAGCTCTATGGGGCCAGGCATGGGTGGTGCCTATGCCTGTAATCCCAGTAGCTCAGGAACCTGAGACAGAAGAACAGCAAGTTCAAAGACAGCCTCAGCAATTCAGTGAAGCCCTAAGCAACTCAGGGAGAGTCTCTAAATAAAATACCAAAAAAAGGGCTGAGGATGTGGCTAAGTTGTTAAGCATCCCTGGATTTAGTCTCCAGTACCAAAAAAAAAAAAAAAAAAAAAAGATAGCTTTATGATACTCATACCTCAGGATGTATTTTGATAGATCTTGTTCTTGCCATTATATTTAAATATGAGATGCCAAACACCTGCTTTATAGACTGATGAACAAACATTTGAATCCTAAACTAAATATTAAACATCCATTTAAAAATATAAAACGAAATATTTTTTGTAAAAGGCCAATCCCAAAACACCACACAGTGACAAAAGCCTTACTAGACCAAGGTCTCTGGTCATGTAAGTATCCACTAGGCTTTACTCCCCAGTGCAGTGTGCCAGGCAAGCTAGGAATTGGCAGAGAGGCTCTTGGACAAACTCCTTCACACACGTAGCAGCTTACAGTGGTCTTGAGTATTATCCCTAAATTCCATATCATCACCCCAAATATAAAATAGAGCCATCTGAATCTTCCTCTTATCAATCTTTTTAATCTTCAAGAGCTTCGTTATTTTCCTATCCTGAGCAGTGAGTAAGGCTTACACAAAACAAAAGGAAAAGGAGGAATGTGGATAGTCAGCAAGAAAAGTTCCTCAGAGGAGTATTCTCTCTGACACACATGGTGGGAACACTGGCTTTCAACCTTGGCTACACAATGGAATCACCTGGGAGCTTTAAAAACTCCAGGTGCCCAGGTTGCACTTAAGGTCAATTAAATCAGCCTATCTGGGACTCAAATATCAGGACTTTTGGCAAGCTCTTCAGGTTATTCCAAACCCTCTGTCTGACCAATCTTTCCCCTAGTTACTAATGTTCTCTTGATGACCTTCCTACACATGTATATTTCCTCTAGTGAAATTGTGTGACTTGGCTATATTGTCTAATCTCTGACTGCCAGATTAAGATATTAAACCAATTATGCTCTTTTTATTGCTTTGAAAAAATGGAGTCATCATTTTATTTTAATTTGTTCAACTGCTAAAAGAATAATGTATTCCAGTGTCAATATGCCAAAACCAAATACATTTCATATGAAAGGCATTTATTTATGAGTCTTAGCAAGACTGGAAAACTGCCAATGCACATTTTCTAACAGACCTAGGAGGCTTAGCAGGTAGTAAGCTGAGCTGGCATGTAGGTCCCTATGTTAATGAAAACGCAGAAGTCTGGTTTCCTAACTGTTCATGATTGGGAAATTAGAGTTTACAGTTCCAAAGGCTTTCCATGCACCTCACGTCATCCAGGCATAATGAAAAACTGACACCTAAGTACCCAAGTATCATGTGAACACTGTGCAAATACTATACAGAGAGGAACGCAGCTTAACCAGATGGAGAACAAAAAACACAGCAGCACACAATGAATAAGTAAAATCCCTATGAATCAATTCACTGAGGCTTAATACCCTAAATCCTTAAACGAAGAAGAAGAAAAAAAAAGAATGCAACAGAAATCCATTTCACAGTATACCCAAGGGTGACTGATGTAACAAACTGGTTAATGACAATACAAGATTAAAATAAACACCAAATCCCACTATTCCTGGATTCATATTACTTAGATGAGAAGTTTAGGTATTCTAGAAAAGTCCATGTAATTACCCTGGTGATGAAATTATCTTTAGTTTAAATGGTTGTAACTGAGGCCCAACTCTCCTGACCTTGTAAGTTGAGTCACATGTGCAGTTGAAGATACCACAGTGGTTGTATCTTTATAAAAAGATCCCTTATCATTATAAAAGCAAAGAGAGTTGATAAAATAGGAGAAGAAAAATATTCCTTATCCCATCACCTTAAGATCCTAAGACAGCATCTCCTATCAGAATTAAAGGATAGGTTCCTGCAGATCTTTGGCCAGCAGATGGAAGTTAGCTTTCAGACGGGCAGACTTCTTAAATGATTTCAGAAGTGGTTTCTCCTAACACTTACCCCACTGTCTATACCTAAAACAGAAGCAACGCTATTGCTGTTTCCCTCCTACATTGCAAATTTACCTCCTAAGTATGCTTCAAAGTAATCCACTTCTCTCCACTTTCACCCACATGCTGCAATGATTATCATCAGAATTACTGATGCAGCTTTTTGGCACCTGTGTTTATTCATCTAGAATATGTCTACCACAACCCAGTCAGAAGGGTTTTTACAAAATGCACATTATGTCACCTCCATGGGCCTCCTGTGACCTCCAGGGTAGAAATGACATCAATATTCCCATAGCATGGCTCCTCTGGCCTCCATCTCCCCAGGTTCTGCCATCTCTCTGCTGTGCCCTATGAATTCAATGTCCTAGCCATACTGTCCTTTCAATGCTGGAATGGGGCCACTGGGTTTTCAGATATCCTCTTCCCTATGCCTGGAACACTTCTCTCCTCTCCCACCTCTCTTCCTTCTGCCTAGTCATTTTTAATTTGTAGTTTTTCCTCAAAAAAAACTTTCCTGATACCTGAAATCAGTGAAGTCCCTGGCTTTGGTCTCAATTACCACCTGAATTTCCCATCATAACAACCATCACCTGGTATGCTCTAATTTTCCCTACTATACTGGAAGGCAGGGGAGTTGTCTGTCTTGTTCATGGTGGTATGCACAGGACCTGTCTGGCTAGTCTATAATGGGCTTGCTAGATAATATTCAGTGAACTACTTGGACTTCCTCACATTGTACATTATCCATTATCATTTTGCAGTCACATCTTAGAACTTGACATACTCAGGTTAAATCTTTACTAACCTAGTTTTGTGATTTTTTTTGACAGGTTAATTAACCTCTCTGGACTTGTTTTATTAATATAAAATGAAGATGAAAATATGCCTTGCAGAACAGTTATCAGGCTTTAGAAATAAGGTATGTTGGTGACACACAAAAGGCATTCAGTAAAACTGCAGCCACTTCTATCATCTCTGAGGAAATCCAAGGAAAAGTAATGAAAATACTCTAAATAGCAGAACTATTTTGGATAATTTTCTCTGGATTAATATGTACACATCCTTAAAAATTACATGTATACTACAACTTTGTTAACATGGACTCCTTCAAAAAATGTGTGCTGGCCATCTTTTATGTGTATGGTATTCTTTTAGGTACTCTTTAGATTATGCTAGAATTTTGGCAAGCAGAGTCCCTATCTTCTCCTCTAGGAGGATCTGGAACACTCTCATGTTAGAACCTTAAAAAAAATCATCTGAATATTCCAGCAAGAAGTCAGAGTTACTAAAATACCTAGAATAGAAGATTAAAGTATTGCTAACACCTCCTTTTCTACACATACACATCTTCAACGAGTGAATATACAGATACCAGGGGGCCAAGACAGAGGCCCTAAATGCAAGACAAAGGGCCAGAGTCATTAAGACATTATGTACTTTCCCATAGATGGAGTAAATGATTCAACCTTCTGCATACTGCAAGGACTTCCCATGGCCCCTCACCTCTGCCCATTACCCTGTAAGAGCCTCAGTGATGATGATCTGTCATATTCTTCCTTGGTGTCTGTCTCCATGCCAAATAGTGGCTCCTCTCTGGGAAGATCAATAAACATGTGTAAGCGAATAAAAAAATGAATATGCAATTGAGAAATGATCCTTCCATCTCCCTTAGATGGGGATAGAA
Organism: Marmota marmota marmota; assembly: GCF_001458135.2. Taxonomy (NCBI): domain Eukaryota; kingdom Metazoa; phylum Chordata; class Mammalia; order Rodentia; family Sciuridae; genus Marmota; species Marmota marmota. The sequence goes on along the minus strand of NW_026000026.1, from coordinate 39,427,187 downwards.
TCAAAATAACTTACTGGATGGACATAAGCACACAGAAGGTGTGGCAGATGTTTTGGGTGGCCCACCTAGAGCTCCCAGCTGTTACCACTTCAGTGTGTTCCAGCTGACGTCCAACTACTAGCTCTCTCATTGCCTCAGAGCCTTTCTCTGAAGCCTGGAAAATTACTCTGCCATTTTGCAATGGCAAGATTTAAGTGCCAACAAAATCACATCTCTTCAAAACGTGTGGCACTCCGCCACTGACATGGGAGTTGATGTAAAAATATCCTACCTCCCTCACCCTTTGGGTGGGGTATCTATCTCCAAGACAAGTTTTTTTTTTTTTTTTTTTTAATCATTTCCAAGAATTCCTGCAGTTGCTTCCCCTTTCCTGTCACATTTCTCACTCTCCTATCATTATTTTCTGAACCTCCTGAATAAACTACTCACAAAGGAGTTCTGGACACAGAGACTGCTTAATTTTACCAAACTAAAGCAAAAAAAAAGGTATTTGAAGAATTCAGAAGTTCACACGTAGTCTAGCTAAGATAGCCCAAGAGAATCAGCAAGATCTTCTGCTTTCTAGTCAAAATCTTAAGAGTTCTAAGTAAAATTTTTATAAACTTGCATGTTTTATAATTTTCTAAATTATATATTCTCATATTGATAAGACAACTTAGCGAACACATCCTTCACGTGTAGTTTTTAACATTAGACATGTATGTATGAGTCGCAGGAGTAATAAGCATTGTGGAAATAAACAAACTGGTGAATCGGTCATAGGCAATATGTTCTTAATGAGAGCACTGGCACCCTGCCACAAATGTTTCCTCAAGCATAATTTCAAATGTGATATCACTCAAAAAAAAAAAAAGTGCAGTTTCAAAATAAAATGCTCTGACAGTTCTATTTGCTTAGCAACAAGTATATCAGTTAAGAATCCTAACATTAATTAGCACTCCCACATCAAGACTTCAAAACAAGAGGATGAAAGGAAAAACTGTAAATCAGCAGTTTAAAATTTAGAGATTTATGAAAAGCCAAGTTGTCTATGAATAACGTTTTGGAAATCATATTGCTTAGTGGTAAGCATTCAGTTAGGCATGTTCTTATAAAATGTTAGTATACACACTTTTAATGTTTCAGAAAATTTTTATTTAAGTGAGATTTCTTTTTATTCCATATAGCTAGTGCTATATCTTTCACTTTTCATACTACATTTATTTATTTTTTATCAGTTTACATAACTAAAATGTAAACAGTGTTTCATCAGAAGATATAACAGAATGATAGCTTTAGGGCCAGCACATCATATAATATAATTTAGCTCTATTATCCAATTTGACCAACTATTTTGCCTGAACATAGTCAATAATGAAAAGCACTTCAATCCCTCTCCTTGCTGAATCCTATCATAATTTTTCATTTCTACATTAATATTAGGTGAAAAAGGAATATTTACATTTATCTTTAAAAATACAGTTTATATGTTGTAATACACACATAAATATGAAATCTGCTCTATTCTATTGGAAGCTGAAGAAATTTAATGCATTTATATGTATTTTTACAGATAAAAACAGAGATATAGAGCAATCTGTATAGACTAAAAACAAATAAGCTTTAAGAGTTCTGTATTTAACAATTTTAATCCTGATACTCTTATGGATTTGGACCCCTGCTTTATGTTGGCTGACTCTAATTCATGCCAAACGTGCTATTAATTATTGACTTTTTAAACAACATTTTTGTTATGAGATTGAAAAAGATAATGCAGATGTTTGGAAACAGAGAAAATAAAGTGGGACAGGGTCTACAGGTTTCTCTTGTGTTCCACCTCTGGGAATTTAAGCCAGCAGACAATCTTCTTTCTTCTTCATCTATTTCTTTTTCCCTTTTGATAAGCTCTCCTTTCACCCCCGCCAACCTATCATCTTAACTTTACATACATTCATTGCCAAAGTTCTAAAAGTGATAGGAAACTGAGGCTTAATTTATTATTCATTTCATTTTCTACTCAATGCTTTTTAATGTGGGTTCTGCAGTTGGAAGCAGGAAAAAAAAATGTAATGTTCAGGAACATCTGATTGTACTAAGATGGCCCAAGTTATTTGGGAGCAACATCAGCAGCTAAATGACCTACTTTAAGTGCAACATTTAGACATAACAGTCAAGTAGAATGTGAAAATATTAACTTTTAAAGAACAATTCCTAACCTGTATTCAGTATCTTAAAAATTTGGCACTTTAGGTTGTTAATTTTAAGAGTTAAATGAAGAATCAACAGTATGTTTAGCAAACAGTGAATGATCAACAAATGCTATGATGTTAGATTTTTTTACAGGTATTATGGTTGAATGCTAAATTATACAAGAGGGAAACTTATTCAAAGAGTAACTCAACTACTATTTATCTATAAATTGAAAAACTGATCAGCATCTCTCAGAATGACATACCCATACCAATTTTATACTTGTACTGCTATAGAAGGAATTCGGATATTGAAAGATTAACATGTACATATACACAAACACATACATAAATGGTTTCAGGGAATGAATATAGTGATATTTATATTATGGTAAATATTAAATTTATGAACACTTCAGTGTCACTTGGAAACTTAGCTATCTATTCGGAAACAAATCTAGATGTAAGAAACCTAAAATAAATAAGTAAATAGATAAATAAACAAATAAATAAGCAGACATGCAAAATCCTAAATCAAAAAGCATCTACTTATGATTTTAGAAGATTTTTTTCTTCCCAAAGGCTCATTGCTGATTCCCTTTAAAATGTATACTCAATTATATAACTTGAAATAAGCCATCATGCAGAAACTTGACCTAGACACAATTTACACCAGCAAATTACACCTTTGCAGGGAATAAAAATTGTAGCTTACGTGTTTTTAAATATGTGACTCTTTTTTTTTTAAGATAAATACAGGATTCAGGAAGCTTTTCCTCTCAGCTTGAGTATACAATGTGTGTGGATTTTGCCCAGACCTATTTGAATGAAGGTCATCTATGGAAAGAGTTGCTACAAGGTCGCAAAGGTTGGAGGCTTGTGATATTGGGACTTACAATAAGAAATATATATTTGATCTTCAAATCTGGCACACAGCTTCTAAAACCCTTGGGAATCTCTGGAGTATCTTTTGTTTGCTTATGTTATAACTGGTGGCTAAGGCCACTAGACAGCTTCAGAATGGGGACTGGTCACAAAAAGATCAAGCCATGATGAGAAGACAGGGACCTTCAGCCTCACCCCTCAACCTGTGGGGAGGTGAGAAGGACTGAAAGTTGAATTGATCACCAGTCACCAATGATGGAATCAGTTATATCTGCATAATAAAGCCTCCATAAAAGCTAAGAAGAAAAAAAAGACAGAATTCAGATGAATTTGCATATTGCTGAACACAGAGGTTTCTGGAGTGTGGTACATACAGAGAATGTAGAAGTTTCACACTCCTGGAAACATTCTTGCTCTGTGCATCCCTTCTGACTGTTTCTTTTTGTCCTTTGTAATTAATGGGTAAGTGTGTTTCTAAGTTCTGTGAGCCATTTTAGCAAATTAAACAAACCTCAGGGAGTTGAGGGAACCTGAATTTATAGTCAGTTCATCAGAGGCACAGATCACAATCTGGAGCTTGTGATTAACATTGGAAGTGGGGCAGGGGAGGGCAGTCTGTGGGACTGAGCCCTTAACCTGTGAGATCTAACTTCAGGTATACAATGTCAGAATCAAATTGAACTATTGGACACCCAGTTGATGTCAGCTAGCAAACTGATTGCTTAATGTCTGGAGAGAAACTCCCATACATCTGGTGTCACAAGTATTATGTTGAGTCGTGGAGAGAAGAGTAGCTTCAGACACAGAGTATCATTGTATATAAATCATTGTCATTTTTATGGCCATTTCTACCCAAAGGCATGCTAGATGTTCATAGGAAATAAGACTTCCCAAGAAGTCTTAACAGCAATCTTTTACTGAGTCCCTATTATATACTAGTCACTATTTCTAATGTTTTACTTACATTAACTCATTGAATTCTTACAATGACCCTACTCTAGACAAAAGGGAACTAAAACATGAGATATCAGCTGATGTCTCCAAGATCACACAGAGAGAAAGTGTTAGTTCCAGGATCCGAGCATTAGTGAAAACCTGAACAAGGAGACAATCTGAAAATCTTACCTTTGTGAATTGGGTAGCAATAATTTGCTAGGGAATACTGTTTTGTTTTCCTGGTAAGCCATTGCACTATAAATCCCAAGAGGAAAAAAAAAAGGAAATGTTTAGAAGATTACTCTTCTTAGATGTGTAAAACTCAAAAATGTGAAAACTGATGGGCCTTATTCATCCACAATGGGTGGCATCATAGCACAGTGTTCAAGAGTATGAACTCTAAGATCAGAGGCTTAGATTGAATCCTGGTTCTGTTACTTCTTACCTGTGTTATATCTGGAAAATTATTTAACCTTTCTGAGCTTCACTAATTTTTTAAGTGAATTTGGGTAATATACACATAGCTTTTAGCAAATATGATTAGTACGATCATTCAAGTATCCAATGTTTAATATGAATAGAAAGACTACTTTGAATATGGTATCTCATTGGTAATCCATACAGCTGAATTTTTCTAGTCTTAAATGCCAAGATTTATAGGGGGAAAAAAGTAAAACATGAAAAATGGAAAAGTTAACATGTAGTGAAGTCACTACTGGAACATAGGAGGAATTATCTCTAATCAAAGATTAATGCAGGCTAGTGTTGTGGCTCAGCGGTAGAGTACTCACCTAGCACATGCGAAGCCCTGGGTTCAATACTCAAGACCTCATATAAATAAATACATAAAATAAAGGTATTCTGTCCAACTACAACTAAAATAATAAATAAATAAATATTTGAAAAATAAATGATTAATGGAACTGTATTTTAAAGTACAAGCCAGGACTACCAGAAAACAGGTGGAAAACTTTTTTTTTTTTTTAATAGAACTATTAAGGAACCAAAATGTTGGGCAACCATTACACTACAGGAAGTAGAATTTTCTTAAGGGAAGCTTCATATTTCCTTTTGAGAATGTGATAGAAATTAAGACACTCTCCCCTGAAAAGGCATAACTAAATGCTCACAAGATTTCAAGGGATTTGTGACCCACTGAGGCTCATCTAAAAAGCTGATAGAGATCCATAAACAACTTAAGAACTGGGGTTTTCAGTGTAGGAACTCATTGTTGAGGTACCAGAATTTATATCTTTATTACTTATTATCAACACTTATACCAACACATACACACACACACACACACACACACACACACACACATACACATCTCATTTGTAATACCTTTTTGAAAAAGCACTGGGAAAAAAAGTTAGGAAAGATTAACATAGGCTGGGGTTGTTACTCAGTAGTAGAGTGTTTGCCTAGCATATGTGAGGCATTGAGTTCGATCCCTGGCATCACAAAAAAATAAACAAATAAAATAAAGGTATAGAAAAAAAAAATATTAACATGGTCACAGTCATGAGTGACCATGACAGAGGTAGATTTCATGGTTGCTCATATTGGTGACAGAAACATTTTCACTCTGAAGTTCAAAATTTATGATATGAATTAATGTTCACAGACTCAAAAAAAGTCCAATTTTTGCCTTTGCTTAGCCATTGAACAGAAAAATGTAACTTTATTAATATTGAAGCTAATTTATTTAAATCATTTAACCATTTACTTCCCAAGTGAAAGTAAGAGTTAGACATTAAACTGAATAAATGTCAAATTAGAGGATGATAAAATATACAGTAAAATATTTCCATAAATTCTGAGTTAAGTGTGACTTAATTTATGAATAATCATCTTAACCTAAGCATATAAAAATTCCAAAGGGCAAGGAGAGTAGGAAAGACTGGTGATTCATCTGTAAGTTCCTTGCTGTGCCATCTTTTTTAAAATGCCAATATATTTCACTTTCAGAAACCCTGTATTTTTCTTCAGTTCTGTGCTGCTAATAATTAATTCATTTTGCTTACACTGCAGCCAGCTTCAAATCATGGTCTCCATTTCTTGGTAATAGATTCTGCCACAGGCAATATGCTGTGCCATAACCTCAATTACAACTTACAGGGGAGAAGACTGCACTTGTTTTCTGCCGGAGCTGCTATTTTGTCTTAAATGAAATTGTATGTGGGTGATGGGGAGTGTCACTGTAGTAGGAACTCGTGAGTCCCAAACCATACTGGACGTATGTAAAAATTCATTTTAACTCAGGGTCTAAGGAGAAAAGCTCCATTGACATTAAGCAGGTGGTGAAAGATGACTAACAAAATTCAATTAAAGTAGAACACAAGCAGCAGAATCAACTCTAATATCATTAAAAGTGCAAAATTCTGACTGAAAAACCTTCAACAAATAATAACAAACTGTAAAACCAGTTATTTCTTTTGACATCACAAGGTTTGTGAACGTGTGTGTGTATGTGTGTGTGTGTGTATGTTTGAAAGAGAAAACAGATACAAAAGCAGAGATGGAGGGACAGACATAGAGAGACATGCACAGAAATATGCATTTGTAATACAAATTTACAAGAATATCAGATGGGACAATTATTATCTTGTCATCATTATTTACTTTATAAAAACTGTATTTGTTACATACTTTTTATTTTAAAAACACTGTTATAATTTACATTTCTATTAACAGAATATGTAATAGATTTGAGTCCAAATTAAATGACATAACAGGTATATGTGACAAAAGGTACAAGCCTATCTATTAATGGCATCTGCTAGGAGAGTGATGCTTTTAATAACTTTTTTTTTCTTCTGAACTTCTGAAGTTATATAACAGGAGATAATACTTTTACGATGGCAATAAGATGACCCATAACTTTTAAGTCTTCCTTAATGGAAGTTTTTAACTATAAATGGGAGACTTTGTAACTGTAAAGATGTCCAGAAATGTAAGGAAATGATATCTAAATCTTTTCACTCAAATTTTTACATCAGAACTCTCCCACTTGTGATCTTGATTCCCATCTTCTATGGTTAGAAACAGTTTGTGTAGGAAGAACAAGTGCTAATATGATCATGTACTAAAAGGGAACTTGGGGACATACCATCTCAGGATTCTATACTAAAGCCATTCGGTTTGAAGTATATGACATCATGGTTGATGGCAGGCTGACATTCCCTTCTCAGCCACTTCTATGCACCATAGTTCAGAGAGATATATATAATTAATCTTTCTCTATTCTGCATGACTCTAGAATGTAATTATGTTAAGTCTCAAGGACATGGATATTGACCCACTGTAGTCTTGGTGGGCAAAACTTAGAAGTTGCTAAGATTTCATCTTTTGGAAAATCCAAGGGCAAACAATTCAACAAATAGGGTTGGGAACTGTAAAAAGAAAACACAAGAATGTTCTGTGATAATCAGTTGTCTCAATTTCAGTTTCTGCCTTTTACTTTCCTTTTTCATACAACAGTAGAGTGGCTTTTACAGATCACCAAGACCTATTAACATTATCACAGAGGAGGCCCAAACAGTAGCCATTGTACAGTAGCAGCCTGCATAGCCAACTGGATTATTGGTAAGCATCTGTGGAAACCACCTCCCCAACCATAAATATGCTTGTTTTTTTCTGATGGGAGGTATTTTAGAAATATGCATTAGAAAATGGTCAGCATATATTATGATTTTAGTTAATTCTGTATGAAGAACTCCTGGTGTGAGAATATGCAAAACAAACATTACTGAAAGAGGTCTTAAAACATTTTTGGAGAAAAACGTTAACTTTAAAATTTTTGACTGGCTTATGAATATACAAAGTTTGTACAAATGAATACATAAAATCTGTACTTTGACCAGATGTTATATGGACAAATTGGCTCAGCACCAAGGTACATAGAACTAAAGAAACCAAATCCTTGGGGCATTTTACAAAGAAAAAGTAGAAAAAGTGGAGAAAAGCACCAATCTGTGTGAAGTGGCATGCTCTCAGTGTTGGTGGGCATAGGAAAGGTGGCTTATCATAGCTCAACAACACCAAGTAACTTATTACAATGATTATCTCAACTCATTCTTGGGGAAAAAAAAATCCCAATTATGGAAAAGTTTTCCGCCAGCATCCTTGTTCCTCATTTTAAAAAGAGTTGTAATTATATCCTCCTGCCTCCTATCATTTTGAGGTTAGAGTTTAAGGAGAATTTTAAAACTATGTGCTAAAAAATTCCCTGTATATAAACACAGCATAAAGAGAAAAGTCACATGTGTGATGTCAAGCTAAATTATCGGTGAAACAATGGAGGACTGTAACCATTTGTGTCCACGTGCATTGACTGTTGTGGCAGATTTAATTAGTAAAATCAGTCAAGTTCACCATACAAGCTGTGTCAAATCAAACCAGCACAAACTGCATCTGTTAGCAGAGCACTCCAACTAAATAAACTAGGATTATTGCAATTCAAGACAACTCTGAATTGGTAAATAATCCCATGGTATGACTACCCTACAAATGAAGTTATAAAGATATTTCTGTCCTTCAGAGAGAAAGGAGAAGACAAGTTTCCTAAAGTATTCAGCAAAACTCTTATTATATCCTGAAAGGACTTGTTTTAATTAATCAGGAGAATCCCCTAACTGGTTGCATTTCCAGGCAAAATTTCCCAATGGAAACTTTTTATGCAAGAAGATATTCCAGTGCTTCCTAAATTGCAATGTATAGCCTAATTTAATCAGATAGATTATATTTGAACAGTTGGGTTATTCAATATATTGTTTTCAAAGAAAAATGACAGAAATAAAGTTTGTTAGGCAATGATTTCCACCTGTAAAATCTAGGCAAGTTCCATCTATTATTCCGTCTAAAATCATCAATGTAATTTTAATAAAAATTTCATTAAAACAAGGTTTTTTAACACACTGTATACTCTAAGGTATCTTTAATTTGGGGAACACCAATCTGAGTAAATTTTTTTTAGAAATAGAGTTTCTTTTGCACTAGTAGATGTAATTGATTTACTTTTAAAGTTTTATGAAATTTTCTTGCCTTTTTTCACAAGACAACTCATTTACCTAAAATGGAACAGGAAAGGAAAACCTTAAGACATGGGAATCAAGAACCCATTAAGGCACCTTCCTCCTATTTTGTCTTTGGATGCCTCAGAAAAGGTGGTCATGATAGAATGCCTGTCTGAACTGTCAGCTTGACTAAGTACAAATCTAAAGCTTTCCATATTGGCATTTAATCTTTTATTTAGTCAAGGAAATGTGAAATCACCATTTTTAAAACTGCCAAGAGAAATTGGGGGAGAAAAGTGTTATCTTTCTTCAGGTCCCAGAAAAACATTACAAGATAATAGGAAGACAAGACTATTTCTTCCATTAACCCCTTGACCCTGTAAGTTAATGGCTTTTTGTTGCAAATATATCAACAAACAGGGCCCCAAGTGAGATTTTAACCCAGGGAGTGAAGCCTCTACGATTATATTGAAAAGAGTCCCTGTGCTGGATACCGTTACTTAATATACTTAATGTAAGAGCCAATCTGTCCCAGAAGCTGTGGGGGGAACATAGCTACTGACTCCTCAGAGCGACTTCTAAGGAAGCACACTTAGACCTCTAAGTTCTTATTTGAAACTTAAACACACTACAGGTGCTGCCACGACCAGTTTTGCCTTTATTCAAAGATATCACCCTCTTGCACAACAAAGAGATATTTTCCTTGTCAATGCAACACTCAGTATCTTCTATGTCAAGGTTAAAGTTGAGTTGAAAAGACTTTGTAATATGAATTTAAGCAATTTCCTAAAAGAAAACACATTATAATTTTCACAAACTATCCAATTTATATGCTGTAGCTACTGTTTAAGAGGGTCACAGTGACAATCAAAATTACTATCACTTCTTTTTAATATTAGGATTGTGTGGGGATTTCCCAAATTAAAATGTTAATAAGGAAGTGCCTCATCAAGTTGATTTGGGATACAAGAGAAAAATGACTTAATTTCTTCAAAATCAAAATCTCATCAGAAGTATATTTATACAAATGAGATATCTTTACAGGATAAAACAATATTAAGTTATTATATTATTATGATTTGTAATTTTAGGAAGGCCTCTTTACCAACTTCCTTTGGATAAATTTCTGAAAGAGAACATATTATGATGAAGAGCATGAAAGATCTCTGTATATACCACTAAATTAACTGTTAAATCTTAATATATATTCAACATATATATATATCAAATATTTCAATATACTGTTAAATTCTACTCCAAAAAAATCTATCCCAATATAAATTTTATCATAACTGAGTCATAGAATATAAAAATGACAGCTTTTAGCAAGAATATTTAATTAAAGTCACAAAAATTTAATAGAGTAAAAACAGAATACTTATGTGTGTCATTATAGAAAATTATAGACACCTTTTCACATTTATGCTGCTGTGAAACATGCATCAAACTGAGACAAACAATTCTTGAAAGGTATGATTGGATTTATCAGAAAGAAACCAAAATCAGTTTACTTTCAAAATTATAAATTACACTTGGATTAGCATGACTAATACTCATGTGTGACTATAATATATTAAGTACCAATGAAATATGAATAGCAGTTACTATTAAACTAACTCAATTCTTATGATTTGACTTAAAAATACAGCAATAAGGCAATGAAGATCAATTATATAACCTTCAAACACCCATGTGATATAAATAAGTATTCTTTTTTTTAGCAGAGACTTCAGTTATAAATAGAAAAACAATGATCTTCCCAAAGTGGAATTGTACTTCAAAATTATTGAGATAAATTTACATTGAGAAATTATAGAAAAATTGAATTTAACATAGGAGATAAAACAGACTCATGCCCAGTGTGTTTAATGTTTACCACAAATCTGTATCTAAACCACCATTTCATAATATCTTTCTACTAAATTCACGTAAGTGAAATAAAGTTTGAGTGGGTTTTTCAAGCTACTAATTACAATTACAAACAGTAACAATAAATGCTGTAGAACATATAAAAAATAATTATTTTTCCATAGAGCTCCATAGTCTGACATTATTAATGACATGCCAATCTACATATAGTAAGTTAATAGGAAGTCAAAAAAAATGTACTGACCTTTACACACAAGTACGGTCCTATTAACTCAGTAGAATATGAACTTTAAGTTTTTTTTTTTTTTTTTTTCAGGCTTGGTAGTATGATGCAATTACAATTTTTATATAGTCCTCTCAAGATCATTCATTCATTCATTGAACAAATGCCTACTGAGTAGTCTCATGCTAGTGGTATTAAGTGCTAGGAATATATGGCAAATAAAAGCAGGTACAATCCACTTCCCTTGTGGAATTTATATTCTGCAGTTAGAAAGGGATATTAATCAACTTTCTTCACAGCACTTACCATAGCACGTGGATAAACATCTATAGCTGTAAGTGCTCTGAAGAAAAGATGGAAAAAACCTGGGTTTGGTAATGGTTTCATGAGGAAGTGCCATTTGAGTAGGAAGCTCTGAGGTTGAAGGGACTTGATGTAGCCAAAAAAAAAAAAAAAAGAAAGGAAAAGAAAGAAGGTGAGTATGACTGAAGGGGGCGGTGGGGGCAGAAAGCTATAAACTGAGGCACAAGAAAGCTGCAGAGCCTCGTCAAGCAAGATTGTTAAGCATTTGGGCCATTATACCAATGACAAGAGCAGGTCACAGAAAGGTAATAAACAGGAATGATATGCTCACATCTGGATTTTGAAAATGGCATACTTTCTGTGATCAGAAGAATGTGTTGAAATCAATATATGGAGGCCACTTAGAATGGTATTACAGTAGTGTAGGTGAGTGTGGATGGTATTTTGGGCATGGAAGCTGACAAGACAATATGGACGGAAGAAGATGCAACAGGTAAAATGGACAGATCACAGTAATGGGCTGAGCATGGTAGAAGGAAAAGTGAGGAATTCAAGATTTAAGCTTGATATCCATGATGGTACCATTCATTGTGATAAAGAACAATGGAGGAGGAATAAGCATGTAGAGAAAAATCATGAGTTTGTCTCAGACATTTAAGATCTGAAATAGCTAAGAGAAGAGTGTTGAGAAAACTGTAGTCTATGTTGAGATAAATTTGAAAGGTACCAGCTTGGATTCGGGGGACAAGTAACATTAGGAGGTTGTTATGGTTTGGACCTTAAATGCCCACCATGGTCCATGTGCTAAAGGTTTGATCAACAGTCTGTGCACTTTGAGGAGGTGGGACCCAGTTGAAGGAAGTTAGATCACTGGGAGCATGTTCTTGAAGAGGATGTTGGAGATCTAGTCCCTTCCTCTCTCTTTTCGCTTCCCGACTGCCATGCAATGAGCAGCCTCCTTCACCATAACTCCTGCCACCATGATGTTAAGCTTCACCAAAGTGATGGGGCCAAGCAACTATGGACTGAAATCTCTGAAATTGTGTGTAAATAAACCTTTCTTCTTTTTTAATATGTTTATCACAGTTATTTTTTTCATAGCAGTAGAACACTAACACAGATGCCCCTTTGAAAAATTTAGAACTGGATTTACAGTAAATAAATGGTTACAAGTTCTTAAGACTTTTACATAAAAATATACATTAATGACGTGTGTATTTCATAGCTCCACATGGCAAAGCATAACCATGTATGTAAGAATACAGAGAACAAATTTCTGCACTCATAAATTCAGCATTCACAGTGTATAACAGGATAGCAATGCCTTTGCCATTAAAAAAATAAAGCATAGTTAAGAAAAAAATGAAAAAAAGGAAATGTTATCTTCTTTTCAACTAAAATGGCAAATTCAGCTTGCCCTCCAATAAGAAAGTAATTGAATAACATACACAGACATTAGATATTCTGCTGTAAAGTATCCCTGAATAAGTAAACTTATTTCACTTTTTAGTTCTAGTAATTTATATTGACATTGAATAAAGAGGAAACTCTATAAAGAACATTACTCTAATATTCTGGAAAAAAATCTGTTTATTCAGATGAAACAGTGCTTGCTTTTCCTACACTGGTTACTACTAGTTTCCCCAGCCCGATTGCACTAAAACGATTCTTAGCTATCATTTTCAGTGAGTGCCCAACAGAGAAAAAGATTAAACAGGAGGATAGCATTCTTGTTATCATGCTGGATCAATTTTCAGTTATGGATTCCAATCACAGAGAAGGCAGAAAACCTTTCAGAGCCACTTACATCAAATATTATCCACTAACTGAAAATGTGATAAGTCAGCAGACAGTTCTTCCTCAGACTTGACAAAAAATTGTGGCGATTATTATTCCTTCCTATCAACCACCTGAGGCTCATAAAAACCTGAATATATATAGGCTCATAAAACTACCCATGACATGAAATTGTTCATGTCAAGGTCAATGTGAACCTCCATGTGGTCGAATCCAATGGACACTTCTATCTCTTGATCTTCTTGGACTTCTCTGCAAGCTCGCTTGGCTCCTACAAGATACAGTTTGCTCCTTTATTCATTCCACACACCGCTTCCTTGGCTCTCATAAGATTCAACTCCTGCTTTTCTTCCCACTTCCCAGCTCCATTTAGTTGCTCCTCCTACTCCCCCAGTCTTTAAAATGCAGGATGTTCTCTCTATATATTATCTCCCCAAGTGAATACTTCCTGACACACAGCTTTATATTCCACGGGATGATTTTACAAAACATTGACAAAAAAAAAACACTGATTTTTAATCACTGGATTTTATTTCTATTATTTCCAAACTTTGCTATTCAATTGCCTCTTTGATATCTACACTTGAATATCTTAAAGATGTCTAAAACTTCCTGTGGTCTAAAATGAGATTCACTTTTCTTCTTTCCCATTTAAGTATTCCTATTATTTCCACAATAATATGAACATCCACTAAGCTGCTTAATCTAATCCACAGGCGGCACAATGGTTCCTCTCTCCACTGCCCTTTTCCCATCCACCCTCATAATCAGGTCATTAGCTAGTTCTTCCAGGTTCAATTTCAAAGCACACCTCAAACCATCACCATCTCTTGCCTAGATCTTGGCTTCTTCTCCTAGTGTTCTCTTTGTTTCCATTTTAACCTCTTAGAATTCACTCTCTGCAGTTACCAGAATGTCCCTTAAAACCCACTCTGCTGACTCCCATACTTGTAATATGTTCAATTCCATTTTTGTTGCAACAAAAGCCTAACTGCTTATGGTGCCCTCTAGGTCCTTCGTGGTCTGGCACCAACTACCCCTTCAAACTCATCCTCTTCTCTCTGTGCACTAGCTATAGTATCTTGTAAGGTGCTACCTTGAAAGAGACAGGTTATTTGCTACTTATCATCTTGCCAATTCCTCAGTTTACAATGCCTTTCACAAAACCACCACTTCCTCTTCACCCTTCAAATAGCATCCCAAATATCATCTCAAAGACTTACATGATGACACAAACACTCTCAAAAATAACCCAGCTTCTTTTGCATTGGTAACTTTCACATTGTTTCTGGGTTTATTTGGTCATTGCCTTTCTTATCATCTCTAGTAGAAAATGTGCTCCCTACATGCCTAGACTTTGCAGGTCCTGTTTATTCATTCTTCAGTGTGTGGCACTTAAGAGATACTAGTAAATATTTGTTAAATCTGTTGAACTTAGAAATGCTATAAACAGTCCTTCATGTACATTAGAAGAAATTCTAAAATGTTTAATAAATACAAAATGTGTACATATTTTACCAATATTTAGCTTCTGCATCTTCTTACAGAGGTGTTGTCACTTTCTAGTAATTTCTGTTGAAACCAAAGCAAGCAGAGGATATATTCCTTTTAATACTTCTTCAGTAACTTTGTCAATGTTCTGTAAAATATTCCACAGAATGATTTTACAAAAAACATTGACAAAAACACTGATTTTTATCACTGGATTTTATTTCTATTATTTCCAAACTTCGCTATTCAATTGCCTCATAATAAATTTTCTAACAGTAATGGACATACATCTAACCCAATTTATCAAGTTTCTATTAATAGCCATTGGAGTTAATAAAAAAGGTCTCCCATATTCAGGTATTTTCCCTGTTGTTACCAACAGAATTGTATGAAGATTTAAAAAAAATAATAAAGGAATAACAACATAACTTCCTTCTCTATTGAGAAGACAGTCTTCAAAGATTATTTTAATATGTAAGAAAAGCCATAGCTATTTACAAAGGAAATTCAAATCTGAGATTTTGAATATAGAACCACAAATATTTACTTAAAACATTCATTTGGACTTGGTTCTTCTCGAAAGTGAACGTATTCCAGTAAGCCAAAGGAGTCAGTGAGTTCCCAAGTCTTTGGGGAAGAAGCAGATTTTCATCTCACAAATCAAGGCATGAAGTTGCTGTTAATGCAAGCTTATGCCACTTTGTAAGCCATTCTCTCTCAGGCCCTTCCCCATTCTTCTAGTCCTCTGCTCTCTGATGCCTGAGCTGGGACTGTGAAGCTAGATCTCTTTAGAGCTGGCTTCTTGCTAGGTTCTGCCAACAGGGGCACCAGAAGAAAAGAGGCAGCAAGAGGGGAGAAAAAATGGCACCTTCCTTCTCTGCTCATCATTTCTTTCAATGTAGCCCCAGCCATACCTCTTCAGCCCAGCAGCACAGCTGGCCTCAACTGCTATTTCATATTTGTGGCATTCCCAGTATAAGGTTCACAGTAGCCCTGAGAGGTACCAGTGTGAAGAGGACAGTTCCACAGAAAGACCCTGCTGCAGCCGGTGAGTTTTCAGCACTAGCTGAATGGAAATCTAAGCCTAAATTTTGTTAAGTCCTTTCTTTGTCGGGGCTTGATAAGCCTGACCTCCTCAACTGTTTCCTTATCCTTGGGATTACAGTTACTGCACAGTTCTCTTTTTGCCTTTATAGCTGTCCAACAGATGTATAATCAGTTTCCTATATTAGCCTTTTTCAACTGAAGCAACTACTAAGGATTCCCATTTCCTGAATGGACCTTGGCTGACACAACTGAGACACAGAACTAAAAGGAGAAATGAGCCAGAAAATATGTTGGAGGGGACAAAATTTAAAAAGTATATTTTATGAGTAATTTGGAGATTTTTCACATTAGGCATCTCATGCATTATACTACCAAAATGTAAACTCCTTTGAGGATGCAGGCTGGGTCTTCTTAATACCACCACACTGCTGAGAACCATTATTTATTCTGCTGCTGTGCTTTTACTGAGGACTGTACAAGGTAATGTCTAATTTCTAATTCATACAATAGCCTAACACAATAGCTATTATTTCCCCTTTACACAAACATATACATATATACATCCATGTAAAGAGAAGATAGAATAGGAGATAAAAACCAAAAGTCATGAAATGAATAATTGACTAAGTAAAAATCTCAACCCAAGTCTTTAGGACTCCAAGACTTACTCTGCATTAGAATTCTCTCTCTATTAGATTCTATCTTTCTGTAGTAAGCTAGAACAGTGTGCAAATAGGTGCTCAATAAATGTTTGTCGTGTGAATGACTAAATAAATACTTTTTTTCAAAACTAAAATAACTTTTCTTTGGTAGTTTTGTGATATGAGCATCTGTAAATAAAACTGGTTAACATTTCTGTTCCAAAGGTAGCACAACTTTGTGGCTACAATTTAGTGATTCTGCTATTTTAATAAAGAAGGAACCCATTTGCTGACCAGAACAACAGTGAGGGGGAAAATCAAATTGAACCAACTTGGTAAACAGAATTTCCTATATGAGTATAAATCCAGGTTGCTATTCCTACTCAGAGGATGGGATTATCAGAGTTCAAGGTGACAGCCCAGGTCCTCATTACACACTGGGTAATCAAAGTGTTTGGAGGTGCAGGTGTTTTGCCCTAATGACTCTATAGAGCTGTGATATCAGTTGAAAAAAAATCTGTTAATGTGTTTGATTCTTTCTTTTGACAGAAAAGCTTTCTCTTGTGAACAAGAGAATTTTGGCAGATCACCAAAAGATTTTTCATATCCAGATAAACAGTTTAATCTTTGAAGACTATTTTTAACCAGTATTCAGTCCAAAATAATGAATGCAATTAAATCTTCAAACCTATCACTGACAATGAAGTGTGGGGATAGGTTTATTATAATCCAGTAGGAGAGAAAAGAATGTAGGGGAAAAATGAAGTGTTTTGTATTGAAAGGTGTGTGTGTGTGTCCACAAATAATACAGACCAATTTAGAGCTATTTTAATTGTTTTATGTACACTGTTAACATAGAATGATTATATTGATCCAATGTTCTAATGAATTGCTGACTGCCATTCCATAAAGAATAATTTCTTGGATTAAATCTCAAAGTATGATACATGATATGATGCAGGATTTACAATGCATTTTTTTTCATTAAAAAACTGTACCCTTAAGAGTTATAAAATAACAATTCTAAAATTCTAAACATTGTATAAATCTAAGATAAAAAGTTCTTAATGCTGGAAGATACAGAATTTTTGTAAGAGATATCAAAAGATTTTACAAATTTAGTGTCAACAGTGTACTGTCAATTGATTACCATTAAGATTTCACAATCAGAGAATACTCTAACTTGAAATACCTACCAAGTAAACATATATACCACATATAATTTACATACACTTATGCTATATATACAAACAAAATATAAACAAATATAAATGAAGTCATTTATACATCATTTATGTATTTTTTAAAGTTTTTTAATTATAGTTGGACACAATATTTTTATTTTGTTTATTTATTTTTATGTGGTGCTGAGGATCGAACCCAGTGCCTTACATGTGCAAGGCTGAGCCACAATCCCAGCCCCCATTTATGTACTTTTTGAAAGGCTTTATTATAACCCACAAAGATTAGTTTATAATTATGTATATAAATTTATTCAGTATGTAGTGAATTTAAGATGCTAAAGAGCGTCCTGTGGAACCTGAAGAGATGGTGGAAATAATAAAGAGATTCAAGAGTTTTTGATTCATGTCATAGCTCAGCATTTCATAACTCAAATATTTTATAGTCCATCTTGTACATTCCTTCATGTTTCACATGAATAAACTGAGACCCAGAGAAAAACGTACATATCCTGATAAGACCACAGGTAAAACTAGAGGCAGTGACCAGGTCTCCTGATACTAATAGCTATGTTTTTAATCCCCCAATTCCATCCTGGGTCTTAGTTTTCTCAACTGGAAAATTGGAATAATAATTCCTCCATAAACCTCACATCTTTTGTAAGGATCCAAAAAAATGTGCTCATGAAAGTACCTCCCAAACCATGAAGCACACTATAGACATAGAGATCCTCAGAGTACTGATATGATACACATCAGTCCTGCAGTACACATTGAGGCCCAAGATTCAAACCCAAATATTTGGGTGCATGATTCATTGTACTGTATTTAAACATAAATGTATTTCTTTTTCATTTATATGACCTAAATTATTGTGTAATGTAGAATTAACTTGTTTCATCATATTTGAGGCAAACTGTGTATGCAGAGAGTAAATGATACGTATATAGCAATATGTGTGTGTATAATAGCACATATGTAGCAATATAAACATACATATACACCTATGTGTGTTGCTATATGTAATATGTGTGATGCCTTTATATGATGTATAAATAATATGCCTTTATTTATAATTTAGTTTGGGCATATCACATGGATATGGCAAAGTTTAATTGCATATGGCAAAATCACATCTCAAGTATTACAGAGCTTTACCTAAAAGGGCAAACAGTCTGGAGCACTCACTATTGGAGTCCTGTTCATAGCCCTTTGGATCAACTGAGTAAACTTGCAGCTGAGAACACTTCCAGGTTGCTGTCAATTTCCCTGCCTCTAGCACTTAGATCTTTTTCCCTGCCTTTCTCTGGCACCACCCCCCAGCCCCCCAGGGCTTGCACAGAGGTGTAACCTAGATGTCAAAAAAAGAAAAGCACAGAAGAGACTTAACAGCCAGGGGCAATTCCTAACTGGAGCATGGAGGAAGGAATGTTGTTACTATGAGTGTCTATGATCTAATCTCCATTTACAAATTCATTCTGAAATTCAATTATCTCTGCAAAACAATATTGAGCATTACTTAAAAGTGGCTGCTTTATTTGGTTTCTGGGTTCTGTCTACTTTTAATTGTGTGAGCAAGGTAAAGTGATGCATGACTTATAAATATGTAAGCACATAAAACACTGACCATGACAATGAGCTCTGGTCTACACTATTCACAGAAATTTAACTAATCCCTTAAGGGCTACAACCCAACTGTCTCTGCTTTGGTGAAGATCATTTCACTAGTCCTACTGGGTGAAATGGTGTTCCCAGAACCACTTCAATGTGGCTCATCACACCAGTTTGGTTATATCTTTTATTAGTGTACCTCCAAAATATGACATAATCCTTCACAGCAACTCCTTCCAATATATACCTGCTTAGAAAACATAAAATGTACTTTGTCCTTAGTCTTGGAATGGCCTTTGGCCTAAAGCAATAAAATCCCACAGGGCTGAAAAATGTTTACTTTTTATGTACCAAATATCACCTGGTATTTAGTAAACAAGGAACAGCTGTGGCATATTCACCATCCATAAAAACAAGTACGATTTTATGTGTAGTTTTTATTTTTAAATAACAAGTGTATATGTAAAAGAGGGGGAAATGTTGACAATTGAAATAAAAAGGGAAATGTTGGTTTTATTACTTACGTTTTAGATATGTTATTTAGGTTTGTTTAAATATAAATGGATAAAAGCCCATTTCAGAATTCTTAGTAATCATTTTAATATTTCTATTTTACTCTAATAAAAATGCAATCTAAATTTCATTTTATATGGATTTTCTTTCTTGTTTCAAAATCACATTTTTTTCCATTCAATTTTGAGCACTTTAATTTTGATTTCTCATCATCATATTTATGCAATGTCAGTAAGGCAAATACAGTTATATTCCTAATGCAAATGTAGCTGGATGGTTTATCAATTTGCATCAGAATTTGCAGTGCTTGGTTAATCCACAGGATAAAAGGGAATTTTTATAGAGGAATAGAGTCTTTGGGGGAGCTGTCCTGGATTCAAGGAGAGGCTAAGAAATAATCTTATTTCTTTCTCTTTTATCCCTCAGAACCCTCATATCTAACTAATAAATACCAGGGATACTTTTTTTTTTTTTTTACAATTTAGTTTAGGCATATCACATACATATGGCAAAATTTAACTGCATTTAATTTTTCTTTTTCTTTCTTGTTGCATACTGTATATGAGATCTTAATGCCATATAGTTTTGATATAGGCCTCACTTTTTAATGAATGCATCAAAACAATTTATATGAATTTTAAAATAGAATCTTTAATAAAAAAGAAGAAAACACAGAAAAGATACCTTTGAAAATAAACATTGATTTGAGATTTTTTTCTTAAATATGAAGAATAAAAAAAATGGCCCAATATATCACCACTCAGATAAATTGTGTTGATTTTTTAAAAAATCAAAAATTACTTTGAAGTGGATAACCACCATCATCTCTTTCCTAACAGTCCTTCTTAGGAAAGAAATCCACTATTAAAAGTTCTTAAAAATCCTGCTATTCCCCAGGAGTCACAGCAAGTCACTTTAATGTCTGATCATCAATTCATCTATCTACCTAATATTGTAAATGTAATGCAACCCAATAATTTCTTTGGTGCTTAATATATACTCAAGTATCTTTCAACATTAATACAAGTTTGGACTACTTGGCTTATTTGGCTTATTTTTTTATAGGCTGCATGGCATTTCATTATTTAGAATAGACATACTTTTTGATTCTTAGACCTGACTGTCAGAATGAGCTATACTACATTTAATGAGAAGCTCTTCTATATTTTATAGAACGGAAAAGTCAAAATATATAATAAAAACATCTTAGAAATTTGCTGTATTGCTCCCTATTGAATATCTCCATTCATGTGGCTATGGGTCCAAGAATGCCATAGACTAGGCTCTGCAGTGTCTCTTTTCTTCTTTGTTTCCTCCCCCTTTTAACAATCCTGGAAATTGAAACTATGTCCTCCTGCATGCTAAGCAAGTATTTTCCAACTGAGCTACATCCTCTGTACCAGAATTTCTTTAACAGTTTTTTAAAGAAGGCACTATCTGAAGATGACCCGTCCCAAATCTTCTCCCAGCACTGTATGGAGTAATGTTTTGCCTCTCTTGTCCCCATAAGCCATGTTCCGGGCAAGAACAGAAATGTTCAGTAAAGGTTGTCTCAAAAGGGGAACATGGCCTCTCTGGCATAGAAAAGAAAATGGGGTGCAGTGTTATGTCTACAGACAGCATCAGTTACTACTTAAATCTCCTGGATATGTAGGAAGATAAAGTAGAGCAAGGGTTTTGTTTCAGGCGAGATCATGGAATGGATGATAAGAGCCCAGACTCCTTGGTAAACCTTATCTTGCTCATCCTGTCAGCTTACCTTTGTTTTGGCTTCATATTACATCTCTTCAGGTGAACTCCCTGTCAACTTTAAACTTTCCTCAGGAGGAGAAAAAGGCTACATGCTCTTTAACAATGACAGATGTTGTATGGACCTTTGAGGATAAAGTCAGAATTTGGTATGAACACTTACATTTTTTCACTCTTTAGTATATGTTCAATGACAAGAGCTTTCAAAAATAATCATTTAAAATGTAAAAGGTATTTGAAAGAATACTGATGAAGAGGCTGTGATAATACTGATTATTAAAATTTAAGAACTATCTCTTCAAAAAACATTAATATTGAATCAAATGGTCTATGCCATTATAGACCATTTTAGATATGACAGATCAAATGTAAGAAAAAAATACTTGGTAGTTGTGATAACAAAATGTATATAGTTAATGGCTAGAGAAGATGTTGGAGCCAAGTGAGCCTTGTAAGCAAACCTGCAACATTTAGCTCCTTAGAAATTGCCTCTGATCATGTGGACTTTCAAGCCAAGGCTGAGGGCTCTACAGGTACATCAATTCTCCTCTCCTGTCTTGGCTGCTGCATCCCCCCTGCCTCTTTCTAAAACACACACACACACACACACACACACACACACACACACACACACACTTTGAGGTTTAAAAGGGCAGACAGCAGAATCATGAAAATAAGATCCCAGAACTCTTACCTAAAAGTGAAATGGAAAATTCTAGACTTGCAGTACTGAAGGAGTAAGTGATCATCATAACAAAAACTTGTGAGCATTTCTGTTTAGCAAAGGTGGTGGATGCTGGTGAGCCAATCCTGGGATCTACTTTAGTTTTTGTCAATATGAGCATAAAATTGAGTTTCCTGGTTTCCATTCCTATCAAAGACAATTCAAATCTCCTTTTTCTTCTTCTGATAGTGAACTTCTAAGCGTTTAAAAGTGGATTCAACTCAACTTCTTTTGAAAGCTGAGAATGAAAAAAGAGACACTTGCTTCCTTCCAGGACATCATCTCCCTCAGGGAACAAATAGTTAGGGATGTTAATAGGTAAGTCATGTTAATAAAGGGTTTGTGCTCTGGTACAAATATCCAGTGCTTATTATTTCTGATGCCAAGAAATGTAAGCCATCTCAAAATGAGACTTCAGCATGTTAGAAAAGGCCAGGCTTCTTTCTTATTGTTATCTCCCCCTCCCACTTAGTGAATCAAATTGTATCAAGAAAACTGAAAATTCACAGAGACTTTATAGATATTTAAGGTATACTACACTACCTTTTACTGTCCAATCTATGTGAGCATCTAACAAAAGCAATATTGAATATGTCTGTGTGTTTTGCCTACATAACATCTATTCTTCTCCTCTTTCTTAAGGGATAAAAACTCTAAGCTATTAAAAGGTATTATTTCATACTCTCATTTTTTGATAGAAATAACTACTGTAATTAAGAGAAAGTAATCAAGCGGGGTTTCTGGAAAGCTCTTCAAAGGATGCTGATAAACTGAGGGAACATTATTTTTGATCTTCATTGTTTTTCCCTTGATGCTTCTTCCTGCCTGGATCACAGAGGTGACTGATATACTTCCAGCAAGTCATCTATGACCATGAGGCAATACTGAAGAAGGAAATCAGATAGAAACATAGATAATAAAAATAGTCCAGGTCCCTGATGATCCTGGATCTCCCATATTACTCCTGTCTGCCTCCTTCTTGGATGTGATTTTTAAAATATAATAATAACAAAAAGGACAACAATAATTAAAACAATGCCCCATTTAAGTCACAGGAATTTGGGGTATCTTACATGTAGCCTACTAGTACAGTGTGTTTATTATCATTTGAGGGGGGCTATCAGAGGGGTGTGGGCATGTAAGAGACAAATCAACTTTAAGTGTACTATGAGAAAGTCCACTCAGTCCTGTCTTGACTCCAAGTCCCAGGAGGGGATTGCTACTCTCCTGTTCTAGAATATGACTTCACTGGAACTCACTTAAACACATTGGGTGCACTCCTTGTTCTCATCCCTCTTAAAGGTGATTTTCCCTGATCATTTACATTAAACTTACAGAAATGTTCAAACATAGGAATTGGTGGAGAGAAAATTGTGAATGCGTCAAGTAGAACAGAATGATTTGTCCAGTCCAGACCCCTTAGCTCCTACAGAAGTGTCTGGATTAGCTCATAAAATGGTCTTTCCAAATCATGTGTGTGCTTTGTGTATGTTCATGAGAGACAGAGACAGAGAGAGAGAGAGAGAGAGAGAGAGAGAGAGAGAGAACAGGAGAGACAGAGAGACAGAGACAGAGACAGCAAAATTGAGAATTTGCTTTATTTTAGCTTGTTGCCATGCTGAATTTGACTGAAATTACTAAAGGGTAACTTAAATGGGCAATGTATTTAAAAAAAAAAACTTAAAAATGCTTTTTGCAAAAATTTACTGTCACTCCATTGAATGTTCTTTCTTCTCAGAAAAGTGTATTACAGTGCATCCCTGCCCCCAGGCCCTGTTTTCTCATTTGTAATGATATACTATATGTAAAGTTATATTACCAGCACTTGCAATTTCCCAACTGCTTGATGCCTGATGTCACAAAATTATAACTAAGGGAGATTGTTACATCTACTGCTCCAAGGCACAGAGTATTATTTCAGCAACAATGAAGGCATATAATAAAGGACTTTAATTTTAATGACAGCTTGAGTGCAAGCTGTTAGAAAAATTGAGTGTATGTTTTCCCTATTCAGGTAACTGAATCCAGTGGCCCTCTCAAAATAGCATCCTTTTCCAACCTACTTTGGATTTTAATTATTCAATTTAATTCAACAAGCGTTTATCAAATGCCGACTCTATGTGGAACACTGCATTGGGTGCCCTAGCAAATGCATGTCACCACCTGCTTGTCAGGAGTTCACAATCTAGTGAGAAAGAAAGATAGCTACTAATATAACTTTAATAAAATTAAAGCAGAGTATGAGAAATGCTAAAATGAGGGTAAAATCCATGCCCCATACCACAGAAAAGTGATTATGAGGTGTCTTGGAGAAGGAGGGCTTTGGAAAGGGACTCCAGTAAGAATGTAGAAGTAGAAACATATCCCAGCAAAGAGACTGACATCCAACCTAAACAAATCCTAAGAGGCAAGAAGTAAGATCTTCTGAGATGTGTTGAGAGAAAAGAAAGCAAGCATACGTGATGAGAAGACAAATTTGTGTGTATGTATGTATCTATGTTTATTATTTATTTTTTTGTGTGTGTATGAATGAAGAAAGGTAAGACAACTTTTAGCAAAAATTGATGACTGATTGCATGTAGAAGGGAAAAACATCTGTCCATATAATATGATGGCAATAACAGTGTTTTTTCTTAATTAGCCCATGTGGCTGATATTCCAGGACCTCACCCACATCCTCTTACCTTGAGCACTTCAGTGCCCAAAGTTCCAATTGGCAGCACCTGAATTTTATTTATGCATCCTTTTAGTCTGCTTTCTCTGACTTCCAGAGCCTGCTTTGATCAAGCACATGGAATACCAGATTGCTAACGAATTAGTGTCCAATACGACCAGTCCTTAGAGACGTCCAATAGGAGTGTGTATACAGAACTCACTTTCCTTGTCCTTAGGTGGTTTAAGGGTGAAGTACATATTTTCTGTGTGCTACTAGAGTTGACTAGTTGAATTAAGTTCTAGATGCCCACAGTAGTAAGTTGCTTGATAATACACCTTTAACAACTGCCTTTTCTTTCTATCTCATCTCCCTACTCTCCTACCACAGGACAGCTCCCTAACCTAAGTGTGAAATGTTTCACCTTCAAACCCTTCAAATCTCAGGACCTGGGACAACCCAACTGAAGACAACTAGTAGTATAGGTACTAAAAATTTAGTATTGCAATCATGTATGAAATCACATGATGATGGCAAAACCTCATTAAAGTACTGATATCGCCCTGAATCACCGAGGTTTTCCTTTAAAACCACATTGGTATAAGTAGAGAAAATTAAGTTATGCTGAGGAGAATAAGTTATAAAGCAGAGATGGTAAAGTATCACATGTAACAGAATAAGAATATTCAGGGCAAAAGCATTATTTAAACACATGAGTGCACATTTATTTCTTAAAGTGAAAAGCTACATATTAATCCTGAGAAAAAGGCAGCCACTGAAATGAGTTCTGTAGCAGACACAACTGCCTGTCTGTGTTTCTCTGGTTTTCATCAAGATCACTAGAGAATTCTGGAAGAGAACAGCATAAGAATAAGAACCCCTGTACTGTCAGACACTGCTATGAACACATATTCAACAGAGCGCTGTTGAATAACATTTGAGATGTGCACTTTGCTTGGAAGAAGGAAACATTTAGAAACTTCACTTGAGACTCCTTACTTGGTCCCCCGGCTCTCAGCACTCTCCCTGGCTTCTGAGATAGAAAGCATTCAGAACTAGAAGGGCTCATTTGCCCTTTAGCCTCCCTATCTAGTGTACACTGCTGAACCCTATCTTTTGAACAGAATTCTTAGTGCCTTGCACTTGTGCTATGGCATGTTGGTTTTCTGGGGATGAAGACTGCAGCACAGGACATTTCTTAGGGAATGATCTCAAAGTCAACAACTATGGTGGTAGTGAAGGAAGCAGGACTGGGCAGAGACAAGTTGTCAGGTCATCACAAGTCCTCCCCGGACCCATGGAGAGTTCTGAAACTAGGACACCATCTATAGCTGTCACAAACTGGAGTGAAGACACTGGTCTTTTTATACTTCTG
Source organism: Marmota marmota marmota (assembly GCF_001458135.2). Classification (NCBI taxonomy): domain Eukaryota; kingdom Metazoa; phylum Chordata; class Mammalia; order Rodentia; family Sciuridae; genus Marmota; species Marmota marmota. Next base: position 39,401,003 of record NW_026000026.1, on the reverse strand, counting down.
TAGTAACTAGTCACTTGATGTAGACTTCTATTACAATCATTTATGATATTTTGTTCACTGAAAGCATTTGGGGAAACTTCAATACAATATCTTAGTTATGAAACTGAACAACTAAGTTGGAAGTGTTATATCTCTAACATGAACTCAGAAAATACAGAGTACCCTAACTTGAGTTGCCTAGCCATATGCATCTTACCTTGTATTCTGATGAGACTGGTAAGGAGCAAGTTTCTGTATTTCATTCTTTGATTCACATTATTATTTTGGTACCAGAGATTGAACCCAGGGGCACTTCCCCACTGAGCCACATCCCCAGCCTTTTTATATATTTTATTTAGAGACAGGGACTCACTGAGTCACTTAGGGCTCACTGAGTTGCTGAGACTGGCTTTGAACTTGCGATCCTCCTGCCTCAGCCTTCCAAGCCACTGAGATTATAGCCATGCACCACCATGACTGGCTCACATTATTTTTAATATAATAATTGTGTAACTGTTACTGACAATTATGATTTTCTTGAAAGTTATACAAAGAATTAAGATCTTTTAGCCCACTGCAACACAGAGTTGGCCTTAGGAAAAATTTTTTAAATGTTATATAAATCTTCCTATGAGATATACTTTCAGGATTCTTATAAAAGACTAAATTTGCCTTTCGGGTTTGGCTGCCAAGAATCTTCCTTATTGGTTCTTATTTATACATTCCTACTCCTGATTTTTTTTTTATTGTTAGACCTATTTACCATCATTTTATAGCACATGCATTCATGTGTAGTAAACAAGACAAGGTATAAATAAATCAGTGCTTCAAAATTTTAAAACTTCTCTGGTGCCCCCCAAACACTATAACTGAGGTTGACTTTCCAACTAAGAATTCCAATCACTCCACATGTGAATTTTTTTCAGTGTTGAGTAATAAGGGTTCTCAGCACACTATAAAGGTGAAAAGTAACAAAAGGGAGGATGAAGTAGATTAAAACACAAGAGAAAACAATATCATGAAAACTGAGAACAAAAGTAGACCAGAGATGCATTCCACTGCACAGTAAAGTTTTGGATTTTCCCAGTGATGCTCTTGGATTATCTGACTAGATGAACAGGAATGCCTATAGAATATTTTAGAAAAACCTCCATTAAAAGTCACTTTTTAAACATTGCGTATTTGAATCATTAAAATTCAGATGTCTTGAAAATGTGTTTTAATAAAGGTGTTATATTTTGTGAAAATGGCCAGTTGTTAGCAACTGAATAGATTTTGACTAATCACCCCTCATGCTGCTCTGTGTATTCATAATTTGGTTTCATGGTTATCAATTCACTGCCATTTACATTATGAATCATGATATCTTTAATTTTCTTTTTATTTTCCTATGGATAAAATGACCATGTGAATATGGAGTTTAAAAAGCTGTATATTTCAAAGGCAGGTTAATGTGCTCTCACTAGGAAGAGCACTTTAATGTCAGGTAGTTTTGATCATGAACTCTAATTTGAGCACATCTTTATGTTTAACACTCTGATAAGGACTAGACTTCTCTGAGCTCCAGTTTCTTAATTTGTAAAAGGGGGTCAATGGTACTCATGTCAGAAGGTCAAGGTGAAGACTAGTTGAGATAATCTAACTGCTGAACAGACAGCCTTGCCCACAGCACCATAGCCATATTCTTCATTATATTTGTTGAAATATAAGTAATTCAAGTAAATGCAGAATATGATATAATCAATATTAACTATTAACTAAGATAGTATAAAGTTTTAAAATAAAAGGTCTTAGGGGAGATAAAGTAAGATAAATTAATATGAAAGAGATAATACAAAGATTAACAAGTTATTTTGAAACCCACTATTTGTGGACCTATTAAATACTCCATTGAGAATTTAATAAATAGAATTTTGTCTTTACCATACTGCTCACCAGTATATATCTATAATAAGAAAACTAGGCTATGATATATGCTACAATGTAAAGGCCCCAGTTCGATTCCATTTTAAATAACACAGCAGAAGGGCTATTGTGACCTGCTGACTCCTGCCTGTGTTGCCTGCTTGCTGTGAACATGGGCTGGAGAAGGACCTATTGATAGCAAAAATCCAGATTCCTTTATGGCCTCCCAGTAGCAATCAGAAGAAATGCAAATGTGATGTTGGCATATGTGTATGTAATCACATAAAGGTCAACAGCATCATTGCAAATTATATTTTCAAAGGTAAAAGATAAGGTGTTTATAAAGGGAGAAAAAACTGGATTTTTACATGTAAAGAAAGTATAAACTAATATTAGAAGTGCAAATTAGATGACCACAATTCTGATTCAAGAAGAAAAATAAATTGTCACGGACATACTGTGAGCAGCAGATTGCTTTATGTACAATCTGAGCCTGGAATGAAGACATCTAAAAATGACTTTTGATAGAACAAATCTGACAATTTTTTCCTCCCACTCATAATCCTGCCCAATCCAATGCTGACTCAAGCACTTTGGGTTGGTGCTGTAATGAAGCCTGTTTCATCAGCTAGATTAATTTTAATCATGTGTGAGATTTTAAGTTTTCTAAGCATTGTTTAAAAAGACTGCCTTGTGAATTGGGAGGTTTCCATTCTAACCCTCACTCCTAAGTGGGCATTTTGGAGTTGAGATGTTGAGCTTCAGTCATTAAACGGGTGCTTGAACTATGTGATCATGAAAGTTCTGTCCAACTCTATTCTTCAAGTACCAATTCTAGAATTATGAGGAATTGAAACACTTTCCTCACCTGGATTACCAGTTCTTACCCAAGTTCTTACCCAAGGTTCATAATAAAGCTAAGTGAGGAAGCCAAAGAAGCGCACCCCATAATTATACCTTGAAGAAGCAAGATAACTTGAGAGTTATGATGTGATTCCAATTGGGCATAGGGATACTTGACTACACTAAAATCACTCCCCCAAACTGCTGTAAATTCATACTTTGCCCCCTCCCCGCCCCGACTGAGAACCTCCTGCATTCACTTTTGATCTAGGCTGCCCGGTTGTCCTCAAGACAATTTAAAGATCTGTTTTACAAAAAAAAAAAAAAAAAAAAAAAAAAAAGATCTGTTTTACAGATAAGGCTGCTAGATGTGTGGGGAAGGAGTTAGAAAATTAAAACGTAAGGGGAACAGAGACATGCTGTCAGGGAGGTGGGAGGACAATGAAGACAGTGATTATCTAGATTTGGCTTTCCTTTTTAAGGCAGCAGAAGGTGAGGGAGGTGAGTGGTAGTCAGCCACACCTACCAAAGAGAGTGGAATGACAGAGATTTAAAGAATTTATAACATCTGTCAGGGATTTTTTTTTAATAGTTTGCCTGCTGTTGACTGCCAAATCATACTACTTCCTTTTTATGCCTCTCTGGTAATATGAGGCAGTATAGAGTCAGATAAACCTAGACTGGAAAATGGTTCTGTCATTTGCAAACTTGGGAACATGGACAAGTTACTTAGCATTTCTGGGCCCAATCTGTGGGAAACTTGCTGGTGAAAATACACAACTGGCTGGGTTTCAGGATAAAGTGGGAAAGGAGTATATTAGACTTCAAGCTCACTAGATGCTCAACCCATTATTGAAAATTTGTTGCTGCTGCTTTGCAGATTTAGCATGACTTTTTTCCAAAACAGAGGTTTGTGAATGGTTTCAGTTAACACAAGATCTCATTTTTATAACCCATTTTCTTTTCTTTGCTAAAATTGGAGGCCACCTGATAAGTTGAAATTGCTCTTGGTATAGGAGGATGTCAGTATGAAAGCTCACACATTCCTTACACTAGCTGTCAGGCACTTCTACAATTTCAAACAAATTTTTCTTAGCCTTTTATGTTTAAACAGCATATTACTAAATTTCATGCCTGGGTCCCTAGTTATCTTATAAGTTAGTTTTTCCTTCTTTGTTCTCTGGCGCCACTCTAACCCTTATTTGTGTTATCTAATATGCCTCTTCTTACTTGTGTGGTCTATATGAATCAGGCTGCTTTCAAACTCGTTTCAGTTTCCATGAAAACATTAGAAAAATAAATCCACAGCTGTTAAGAACTGCCATCAAAATATATCAAGTCATGAAACAGAAGCAGAAGTGCATGGTCTGATAGCTCTCCAGCCCTTCACACATATCACAGGGCATGCCCCGCTTGCAGACATTTTTATGAGGTCTAGTGCCCACAAGTATCATATCTTCATATAAATGCATTCTGCTCAGTAAGATGTTTTGAAAATCATCACAATGAAGGGATAATAATTTTTAGTAGGCAATAATCATTACAAATAACCTAGTATCCTGCTAGTGTGAATACTTTTCAGAATATGATAAATATATGCATACTTTGACCTAATAATCTGAAATGTAAGTAGATATTCAGCAAGGTAGATATCCATCTATTTGTACACTAAAAGGCATACAGAAGAATATTTATAGAATCCCTAAAAACTAGAAACCACTCAAATGGTCCATCTATGGGAAAATGAATAAACTGTACTATATTCACATGATACAACATTAGATAGCAATAAAAAAAGAACAACGTACCGCCATTTGAAAACATGAATGAATCTGAGAGACAAAATGTTGACTCAAATATATACAAACCTATGTGGCTCCATTTAAATTTCAAAAACAGGCAAAGCTGATCTATTACACCAGAATATACTTCCACAGGGAAGTAACTGTAGGAAATATTTCTCAACTTTCTTAACTGACTGCTGGCTACCAAAATGTCCAATTGGTAAAATTTCATCAAGTTGTATGTTTAACATATGCATATTCCCATATATGTGTATGATACTCAGTAGAATGATTGTAAAACAGCCAGAGAAGTTAAAAATATATGATTATCTCCAGAAATATCTTGGAAAAAGCAAGCCTAAATATCCAAATGTTATCTATCAAGTTCATCAAGTCAGTATGATCACAAGTTCAAGCAGAACATACAATGACTAAATTGACACAATATGTTTGAGGACCACATGACCAACATTTCTGTCATATGTGGTCACAAAGGGCATTATAATAATTATTATCATTACTTCTATTATAGGTTAGACACTGCATCAAGGTTCCTTTCATTAACATTATTGCATCTTTCCTCATAAAGAAAAAAACACAACTTATGGGGAAAACTAAAATTTGTTTTGCAGATACAGAAACTGAGGCTCAAATATATTAAATTACTCATCTCAAATATAAGGCCCAAGATTTGGATCATTACTTACATTGGTCACTTGTGATCCTCTAGAGTTCAGGCTATGGGCTATATGACCCCCTACCATGGTTCCAGGAAGTGCCCTCCCCACAGTGTTTGAAATGATAATGATTTGTCCCTCTGATGTTCATTTCGCCTCTGGATTCATGTTCCTTCAGCCTGTTCTTAAGCTAATCTGGAAAATGCTTACTGTTGAGAAGTTGTGGCAATATCTGGCTCTCCTCTTTCACAACTGTGGTTAAGTTCCACTGAAACCAACATCAAGGCTGCCAAACTGGCTGGACTCCAGGGACTCATTGGGAGTAAGATTTGCCTATGGAATTATCACTGTGATCACAGAAGTAACCCAATCTCCTGCTTGTTTTTAGAATTTTCAAAGATTGATATGAAGACAGATGTTTTCAGAGTTCCCAAAGAAGTGAAAAATGTTTTTCTTTTTCTTTTTGCTGTGTTAGGTATTGAACCCAGCGCTTCACACATGGTAGCCACACACTGTACCACTGAGTTAGATCCCCAACCCCCTAAATTTGTTTTTTTTCATTATGGAACCTTATAAAATTGTTTGTTATAAACACCAGCAAATTGGTAGAGATTTTTTTTGTAGTGGCAATAAAGAATACAGTTGTTATATACTTATATTAATAATCTTTAGAGATTAATAGACCTAGCTTTGAATTCCAGTTAAGCTACACAGTAAGCCCATTTTTAATCTAATAAATGTGGGAAGTACCTTCATCAGAGACTTATTACAAACATAAACTAGATAATGTGGAAAGCACTTAGTTCAATCTTTACCATGTATTGTGTTTTTTCATTAGTGGTAAATACATGCACATACAATTTATTTAGCATACTATAATGAAACACCATGTATACACTAAGGTACACACACTCTTATAGACTCAAATATTTGTGGTTTCTTAACTTTCTAATAGCTAGAGTAGCATATCCTGCTTTTTGGAAAAATTTGGTCACCGTAGTATTTTTTTAAAACTGCTCAGACTTACAGAAAAAAAAAATAACTGAAAAGCACTATTAATAAATAATATGCAAGGTAGAAATATGGGTTTCAAAGACATGAGTATTTAAATTCTGAAGGTTCAAAGCCTATGAAATCTGTCCAGCACTGAGTTTCTAGGCCACTTATTCAAAAAAACAACTTTCAACCTGTGTGTAACTTGTCTTGCATGCTATCTTACTCATTTACTGAACAATCTGACATTTTAAGGTTAATAAACTCTTAACAGCCTATAAGTCTAGAAGTAATAACGGCCTTTTAATCCATTGTCTTTCTTTCTTTTTAAAGCTTACAAGAGTTGTGCGGTCTTCCTATATATTTTATATGATCTCTCAAAAGAGAAGAAATTCAGTAGGAAATTAGTCATAGCTATGCTGGGTAAGTTAATTCACAGCAGAATTCAAGAAGACTCTGTTCCCTTACTCACTGGTGTTTAATGATTTTGCGTCCTCATTAGTTCTCTTGTCCAATACAGAAAAATAATTAGGCCTTGAATATGGCAATTAAAAAGCAGATATCCTGAGCTCTGACTCTTCTAGTAGAACAGCCGACTATTAAGGAAAATTGTCACCCTTTTGGCAAATGCCAAAAAGGTTATACAGAGCATTGTTTAGAAAAAAGTCATTTGCTAGTATGACCTAAGATTTTTGATGTTCTAAGTTTATGTTTCTAAAAAGTAGATGCATGTAAGAACAGATGCTTCAACCTGCCCTGTTTCTTTTAACCTTGCGTTGATACTCTATTCCCAAGGTCTATAAGGGGTATTTTTTTCTAGGATAATATGAACTTAGAATAAACAAAACCAACTTTGGGACAAAAACACCAGTGATCAAGTATATTAATGTTGTGAACGTAACACATACGACATCTAAGAATGCTATTAATCTCAAAGAGATTCATTTGAAAAAGAAACTAAATATGGTTCCTTTCTTGGTTATTTCTCACTGATGCATACTAAGAAAAGATATTGAAGTGTTTGGTAACAAAAAAGTAAGTATAGCTATAACACATAAGCATACTTCCATCTCATCTCTGTGCACATTATATGACTGAGACAATGATTTCCTATTCTTGGAATCACCCAGTTTGTGAAACTTTATTATGGAGGCCCTAGAAAATTAATACAGGCACCATATTTAATTTCAGATTGACTGCACATAAACCAACTATCACTTAGTAATAGTTGTGGTGAGTTGGTCTTTAAAACCACATTAACTTGAAACATGATATATCAAAGGGGTTATTTTTTTTTTAATTTTTTATTGTTGGTTGTTCAAAACATTACATAGTTCTTGATATATCATATTTCAAACTTTGATTCAAGTGGGTTTCAAAGGGGTTATTTTGGTTTGAATTGAAACTTCATTGCAGAACAGTCTCCTAACTTCTAACTGCCTATGCAACCTACAGAGAGGTTCATGTGGTATGAAACTGGGGTCCTGGCAACAGCAAGTGAACCACCATGGAAATGAATCCTCCAGGCTCACTCAGTTGTTAAGATTCCTGCAGTTCCAACTGACATCTTGACTACAACCTATGAGTGATTCCAAGTCAGAGAGCCACCTAGTTAAGCCCCTCCTGAACTCCTGATTCAGAGAAATGAGATAAATTTTAAAAATTAGAAATAAATTTAACCAAGGAAGTGAAAGGTCTCTGTACTGAAAACTATAAAATATTGATGAAAAAAGTGATAGGAGAAAGAAAGAAAGAAAGGAAGAAAGGAAGGAAGGAAGGAAGGAAGGAAGGAAGGAAGGAAGGAAGAATATTCATACCAAAGGCAAATTTTTAGATGAGATTTTGTATAACGCATTAAAAGCACAAGCAACAAATGTAAAAATAAACAAGTGTGACTACATCACACTAAAAGGATTCTCAAAGTAAAAGTATGAATTTCTAAACTATACAAAGAACACATATCTCAAAGCTTAAGAGCAAATAACCCAGTTAAAAAATAGGAAAAAGTTCTGGATAGACATTTTTTTCAAAGAAGACAAACAGATGATCAACAGGTGAAAGGGCGCTCAACATCACTAGTCATAAGAGAAATGCAAACTAAAACACAATGAGATCACCTCACATCTGTTAGGATGGCTATTATCAAAAAGATAAAAGCCAACAAAAGAGTAGGCTTGTATACTGTAGGTGGGAATATAAATTAGGACTTTTTTGTAAATAGTGTGGAGCTTCTTCAGAAATACAAAAATACAAAAATAGAAATATCTATAATCCAACAATCATACTTCTGCGTGTGTGTGTTAACAGGGAATATATATATATATATTCAATATATATAATATAATATATATAATATATATAATATATATATATATTGAATATATATATAATATATAATATAATATATAATATAATATAATATATATAATATATATGTATAATATATATATAATATATATATATATCCAAAAAGAATAAAAGCAGTGTGTTGAAGAGATATCTGTACCCTATGTTCACTGCAGCATTATTCATAATAGCCAAGATATGGAAACAACCTAAGTGTACCCTGATGGATGAGTGGGAAAAATGTGTTTATATATATGTGTGTGGGCACATGGGCACATATACATGGCTATTCATCAGTGTAATGGAGTATTATTCAGCCATAACAAAAGAAAAAAATCCTGACATTAATGACAACATAAATATTAACCTGAAGAACATCATTGTAAGGGAAATAAGAAAGACATAGAAAGATAGATGTAGGACCCCACTTGAAAGCAAAGTGCAGATCTAAGGGTTACCACAGGCTGGGAAGTGGAAGAAATGAGAAGATGTTGATCAAAGGGTATGAAAAATTAAAATTGTGAGACTGTAAATGTTTTTTGTTTCAAGCCACTGGATTTGGGGATAACTTATTGTCGAGTAATATGTAACTATTTAATATTCATTTTCCTGAAAAATTAGAAATTATATTCCATCTATGTATGATATATCAAAGTACATAAATGCATTCTACTGTCATGTATAACTAATTTTAAAAAATTTTAAATTTATAAAAAGAATACTACACTATAAAAAAAGAGAGAAACTTGATCTATTATTGACTTAAAAATTTTGGAAGCTAAAAACATAGGAAAGAAAATAAAGAAGATTATATGAAAACAAGAGGAAGAAAGGGAAAAGAAGGAGACCCAGATAAAAGGTATAAAAATAGACAATGGTAAAGGGGAAAGAGTACATTTTTAAGCCTATGAAAATAAATTGGTGTGAAGATTGTTAAAAGAGTCTAAACTGTACAGCTTAAAAACATTTGTTTTCCCTTTTAAGATATCTGGTAGTTTTAAATTTATCATGCACAATGAGATTTTTGTAAGCATAAATAAATTTCTCTTCCTACTGTTTCAACTTTGATATTAAGCAACAAAAGCCCTGAGATGTTTTTGATAACTGTCATTCCTGAAAGAAGATATAAGGTGATAATGAATTGAACCTTTGAAAACAGAAGGAGTTTGCAGGTTCTACTTATTTTATGGGTTACATAAAGCAAAGAAAAAGCAATTACTTATGTTACACAAATAAAATATTTTCAAATATATATTGATATATATATGTGTCACACACACACACATACACACACACACAGAGAGAGAGACACACACACTGCTGGATATATAAATATTCCAAAGAAAACAAATTGGTAATAAAAAGAAGGCTTATTTCAGGGAATGGTATATTGTGAAATTCACATAAATGTGTTGTATACATTTTAACAGAGAAGAAATTATAAATTTAAATTTCTAAAGCTCTTTACAAGCAATTTGTGAAAATGAAACCCTTTGGGGATTTTTGTTCTTCTACTTAAGAAACATTACTCATCTTATACTTCTATGGGTAATAGTGGGGTATGGTGTTTGAAGTTTCCATTCATTATAAGTGGACATTTTTATTAATCAAATCTTATTAGTCAGGGTTTTCCAGAGAAATAAAACCAATAGAAATTGACTCACATGATTATGGAGGTTGAGAAGTTCTATGACCTGCCATTTAGAAACTGGAGACCCGGGGAAGTTTATGGTATGGTTTTGAGAACTGGAGGGCTGAGTATTTTAAGTATAGTCCCAATCTAGGTCAGAAAAAGACTGATGTTCAGCTCAAATAGTCAGGCAAGAGAATAAATTTTCTCTTCCACCATATTTTTATTCTGTTATGATTCTTCATGGGTAAGATGATGATGCCTACCCCTAGAGAAGGAAATCTGCTTTACTTAGCCTACTGATCCAAATGCTAATACCATCAGAAACATGCAGACAAATCTAGAATTAATGTTTAGCCAAATATCTGGGTACCTTGTAGTCTAATCAAATTGACACACAAAATTAAACACCATAACATCTTTGTTTTTAAAATTCAGTGTAGCATACATGACACATATTAATACTGCTCTAGAGTCAATCTACTTTATTCATATCCCAAATCTGGCACAAGTTATATAACTTCCAATCAACATGTACTTTCCCTGGGCTTCAATTTATTATTATTTTTTTGTTGTTGTTGCTGTTATTGTTTATTTTCTTTTAATCTGTAAAACAGAGAAAACATGGTATGTACCTTACAGGCTATTGTAAGAATTTTGTAAATAAGCATATGTGAAATATTTAGAAAATGTCTGGCATATAGTGTTCAATGCATTTAACTATTATTTTATGAATACAGAATGATAATAAAATGTTCTAATAGCAAACATCACCTATATTGGTGTGACAAGCAAACAGAAAAATCAGAGTGAAAATATAGGAAAAATGTAACACTAAAGTCTCAATCCATGAGCTATTTGAACCTTTGTATAAACACATGCAAAACAACTACAGTTTCTATACTTGCATTTTAAAGTTTTGTTTTTGTTTTTTTTTTTCTTTTTACAAAGCTGAAAAGAGAAATCTTAACATTAGGATAAACCACCCATATTAAATTTCCACTAGCTCTGTTTCTTTCTGTCCCATATTTGAAGAGATATATATCATTCAAAATAATTTTTCTTAATGACAACTAACACTAATTCAAAATACTAAATAGAAAATTAATAGGCAGAAAGAAAAATATATAGTATCTACATTTCTACTACCCAGAGACAGAGTTTGAGTGTGTCCTTTTATGCCATTTTCTATGCATTTCAACAACTTAAATAAATAATATAATTTTAGTGTCCCAATCTGATCTTGTATTTTTACTGTGTATAATCTTATTTAGAATTCTATAAAATGACTTTCATATCAATAAACATAATTTTTACAACTTCATTTTAAAGGGCTAGTTCTCATGAATTTTTCAAAATTCCTGAAATTAACCCATATCTTGACAATTAATTAGTTTCTGGGTCCTCTCTATTATAGCAATTCTCGATTGTTTCTTGTAGGTAACAATTTTGCATATGCTTCAGATAGGTCGCTAGAAATAAATAATTTTAGGCTTTTGACACATGGCACAGCTGTCCTCCAAAAATGCTATACCTTGTGTTGTTTCCTGGATGCTTCTAATCAATCTCCATAGGCTTCTAGAAAATAACATCAAACTAGATGTACATGTAATATTGCTCAAAAATGGTAAGGAAAAAAAATACAGCTAGAAAGTCAAATAAAGCTCAGAATTACTTGTGAACATTTGAAAGACTCAAATGCAATGAATGTTTTGATCAGATACAGAAAAGGGACAGGAACTCTAAGAGTTAAAACTGAAAGCTGGCATATTTAAAGAGTGATGCATTATTGTTCTGGTTAAAAGCAAGAAAATTGTATGAATAATTCATTCCCCCCCAACAAGAGAAAAATGTTTTTACACTTTCAAATAGGTGTAAAAATAAGAACTGCTTTGCCAAAAGTAAATAAGTGGAGTGTAAATTTTTCTTCCTGCAAAGGCAGAAGAAAGCGATTCTACATCACAGCTGGATAAGGAAATAAGATGCACTACCAGAAAACATTCTACAGAAACTACCTCTTTGTACTAAGGAACTCAAAGAAAACCCTGGATCTGCAACCAACCAATTCCATTTAATATTTATGTTACACAAAAGATGACTACTCTGGGGTTAGATCTTCACTTTTCTAACTGCACTGAGATGGAAGCGTCCTGTGGGGAAAATATGTCTCAAGTAAGCCATCAATGGTTAGATCTCAAAGGTACCACTTCATATTCTAGAAGGAGGTTATTTTTTTTTTTTTTAATAAGGTCTAAAGCCTCACTATTTATAACAGATTAAGAACTATCTTAAAATTTTTTCTTGGCCTCAAACATAAACATCCCTTTATTCTATACCTGAGTTTCAAAACCTAAAAGAGACAGACAGGTTCCATCACTTTCTCTTTTTAGAGAAATAAATTCGGAGTAATTTTAAGGGATGTTAGTTAAAAAGTTACTGATACTGAAATTTTCTGATGTTGATGGTTCTTCACCCAGTAAGGTATGCAATCAAATACCTCTTAAAAAAGAAAAGGTTTACATCTGGCTAGGTCTTAGGATTCCATATGGTTCAATTGAAGACAGGAAAATTAAACTAAAAACAATTCCTAGCATAGGAAATGTTCACATACACTATCCCATTGGGTACGCATAGAAACCCCAGGAGGTAAGTCAAGTAGGTACTATTATCCCCATTTAGTTAAAGAGGAAACTGAGGTTTGGTAAGACTGAATGAAGTCTGATCAGCAGAGTAAGAAATGATAGAATAAGAGGTCAAACACACTTTTTAAAAATATGTGTTGTCTTCAGGAAAACTGATACTCAGTATCTCTCATCTGCCAAGACTTCAAATTAAGAGACTGTAACATATTACCTCTTTGCTTGAATTTCTGAGGTTCCTCTAAACCTGTCATCACCTTTGATTTACCACATCAGTAACCACTATTTATTTCCTTAAAAAATAAAAACACTAAAATAAATCTTCTTAAGCTAAGTCTGATTATGAATAATTCTTGACCATGACTATTGTAATTGTTAACAGTTATTGGCCATTACAATTACTTAGTAGGAAACATTTAAGTATCATTTATATAGTCTAGTTAAATTGCTGTTAAAAGAAATTAAGTCCACACTTACAATAGGTCTGAAAATCACTCTGAATATATGACAACACAAAAGGAAATAAAAGACCTTGCTTTCCTTGGCATTAATTACTAGATACTTAGCTGAGTTGATAAATTAACATACACCTTAGCTTGAAGAACAAGTTCTTTGAAATGACAGAACTAATTTCATCTATGATGCATGAGGTTGTTTTATAATACATTTTGAATTGGTATTCTTAACATGAAAGATAAACAATCACTTTTCTCTCATATATATATATATATATATATATATATATATATATATATATATATACTGAATTTCAGATATCAGATATACCTTAGCAATAATTTTTTCAGCTATTAATTATTGATTAGTCTTCCCAGGATGCTGTGAGGTTTACATCCCTCCCATGTTGAATGACTTTCACCAATGTTTAACTTGTTCTTTGAACTTTAACCCTCTTTTTCTTTCTGGAGCTGCCATAAAACTTGCCTTTTACTACCAACGGTTCATTTTAGCAATATTCCCAGGACTATCAAGTGGATTCCTTTTTCAGTCAATATTAGCCAAAACTGTACGACTGATATAAGGACCATGACAGGATAAATAACTTGATGGTGTTATTCTAAATTAGGGAATTATAGCCTTGGTGATGGTCAGTTACTCAGTGGCTTAAAGTATATGTCAACCCTCTTTGTTCAGAATTGGTGACTACCCATGAGAAAAACAAAAAACCAAAAAAGCAATAATCATTACATGCTTCATTACACACACATCTTTTTTAAATACAAAAACATTTATTTTCTGAAATAATCAGCTTTATAGTAAATCAGAAGTACAGAGGCAGTGCTGAAGAAGGTGTTGGCTATGTGATTCTGGATTTCATGTTATAGAGTTGACTAGGCAGTGTCAAAGAAGGCAAAGTACTCTGGACTGGGGGGTAATTCTCTAGATCCATGGGGCTCTCAAACTATTTAGGTCATTTAATTTTCATGGCACAGTAGATTGAAGGTTTTCAAAATGGACTTTGAAGGATTCAGGGTTCCAGGAGCCCACACACAAGAAGAGATTAATAAAAGTAAAACAACTAGCGTGATATACTGGGATACAAAATATGTAAATGTTGTCTCTTTCAGAATATTTCAGGTACTTTACTAACTCGTCTTTCTGAAAAGCGTGGAAAGCAAAACCATGGATAAGAGTGAATACTGTATTTTCAAATTTGAAGAGTGCAGAAGGTACTACTTAAGTCTTGAAGATTTTGCTGGCACAATAGACACTGGCTCAGCCTTAAAGCAGCACTTTGATATCCAGTTCACTGCCATTGCTTGTACAGAGCTCTCCTGGGAGTTCTGCCAGCAAGTATAGTGTTAGCTGGGCAAGACTGAGACAATCCTGGGCTCTGTGACTATCATATATTACATCCTGACCCCTTCCTCCTCCACCAACATAAAAAGCAAAATCAAAAATACACAAGAAAGTTCAGGTTAGACTGGAGATATCAGTAGAACATTCAGCCTCCCTTATGCTGCTGGACATTATTTATATATGGTTGCACAGATTTTGAATGCTAATATTTCCCTCACATTATAAGCTCAGCAATATTCAAGACACGTCTAGGAATTTGGGACAATACTTGTCAAGTACGGTTTCACTTAGGATTTATGGTAACGACTTCTTGCCACCAATATTTGAGAAACTGTTTTAGGGGTAAATGAGAACAAATGTGGATTCATTGAGGGACTTGCCAGTCCTCAAAGGAGGGTACTCCAAAAGCTATATTCTGTATACTGTGTCAGTCAGTCCCAGGGCTTGTCAGGGTATTTTTTCCACTAAGTGAATACTAGGGTATCAAGAAAAAGACACACCAACCGCGTATTAGAACTCTGCAAGAAACAGTCTATCTCAGAACACAAAGAGACTGATTAAGGAACGTTTTTGAATGTATGGGTAGTTTTCAGTTAATCAGAAAGATATTCCAAGGCACCAAGAGCAGGAGGTAGTTCCAAGTTGGAACTACAGGCACAAGGGAAAAAAGTTACTGGAGGTTTGTGAATGCTTACTCCATGAAGAAGAGGACTCCGGACAGGAGCTGTGATCCTATAGGAATACAGTCTCTCTTAAAACCAGGAGCAAGAGGAAATAAATACCTCAACCTTTTTCTTCTCCTGCTATCTCCTCTTCTTCTCTCATCTCTTGCCAATGCCTCACCATAAATCAAAAGGCAAGGGAGCAGGCAATGCAGCCTAAACCCATTAGCCTCCTGGGGACAGATTAGGGCAGAGAAGAGATTTGAGGTATATGCATGTGTGGTGAAGCAACTGGAATATTCCACACACACTCTTAGCCCAAGAAAATATGCATAATGAGGTTTACCAGGCTTTTCATGAGGTACCAAGTTTAAAAATTCTGAGTATATCAATGCCTTTCAAATCTTTATCTTCATACTGTATTGTTATCTTTCCCCAAGTCTGACAGACAGAGACACACATACACACACACCTACTAGACATCTTCTATCAGATATCTAATAGGTATTTCAAAATCAGCCTGCTCAGAACAGAAGTAGTTATCTTCTTCTTCCCTTCGGACCTATACCATCTCACAGACTCCCTTTTTTCTATGAACTTCAGCCAACCTGGCCAGGCAAGTCTAAATCCATCATCTTCAAATCCCTTCAGTGACTAAATCCTGTTAATCCCATCTTCTAAGTGTCTTGGGAGCTTATCCTTTTACATTAACTGACATTGCTACCTTATACAGATTTCCATCACCTCCAACTTGGACCACTGTCTATTCACATGCTTTCACACCTTCTACATTCTTTCCCATCAGCCTGTTTTCTGCAAAGTTTCTGCTTTTTAAGAAGAAAATCCCCATCATATCACTCCCTAAATTAAAACTATCATTTTTAGCAATTCAAATCAATCTAGTTTCCATTGCTTACACACCAGCTTTGTCTACACTGCTTCCCCTTGACCCTGAAGCTCTAGCAGCAGCAAATGAGTGGTAGAGTTTTGTGGGGTTTTTTGTTTGTTTGTTTTTTTTTTTGCATATGTTTTGAATGCCTTTCTCCCTGCTTCACTTTCACTGGCCTGGTGAGTTTTTATTATCTTTATATTTCAAAATAATTTTGAAATTATATTAAAGTTGCATGAATAACACAAAAATCTCCTATACATCCTTTTCTCTGTGCTCTGTTATTCCTTACACATTCATTTCGAGGATCATTCTCTGGTCCTAACACCATCCTGGGAAGCTCATTTCCCCCTTCCTCTGTGATTTGTTATTTTTCTGCTCTGCACTGTAATTGCACTTCCTACATGCTTGTTTCCTACTGTGCTTTGTTTACCTGTCTATCATTTGGCCATGTTCCATACTGACATGCAATGCCTTTCCAGGGACTACTACATAGCCTACCTTAACTGGAACCAAGTGCTGAGAGACTGAGTGAAAGCCCACTCCTGTGATCAAGAAAAAAGACAAAAAGCTAGGAGGGTTTTGTTTTTGCTTTTGATTTGGTGTGACTTTTATTTTGGGGGGGGGGGCGATATCTTAAATTGAGTCAATGTTACTAGCTTTTATCTATTCTAAAGGAACAGAGGAAGAAGAAAGAATCTGTTACTCTGTAAAGAGACACTATGACCCCACTCCTAGGTGAGTCTCTTCTAAGCTTGTATAGACACTTGAGAAGAGATAAGTTCAAGAGGAAGGAATGCCTAATGTGCTACATGACAGACTAAGTAGGGGATTGTGCTAAAAGTGTAACACAGGCCTGGCAGGCATGGAAGTAACTGTCAGTCTCTTTTGAGGAAGGCTGTGAATACTTTAAAGAGCTAATAAAGTCCCAGGCAAGGAGGTGAGCAGCCTCGTCATCAAGAAGCAATGTGAGGTCCTCAAAGGGGGAAAGAACAAACCTCAAGTGACATTCATCAGCAAAAGGCATATTTAGGGATGTCTCATAGATCTACCCACTATGTTATGGAAAAAAGATTTGGATTAACATGGGAGCGATCCAGGATGCAGAAATTTGCTAGTGAGAAAATGCCCAAGTATTTGCTGATTTTGTCCTCATTGTTGATAAAATTTACTTTGATGCTAAGTAAGGAGCTTTAGGTTTGTACACCTGAGACCCAAGGGTAACTAGTATATTTTCAAAACAAGCTCATCTACACCTACATCAAGTGGAAACCACATTTTAAGTTGGTGACCTCAAAAAGGCAGAAAAAAAGCACCCCAGGAGAGAAACCCAAGGAATATAGAGCAAGTGTCAGGTTCAGCACTCTTAAGTCTTGCTCTAACATATCAATTAGCTGAAACAGCTATCTCATACTGAGGTCCATGGGAATTAAAAAAAAAAAAAACAAGTTAAAGTAAGAAGTACTTTGGATGAAAGGACAACAAATTCATTGAAATAAATGCATATGATTTTGAGTGTTCATCAAAAATGCAGCAGAGCCACTAGCCTGAGACTGATGCTGGCAACTACGTGAGGAATTTGTCATTCTTCTTATGGTAGATAAGGGTATCATGACTCAGAGGTTACTAATATATAGCAATGAAAATGTTTCAGTCGATTATATCCAAAAAGAAACCAGGCTGCAGTGAATGTTTATTGGGGATTTACTTGCTAAATGTTTTTTGCAGATATGTAAAGCAATTTTCTATTCCAAAAACCCCATTCTTGGTATTGAGTGCAGAAATCTTAATAGCACCCAAGTGCTATTCTAAATCACAAAAGAAAACAGGCTTTCCAAAAGAGGTGAAGACAAAATGGTCTTCGGGACAGCTCTGGTGGGTGTGAGTGGGGAAGTCAGGAAAGTTCCAAAGGAAAACAAAGGATCTGAGATGGAACTTGAAAGTGCAAGATTTCAACAGGGTTGTGAGGTGGGGAAGGGTCAGAGAAGCAATGATGAGGAGTTCCAGGAACAGAGCAGCTAACAACTCCCATACTGCAAAGGAATCCAAAGGAATGGAGACAGAAGAAAAGGCTGCAAAACATTGCACAAAGAAAGATCTTTACTTGCTTCAATAAAAAGTTTCAGTTAAGTTGAAGAAACAGCTCAATTTTGCACCATTGAGATTGTAAGTTACTAATGAAAAGCTGTTAATTATAAGTAGATATTTGAACTTGCAGGTGTTGGGTGGTGAAGAGAAGGAAAAGGAAGGTACAAAACATTGAGAGAAGGCAGAGACATTTAAAGGACATGTGTTCATCCTGAAGGAGGGATAGAAGAGAACTCAGAACAATACATAGCAAGGGAGACCTAAGGACAATCAGCAGGAGGAGCATGTATGTTAGGGAACTAGGTCTTAAATGAAACTTGGGCAGAGGGACAAAGGAGCACCACTGTATTTTATTTTTGAATTTTAATTCATGATTAAGAGGACTATGTTCAGTAATAAAAGCAACAAGTATTTCCATTAAATGCCTGAAAATTATAATTGCTAACATTAATTTTTCACTGTAAACTTGGCCCCAGGCTCAGCACTTTATATTTAAAATAAAACTTTGAATCGTTTTTCTATGGTTATAGTACCAGATGTTCCTGAAGTGATTAGAAAAGTATAAGTATGTCCAAGATCCAAAAACTTGTCAACAACTTGAAAAAAGAAATTGCCATCTGCTGAGGATTCATCCTTGCATTTACCACACTCAAGGTATTTATAGGGACCTTTATGATCCAATATACCTTTATCTGCATTTTTACCTCAGAGAAGTTCTGTGCAGTACACGGACCCTGTGGGTACTTTGTGGCTCATTCAGAGCCACCTCAGAAAATCTGCTCCTTACCAACACTTCCCTGAATCAGACTGCCCTCTATCTCAGCCTGCATTCATTTACCTCAGGAATATCAACCCACTTATTCTATCTTTTGCTCTTCCCATCTCTTGTTATTCTAGTTTTAAGTTGACAGGATATTTAATCCTGGTGGGTAAATAGAAAAGTATCTGCCATTAATGATATATTTACAAAAGAAGGGCGGCTCAATGTGAATTTGAATTATACACTATAATAAATCCTACTCCCTTTACATATATTCAGAATTTCTCTGGAGTCTATATGAAGCTCGGTAACCACATTCTGATCATCTAATTACATTCCTTTTGTTTTAGTCTTAAAAACTGAAACCAGGTAATTCTTGTCTTCTTCTTTTTATATATTAAGAAGTAAAATAGTATTTTCTACAATTTCTCACTGTCAGTTAATATTACTTCTTCTATGAGAAAAACAGAGTGTTAAGGCTAACTGAAGATCCTAACCACCATCTAGAAACTTGATTGCTCATGAAAATAAATTTTACTCTCCAAATGACTAATTTATAAATACACCATCATAGCACAATATTTGTATGATGGAAACCATTCTGAATAAGAAGATAAAGTATATCATGACATTGTTATGCAAATGATGATATAAAATATCTAACATTAAGGATGCCATTTCCAAGATCATTAATTTTGTACTAGATTATTTTTCAAATACTCTTATTTTACTTTAAAACCAGGAGTTTCAGGCTGGGATTGTGGCTCAGTGGCAGAGCACATGCCTCCCACATGTGAGGCATTGGGTTCCATCCTCAGCACCACATAAAAATAAATAAATAAATAAAAATAAAGGTATTGTGTCCATGTACAACTAAAAATTAAAAAAAAAAAAAACCCAGGAATTTCCTACAAAGTTGAAATTGTTTAAGAAAATTATCTCAGATATAAGATATATAAATATATTAAGAGTGCAAGACCTTTCCAAGCCTAGTTTTGATGTGCCTAATAGCTTATCAAAAATACTTTCTAAATTCTCCTGTTGTGCTTATGACTTGAAAATTACAATGAGCCAGACAAGCAATCTATACAGCAATTAATATAATTAATAACCTACCTCATTTAAAAAAATGACTCAAGTCAGCTCAACAGAAAGCATATAATTAAGTAAGATACAATGAATTAAATATGAGTAAGAAAAAGGAAAAGAAAGGTAAGATGGCAAAAGCAGGTATTTTCATGCACAGATATGTTACACGAAATACTGGGACTATAAGTGGGCCTCAGATTTGAGTCTTAGAGTTCTAGAAGCTAACCAAAAGAGAGAAAATATTATGATTTATAGTGTTTTAAAAGTAAAAACTACTCTAATGGTGCTTCTAAGAATGAGAACAACTATTTCTGATATTGAAATCTTAAAGCTATCCTTAGCATTTACGATATTATTAAGAGTAATCCCAATGATGGGATCCACATTACTGAGATTCAAGTTTTCTCCACTCAAGTAAACAACAGCACCCTAAAGCCTAGCTGGAGGTGGGGGCGGAATACCTCCATAGGAGGCAATAAAACTGATGTCCAGAGAAATGGATCCCCCAATGAAATTGCTCAGTCACAAACTGCTTTAGAGCACCTATTATAATATATGGACTAATTATCTTTTAGTCAATTTTTATAAATATTAAGTCCAAGTTCATTATTTGAAATAAACTGAGCATAATCTAATTCAAAAATTTGGATGCAGCTACTTTGTATGGCTAGAGAAAAATAGCACTGCATGCTTTAATGATCAGGCTCAGGGAAGTAATCTGGGGTATGAAGTTGACACTGAACCATCTATGCAGGTTATTTCTGCTTTCCACAGTGAGTACTGAAATTATCCCCCAATGAAATAAACACTGAAGTAAGTAACAGTTAATGTTATATATGTCCAGTGGCACAAGTGATCTGCTGGTCAAATAAAAACCAACATAGAGAAAAAGGGGAACTGGAAAATTGAAATTATCTATGCTTTATTTTCTTTTAAATCTGAAACTGGTGAAATATATACAGTCTTTTTAAAAGAGATATATTGGATTTATTTTCTTTAATAAGATGTCCACTAAAGAAATGGCATTGTTGTTCAAATTCATACTTTCCTTCATTATTAAGAATCTCTTGAAATTAAACAAAATTTACTCTTCTATATTCCTAGGAAGATTTCAGAGTATTACAATTTTGAATTTCAAGTTATTTTAATAATTCTTTTTTGCTGTTTTTCAATTTGTGATAGATAAATGAAATATAACAAATTTAGTGTACTGTAGCTGAATGAGATTTTCTTTTAAAATCTGAGCCATATTATTCATATGCTAAATTTCCCTGAATCTTTGTGTTCCTTCTTTATTTCCATTATGATAGGATGATAAAGGAAACCAAACTATAAAACAGAAATTTCCTTTCTTTCAGATATTTAATCCAAAATTGTCACCTTTGTAATGAATTTATAAAACCATACATTATCAAAATTCAAAATTTAAACAATGTCTTTTGGCCTCATGAATTTGTTAGAAAGGCTTTCAAAAAGTTGGTAACATGGTAATATGTTTCAAAATGTTGGTAACATGCTAATGCCTCATTCAATTGAGATTGGGGAAATAGATCAGTCACTAAACATAAAGGTGCTTGAGAAGTTTCTTAGTTAGAGTTGAAATTTATTTGTTTTAATATTTGTGCTAGCCTAGCATGTGTCAAACAAATTAGGAATGCTAGGATTATAATTAATAACCAGGACAGATAAAGGTTCCTATTATAATAAAGCCCATAACCTAGTGGGAAATTTGAAACCTTTATTTTTAAATACAGAAAAAATTAAATGCAATGAAGATGGTAAACAGCCTCTGAGAGAAGAAAATGATAGGATGTTGACATCATACTAGAGGTTAGTTAAGGACACTCTAAAAAATGTGTATGCTAGAGATCAGACCAGATGGAGAATAAAGGGGAACAGAAAGCAAAACCTACTATAAGATGGATGCATTATAGGAACTGAGGAAAGCTATAGTGGTGGGAGTTTAGTAAGCAATGGAGAGAGGGGCAGGAAATAACCCTCTGGTCACTGGAAAGGCCAAATCATGCAGGTCCATAAAAGTTTTAGTAAGATTCAGAATTTTACTCTAAAGAAATGGAACAAATACATCACATGATTACAAGAGAGTAGCAAGGATGAGAACATTGCATTTAGAAAACAATGAAGTAATGAAATTAAGTGTTCCTTAATGACTCATGATGCTGATAAGTCTAAAGAGATCCTTTTTATAAAATACAGCAATCTAGGTCAAACAAAAACCAACTAAAGTGATTATAATGTGTGATGTTTTATTTCAAATATGGATAATCAGGTTGTCTGAAGCTATTCCTACTGATGATTATTTCCTCTGCATTTCATACATGCTAACCCACATGCTTCTAAGATTCTTGGAACTACCTTTTCCCTCAAAGAAAATATATGGAATACAAAGGATAAATACTCCATTCATACCATTAACAGTTTGGAATTAGTCAGATTTATTTACTTTAGCAATAATGTCCTGTGAGCACATCTTGTATTAACTTTTGACCCTATAGAAAGCAAGCTAAGTAATAACCTCAACAACTAAGAACTTTTACCCAGTAGATAAGACTACATAGTCACTGAATTTACTAGATTTTTATTAATCAAAATTGTCTGTAGCCAGTACATATGCCCTTGGGCTGCAATTCTCAGGTCATGTTACTACTAACTGAAGACAGATAGATAGGAATAAATAAGTATTTGTCTCTGACTTAAACACCATATACAGCATTCTGTAGTACAGGAGACCAAAAATGTGCCCATCCAAAGTGCCTCAGAGAAGGAATCATCAGAATGTGGCGAAGGTGACCTCATCAGAAATGGCCCAAATGGGAGTGGTGAGAACATGGTTGAAGTGACCTCATCTAAAATGGCTCAGAGCTGGAGGGTGACAATATGGCTGAGGTAACCTAATCTGAAATAGCACATGGCCCAATGAGAAAGCCAAGAGAAAAGAATGAACTCTCCAAATCCAATGGTATTTTTCCTTTAACACACCTCACTGTGGTTTCTTTATATACCCTAATTTCAAAGGATGATTTCACATACAGATGAATCCTAGAGTTGTCACCTCACCAAAGCAGAAACTGTACTTTGGTGCTTCAATTGCTGAACAATTCTGAGCTGAACAGAAGTAGCCCAGGATCCCCTTAGAACAAAGCTGACACTGCTTTTTCTTGTTATTAGCCATTTTTAAGGTCATGAAACTGACCATAATATTCATAAAAGCTGACCTTAAAAATATCTACATGACACATTTATCTGCAAGAAACAAAAAATAAAACCCTGTAAATTTCATCAAGTCAAGTATTTGAATCAACAAAAATTAGATCTTGAACTTTATGGTAGTTTACCATATTCTTGGCATTCCTCAAAAAAAAAATCAGTTTACAAAAAAAAAATAAAAAGTCTCTCATGTAGGAGATCATATATCCTAAATGGAAGGCAGTTGATTTCAAATACACAATAAGACAAAGAAAATACATTTCACAATATTTTCTATATGGATCAGAAGTGCTTAGGGAACATTTTAGGACCCCAAGTCTTTAATTCATGGTGTTATGTGACATTTTTCAATTTGCAGCCCTAAGCATAGCTTTAACAAATACCAGAAGAAAAGAAACACTCTACACCCACTAGACTTTCAATATCCTGCTGTCTACATTTCCCAAATGAAAGCAACTGAATATAAGAAACTACTAATTGACAACAACCACTAATTGACACGCATATAACTACCACATAATCCATTTACTATTTTAATAATCCTTTCACCACAATTAATATCACAGAGGCTGAGATCTGAGACTAAATTAGAAGCATACTGCTCTGGCTTCTCTCCCATGAAATTAAGAAAAAATGTTCAGAATATGATAGATTAGAGTAGATGTTTTCAAAGAAATAATTGCATTTATGCAAAATGACTTCAATTTCTTAAGTTAGAGATGTCCATTGTCTCAATGGCCATTGTATTTGCCAGGGGAACCATATTATCTTTACATTTGTTGAATTAGTGCAGGATCACAAAAAGTACAACATGATAACTAGAAATGTAGAAAACATGTATTGAATATTGATAACTTCCTGTTGGTGGCTAACCATTATGGAAATATTGCATTTTCATTCAAAATAGTCTGTGATTTCCACTTGCCTCTCCATTCCGTTTTTATTATTATTATCTTATGTTAACAAGAAGCCAGAGACTAAAAACTGATTTATTTTTGCTACTTGCCTTCTACTACAAAATCACCACTTTCAGTTTGGGAAGTAAAAAAGTAGATTTAAATATTAGTACACACAAGCGCATCCATACACTTTCATGCACATTTGTAATTACTCAAGTCCTCAAATTGCTTAGCACTGCCAAATGTGATCTCTGTTGATTAAGGCAGGATTGTACAGGACTGTCTTCTAGGATATGCTTATTTTCACTTTTAACTAAAACTCTCTACCTTATTTAAAAAACTGCATGCTGTTAAGTTCCTTTAGAAAAACACTACCAAGGGCTAGGATGTAGCTCAATTGGTAGAGTGCCTGCCTGGCATGTGCATGGCCCTGGGTTTAATTCCCAGCACCACAAAAACAAACAGGCTAATAAAAAAAAAATACCAATACTGTAAGTATGAGGTAAAGCAAAATAATGTAAAGTACAAATGAAGTTTTCTTTTATCTCTATGGCTTACTTTAAAAATTAATATTTTACCTATTTCTGTATATTTTCTTATGTTTTTTATTAATTTTTTAAATTTATATATGACAATGGAATGCATTACTATTCTTATTACACATATAGAGCACATTTTTTCATATCTCTGGTTGTATACAAAGTATATTCATACCAATTCGTGTCTTCATACATGTACTTTGGATAGTGATGACCATCACATTCCACCATCATTTTTAACCCTGTACCCGCTCCCTTCCCCTCCCACCTCTCTGCCCTATCTACGGTTGGTTCGTCTATTCCTCCCATGCTCCCCCTCCCTACCAAACTATGAACCAGCCTCCTTACATCAGAGAAAACATTTGGCATTTGGTTTATTGGGATTGGCTAACTTCACTTAGCATTATCACCTCCAATCCATTCATTTACCTACAAATGCCATGATTTTTTCTCCTTTATTGCCAAATAATATTCCATTGTGTATAAATGTCAACTTTTTTTTATCCATTCATCTACTCAAGAGCATCTAGTTTGGTTGCACAAATTTAGTTATTGTGAATTGTGCTGCTAGAAACATTGATGTGGCTGTGTCCCTATAGTATGCTGTTTTTAAGTCCTTTGGGTATAGACCGAGGAGAGGGATAGCTAGGTCAAATAGTGGTTCCATTCCCAATTTTCCAAGGAATCTTTATACTGCTTTCCATATTGGCTGTACCAATCTTCAGTCCTACCAGCAGTGTATGAGTATACCTTTTCCCCCACATCCTTGCCAACACTTATTGTTGTTTGTCTTCATAACAGCTGCCATTCTTACTGGAGTGAGATGAAATCTTAGAGTAGTTTTGATTTGCATTTCTCTAATTGCTAGTGATGATGAACATTTTTTCATAAATTTGTTGATTGATTGATTGTATATCATTTTCTGAGAAGTATCTGTTCAGTTCCTTGGCCCATTTATTGATTGGGTTATTTGTTTGTTTGTTTTGGTTTTTAGCTTTTTGAGTTCTTTATATACCCTAAAAATTAGTGTTCTATCTGATTGTATGAGGGGTAAAAATTTGCTCCCAGGATGTAGGTTCTCTATTCACCTCACAGATTGCTTCTTTTGCTGAGAAGAAACTTTTTAGCTTAAAAACATCCCATTTATTGATTTTTTACTTTAATTCTTATGCTGTAGGAGTCTTATTAAGGAAGTTGGGGCCTAATCCATACAATGAAAATTAGGTCCTACTTTTTCTTCTATTAGACACAGGGTCTCTGGTTTAATTCCTAGGTCCTTGATCCATCTTGAGTTGAGTTTTGTGCATTGTGAGAGATAGGGGCTTAATTTTATTTTGTTGCATATGGATTTCCAGTTTTCCCAGCACCATTTGTTGAAGAGGCTATCTTTTCTCCAATGCATGTTTTTGGTGCCTTTGTTTAATATAAGATAATTGTAATTTTGTGGGTTAATCTCTGTGTCCTCTATTCTGTACCATTGATCTACCAGTCTGTTTTGGTGCCAATAACACGCTGTTTTTGTTACTATTGCTCTGTAGTATAGTTTAAGGTCTGGTATGGTGATACCACCTGCTTCACTTTTCTTTCTAAGGATTGCTTTTGCTATTCAGGATCTCTTATTTTTCCAAAAAAATTTCATGACTGCTTAATATTTTATGAAAAATGACAATATTCAAATAAACAACAGGTTTAACTAATTTTGAAAAGTGAAAACACTTCATAATTTTATGCTTATTTCCAAATCAATTTTTCTTTCTTAAACTTTGATAAAAATTAAAGTATATAAGTCACCATTTTAATGATTTTTAAGAGTGCAGTTTAGTAGTCTCATGTGTGCTCGTGTTGTTTCAACAGGTCTCCAGAAGGTTTGTATCTTGCAAATCTGCAACTATCCACCCAAACCACTCTTCTTTCCCCGCACTCCCCAGTCACTGAAAGCTGCCACTCTTCTGTTTCCATGAATGTGACCACTCTGATACCTTATATAAGTAGAATTATATAGTAGTTGTCTTTTTGTGACAGGCTTGCTCAAGTTAGCTTGATGTCCCCAAGTTTCACCCATGTTGAAGCATGTTATATAATCTCCTTCCTTTTGAAAACTGAACAATATTTAATTTTATGTATAACACATTATGTTCATCCATTTATCCATCAAGGGAAACCTAGGTTGTTGTTTTCACTTCTTGGCTATTGTGAATAAGACTTCTATTTATTAATGTGGGATGAGAAATTTCTTATTTTTAAAATTGTATTTCAATTGAAATTTATGTCTCAATAATAAAATGTATCCCAAGATACCATTCTATTTTAAAATTAACATTTACTCATCATAAATAATGATTAAAATCTATTTATATACGTCTATATAATAGTAAATAAAATATTCTCATATTACTACAATGAAATTATTATTTGAGAAAGAAACAATTTAGAATTCATGTTTTTATTGAAGTTATCTAAATTACATATTTAGTTACAGATGCTTATTTTTAACCAATTGAAAATCTGTTGTAGTGCTCTAATAATTTTTCATATATTTGTGGGGTTTTCTTTGAACTTCAGGGAATCACCATATACAAGGTTAATTTTTATGCTTGTTTATAGTTACAATATAATTTTCTAGGTTTTTAAGGATATTCACCTGAAGGTAGGTTCCTTTCTTTGTCTCCTCTCTTTTCCTCCCCATTCTTTTTTTTTCTTTTCCTTTCTAAATCTTTTAGATCATTCAGCAATATATTCATATCAAACCAACCCCACTGAGAAAGTATGAGTGCGATGTCCAGGCAGCTCTTTCTCAAGCCCTGAAGGCAAATACAAGCAAGTGGGAGGGGCTGGATACATTTTTTACTACAAGGTATATTATACATGAATATAGAAATGGTAGCATTTTGAATTTCTAAGTGGCATAGGCTACAGAACAATTTCCCCCCAGGTAAAAAGCAGCCCTGAGAAAACACTGAAATAGCAACTGTGCCATCATGTCAAGAGTTATTCTTAGACCAAACAAAAAGAGAAAGATAACAAATGAAATCACAAGCAATGTGATAGGTAAAATAGCTGCTAGATTGAAGGCTATAAAACTCTAAAATTTTATTTATTAGATAGCTAATATAAATATACAGTTCATATTCTCCAATCATCTGTCTACACTTCTGGTTTCTAGGAATGTATCTAGCTTGTAACGAATATTTACTAAACCCCTACTAAATGCCAAGTGCTACACTAGAAATAAGATGTAGTAGGTCATTCATAGTCCCTTTCTTGGTAGAGATTAGTGGGGAAGACAACCATTTAACAAGGAATTCTCCAAGTAGTTAGGTACTTAAAACTGTGACAGATAATAAAAGGAATTAAAAACAGCAATAAAATATACTATGAGTGGGTTGGGATTGTGGCTCAGTGGTAGAGCATTTGCCTAGCATGTGTGAGGCACTGGGTTCAATCCTCTGCACCACCTAAAAATAAATAAACAAACAAATAAAATAGCAGTGTTGTGTCCCCTCTACAACTAAAAAATTTTTTAGAAAAGTATGCTGAGAGTGTGCTTCTCAGTTGCTCTACATAGTCATGGGCATGTAGGGCAGGGACACTGACTATTTCTAATGGCCATTCCTGCCTCTTGCCAAGGTCTACTCCATGCATCAAACCAAGGGCAGTTCTCAGATGTTAGGATTTCTAAAGTTAATTAAATTCAAACTGGTATTAGCTAATTTGGAAACTTCATGAACAATTGATTGAAGTTTAACATAAAACTAGACAAGCTTCTTAAGAATATAATATACAACAAAGTTGAAAACGGAATAAAAAAATTAATTGGTTTTAAAATGAGAAAATAAAAAAATATATATACTATAAACACTTGAAGAGTCCATTCTTATAAGCAACAAAATATTGAAGTTAATATATTGTTATTTTTAAATAACAACTTACTAAGTCTCTCGTGTCCTACTTGATTTTAATAGTCAAATGTATGCATTTAAGGTGACCTCCCTACAAAGAAATACGATAATTTCTGTATATCAGCAGCTTGTAACAGATTTACCAAACACCTACTGAGTGTCAAGTGCTGTACTAGGCACTGGATGCAGTGGTTCATTCATAGGTCATGTCTTGGTAGAGATTTATTACTGGGGAAGACAACCATTTAACAAAGAGCTTCACAACTAGTACTTCAAATTGTAACATGTGGTTAAAGTAGTAAAAAGCTACAGTAAAATATAGTATGAGTGTAAGTTTCTATCGCAGAGCTGGCCCAGTCTGGATATGGCAGAAGTTCAGGAAAGGTCACCTTGAGCCACATTGAGGGCCCACTTATGAGAATTTCAAATATTTGGTATTCCTGGTTCAAAATCTCATTTCTAAGGTAACAATGGTTTTTCTAGAAAATCATCTGTCTTCTTCCAAGGAAACATTTGCTTTCCTTCCTCCTGAGACAATTCTCTGGGATCATTCCTGGTAAAGTTAGATCCAAGATGGCTAAGTTGTTCTGACTGTGATGAACTGGTGTTGCTAGTAGGTACAGGGGATTCTTCTATTAACTTCCCTTCTACTGACAGTTTTTCTGTTCCATTGAACCCCCAAACTCTTTCTTCTGTTTCTCAAAATATATCCCATTATACCAACAGAGATAGGAGTAGGTGCTGACCAAGGCTGCCTAAGGACTCTGCTACACCTTCCCTAGTCACTCCCTTGATGTTCTTCCCATCTCTGTATGAGTCTCAGGGGCAGAAAAATGAGTGGCTGAAAAATTGAGTTATTTCTTATGAAGGCTGGTATCAAATTAAATTCTTGGCCAAACCAAGCAAATTTTTTATAGGTGAACTTGAACCTACATCCAACTTTAAAATTAAAAAGAGAAAGTGAAAGGTGCAAACATTTTAAACTTGATGCAGTTTTAGGTCTTCACCCACTCACAATGTTCTCACCTTTTCTCTCTACTCCTCATCCTAATCTCTCACCACCCTCTCATGACTCAAAAACAATTCACACTTTTAATTCTCCTCAGCCTCTATCTAGATACTTAAACACTATTATACAACTCGCTTGTCCCTCAGTACTTCTGTCCCCAACTCTAGATCCACACAGTGAGAGTCATAGCTGATGGATGATGGCTGGCCACATTCTCACTTCACCTTCATTTAGATAGGAGGGATGAAGACAGGAGGACAGGCCTACATTTATGTTGGAGCAGCTGGATAGAAGCCTTACCACTGGGTACACAATGGGTTCAGTCAACCTCTGCAAGTTTTTCTGGGAACACACCCAACAACTGTAGTTCCCCCCACCACCACCAACTGCAAAGTACCTTCTAAGTTCCAAATAACCAACCCACAAATGACGTTTTGGAACAGACTCATTTGTAAGATGAGGGACTGCAATTAGAATGAAACAATGTAGATTGGAATGAAAATTCAATTGAATTAACCAAAAAGCAAAAAGATGAAAGGCTACTCTGCAAAGCCAAGTAATTCCTAGGAAAAGACATCATTAACCAGCAAATTATACCCTTTTTCAAACCCACACTAACTCTTTCAGGACAAGGGTGGCAGTACATTAATGCCTCAGTAGTTTAAAAAGTATTCCTGAAAGGCCTCAAACTATTTTTAACATTAGGGAAATCTAATTCATTATTTTGCAGCTACCTGTCAAATTACTAAGTATTAACGTAGCAGAATAAAATATAGAAGGGCAACATAGTTCCTATCAGATCCTTTCACTCTACAGACGGTATAGAAAGAAAGACAGGCACACATCCCTTTCCCAATGCAAACATCATGGTTCAAAAAATGTAAATTCTTCAACCTTAGACATTGTAAAATTAACTTATTCTCTCCCTTTGAGTTCAAACTATTTTACAAAGAAAAGTAAACCTTTTAAATGGTAGAAATTTATTTTAATAGCAAGTTTTATTAATCCCGTTTTCATTTTACAGTCTTATATGTCAGCTTTCATTATTATTATTCTGCAAACATAAGCAGACACAGCAGAAGACAAATGGAAGAGTTGCTTAGGCACCATGTAAAGGCAAACTCCAGAGCAAAGCAGCTCGACAGCCTGAACAGTTATTTCAGCTGAGTATGTGGTGAAGGGGACAAAGTCATTGTTTCCATACCCAAGGGAGTCTATTAACTTTGCTGTGTTCCATGGACATAAATGTCTTCCTAATATGAAAGGAGAAGCAACAATGCTATCATCCCAGAGCTGGAAAAGTCCTTGGGGATCATCATCTAAGGCATCTTCAAACTGCGATCCTTCAGATCCATAGATATTAGCACATAACTCTCTGAAAGACTAGGGGACAGCTCCATATTTCTAATTTTTTCAGAAAATTTTTTAGTAACAAGTTTTCATCAGAAGCCAATGGATCATTGGTTTCCTTTTGGTAAAGCTCTGATTTCAACCATCTAACTCAAGAGTCCCAGTGAGATAACACAGCTCCCACATAATTCAGTAGTATATATACAACAAGGCAGACCCTAACTGGAGTAAAATAGTTTGGTACATACAATGAGAGATATTTATCAAGCACCTTCAAGAATTAGCAGAAGTCCCCTAAATTTTGTACAAAACTGTACTTCAGTACTTCTGTCCCCAATTCTGGATCCACACAGTGAGTCATCGATGATGAATGATGTACAAAAGAGGTCCCCTGAATTTTGTACATTAACTCATGAAAGTGTCATAATAAGTCTATGAAGAGGTACAATTATTGTCATCTGTAATATAAATGAGGAAACAGGGCCCTGTTTAATGAAGTAAGAAGTATAGCAGGGAGTAAAGCCAGAACTTGATGGTGGCAAGTCTATATCTACAACTCAGTTTTAACCATTATGATCTATCACTTCCCTAAACAGGTTAGAAAACTTAGGGAAATGTTCTCAGACACCCTCGGTTCTTATACAACTTCCTCTGTAAAAAATCTTTTATCCAAAATGCTCCATTAAAATGTGTGAGGTGGGCTGGGGATGTGGCTCAAGCAGTAACGTGCTTGCCTGGCATGCGTGGGGCGCTGGGTTCAATCCTCAGCATCACATAAAAAAATAAAATAAAATAAAGATGTTTTGTCCACTGAAAACTGAAAAATAAATATTAAAAAATTCTCTCTCTATCTCTTCTCTCTCTCTCTTTTAAAAAAAAAATGTGTGAGGTGGTTGCCTAGATAACCCCACCTCTCCACATACACATAGGCCTCTAAAAATATAGATGGTATTTAGCAATAAGTATATTCTGTTTTTCACTCAGAAGTTATTTAAATGGTTTAAAGCTTTTATGGAAATACTACCAACTTAATTATTTTCACTGTGTATGTTCCAGAGGATAAGGATAAAAAATTCAGGGTGAACAGTACATCTCAAGGTACTTCACTTTTAGTTTCAGGATGCTCAGGAAGTCACTGCTCCAATTTTTAGAACATTCTTCTGAAAATTATAGGCTACAAATATCCAAAAGGAATCTCATGTAGGATGTGAAAGTGCTACCTGCTTACCATTACTGAAGGAACAGTCATTTCTAAAAAGTACCCTATTGTCGGAGAAAGTAAATACATTGTATTGGTGATCTTTTGCTGAGGAGTCATTCATTCCAAAACTTAGAGACTTAGAAAAAACAATATCTAATACTTCTTTTTATTTTTGTGGGTTTGGTAAGTGGTTCTTCCAGCTGGCCCAAGTAGGTTGGAGCTGGATGATCTGGGATGGCATCATCCACCTTGGAGGGGCCTTTCCTAGGGCCTCTCTGCAAGATATCTTGTCCTTTATGAGAGTAACCCAGGCTTCTTCAGACTATGAAATTAGGATGTCAGCCACAAGGAACATCAAGTCCAACCAAAAAAACAAAATTAAACTTTTATTTGAGCCACTTTTGATATTGCCCCACTAGCAAAAGCACATGACATGATCGACTTCAGAGCCAGTAGAGGATGGGCATATTCAGTGTCTGAAAATAGATGTGATTTATGATGTTCATTTAATAACAACCCACATATGTTAGGTTTTTTTAATAGAGAGATAAATATTTGAAAAATGCTAACAAGTTAAATGTAAAGTATTGTCACCCACAAAAGTGATAATTGTGTGAGAGAATACATATGTTAATTAGATTTAGTCATTTTATAATATACAGATTTCAAAAACAATGTGTGCATAATACATATGATTTTATCTGTTGGTTTTTAAAAGTTAAGAGCTAAATGGACTTTACTTGAAAATATAGCTTCTATGATTTTACTACTTTTGTTCAAAAATGAAATATCTACTTATGTCTACATAGCTCATTGCATATATGTGCCTTACTTTATATCTTAAATATGTCTGTATCAGATTATTATGGCTGCTTATAAGAAAATTTTCAGTTAGTCACTTAAACACTATATAAATTTATTCTCATGGTTCTGAGGTTGATGTCCAAAATCTGTTTCATTGGCCCAAAGTCAAGATCTGGCAGGTTTGGGTCTTTCTGAAGGCCCCAAAGAATCTGTTTCTTAGCCTTCTTCAGCTTCTAATGGCTACATATATTTTTTGGCTTGTGGCCTCTTATTCCAACCTCAAGTACATCACTCCAATCTCTGGTCCCATCAGTAACTCTCCCACTTCTCTGACCAACACCACCTATACTGCTTATAAAGAACTGTCATGCCTATATCCAGTTCCACACAGAGAATCCAGAAATATCCCA
Source organism: Marmota marmota marmota (assembly GCF_001458135.2). Lineage (NCBI taxonomy): Eukaryota > Metazoa > Chordata > Mammalia > Rodentia > Sciuridae > Marmota > Marmota marmota. Next base: position 39,367,562 of record NW_026000026.1, on the reverse strand, counting down.
TTGCAAGATCCTAATGCCATCACATTTATGAAGTTTCTTCTGCAATAAAAGGCAGCATTCACAGGCTCTCTGGATTGGGATTAGCTACATATGGAGAAATTATAGTACAATGTTTATTAATTTTCTATTATTGCTGAAACAAATTAACACACTTTTTATCACAGAGTTCCATAGTTCAGAAGTCCAACACAGATATCAATAGGCTAAAAGCAAAGTGTTTGCTGGGGCTCTAAGGAAAAATCCATTTTCTTGTTTATTGTAGCTTCTACAGCCCATCCATACACTTTAAATTTGTGGACCCCATCCTTCAATTTCAAAGCCAGCAAACTGACACTCTATGGGCTTTTCTTCCATCATCATATCCCCTCTCTGATCATAGCACAGGAAGGTTCTTTGCTTTTAAGACTCCTGATCTTGGCCCTCCCAAATAATCAAGGATAATCTCCCCATTTTAAAGGACTTTAATCACATCTGTATAATTTCTTTGATATTAAGGTATGGGCATCTTGGAAAGACCATTATTCTTATTATGATGATGTGCTATCAGAAAGCTATATTTAAACAAAGTTTCCAAATGCCAAATGATATGAAACTGCACTAGAGAAATCATCTATGTAAAAAAAAAATTTTTTAAAGCCTTCTGAGTCTTATGGTGGCTTTCCTAATATAAATCAAGCCTTTAAAATACATTTATTACTTTAGAAATTTAAGGTACAGGTTTAATATTTTAGAACATTCCCCCCCTCCCCAGTATTTTGTTTAGAATTAGTATCCAGGGGTATGAAACTTAGTATTTGAAAACAATATATCTAGACTGTGGTACAGATTCAAGGATTTTTAATCCTTAAAAATGTGAATACTACAGCTGAATTGAATAGAACATACCTTATTTTACATCTCCTGACATGTGTCTGTCTAAAAACGGTGAATAACCAAGCTAAGTCTGACTCACTGCATTCTAGACTTCCATAAATATCTGCTTTCTAACTATGCTACACTTTGGATCTTAAATGTTACCCAATGGCCCATGTGGTAAAATGGTGGTGCCCAGGGTAAAACTACTATAGGTGGTAGAAACTTTAGGGCCTGACAGGGAAGTCTTTAGGTCCTTGGGAGCATGCAATTGAAGAGGACTTCATGGCTCTAGTCTCTTCCTCTCTTATTTTTTGCATTCTGGATGTGAGGTGAGCAGTTTTGCTCTGCCATGTGTTTCCACCATGATGTGCTACCTTGCCACAGGCCTAAAATAATGGGACCAATTGATTAAAGATAGTAACCCAAAATTATGAGCAAAAATAAAACTTTTCTCTTCATAAGTTTTATTGTATCACATATTTTGTTGAAGGGGCAGAAAGCTGACTCACATAACACACCACCTTCAGGAAATGACCACATGTGACCATGATTCTAAATTTCTGCAGTTTTTGAAGCCATTAACAATTTTCTCAGCAGTCAGCTCTGTTTCTCAGGAGATCATTTTCAAGAATTGCCTCCTTATTTCTCAAACTACTGAAGTGGTTTCTTATATGATTCACGCTCTGTATATAAACAAGTAGAAATTATCTAGCAACAACTTTAATTCAAAATTGGCTCTGATAAAAATTCTTCTAAAAACTGTTGTGCAAAAGGACCTAAATTCTTTATTTACAGTTTTAGATACATCCTTCTCTTGTTCACCAAGAACAAAATTTAAATAAGGTTTTGGAGTAGAGACTACAGTGAATAAATGACATTTCTATGTATGTTTTTCAATAATCTTGTCAAAAACTTCTATGTATTCTGTTGTTTTGTTTTTTGAGTCCTGATATATTGCCCAGAGTAGGCTCAATCTTCCCACCTCAGCCTTCCAGGTAGCTGGGACCACAAGCATATGCCATCACACCCTTCTTGTTATATTCTTAAACTCACTTTTTCTCTTCAGGATGGTAAAGATGTATGGTACACTGTGCCTTTGTGAAAGTACACAAAGAAACATGTAAGAGAGTAGTAATAACTCTTGAAAACACTTAGAACACTTCTTTTTTAAAACTATTCTTTCAAAAAACTGCTTTATTTTTCCTGATTTTTAAAAGTTCAGGGAGCCCATTTCTTAAAACTAAATTTATGACCTCTTGGAACTGGACTCATATACTGCATTCTTGATAAGAAACTGTTGCCATGCCAAACAATTCCTTTATAAGCGTAATTCTTAGACTAAGTATTAAAAATAGGATGCCATATTTATTTGTCAAAACTTATTACAGGTAATTTTATAATTCATACATTTTTTCGTTAAGCAATTGCCCTTTTTCTTTTTATACATGGATTGTCAAGAGTAAAATAAAATTATCAAATAGATAAATCCATACTGCACACAGAAACATTTTAGAGGATAACCAGTGAGGTAATAACATCAATATTATCTTCTTAGTTGTTAACATAATTAAAAATATTACACTCTCAGAAGTAGAAGTAATATTTAAAATGTTTGAATGGGTGAACATGATACATGATCTAAAATAAAAATAGCACTACAAATTGTAAATTGTAAATGTGCTACAATATTACACATACTATATATATGAATATTGACAACTTATTCAAATTCTGACTATTTCTCACTTTAAAATTAATAAAAGCTGGATTTCATTTTGTTAATGATGATAATATATACGTGACTAAAAATGAACACTGTCCATTTCATGGTGAAGATTTGACATGAATAAGTCAAATTAATTATTTTTGAATGATTTGCTTTTTTCTTGTTGAAATTCATTACATTATTAAGAGGCCTAGTCTCTCCTGATAATGGACCAAGGTGAGCCTTCTGTCAGAGTGCACAAAGGAGCTGAAACAGGACTCACAATAGCGCACACAGCCCAGTATGCTAATCCTTAACAAAGAAGCAGGGCCTACAAAGGGCCAAGATGGCAGAAAAATCTCAAAAGAGTGCTGCACTTCAGTAACAAGATTTTCCATGAGCTCATTAATATTTACCAAAGCCAACAGAGCTGTTTTTTTTTTCTTTCTTTTAGCCACAAATGCCTCCTTAAAATTATTCCTATATTGAGACAGCATTAGAAAAATAAACTATGCATGTAAAAGAAGCCCCAAATGAAAGACAAGCGGCTTTTAAGATAAGTCTGCTTTCAATGTGAGCATCTGCACCCAGAAGACCATTTACACAAATTAACATATTTTATCTACTGTAAAAAAATGAAATAATTTATATATGCAAGATAGTTTAATTTAAATTACTATCAGCGAATGCTTGAGCATTATTAGCACATTTACAAAAACAGAACTTTTGATAACCAAGGCAAAGATTTGCCACTTATAAAAAAAAAAAAAAAAAAAAAAACCTAGTGGGAAGGATGTTTTCCAACTGCAAGCAATGTTTTCTTGAATGATTTAGCAGACTGATCAAGAAATAAGCAATGGATAGAAAAAGACCTAGAGTTGAGTTTTCAATCTAACACTAGTTTTGTGCAGTATAGTGCTTGGAAAAGGCTCAATCTTTCTGAATCTCAGTTCCCATCTGTAAAATGGGTCATAAGACTTACATTGTGTGGTTTTCAGAACTTTAACAGACTGTGCTCAAAATGCTTAATATAGGACATGGCTACTCAAAGGCTTCAATAAGTATATATGTTAGAAAAACTTTAGACAATAGAGATAATATAAAACTGACCCATCATCTTACTGTCTTGAGAGAGCATTACCAACTGGAGAATATCTTTTTAGTGTGTTCTGTATATGCTTATATAAGCTTATGGCCATGGCATTCATTTTTTTAATTTTATGAATATAGAATCCTACTGTACATATTATCTTACATGCTTTCCGTGCTCCCACCCTCAGTTAATAATGTAATATTAATATATCCCTATTGTTTTCATTATTTTAAAATGTTATCCAAACTGCCAATACTATTTCACCATGTGGTTGTAGCACAGTATTTGGGATGCTTCCAATATTTACTCAGTGTAAACAATGAAATGTATGTATCTGCCAATAAATATTTGTATACATCCTTAATTATCTTTTAAACTTAAATACTATTAAAACAAACATATCACAAACAAAAGCATGCACATATCTTTACTTCCTTCAGCCTAAAAACATGCATTTCTACACATTCCACTTTTCCCTTGTTTCTTTTGGTGGGGTGTGTGTACCTGGTATTGAACTCAGGGCCACTCCACCACTGAGCCACATCCCCAGCACTATTTTGTATTTTATTTAGAGACAGGGTCTCACTGAATTGCTTAGCACCTTGCTTTTGCTGAGGTTAACTTTGAACTCACAATCCTCCTGCCTCAGCTCCCTGAGCTATTGGGATTATAGGTGTGCGCTACTGTGCCTGGTCCTAGTTTCTAATTTTTGAATAGATAATACATTTTCCTTACAATTTGTTTTTATATAAATAAAGATGATAAAAATATTGCTGTACTTTTAGATTTAATGTATGACTATTTAAGTAAATATTGACACATAATTATTTTAAGCCCTTTTCTCCCATAAAGGGTACATAAATTATATGCCAAATTTTGTTTTTTTATGCTTAGTTATTTCTATATCTATTCTTAAAAATATCTCTCATTCTTTTACTTAATAACTAAATATTCCATTATATTTTTGTACTATAATTTCTCATACTTAGAGTTCTTGAAATAAAAGTATGGGGTCAAAGGTAAGAATACTGTTGAGACTAACAAGTCATACTGCAAAAATATTTCAAATGCCATGCCAATTTAGAGTTCCAACAAACATGATTGAATGATGCTGCATATATCATTAAATTATCAACCTTGTCATTTCTTTATATTGTATTGAATATTATGATTTAAATGTTTTACAAATTTCATAGGTGAGAAGAGGTATCTCCGTCTTATCCCACTTGCGTATTTTCAATACTCAGTTAAAATTATATTAAAATATTCACATCACGGTTTATACTTATAAGAAATTATCTATTTTTATCCCTCTCTCATATTTCTAATGAAATATTAGGATTCTCCCTTTCATTTTCCAACTGTATGCTCTGTAGTAAGGTTATTCGTAAGTTTTTAGATCGTTATTTCCCTTTTAATTTTGGTGTTTAAAATTATTTGGAGAGGGATTGCATATACTACATTACCTTTATAATTTGCAGAAATAGTAGACTCAAAGATACAGGAAGTAAACTCATCCATTTCTGTGTTTTATGAATGTATGCATGCATTCATTAAAAATATATCACATATCTACATGTGCCAAGGATTGTTCTAACCATTGATGATAAAGAGGACAGTAAGTTCCAGCCCTCATGACACTTATTTTTTAGAGGGAAAATTTAAGGAGAGGAAAAAGCTAGAGAATAACGGGTAGGATGAGTTTTACTTTGTTTTGTTTTTAGATGCCAGAATCATCTTTATGATTGGAAAGACTCCTTTTTGTATTCTTCATTCTGGTGTTAGACATACATTACCTTAAGTAAAATTTTTGAAGTTATTCTTTTCTAATTCTATATTGCTCCTTGGAAATCTTTGCCTAAACAGCTTTCAGAAAAAGCAATTATGCTTATCCCTCAATTTCAATCTCTGTTCAAAAGATGAAAGTGTAACACTTGGCATGACAGAAATAAATAAAAATTACATTGAGAAAATCAAAGTAGTTTGCAAATAGATCAAAAACATCTATAGCAACTATTATCAGAAATAGAAGTAAAATGGACAACAAATGTGTAGAGTGACAACACAATAAGTAAACTCCCAGCATTTTTATTCACCCTTATTTTGTGACCCATGCAAGTCACAAACTTTCTGTACATGTTTACTCAGATTAAAAAAGTAATAATTCATAGAGTTGTCATAATAAATGAGAAAATCCATGCAAAACACTTAATCGCTTCTCTCAAGTGCTTATTCCAAGTTTTTAGTAAAACAAATATAAAAGGCCGATGCCAAAAAGATTTTAACTATCTCAAGAGTCATTTGTGTGTAGACTTAACATCTTTGGTGTGATTTTCTTTATCCTCCCTGTATACTATAGTTCATTTCCATCTACTGTTACATTATCATTTTCTTACTCTCCTCACCCTTATGTTTTTCTCTGACATTTAAATTATTATTTACTATAAAATATTCTCATTGTACAATTAAGTAACACAGGTTGTCCTGAATATTGGGTGATGAAAAACCCAGGCTGGGTAAGGGCTGCCTGAGGGATATGGCCTAAACCATCTCTTATGTATCCACCTGCTAGCCCCACTAAAGTATCATAGGAATATTACAAAATGCAAATGATGCAATTTGGAGAAATGTTTTCCTTATTGTCATTTGAAAGATTCATTTTTTGCCAAGGAAGATAAACACAATGCATTTGTTAAACAAATAGAATGTGTCTAAAACCTCCAAGTTCAGAGCAAGAAGAACTACTCAGTCCATGTTCTTTCAAAACAGTGTGTTGAACAGTCTTGTTATAAATATGCAGCAAAGAAAAAAAATGTGCTCACTTTTATAAGAATGTAGACATAAAAATTGCCCCTCAAAGCTTGAGTCATTATGGTATAATACAAACCGAAATTCGATTTCAATTATTCTCAAGTGTGGTTATGCTCTGTCTTTTATTCTTCTATTTGGTGAAATGACAGCCTTGGTAATTGAATATTAATTTCCTCCAAAAAAGCATTCCAAACTCTTCTTCAAAGAGGGAGTTAAGCTTATTAATTCATTCCTTAAGAGGACAAAGTGCGTGACTTGCTGTATACGGAATAAGGACTCCTGGGGGCCAAGAGATTTAATCAAGGATTGAAGGGGAAGCAAAAGTGAAAGAACCAGAAGGCAGAAGAATGTGAGGAGGTCACTCAATTTGGGGGCAGGGGGGGACCTTTCCAGAGCTCAGTCAAAGTGAAGTAACAAAGCAAAGCAATCAGAAGTATAAATTTCTCCTGAGATACAGGCTAAAATACTGACTTTTCTTTATAATGCCACTTTAATTTTTGGTACAAATCCAAAGAAAAGGTTTATATTTCACAATAGAGTCAACTTTGCATAAAACTACTTGTGTTACTCTGACTTACACAGCCTTAGGGACACTATGGATTCCCCCCTTCATAAATCTAAACTATCTATCTTCCCAATAAATCCCTTATATTTATTGCTATTTATCCTAAAACAACAATTTCAGGATTGGAGTTGTGAAAACATTTGGGGTTGTATTATATCACGGCAAAGTCCAGGGAAGATTAAAAATAATACATAGTACTCAGAAGCTTCCCAAGTAGCACTGCTTACCCCCAAATGCACATGCACTTTATTTTCCCCAAAAGATTTTGCTACGTAACAAAATTACAATGTGACTCAGGCATGGTAGATGGAACTGAAGCATAAGAACTCTATGCCCATTAATAATCTTGGCCATAAATATGTGATTTGAAAACATTAGAGATTTTTTTTCTGTGTATTTTATCTATACATTCCATGTTAGAAATTAATTTAGAATTTTTAAAGATATGTAACTCATTTTAAAATAACCCATTATAGGTTAATATAAATGGCATATGGTTTATGAAAAATGTCTTTTCAATAAACAAAAACTCTAGTGAAGAGAAAGACATTGTTTAAATTTTAACAAATACCTTTAATGTCTATTGAGAAGACAGCTGATTTTCATATCTGTCTCCACATTCAATGTTAAGGTATCATGTTTATGAAGCCTCTGGAAAACACCATACATTTATGAGAAAATGAGACTAAAAAGTAATTCCTTAGTAATTTTATGAAAATAATTTTTGGCCTCATGGGTCCCCTGAAAAGAACATGGGGACTCCAGAGATCTGACATGAACACAGTATAGCCATGTTCCTCCCAGGTGCGCTGACAAAAGATATCATATCTTTAAAAGTGCCACTTTCAAAGTCATATTTGTTTTGTTAAATTCATGAATTCTGTGATGATTAGACTTGATCACTGACTATTTTTGCATTTTTATTTTTGGATTTGAGTAAATTTTACAAGGCAATGAATAGAGAATAGCTCTTGGAATTACAGAAGACAATATTTTTGATTCACAATTAACGTGTATGTATGTGAAACTAGCTGGCTTGAATGGTATGCAGTTAATTTATATTCTTTTAACATTTAACCCAGAAACTAAAACATGCAGACTTAATATTTAAAAACAATCCATATTTTTTCCTGAATAGAAAGATCTTTTAGAAAACATTTTTTCTACCCTCTCCTCAGCTTACATGTAACTTTTTCCAATATTTGTTATATCTATTAATAGATGGTATTATTATCATCATCCATAATGCTAAATATTGCATGTCAATTTTTTTAGATACACTACACATTTAGTATTTTTTCTTCACTGTTTTTACTCTTGAAACTTCCAAGTCTGTTTATTTTTCCCTTGAAGTCCATTATCCAGAATTTCCTTCATTCATATTATGCTGATAAGAATTTTTCTCAGTTTTTCTTTAAAGTATCTTTATCTCAATTTTGAAAGATAGTTTCACTAGGTTTATAAATCTAGTTTGACAGCAATTATTCACAGTGCTCTAAACATTTTATTCTAATGCTTTCTGTCATTTATTGATGCTGTCAGAGATACCTGTCAGTCTAATGTTTGTTGTTTGTGTAATTAAGCCATCCTTTCTCTTTGGGTTTTTCAGAACTTTATTCTTATTTTCAGGGTTGTATGGGTTGGGGTTCAACATGCCTAGTTATGAATTTCATCCTTCCTTTTTCTGCTTGGAATTGAGTAGTGTTTCTGAATCTAAAGATTTATGACTTTCATCAATTCTGAAAAATTTTCACCCAATATGGTTTTAAATGTCAGTCTCCCCTTTTTCCTCTATTTTTTTTTTTTTGAGAATTCCATTTAGATGTGGACCTGCTCACCATACCCTCCATGTCCCTTAATCTGGCTCCTGTATTTTCCATCTATTTTGCCTCTTAATGTTGAGATTCTTTAAATCAACCAGTTTACCAGTTCTTAATTATTCAACCTATGTAGTTTTAATTTATTATTTAAATTGCTAAACTTCTATTTGATTCTTTCAAGAACTGTTTAATCATTTTGATAGTAAGTAGTATAGATGTGTTCTGTCAATCCATTAGTTGGAGGTGACAAATCCTCCTTACCTTGCATGGGTCCTGGGCTTTGGTTCTTGTTCCCCACTAAAGGACAAGACTTGCCCACATTATAGGAGATCGATGTTCCCTGACACATCCAGATTCCTACTCTGACTTGGTCCTTTGAACTTAAAGGTCTTCTTTATTTTCAAACTGGTTCAATCATATATTTTGTTATTAAATATACTTAGAATTACAGTCAAATGACTTTTAGTAATATAAATATTTTCAAAATACCTAGTCAATCATATCAGAAATAGAAGTTCTTGGTTTGAACTATATACTTACTATAGCATGCCTATATGGAAAGTCTACTACTAGGACATATTTATTTTGATTTCTAATTATCTGTGGTTTTTATATATAACTTGACACTAATCCTGATTAAAACACTATTCCATTTTCACTGGAAAGTCCTAAGGAGACAAAAATTATCAGAAATTCATCTAAATGGCAGTTATAGATACAGTCAAATGACTGAGATAAAATCTAACTTTTGGTGACTTATAAAAAGCTGCAAAAACATTTATCAATTTATCATAATGTTTCTTCTATTGTGTCTTGAATGAAAAGTAATGGTAGCGATTAATTGTACAATTAACTATGTTGCATGTATAACATGTGCAAGGTAACTTGAAGTGAAAGAAACTTACAATAATCCAATTTATTCTCATGTTTACCCTTATTTTCCTACTCTTCTGGGTGGTACTTCAAAATCATGAATAAAACACTTAATTTTAAAAAATAAACATAACTTTAGGGGCTATGGCTCAGCAGTAGAGCACTTGCATAACACTTGTGGGGCACTGGGTTCGATCCTCAGCACCACATAAAAATAAAAATGGTATTGTGTCCAACTACAACTAAAACAAAATATTTTTTAAAAAATAAATAACATAAATAGAACTTTATAAAACTGAAATAGCTGTATTGGTCAAAATCTTGACAGAACTTAGGGTCAACCTCAAAATTATTTCAAAGCTATCTAGATCTCATCTCTGGCTGCATCTCACATGGACATTAATAGTGTAATTATTTATCATATGCTGTAAGCTTTTCTAATGGAATCTTACTGAAGACTTCAACTATTTTAAAACTTTTAACACATAGAAGGATATGTTCTTCAGGAGGTTGTATGCAGTGTTTGAACTTTAACCTTCCGTTATCATATACTACAAAAAAAATTCCATAGCTCAGAACGAATATGAAAAAAAAATAATTTAAATAGGAAGCACTTAAGCCAGTTTATTTTTAATGTACTTTCCCTAAAAGAATGTTTAAATTATAAGGTTTTTGGTTGAATTCATTTGCTTACAGTTCTATTCACTTATAAATTAACACTCTGGAAAATACAAATTGCTACGTTTGCAAGCGATTAGAATTACAGTAATGTACCATAAGTAATGCTAGATTATCAGAATACTTAATTTACTTCTGTTTGAAACAAAACCTAAACACACAGGCATACAAAATATGGTACAAACTTTTGGGACATAGGAGTTTGACATTTTAAATAAAAGAAGAACTATTAGGTTGTAATTTCTTCCATGGTTCTAGTTTAACATAAATATAAACGGAAATAGAATTGGGGAACCGATAAGTTAAGCATGGGCTTTTGAATTTTGAAATTCATGGGCTCTGAAAGTATTGCACAAGGGCCTATAAATCCCCTCCAGTGGGATTTAAAATAGTCACCAATATGAAGTAGCATGGGAGTAGTAATGATAATATCTTAAAGCCTACTGGGACTAAAGAGTTCTTCCATATGGGGAAGGAATTAGAGGGAACTTCTAGAAATAGATATGAATGTTTTAAACCTAAAGATGAGGCTTACAAACTCACAAAAGGGCAAAATCACACTATTAATTAATTGTATGTTAGAATGTACAAAAAATAGTCACTTCAACTCATACAAAAAAGACCAAAGTTTTTCATTTATAAATAAGACTGTTGGTAAGATTGGCTGTTGTTGTTTGGCCTCTGGTAAAGTGATTTTAAAAGTGGGCATATGAAAAAAGTACAAATCATTTGTGTGACTTCTCGAAGCAATTCATATAGCGTAACACGATCACAGGCTATAAGTGCCACCTAAGCTTTCTAACAGTGATATGGGGAAAACCAACTTAAGGCAGAATACCGGAGTTTGAATCCCTGCTTTGGTACTTATGAGAGGTGAACTGGAATGGAGTCACCTCAGTGCCTCAACGGGTAAAACAGGGACAACAATATAGCCATCCTTAGTATCTGAGGGGAATTTGTTCCGGGATCCCTGCATATATCAAAATTCATGGATGATCAATTCCCTTGTATAAAACAATGTAGTATTTGCGTATACCCTCCTGAGTGAAGAACATCCCCTCCTATGTATTCTAAGTCATCTCTAGATTTCTTATAATACTTAATATAAAGTAAATGCTCTGTAAATAGTTGTTACATATTTAGGAAACAATATAGAAAAAGTCTGTGCATGTTCTGTACAGACGCATTTTTAAAATTTGCTCTAACTAGTTATACATGACAGTAGAATGCATTTTGATGCATCACACATAAATGGAGTATAACTTCTCATTCTTCTAGTTGTACATAATGTGGAGTCACAGAGGCATTTTGTAAGTTATTTTTTGATACATGATTTGTTGAATCCACATATGTAGAACTCACAGATAATAAAGGCTAACTGTACTACTTAAAGCAGAGTGCTGTTTTAAGGATAAATTAGCCAATTTTGTAAAGTGCTTAGGGCAGTGCCTGGCATATTGTAAGCCTTAAACAAGCATTTTATCATTTCCATTCTGGCAAAGAGAAGAGGAAATCAGATCAGATGTTAATAAATACAAGTCTTGGTCTCAGTATCGCCGCTTACTCAGATAAGCAGTTTAAAAGCAATTCAGTTTCACCTGTGACACTAATCACTTCACTCAGTAACCTCTCAGGAGTTAGGATCAAGTGATTTCTTGTGTACAAGATACCTTGAAAAGCATCAAGTGCAACCTTTGATCTCTTCGGGTGAAAACCACTGAATTTCAAGGTACTATATTCTAGCTATTCTTACTCTAATATTTCAAAATATCAAACCTCAAGGTCATATGTGTTTCCCTGCATACATAATGGAATCTTTGGCACTTGAAGAACATGCCTTAAAGCACACTGCTACTTTTGATCAATGATATGAAGAAAATTATTCAGTTGAGAGAATTGAACAACAGTAGATGGGGTAGAGAGGGAAGATGGGAAGGGAGGGGAGGGGGGGATAGTAGGGGATAGGAAAGGTAGCAGAATACAACTGTCACTAATATGGCATTATGTAAAAATGTGGATGTGTAACCAATGTGATTCTGCAATTTGTATTTGGGGTAAAAATGGGAGTTCATAACCCACTTGAATCAAATGTATGAAAGATGATATGTCATGAGCTTTGTAATGTTTTGAACAACAAATAAAAAAAAAGAAAGAAAATTATTCTGTTAATGGTTAAAATGTGTCAACTAGTTTGTGCCATAATTTGATTTGACCATTTATTAAGAATTTTGAATTCTCTTATTTTAATAACTCAATTTTATCAGCTGGGACATCTTTGTTCCTACACTAGACTAGTGAAAGAAGGTAAAACGACCAGGGCCAATCAAGTAGAGAACATAATAGCAACAGCTAATATCAGATCTGCTCTACAGTTGTTCTAGATGCCACTCGTACCTGCATCTCCTGAGAGCTTTCACTCAACACATACTGAAAAGGGCCAACATGCCAATGAGTTAATGTCGCAGGGGACAGCCAATGACAAATGGGGCTTGGAGGATAAAAACACCAGTGTTTTCCCTTCTTGTTTGGGACAATTCAGGCATGTTCAATGTTGTTTCCCAGAGGTCACGAGCAGGCCTGAGCTCCAATTTTCTGTAATAGTTACCTGCTTCATAACACATCATTCATCGGTGTCTTCCTTTCCATTAACTCATTTTTCTGCTTCCTTATCAGAAGTCTATGCATCTCAGTGTTCAGAGGAAACCCAAATAAAATACTAACATTTATAGAGAAGCTACTATGTACAAGCATCCTGAGGGCTTCAAATTCTGGTTTTCCCCCTACTTCAGTGCCCAGTCCTTATCAGGATCCTTTACTGACTGATCTCTCTTATGTAGGATTTTAAATGTTGGTGTACTTGGGGCTCATCCTGGGAAACCTCTTTTCCTTCTCCATCTCTACCTAAGTGATCTCATCCATTCCAACTGTTTATGCAATGATTCTAATATTTCTATCGTCAGCCATGACTAGTCTCTTAACTTCAGATTCATATTTTTTAGGTGTTATTTAAACATCCTCATGGAGAGTTAAGAAGGTCAAAAAACAACTCTGCATGTCTCTTCCAAAATGTGCTGCTTCTCCATATTGCCTATTACAGGAAATGCTGTCACCACTTATCAGTTAGTCAAGCCTAAATCTTAAAATTCATTCTTGCTTCCTCCCATCTTTTCACTCCCAGTATCCAATCCATTAGCAAGTAGTATTGACTGTCTCCCAAAACATTCTGAAATTGCCCACTTGTCTTCACCTCTAGAACTAGCACCCCTCATTTAAAGATACCATCACCTTTCATGTGGGCTATCGCAGTCACCCACCAGGTCTTCCATGCATATTTCACTCACCACAGAAGATCCCAAGTCACCTTTTAAAAAACCTTAATCAGACCAGGTGCTTTTCCCTCTAAAACTTTCAGTGGTTCCCAGTTATACTTGGAATAAAATCCAAACGCCCCTTCCTGGTTTATAGAACCCTATCCTTCTCTAATATATATGGTTTTCTCATTAATCGTAATGCTCAAGTCAGACTGCCACCCCCTTTTTAACCTGTTTCTTAAATACATGTACTAACAACTGTTAGTACATCTGTTTCCCTTGCTTGCATATCCTTCTATGAAATCTTTGTATGGTTACCTCCCTCTAATTCAAATCTCAGCTTAAAAATTTCCTCTTCAGAAAGGACTTTATAAACTATTTGTCTTAAGATAGTGCTCAGTGCTATTTTATCACAGTAGTTGCCATTGCTTTTTATGTCTATTTATATGCTTTATCTCCCTCTCAGTAGAAGAGTTTTGTCTTATGAAGCATACCTCGTATCTAGAATATAAATTAAAATGTGTTTTATCTTTAATAAATTGTGTTGAGTAAAATTAATGATGAGAACTATTATTATCCCCAATTTGAAGGTGATGACACAGTCTTACACCAGTTATATCATTTGTTCATGCCAATAAAGGGAGAGATTTATAATCAGATTGAATCAATCTAACCCTAGAGCTCATAAGGTTTTTTTTTTTTTTTTTGTACCAGGGATTGCACTCAGGGGCACTTGACACTCATCCACTGAGCTACATCCCCAGCCCTATTTTGTATTTTATTTGGAGACAGGGTCTCACTGAGTTGCTTAGCATGTTGCTTTTGCTGAGGCTGGCTTGAACTCAGGATCCTCCTGCCTCAGTCTCCCGAGCCATTGGTATTACTGGTATGTGTCACTGCGCCCAGCTCATAGTTTATAATTTTAACCATTACAACAAATTTCCTGTTCATCTGGGTAATATGAATTTTAAACAATAAATAACCCAAGTACAAGAACTTGGTGCATACATTTTAATATGGTATCTTTTAAGACTCAGCATGTTTGAATTACCCTGAAACCTATAAAAATGTTTACAGTTTTTAAGAAATACATATTGAATTTTATGCTTTGTGTGTACACCAAGAAGAAAGGAAAGCAAAGCTACTTTAGTTCTCATCCTGTATACAAGCTTAGGGGAAAATATACAACACTTTAAACAACAGGATACACATTTCAGACCATTTCTCAAAAGGAAAACACAGACTCCAGATTACAATAGAACATAATTCATTTCACATGGAAAGCAGAAGAGCAGTCATGTAATATTTGTTTCATGAGGATGAAACTACATTTAACACATATGTATGTAATTCAGAATAAGAATCACAACAACCCATAGGTCGAGGGATATGAATAGACATATTTTTGTGAAAAGTTGAATAGCATCAAAATAGAAATAATCATAAAACTATCAAATACATGTGAAGAAACTCAGCTAAAATTGCACAGGAGACAATAGGCATTTAATTCAAAATCTCATTATTTTGATATGTTTTACATTGAGAATCTAGTGTGCTAGATGACAAGTTTTAGCAAAGGTTTCTAAGGAACTTATAACCACCTCAAAAAATAAAAGAATAAAGAAATATCAAATTTTCAAAATGATATATTTTCCAATCATAATAAAGGAATTCTAGCTTATTTAATTATGTATATAATAAATATATATAATATATATTTATTATATATATATATAATAAATATATATATATAATAAATATATACTTTCCAATCATAATAAAGGAATTCTAGCTTCCCTACAAGATCCTAAGCAGTGACTAAAATGATTTAAACTTAGTATTTTCCTAGTCTCATTTCTAATGAATAGAGCTGAAAAATGTTTAAAAAATCAAAAAGAATAAATAATAAAGAACTTAAATATAAATTGTGCTCCTGATGAAGAAATTGAGGCTCAGCTAATGAGTGCCAGCACTGGGATTTGAACCCAGAGCCTTTGATTCCAAGTTCAACATCCTTGTTATCTTCCTCATAGTCACAACATAAGGAAGATGTCACAGAAATAATTATTTATGTGTGTATATGCTTGAATGTCAGTGGCAATAGGCTGCTGTAAAGTTTAAGTCACTTTAAAAATCATGTAACCTGAGAATTAAAAGGCAGTATTTGTGGTTGCCATTCTAACTTTAAAAAGTGGCCATATAAGGCCTGGAACTGTGGTGCATTCCTGTAATCTCAGCAGCTTGTGAGGCTGAGGCATGAGGATTGCAATTTCAAAGCCAGCCTCAGCAATGGTGAGGTGCTAAGAAACTCAGTGAGATCCTATCTCTAAATAAAATACAAAATAGGGCTGGGGATGTGGCTCAATGGTCGAATGCCCCTGAGTTCAATCCCTGGTACCAAAAAACAAAACAAAGCAAAAGGTGGCCATACAAGGTAGTGCTTCCATCAACTCTTTCTGGTGGCCATTGTCAAAGACCAAAATCAGGTTAATAGAAGCTGAGAGTCAGTCATTTCTTATGATCTCAGGTTCTCATTAATGTAATTTAACCAGATATAAATGTTACCTATATCTTCTCTGCAGAAGATAAAATCAGATATTATCACTCAAAGAGGTAGTTATATAGAAAGTGCTACTCAGAAAATAGTGTCAAGACCTGGCATCAGCAAACTGCTGTGACTCAGATACAGGTGGATCATGAGCCCTGTTGTCTGACTGACAGGAACAATAGGGAGAATGACAAAAGTGAGAAAGATGTTTCCTGTGTGCAATTTTTGAATGGCTATCTCACATACCTGTCAAGAAATGATTTATCAGTTATATAGTGAAGCTATTTCTGTCACCTTTGCTCTCAGGAAAATGAGAGTTTAGATAACAGATTATATTCATACAGTGCACAATTTCATTTCCAGTTAATTTGCAAGTTTGTTATTATATGGATTTTGGTATACTTTTAGAGTTTTATTGGCTTTCTTTCTAGGGTTGGGAACTAATATAGCTCTATAAAAGGCAACTAAGTTCTACTTGAACTTATTTAAAAGGGGGGAGGACGTTGATAAGAAGATACAAGAACTGGATATAGATTGTGTATATTTTGATTAAAAAAGTTAATAAGAAAAAATGCACAAAATAAAATTTATGTCTAACATTTATGGAATGACTACTATATGGAAAAGCAAAGGAAGTTTGTGACAGAATACTAGCTACAAGAGTTTTATAATCTATGATTAATAAAACACATATAGGAAAGGGATAAAGTCAATTATTGGAGAAAGAAATACTTCATTTACTTGAAAGCCAGGTAAACTTTGGGAAGGAGTAATAAGTTTTGATACTAAGGGAAATAAGTGTGAAGAGTTAGAGATGAGGAAAATACAGAAAGTCAAATGTGTTCAGTGTCTTTGTGCCACATGCTGTTTTTGAAACCTAACCTACATTATCTGCCATGGGAATTCCATTATGGTTCCCAATTCTTCATCCATTCCCTCTATCTAAGCCTTTTGCCCTATGACATTGCATTTCTTCCCATTAGAAGTCAACTATTATTTCTCCATCCCAATGATGTCACTTTTTTTTTTTAAGGCCAGAGTGAACTCAGTGTAATCAAGGGCTCAAATTATACTAACACAGCAGTGTTTCTACCAAGCCAAGGAGAGAATAAATTAAATAAATCCTTATTTCTCACTAGTTCCCCAAAGGTTGAGAGACTCATGGAGAAGTCCTAAACTGAGCCTGGCACCTAAAGCTGAGTCCAATCAGCCATAGATGTATGAAAAATGAGTGTTCATGTGATGCCATTGAACTGTGGTTTTTGTTTCCTTATGTGGTATTATTGTACTGGGTAAATGATGGATACATCACATAGTTAGGAACCGATCCCCAAACAGAGAAGTTATTTGCCCAAGGTTACAGAGCTAGTAAAAGGAAGAGCCCAGTTTAAGAATTCTCATCTGTCGTGAACCTAAGTCTATACTTTTTTCCTCCTACACTCATCCAAAAGAGAAGGGGAAAGTTAGAGAAGTCATTGCAAGGTTGTGATAGCTAAATAAAGGAAGGCATGGAGGTAGAAAAAAAAATCAAACTTGGTTGAAGTTGCCTTAGGTAGCATAATGATTTTGAATCTGGGAAGGTAATTTTGTTCAAAATTTAGGAGAATCTTAAATGCCAGACTTAGGAATCTCAACTTCATTCTAAGGATGTGAAAAGCCATGAAAATATTTTGAATATAGGAAAAAACCTATTGAAGTCAGGCAATTCAGGAAGGCCTATTTAATACAAACATTAGAGAGATTACTCACGGGTTTTTTCAGTAATCTAGGTAATAAAGTGATAAATAGACAATTATTTCTCATCTTTAAGTCATGAGTAATTGTATTTGCCCCAATAGACACTCCCTATAGAACTGAAAGATTTACTTTTATTTTAAAGAGATCTAGATTGGTCTAAATATAAATTATCTCCTTGAATTTTAACTTTCAATTTACTTCAACATATTTTTCATCTAATACTTATCAATTCATTATGTTTATATACAGATGCATCCCGGTAATTTGTAAATATGTTTAAAAGAAGTTGCATGGCAGCTTGGAGATGAATCAAGTTAAAAACATAAATCTACTGCCTTTAGGCTAAAATGCTGAGTAAAGGAGGAAATGACTATGATATGACAACTGGATCAACCCAAACATCCAATTACTCATGATGAACATTTAGTGCCCAGGTAGGTTGGAGATGTTTTTTGCAAACCAACTATGGCAAGGGCTTAAGAGGAAATACAGATATTTTAGTTTACCTACTTTCTTTAACCAAAAAATATTTCTTTACTTGAGCATTCCTGCTTATAAAATATTAATTGTTTAGAAGAATTATAATTTGTTCTAAAGATCAATGAGGTACATAAAGCATATAAACTCTGGAATTTTTACTGAGACCCATGATTTACAAATATCAAATTATTCTCTTTGTATATGGATGACTATTTTTGAGGAAAACTATGAACAACAAGAGGTTTTCTTTTTTCTTTTTTTTTCCCTAGCACAATACACTCTGTTTTATATGCAATTGCTTCCCAAAAAAAATAGCATCTGTTTAAGAAGACTTTCTCCAGGAAGACAAAGGTCAAATTACAGTCATGAGATGAGAAGAGATGCCCACATAATTCTTCCACCTTACCCTCTCCTACCTAGCAATTTTTTTTCCTAAGGTCCTTTCTTGCCCAACTGGAGGTTGGACTCTGAGGGATTTGCCCGTATGATGTGTACAAAAGGGAGGCAGAGTCCCTGTCTTCAGAACATTAATTCTTTAATCACCCAGCAGAGGCCTCAAATTAGAAATAATGTAAAACACAATTTCCAACTAATATTCACCTGCAATTCAGATCTTCCTGTCTTCTTCACAGACACACAACATTTCCAGGAATTTGGGAAGCCTAACAGCAGTTTTTTTTCTTTTTTGAGAGGAACTTATTTTAGAACACACTGGTTTGTTGTTAATGTTTTTTAATAAATGAGTGTGAGCATCTAAAACTAGAGGACTTTAAGCAGTCAGGCCCTTCCATGCTTGCAAAAGTCCCATTTCCTATTTTCTTTTCCTCATTCCTGATAGAATATGGGGATTATGTAAATTAAGTGAGAATTTGCAGGGCACAGAGGCACATACCTATATTCCCAGCATCTCTGAAGACTGAGGCAGGAGGATACCAAGTTTGAGGCCAGCCTGGGCATCTTAGCAAGATCCTGTCTCTAAATAAAAATAAAAAGGAGTGGGGATGTAGCTCAGTGGGAGAGGACATCTGGGTATAATCCCCAGTATACCTGCCCCCAAAAATGATACTTCAGACTTTATTTATTGTGATACCAGGAATTGAACCCTGAGGCTCTCTACCACTGAACTGCATCCCCAAACCTTTATATTTTGAGTCAGGGTCTCACTAAATTGCCCAAATTGGCCTTGAACTTGCTATTCTTCTGCCTCAGGCTCCAGGGTTGCTTGGGATTACAGGCATGTGTCACCCTTTCCAGCTCAGGAATTCATAAACTAAATCAAGACTACAGGAAGAAGTAGGAAGAGATAATAGAGGACACCAAAATGAGACTTTTGAGTGGGTAAAAATAGGTTATAATTTAGTATGCTTTTGGAATACGTAGTAAATACTTGGTTTCCAAGATGAAATGACAATACACATTTTAAAAGTATAAAATGTATAAGCAGTGTACATAAGAGGCTATCACTTTCTCTGTATATTTTTTAATTAAAGAAAATAAGGCAAGGAGAATAAATCTAGATAAAAGAAACCTAATGTTAGAGCTGAACTTTCTTTGTAGTCTAACCATGTTCTCACCAGCGTAACTTATTTTATCATTCTTTGGAAAAGTTTCTAAACAAATTTCATTTCCAGAATTTATTTCTTAGGTATTTGTATACTAAGGATATTTTAGCATTTTGTGATTCTTACTAATTCAAATTCTTAAACAAGGTTTCCCATTCAGGCAACCATAATCTTTGTTGATCAATAACTCAGACCCCATGAATCAGAGGGACTCAGATCACATATTTGGCTCCATCAGTTCCAAAAGTACAGCCAGTATGGATTTCTGGTAACAGACTATATTAGAGTGCTGAAGGTTCTGCACCACAGAATAGAAGGTGGGGGCTGTAAGACACCCACCATTGACCAGCTTCTCTCTTACAGCTTCAACCTTGTTGTTTGAATTACGTGTACCACGGTGTTTTCCTTTAATGTTTTCATATACGGCAACATATACATATACATATTTACAGACACATGTATGCTTTTTCTTTTTGTTTGTTTATTTGGAAGTCACCATCTTGGAGAACAATTACTCCTTCCTATTTTATTATTCTCCTTTCTTCCCAGGCTCCTGCTAGTTTAGGCTAAGTCGATAATCATTTCCAGAAGATTGAAGCACATCTGACTCTCCTCCATTTCCAAGAACCCACGAAAGCAACTGAAAATCACATCCCTAAGACTCAAGGATCAGTTCAACTACCTCTCTCCAATCCTTTCCCACCTTCCCAAATCCCCACTTCCTTATCCCCTTGTTGGTCATCTTAAGACTTCAGGGAAATGAAAAGTTAATCCTCTCTTTGCATAAGGTCAGGCACTCCTCAGTTAATGAATAACTGTACCTTGAGGTTGTTTGCAAATGTTAATCAAAAACCACATGAAAGGTATCTAATATAGCAGTTGGCCCATAACTTAGAGATTAAAAAATATAGGATTTTATAATATTTTAAGTGATTAATTTTAAGACCTAACATTTCAGTTTTAAGAGAAAGATATTTCAAAGTTAATATTTCCTTTTACCACCCACACCCAGTTGCACTCTCAACACACACACACACACACACACACACACACTCATTCACAGTGCTCATAAGAGACAGATTGACACATCCTGTGTAACTTGCTGATGATTGCACCAGGAAACAAACTTGTCAATTATGCAAACAACTATAAAATTCCAAATATAGAAATGGTTTATTTTCTATATTTTGAGTTTCACACTACTTTTAAAAATTAACTATTGATTCAGTGTTAAAAACCAGAAGCCTTTGTAAACAGTTCAGTTTATATGCAATCAGAATTTTTAGAGGTAGTGGTTATAATGTTTTTATTTTAAAATTTTAAAAACATAAACTCTTTCTTTCTTAAATTTGTCAGTTGATTTCTCAAAATTAAACAGAGTTTAAGGACATGGTACAAATTTCTTTTCAGAAAGCAAAATGAAAAGTCTTCACCTGCACCTCTAAAAACAAAGCCAATTAATATGCCAGGCTCTTTTCTTCCACCAAAAATAATGGATCATTTGCATACAGCAAACCTAGGAAGCTCATCTCGTTCATCAGCGTATTATAATGCCTCCTGACAGCCTCACACACTGCCTCATCAACATCATACTGTTTCAATTACACATTTTTTACCCACTTCACGTGTTAAGACATCTTCACTTCTATCTCACCTCAAGCTGCAGTATTAAATTTAACTACATTTCTCCAACCATAGATGGATTCTCTGCAAGTCAGAAACTGAATCACTAACATTGTATTGTTCCAGGCCACAAAGAATGAGGAAAAGGTGGGAGGGAAAAGAACCCTGGCGGATTTTAAAGGAACAAATAATCTCTCCCCATAAAAGCCTGCCCCTCACAACCAATGGAAGAATTAAGAATTGGCTGGGGCACAGTATGGGGTCCCTCTGCCAAGGAAATGGAAATAGTCTCTTTAAGAACCACTGAAGCCTGCTCACTCCCCTGTGATCATCCTACCAGTCTCTTCCACAGTGCAAGAGTAGGGAAGCAAAGTCTTTGATTTTGCCAGGAAACTATTGAAAAGCAAAATAAAGACCAAGCCTGAAAAGATGAGCTTTAATTTAGCAAATGTCACAGGGACATGTTCCAAGATGACTGCTACCTTATATAAAAAGTATCTTCCATTTGGATCATGAAGAGACACGAAGATAAAGCAAAATAATTCCCAAAGAGCATGGTTCTTATTAAGAGGTTTTCTTCCCTTGGAAAAACTATGCAGACTGAAGGAAAACTCCCTCATATCATTATGGAGTCCATCTTTCAGGAAGAATTATAATTGCATGAATATGTAGTATTCAGAGAGCTGAGTGATGAGAGTGAGGTTTTCATAGCAACAGAGCAGGTTCGAAATGAGATGTAACAGATTTCTTGTTGTTTGGATGGTTTAGGAAAGTTTCACATTACCTTCCTCTCAAATTGACATTTCATCCTGATTGGTTAATTATCATTTTTGTTTCAGAGGCAAAAAGGTCCTGAATAATGCAGTGGCAGCTGGATTGTCTTTACATGACTCCCAAGTTGTATAATTTTCTTGTTTTCTCATCCTGTTTATGTCTAATTTAAAAACTACAACAAAAATATTTCCCTTTGGCTCACAGACCCTAAACTTCACTTAAAAGCCTCTAAAAAAAATTAGTAATCCTGGCCTGTTTTGGTTCTCCCAGGGCTCAGAAAGCTTGACCATGTCTGTACAGATGGGGCAATTTGAATGAAAGCAACATATATCTCCAGAGGTTCTCTGCATTTCAATGCAAGTTTTACATACCAACAGGATGTTTGCCTACATTGGAAGGATTTGAGGCAGACTAAAAGGTGCACACTCACTCTCAAGGCCAGAAGAATTCTTTAGCCCTAACACCAAAATGATCATTCTGTGATTTGGGAATATAATTCTAATTGCTGTTTACGTAACACTTAAATTAAAAAAAAAAGTACTGTAAAATGTACATAGAAATGACTAACATTTCTAATAAATGAAGGTTTTAAATGTAGAAATTTTCATATCCTATTATATTTTAACTATCCATTGTTTTGTTTTCACGATATGCTAATTAAGAGTACACTATGGGTCAAGTGTACATTAGATTCTGGAACTAAATAGAGAGTAAAAACTGACTGTGATCACTGGGGGTCAGGGCTGACATTAACCAGTGGGATAAATGTAGAAACTGCAAGTGGAATAAAAGATGCAGAGGAAAGAGCTACGTGGGACTGTGATCCACATTCAGAAGAGGCTGTGATGTAGTGAAGAAGGTTTTGAAATAAATTGTGTTGAAATAAAGGATATTAGGAGCTGACAAAACAATGACAGGAAAGAAAAGGGAAGAGCATATGCCAAAACTTTGTAAAAGAGTGTAAAAGAGAGTCAGCATGGTGAAACAGAAAGGATATTATTTTATTTTATTTTGATAGTGCTGGGGATTGTGCTCCGGCCCTTGTGCATGCTAGAGCTCTACTATTGAGCTATATCTCCAGCCTTTTGGGACACATTAAAAAGAAAGAAAGAAAGGGGGTGGGGGAGGAAAGCCAATTGCTTATAAAACAAGAATCAGCAAGGTGGAAGATGAGATGAATGAGAAAGTAGAAGCCAGGTCTTAAAGGCCATGTTAAGGGATTGGAAGTAGTGGCAAATATAAGAATCTCATTACAGGCCAAGCTGAGAACTTTTTCAGCAAGTGATGGTCTGTGTTTTGAAAGAGTCATTCTGGCTGTGCTGTGGAGAACTGAGCAGATGGAGACAAAAATGGATGTGGGTAGATGAGATAGGGGCACACAGTCTCCTGAGTGGCATCAGGTGTTAAGGAGTGTACTCAACAGGCCCTCATCGGCTTACTGCAGTACAGACATATGTGTTGTCTTACTCTTCACCTGGAGACATCCATCCTGTCCTGCACCCTCTTGCCTGAATAGTAATCTTAAAGCACAACTCAGCCTATGCCTTTTCTGTTTATGTCTGTTTGCCATGTCTACAAGAAAAAGGCACAGTCTACTCTATCCTCAGCTTGATGCCTACATACTTTGGGTCACTTCTCTACTTATTATCTGTGCAAAGCTCCACTCTGTCCAAAGTGGTTTATTCACCTCCCTGTGTTTGAACCATTTGAGATACCTTTTGCCTCCTATTCTCCTCCTTTTCTTTATATATACTTTTGTTCAGGCCTGAACTAACCTCTCATCTGTCCTCATTTCCTGCCCATCCTTCCCATCTGGGTATAATCCCCAGTATACCTGCCCAGAAAATGATACTTCAGAATTCTCAAACTACTGAAGAACAATACACAGGTCTCAGCTTCTATCACATTTTGTGTTCCTGTCTTCCTCCCTTATCCACAGCAACATATTCCAAGATCCCTAGTCAATACCTGAAATTACAGAGTTTAGAGAATTCTTTATATATTGTGTTTTTCCCTATACATACATAATTGTGATAAATTTATAAATTAGGCATGGAAAGAGATTAACCAGAGCTAATAATAAAATTAAACAATTATATGCTATAATAAAAGTTATTTAAAACTTATGAATTCTTAATTCTAATACTTTTACATTTAATATATTCAGGTCATAAGTTAACTATGGGTAACTAAACATCAGAAAACACAACCATGAATGTGGTGTATTTGGCAATTTATCCATTTTGTTATATCAGATGATTAATTGAGAATAATGTCTTTTTAGCATTTCACATTGATATATTCTATTTCAGCTCATAAGAGACTGCTTGTATTTCTTCTCCCTTTACAGCGTCACAGCACCTGCACAATGTTTTGTACATACTAGGTCTTCAGGGAATAAGCAAGGCTTAAAATTTTCAATGAGATAAGCTTGACCTTTACCCATATCAGTAGGAAGGGGTTTTGAAAAACTTGACGTAATCTATTTAACCAGTTACAAAATTCATAGAATAACATAGATCAGGTGACAAAATTTCCAAAATAATATCAAATATGAATCTTTAGTGATAAGTCTGGATTTGCCAAAGGAAAAAGTTTTATAGTACACACACACACACACACACACACACCACAAAACCAGACTTATATTCAAATCCTGGCTCAACTAATCATATTCAAAGACCTCTTAATCCAGTCTTTTGCTTCTTTAAAATTCTATGATCTCAAAAAAAAGGGATAGTTGTACCTACTCATAAGACTGTATGTAAAGACATAATACAAGTCTGAGAAATCACCCAGCAAGCTGCATATTATTAGTATTAAAAAAAAGTGAGTACATTCTTCTCATCTCCTGCCTCCACCCTAAACACATGTATTCTCGCATGCATGTTAAAACATAAACTCAAACACCCCCGCAATTTAATCCTTCCTTTAGTCCCATTTTGGAACCACACTGATTTCTCAAATTTATTATCTTTTTCTTTGTGGATCTACTTTAGTCCTCTTCTTATTTTGATGAACATCAAACAATAAAAACTTACAATTGAAAAAGCACAACCAGTAATGATAACCTTTTAAATATACGGGTTATACTACTACATGTAAACAGGAAGGGTAAGAATTTTTACCAAATGCCCTTTCTATTGTCCCATAAGCAAACATTTCTGAACCAAGCCACTAATCCCCCTATTGTATTCTCATTCCAACAGTCTGAGTGAGATCAGACATTAAAAAAAAAAATAGTTGAGAGATTAGGAGATACTGGCAATTCAAGCTCAAAAAAATCCTCTGAATGCCCAAGAAACAAGAAAGGTTAGCCTTTCTCATTAAAGTCTATTCCAGTCAGTGCTAAGTCTGAAGGCATCATGTAATGTTTATTTGTAACTTTTATTTGGATGTTTGAGGTGTGGTAAAATAGCCAAAACATTGGCCTCATTGATACCAGCTTCTCTAAGTGTCCCAACAATGACTTCCCTTAAGAACTGTAGGTTTGCAGGGCATCTGCAATGTTTCAGGAGCTTTAATAAACAGAAGAAAATCACAGCCAGGTCCAATTCTCAGTATCAATCACCTTTTACATGTGTACTATTTTATGTCACATGAAAACAATCAAGCACTGCTATGAATGCTACTTAGCAAGATTGTAGCACAAAGTTCACATTGATTGTTATATTCCTTATTCATTTTTCATAATGCAAACTAATTTTTTATTTATTAGTGGCATTAGGCTATAAATTTCTTATTAAAAAATAATTCTCCTGTACAGAACTATAGAAATGAAATAAATATGTATTTCTAACCCAAAGAGTTTTTTAAAAAACTAATTTATAGGACTCTAATCTAGGGAAATATTAAAACTCAAACACAAACACACACACACACACACACAATTAAAAATTGACATAAATTGACCTGACCTTGAAAAGATGTATGTGAAATTAGCCTGAATCTGTTTGAGTCTTTCTTTATCATCATTATTTTAAAGAGTTCTGTTCTCTAGTTTCATTAAACCTCTGACATGAGAAAGTGTTTCATACAGAAGAAGAGTTCTGGGCAGCACTTAAGGAATCGACTAACAGTGGCTTAGCTAGCTCCAACGCAATTCTTATTAGAACAAAAAATAAATAGACAAAGTGCCAAACTCAAAATCGTTCTTTTGCAGAGATAAACTGTAAGTGCTCTACAGAAAGTGAAAACAGCTCTCCAGGGAATGCTTGGGATTTGGGCAAAAGAACAATGCAACCGTTCTGTTAAGTCAGTTGGAAATACTTCAGGGGGAAAGTCGGAAGAGTTATGAGAAATGGAAAAAGAGCTGCCAGAGGGTGGAGTTGAAGGTATGATACCTACTTAGTTCCCTGATTTTGTAGAGAAAGATTGGGCCAATTCTGAAAAGGAAATGAAAAAAAAAAAAAAGCACATAATGAATGTGAATCCCGCTGATAACAGGGAGTTAATATTATGTTTAAAGTCTTTGGAAATATATAAACAACCACCTAGTCTTTGGGATTAAAAACATTTCAGTGATTTAAGAAAAATGAATTTATTGAATATGACTAATAATTTTTACACTCTGCTTTTGCCAAATCTATATAATGATTAACTTGGGTGTTTCCAACTTCTTCAACAACATTGAAAATGATTCCTGAAGAACTGCAGAACAAAGGTGAAGACATGATTTATTTCTCTTTTCCTTCAATATAAAAAAAGCTGAAAATGACTTCAAAAGGATTCTCTGGGAGTTGTAATTATGCTTAAGCAAGGGACTGTAATAAATCAAAGATGGTTGTCTATTCTGAACAAAAAAAATCTGGGGTCGGGGGTGGAGATACTCATGACTGACTCCAGAGAAATCTGAGCAACTTTCTCAGTCCTTAGGATACCAACAAATCTCAGCTTGAATTTACGAGTTAGCACTAAGCTTTCATATAATGCAGGAAAAAATGAAAATGAGTGCATGTCGTTTCTCATTTTTAACTCTCATACACTTGGTAGAAAGCCTCCCCACTATGAAGATGCAGGTACACAATCCCCTCAAATCAGCACTGAGAATTCGAGCCCTCAGGTGAGATATCAGGCAGTCCACTTTTAGAAATAATTGTATGCTTACCTGTGAAGGTGGGAAGTGGATTTCAATTAGGAAAATCCTCGTCCAAGCTCAGTTGAACTTACTTATTCAGAACAATTTAAAAATATTGCCCAGTAAGAATAAATGAGTAGGTAAAGGAAGTGAAATTGAAACTCAACAACATAAAACCATAAGTTGCATCATGTGGTCAAAAAGACAGAGCACAAAATAGCAATGAAGGAGGAATTCAAAACTCAAGATGCCAAATAAACTATTGAATCACGTTAAAAAGATACCTTAACTTTCAAAGTTTCCCCGAAGGCATACTCAATCAACAACATGGAAAACTCTGAAACTCGAGCTACTCCTCTTTGAGTATTTATTGAAGCAATAACTATTTGTGGAATTTTACATATGTGACAACAAGCCCCACACTAATCTTTTTTCTCTCATTATAAAAGATAAAGTTATAAACCAAATATTTACTGTACCCTTCTCTTTTACTTTTTAAAATGACTGAAAGCATTGAACTTTTTGAAAATCTAGTTAAAGGATCTTATTGAATGTTTGTTGCCTGTCACCAACCCAAGACTGAAGAGATAAACCAGGAGTACAATCTTCAGATAGGCAGGACTTTATCACCTGCCTTAGACACATGTTCTGGTTTCCTATTGATTATGATATCAATTCTTGTCAAGAATATATATCAGAAGGCTCTGATTTAACCACTCAAGGCCAAACTTCATCTACTTCCTCATTGTCAAAGGTATTCAAGGTAGTTTGCCTCAAGTTGTGAATTATCTTTTGAGTGCTGCTGTCTCTAGATCTGCCATATACTAAGTTTTTTTTATATTAGATCTGTTATCACTCAAATGACTAAAGAATCAATTTTGTTTTATGTGAAGACATAAAAATATAGCTAATCAGTTAGGAAATATGTTTGAAAATATAAAATTAATATTTTATTTAAAAGATGAATATTAGATGCTAACATATTGATGAACATGTGCAAACTCCACATTTATCCAAATCAGAAAAAGGGATGTTAGATTCAAGTGAATTTTTCAATAAATTCAATGTTACAAAATTAGTGATCAAAACTTGTAATTTAAAACATGACCCTAAAATATTATACATGTATTTGTGTTTAAATAATTAGTGAAATGAATCTAAAGTAACTTTCCTATGTACATGTATGAATATACCACGGTGAATTTCAACATTGTGTATATCCACAATACTGGGATCCTAATTAGAATAAGATATATTCCGTGTTTGTACAAATATATAAAAATGATTGTACTGTCATGTATAACTAAAAAGAACAAATAAAATTTTAAAAAAATAGTCTAAGGTAGATAAGTTAATCTTCTCTTAATAAATTCAACATGGTAACATGGAATAATTATTCCAGTGTTTTAGATACTTTGGTGCCTAAGGGTCAGCTGTCATCTCTTACTGCAGCCAGGCATTCTTTACTAGCAACACCCACTTCTGTATTTATTGCTTCTAATTTGTGGTGAGAAATTTGATGTCAAGCCTATTAAACTGGAATCTAAATACATGTATGTTGGATTAGGGTATGCGATGGATATAGATGTCTGAGGCAACCACTAAAGAATAAAGTCTGAAAATTCAGTGCATAACATTCACTTTTAGACATCCAAACATTTTCTTTACTTTATGTGGGGGTGGGGGTGAGAAAGAGTGGGTGCTTCTATGTGTGTGAGAATGTGTTTATTCTAGATGCATGTGTAAAATACTATGCATACACAGACTTCATGCCCCTCCCTAAAGATGTCTTCTACAACCAAAATACCAAGGTTTTGATCCATGTCTCCCAAATTAGCTTTCACAAAAATTTAGAGCCCTGGAATACTTTGACCAAGGGGGCGGGTAGTGTGTGTGCGCACTACACACACACACACACACACACACACACACACTTATTAAGCCTGTAGTGAGCAGAATAAAGAAGTGATTTGAGGTGCTACATTTCTAATCCTTGGTTAGGGTTAACACAGGCACATGCTTTTGTCCATTCCTTCTTATGACCAAAATGCATGCTAGCCAGAAAATTGTCTTCATATTAAATAAAGTCTTGGACATAAGTGTAGGGAGACTGCCTATCAACCCCACACTAACAAGACAAATAAGCCCATATCCCAGATACCAAAGATAATAACTAGATAAAAAGGAAATGACCAACATAAATGGTTCTACAGAAAAGCTCTGAACTTAGAGAACACTGAACACTACCTTAATACATATTTCCTAATTAACATTGGGCTGACAGGCAATCTTCAACCAATCAGCTTTCCTGTTCTTATTAATAGCAAATAGACAGTTTCTAGGAATCAGCCAATTATAAATCCTGCTTATCACCTTTATTTGTAAGAAAAGTTTCATTGGAATACAGACACACCCATTCATGTTATATTGCTTGCTGGTATTGTGCTACCAAGTGGCTATAACAGAAACCATAAGACCAGCAAAGATGAACATAGTTATTCTCTGACCCTTTACAGAAAAGTCTGTCTACCTCAATATATAATAAAAGGCTATCAGGAATATTAAGTGTCATAATGAATAGGAAGGAAGTGGAAATGCTATTACTAGTAAATACTGATAGCACAACACCTAAAACTTGATAGACACTAAGTGTTGTACACATCATCTCATTGAATTCTTACAACAATCCTGAATTAGTGACTATTAGGTATCTCTTTTATAAATGAGGAAACAAATTTAGAGCTTGGTAATTTTCTAAGCACATGCAGCTATTGTTAAAAGAGACCAGGATTAAATCACAGTTTCCATATCTAGAGTTCTTATCCATGAGGTATATTGCCTCTACATATCTGGAAAACTGCTAGAAATAAGAGGAGTTTTAGTAATTCAAACATTATTGGCATTACTTTAAGGTAGATCTTCTCTATCTTATGTATGTATTTGTGATTTGATTATAAGCTTCTAATCAAAAGTAAAAAAATAATCTTGCTGCATCTGAACGTGAAATTCCCAAAGTATATACCCAGGAAATTTGCAATCACCTTGGTAAGTAAACCTTAAAGAGAAAGCAAACTCTACAACACTGGACCTACGATAAAAAATGAAAATCAAGGATATGGTGTATTTTATTTCTTAGGGAGGCAGGACAGTAAGATTTTTTTTTCTACCTCATAGAAACAAAGACCCTGCCTTTATTCATACCTTCAGAAAGAAAACTGAGGTTCTTCAATGTAAATACAAACATTAATATATATGTGAAAAAGTATTCTATATAAATTGGTTCATATTTAGAACCAGCAAAACTTAGAATTGTTGGAGCCTCCTCCTGTGGGTCACCTGGATAAATGGCTGGTTCCTTGTTACCTCTATCCTTACATCTCATACCCTATACTCATATATATTTCACATATTACACACACACACACACACACACACACACACACACACACACCCTATACTATCAATGCTTTTCCACAAGCTTTCTGGATGCAGTGATGAGCAGGAAGCTCATTCTCTATGGCTGCCATCCCAGACTCTTAGGAGATGACTGGAACTATGCTCAATTCTGCAATCAACGCCACACATTTCAGACAGAGAGGAATAAACAGTTTTATAATATCTGGGATCCTCGTCTTTCACCCTTGCCAACTCCATCAACCTGCTTTTTAAGGAGAAAGGAGATTGAGAGGAAAGAAGAAAAAGGAAGAATTGGTGCCTGGCATCTAAAATTTTAGCTTCTAGATTTCTGCATCCTGTTTTATGAACTCCCTATTCAGGATATTATTTATTTATTCACCATATCTGAGGCAAACAGCTTTTTCACAGTAGCACCAAATAAGTTAGAATGAGGGCTGAATTGACAGAGAAGAGTTTCTGCAATTGTGCCCTGTGCTTCTTGCTTTTTGCCAACAAGCAGAGATAACCTGTGATGAGCTGTGGAGACACCTGGGGATAGTGATGAAGTCAATTCAGGGAGAATCAAGCAGTGCAAGAGGAAAGGCTTCATCTGCCCAACCAGGTTGTGTACAGTATGAAAAGAACCAAATCTGGGAAAGAAGATTTTTGGAACATATTTTACAAGAAGAGTAGTCAGTAAACAGGTTGAAACAAACGATTAATAAAATGTTTCACTGTATAAAGAGAAAAAAAAAGTGTCAGAAGTGAGAGGCCACAGGAGATTAAAAAAATTTAAAAAACTATAGCTAAAGCAATCATATTGGGAAATACTCATTCACTGGTTAAACAAACTATAAGCTGTCAGTTTCACTCACCTGAATTCTTCTACCAATTTTTAACCATATGAAATACTGAACCAACATAAAATATAAAAACCTAAAAGGTCACAAAATTTTAAAATACTATTTCAATCAGGGTGATTCTGAGGAAGGGAAGAAGACGGAAGAAGGAAAACCCAGCTTATAGGAGTAGAAGTGGTAAAAATAGTTAAGGCAGAATATTTTTAATTATTCATATTTGTTTTTTACTTTACAGGATCCTGACAGTAACTTTAACTTTAAATATATCCAGGGCATTAGATAAAAATTTGAGTAGTTACTTCAACACATTTTCATTCCCAGCTGTTTTTGACAATTTGAACTGTTCTGAGAGTTTGACCAGAATGAGACTATATCTTAATATTACCCCCATCACAACCCCCAGTCTGTAACCTGGCTTCAAGCCTATAGGAGGTCATCAAGAACCAGAAGTCTAGTGGGAAATTACTTAAAAGGCAAAGAAATACAAGAGAGATGGCTGGCATCCACTAGAACAGTATGAACTTATTAAAATAAAATTATTCATTCAGTGATAATTTATTCTTCTTGGCCAGTCAGTGGTTATTTACTACATGTACACATTCTGTATTATTTCCATGAGGATCACTGAGGGGCATTAAAAATAAAAGTAAGTTTTAAAGTTTCTGGCTTTCAGAGTTTATGCTTGGGAGAAGGAAGTATACAAAAGGAAAATCACTAACGTAGGTGGAGGAATGGGAGAGATATAGGTCAAAGGATGCAATGTAGTGGATATGAAGAATGAACAAATCTAGGGAATGTACAATATGAGAATTATAGTCAATAAAGTTGTATTTGGGATTTTTGCTAGATAAGTATATTTAATCTGCTCTTGCCACAAAATAAAAATGATTATCATGTAACATATAGGTATTAATTTGCTTTATTATTATTTATATGAATCATATGCTGTATATCATACATACATGGATGTGTGTATATATGTATATATGTGTGTGTATGTGTATGTGTGTGTGTATGTATATATATAAATATATATGTATGTATGTATGTATGTATGTATGTATGTGTATATTAGTTATTTGAAAGAGAGAGAACGATGTTAAAGAGGTTACAGTGAAAAGGTCATCTAGAATGCAGACCCTCAAAAAAATGCCATATCTACCAGGCCTTGATTAGATTCCTAACTTCCAGGGTTGTAAGAAATAAATATTAGCTGTTTAAATCCCCCCCAAAAAAGTGTGGGGGAGGGGAGAGAGAGAAAGTTACATGCAACCTTGCATTACTGGTTTGAATGACAAATGTTGCAAGCCTCCAGAGCAGCTCCATGTGCTTTGAGTGTGAGCAGGCTCGGAAGAGCTAGAGATGGAACAGGCAGGACTTAAATCAGGTTCATCTCTATTTGGTATTCGCCAGAAAGCAGACCTTGAGACAGGAAGCTCAGGTGACCTTGGGAAATGAAGGCCAGAAATGGGAAAAGTGAGATGGGAGAATAAATGGACTTTATATAGTGGTCTTGCTATTAATACCTGCAGGTAACTGAAGCCTGGTACCTCTTGAAAATTTTGAAGGCAATTGGTTAATAATTATCCCACCAAAGAAGCAAGAGAACTGGGTGTTTATAGAGTGAGGAATAGATAAGGATAAGCCAAATCTCCCCCCTAAAAACCAATGTTTAGAATTAGGAATGGATACTATTTTCAGAGACAGCAGGGCAGCAGCTTGAGGGGAAATGAGACTTAGGTCTGTGGATCACTTAGTACAATGCTTAGGAGGTATATTATCATAAAAGAAAATCTATCCCAGTCTGGACTCTAGTAGACTAGTGCTGGAAGAAATCTTAATAGCTACTACTATAAATTCCTTATATTCGGATAAGAAAAATGAAAGTCAGAGGCCATTAATGTATCATTTTATGGAACAAAGCTAGTGTAGGACAGAGCTCAGCTGGGGAGAAAAATCCAAGTCTCTTAACTCTTCTCTCAGAGTTTTCTTTGTTAAACCACACATTTGTTTATAGGGACTTCATAAAGCACAGACTTGAATTGTCTGTTAGTAGTAGAATTTACTGTTAATTATTACTCTTTCAAATTCATGGTAAATGTTGTTACTCTTTTTAAAAATTTAATTCTCAAAAATAGTCTTGATATCCCACTTCCCAATTTATTTTACTTATCCCAGAAAGATGAATCAGGTATCTCAAAATTTTGCCAAGTTACAGAACCTATGTTTGCCAATTAAAAAGCCCAGTATGAATGCTAATTGCTCTATTTTATTGCACAGCCCCTCCCAACTAGTGACCTCACTCCAGGAGGCAACACATGTGTGAGGCAATCTATACCAAAAATGTTCATTTTAACAACACTTAACAGGACAGTATTGGAAACAACATAATCTCTTCTTGATACAAAAATAAATAAAATATGACATCTAGAAGACAGAATAAAGTATAGCAGCTAAGAATGAGTTATAGTTAGATCACCATAGAGTAGTTTCAAAAATATGTCAAGTGAAAAGGCAAGCAACAGTGTAGTCCACAATATATGATGTGTTTTGTACACAAAACCAGTGTGCATGGCTAATGGATATTTCTATTTCTTTGGTAGAAACATGACCTAGAAGGTATAAGACCATATGCAGCTCTTAGAAGTGGTTGTTCTGGGAAAAGCGGGGGCAAGTGGAAAGAAGGAATAAGATTGACGAATAGAACATTGTGAGAAATGACTTGTTCTTTTACATAAAAAATAATGAAAATCAAAAGATTAAAATGTTAATATTTTAAAAATTCTTAGTGGCAAATGCAAGAGCATTTGCTGTTTTTTAAAAAATACTTTTCCGGTGGTTCTTTTAAGTTAAAAAAAATAAGCCATTCTAAGTAGTATCAACTTTCACAGAAAAGGGAAAGAAAGCCAACAGAGAAATGGTGTCAATGAAATCAATTCATAGATTTGCAAATATTCACATTCATGCCTAAGGATTGTATAAAAATCTTGGTTACAAGTACAGAGCTCAGGAAAAGAACTGCCCAAGTTTGAATCCTCACTCTACCCTTACAAGCTGTGTGATCTCAATAAAGTTATTTAACTTCTGTGCTTGATTTTTCTTGAATGTAGCGGTACCTCCCACAAAAGGTTGTTCAGAGGATTAAAATGAACTATATATTGCAGAAGAAATCTACAACAGTGCCTGCCACACAGAGAACTCAGTGACATGCAGAAATCATCACACACCTATAGCTAGACTCTCTGAGACTTTCTCTATAAGAGTATTTCTCCTTTTAGTCAAACTACCTTTGATACACTGATATGATAATTAGTCACAGGAAGAGAAGATTGCATGGGTTCTCATCTGCAGCACCAAGTCCTGCTTTGTAGAACAAAGTACTAATGAATTGCAACAGCAAAGCTCCTATTCATTCATTTAATAAGTTAAAACCTCATTATAATGTCATTTACTGTGCAGTGCAATTCAGCACAAGGGATTTCTCTTGGGTCCCAACTAGAAGGATTTAATTACTGGATTACTAAGAGGACTTTTCAGTCAAGTGGTATCACCTATGAGGCACACTTGAAGGACAGAGTTATCACTAGAGTCCAGCAACATGTTTTTAGGAGTAATAACATACAAACAGCCTTCAATTTAGACCAATCAAGATAAAATGAAAAAGAAAGTGAGTAATCACGTAAATCATGCATTTGAATTATCAGAAAGAAATTGGCTGTTCAAAACCTTACATAGTTCTTGATATATCATATTTCACACTTTGATTCAAGTGGGTTATAAGCTCCCATTTTTACCCCATATACAGATTGCAGAATCACATCAGTTACACATCCATTGATTTACATATTGCCATACTAGTGTCTGTTGTGTTCTGCTGCCTTTCCTATCCTCTACTATCCCCCCTCCCAACAATAAAAAATTAAAAAAAAAAGAAATTGGAAGAAAGTACCTACAGAATATATGTACATATCAATGACAACACAACAGGCAGGAAAGAAATACGAGTGTGGTATAGAGAAAGAAATCTTTGTGTGCTTTTTGTTTTCTTCATTGTAAAGGTAAAGACAAGAATACTGATTCCAACATTTATTTTGTACATTGTTATATAGCATGTTTTAGCACATTTTCTGTTCCTCTTTTAAGAGGTAGGCATCATGACCACAGACATTCCCCTGTGGAATGGAAGAAACGTAAGTTGAGTGTCTCAAAGTTTTGCCAGGCTACTCAATATATTTTTATTAATTGCAAAGTCCATTCCAAAAGTTCAAGACAGCTGATTCTAGGCTGTCAATGATAAGCCCTTTTTTTTTTCTAAGAGGAAGAAGAAGAGATTGCAAGGCAGCTCACTTCTGTGGTCCCAGCAGTGACAGTTTCTGTTCTGAAAGTTAAGTGTACATATTTGACATGTAGATTATGACTATGTCAGAGACTAAATCAGCATACATAAAAAAGTACCAAGATCTACACGGGAAGATGTATTTTACTACTGTAAGCAACTTAGTTCTCCTGTTAGATTATTAACAAGCAGCTGGAGTGCCACTAAATAAAGGCACGTCATGAATCCCCTTTCCCCCACAAAGTAGCAAAGATTTTTTGCCTATTGCCTGCCCCACCCCTCACACTCATGCTTTAATGGTAAAAGAACAAGCTTACTCATCTATGTCCAAATATAATTAGTTAAGTGACATTCAGCTTCACAAAAGGAACTTTTGTTTCACTTTATGTTAGATATTCAATTATGGTCCATCATTTACATTTTTGAGACACTTTTATAAAATTCAGTTTACATCATAAAACGTAACGCAATTTTAAAAATATAATGTCCAGGACTCTTTTATTATCAGAGGATGCTAAAAATGTTTCCTTTTAAACTATACTATATGGGTATGTATTACACACACACACACACACACACGCGCGCGAGCACACACGTGTGCGCGGTTGAGGTTCATCTCTCAATGAATACTCATCCAACTCTTTCAATATAAGGAGACATTAATAACAACTTCTAGGTTTCAAGTTCTGTGAAACTGAATACTTATAGAAATTAGTTTTCATGTATATAGGCGATACATGTTGTTAGCCTATATGATTAAGAATAATTCTGCACAAATATAGTTCAAGTTTGTGAGACTGTCTTCCTTATTTAAAAAAATTATTTCTGTCAAATTAATATTCTCTCACCTCTGACCATCATGTTATTTCCTTTTCTCCCCCCAAATATCAATTAACTTCGTGAAGGGATCTACAAAAGAAAAAATGGCCTAGCTTGCTCTGACATAAAATAATAGATTTCTCATGAGGTGCTGCAAGGACCCTAGCATGCTCTTTGTAAAAAACTAATTATAAAGCTTTATTATTTCTCATAAAGTCTGAAAGTTTGAATAGAGAGGAAACAAGAATCAATATTTTCCCACACACGTATAGCATTTAAGTTGTAAGTACTTGGACTAGCAGCTTCAATCAGAAAGGACTCATAAAATTATCATAAAATTTTCACTGTATTTCAATTATATTTAACAATAAAGTGACCATGGAAATCATCTTTGAACACAGACTATCTAAATGGGAAAGGATCTCATTATCAGTCCATTGGCTTTGGTTAGGGAGGTCAGGGCATGTTTCCCAAGTCACTGAAGTGCCTTAAACCTTCCTTCCTGCTTTATTTCAGCCCAACACTACTGCTTAAACTGTAGAGTTTTGAAAAGTAGGATAAAGATCGGAAGATGTACAGTATGCCTGAAACATTCTTGGTAGATATAACAAATGTCAAATATGGACTTGACCTTCCCATACATTGATGCTATTTCCTGGCTTATTTTCCTGGCTAACTAGAGAAGCTACTGGAAGAACCCAATGAACAGAGTAGAAAATCAAACACACACTCTTTTTTTTTTCTTTTTTCTTTTTGGTGGTGCTGGGGTTGAACCCAGGGTCTTTGTGCATGTGAGGCAAGCACTCTACCAAATGAGATATATCCCCAGCCCCCAAAATGTACTTTTAAGTGATTTCTTTCAGTAACTCTGCCAATAATATAAATAATTAAAGCTTCCTGTACACACACATTTGTTCATTCACAAATGGTTTTGAGGGCTGGGGCTGTAGCATTTGCCTAGCATGTGTGAGGCACTGGGTTCGATCCTCAGCACCACATTAAAAAGAAAAAAAATAAAAGGTATTATGTGTCCACCTACAATTAAAAAATAAATATTTTTAAAAAACCAAATGGTTTTGAATATTTCCCTAGGATATGGAGATGCAACAGTAAATAAACACTTTCGTGAAAATTACTTCTAGTAGAAGAGACAACTGTTGAACAACAACTATGAAACACCCCCCCCCACACACACACACATAAAACAAAACAAAACAAAAAATCCTCAGATGGCTGTGGGCTGTGATGTCAACTAAAGCAAGGCAAAAGGGTAGAGTGATGAGTGATATTTTAGATAATAGTGTCAGGGTGAGCTTTCTGAAAAAAACAACTCACCTATACAGCTTTCACCTGGAGTCAAGCAGAGCTGAGTGCTACACACACTTTAACTCATTTCATCCTCAACACCCATATGAAGGCAAGAAAACTCTCATCCCTATTTCCACATGAAAAATGGAGGCAAAAAGAAGTTAAATAACTTGCCCAAATCCAGTGCCTGAATTTGAGCCCAGAATGTTAGGCCCCAAAGTACATTCTATACAGCATAAATAGCATTGAAAAGAGCATTCCAAAGTGGAAGGACATCTATTAAATACTGCCAGATCTTTTCAGTATAAGAGCTTTCAAATAAAATCTCCATGGAAAAGAACAACCATAGACTAAGAATCTGACAATGTATATTCTTAACAAGGTTTTATCACTCAAGCATCTGTGTGATCTTAGGCAAGTCACATGGTTTGTTTCAGCTCAACTCAGTTCCATGAAGTCAAGCTCCCGTCTGTTCTGAACAGAATTCTTTCCCAAAAGGTAAGCCAAGCACACGGTACATGTTAAGGAACAAACCAGTGCTTGTTGAACCAATTAAAACTTACCCACTATGTACTGAACAGGCAATAAGATACAAAATATAGTCTTAAGATAAAAATCCTTGCCTATTTCTTAATGGAAGAATCTGGCCTCCGCAGCTAAGAGTCATTTCTAGATTTCTTTCTAGCATTGAAATACTGTAATTGTGAAATTCTTACCAAAAGTATTAATGTTCCCAAATGTAAATCTTTAAGGACAGGTAAATAAAAAGTTTCTAATTTACCATAATGAACAACAGAAACATCTCACAGTCTGTAAAATAATGATCCCATATTTCTGAATGGAATGGTAGGAGAAAACTGTGAATAAGTGGAGGAGGAAAAATTGTGCTGGTTTAATCTCAAAATAGACATACCCAATAGGATGTTACTTGGAATACGATATTAATGTGTTTGAAGTAACAGGTTTGGTACTTATGACAACCAGTTAATTTGGTATGTTGAGAAATACTGCTATTGTAGACCACAAAGTATTTAAAGAAACGTTTGAAATATTAACACTTATCTGACATGTAATTTCCTGAATGCTGTGTCCTATGTGAATAGCTATATGGAATGATCTCCTAATTACATGATATTCTATGTACAGAGCCCTGACTATTCAAAGGAATACATTTTGATATGGAATTTCTCAATTTTTCACTATTTTTCTCATCATCCACTTATATAGGCATTGGATATCATTACAAGGAAGACAACCAAGGTAACATTTGTTCATTTAAAAAAAAGATAGGAAGTTTCCTGGATATATAAAGGAGGAAGGCCTAGTTCTTTCAACCTATCTAGCATAGTAGCTAGTTTCCTTCTGGATGTGTTTACAGGACACATACCAATAGATCACCCAGGGGATCCTAGAACCCTTCATGGCATCAGCTACTTCCAAAATCTTCCAGACTGATTTCCCAAACAGCTCCCCAAACTTAACAAAGTTCTTGAATTTCATATTCACAAAACATATTACAATGCCATAGGAAAAATCTGAGCTCTGCAAAATGAGAATGGCGTGTGTGAAAGATCACACATATACATAAGTGGCACACTGTACAAATTATATGGCTAACATTAAAGAATGGACAAAGATCAAACAGCCATGTAAGGAAAGACAATAGTTTGGCATGATGTGCCTTGATGTAAGCAAGCAAAGTTGAGGATATGTAAGGGAAGGGATTTCCACAATCACCCTTTGCCCTCCACAGACCTTCAAATGGATAACTGAACTCCAAATGCAATACAGACACATTTTGAAAGAGAACTTGCAAAAATACTGTTAAGGTTGTCTTTGATGATTTTCACTAAGCAGAATAAACACAGAGAGGGAATAAATCTTTCCGCAAAATGTCACAGGTAGGAAGAGAAAAGCTTTAGAAGGCCTTAGGAAATTATAGGGATTTCACAAATAGCATGCCATTAGAAATGGAGCAGACTTTAGGTAGTTCTGAAAAATGAAGGAGCTAATGGGAAACACACCACCTGGTACATCAAACAGATTTAGAAGGGCACTGCTATAAATGTAAATAGAAGGTTACCTCTGCTTCATGTAGATTGTAGCATTAATACAGGATAGAAGCTGAATTAATCCCCCACCAAATGAAAATAATTCCCATCAGTAAAAGGCATGTGAGTGGCAAATGTAAAGACTAAGACACTTAAGGAATAGCAGGTACATATTAATACCCAGTTGTATGTTTCTGCCTCTCTTGTTTATTTTCTGGTGCTTCTTTACTAAGCAGGAATTTGAATTCTCTTTGACTCTTTGTTTCTCTCACATGCTCTGAGATTTACATCCATAACTATTTTCCACCTAGTACACTGCTTATGATAAAGGTATGGCAAATGGGTAAAGATGCATTTCTTGATACTAAGATTATTCAGTGTAACATTATCTCACATTCTATTTTGCTTTCACCTTCTTTTTAGGCCTGCTCCTCAGCGAGGGAGGTCATGCACTAAGAAAATGTTAACTGATATCAACGACTCTGCTAATGAGCTTATTACCCTGCTTTATAAACTTTTTGACCATAATTGCTATCTATAAAAGTTATCTATTGCTGCCTAACAAAGAGCCCAAAATTTAAAATAACAGTTATTACCTCCCATTTTCTTCAGGTCAGAGTTTGGGAGGGGCTTAGCTGGAGGGCTGTGGCTCAGGGTTTTTTGTCAACTGTCTGTAATCTTGACTGAGGCTGCAGGATGTGCTTCTTAGCTCAGTTAGGTGGTTTCGGGCTGACTTCAGAAGATTCACCTCAAAGCTTACACTGTTGCAGGCAGGCCTCGATTCCCTACTGCATGGGCCTCTCCCGAGGCTGCCTGAGGTCCCTCACAGCATGGTAGTTCCTTTTCCTCTCAAATCTGCCTTGTTCACCCAGATAGTTTGTTCTGGGTTGAATAGTGACTCCAAAAAGAGATATCACTTTCCTGAGCACTAGAACCCATAAATATACACTCATTTCTGGAAAAAAAGAAGAAGAAGAAAAAAAAAAAAGGATAGGGAGCGAGGCCTAGTTGGTGTAATTAAATCAAGAATCTCAAAACTTTGAGATCCTCTTGGGGTGAATTGTGAATCCAATGACAA
This sequence comes from Marmota marmota marmota, assembly GCF_001458135.2. Lineage (NCBI taxonomy): Eukaryota > Metazoa > Chordata > Mammalia > Rodentia > Sciuridae > Marmota > Marmota marmota. Next base: position 39,326,202 of record NW_026000026.1, on the reverse strand, counting down.
GTGACCCTATCAGAGAAGAAGAAATAAGAGAAAGATAGGGAAGACACTATGTGAAGATTGAAGAAGTGATTAGAATCATGACTATTTATTATCATAAACCAAGAAACACTGGGAGCCACTTGGAGCTGGAAAATACCAGGATGGATTTTTCCCAGAACCTTCAGAAGGAGTGTGGTCATGCTGACACCTTGATTTCAGATCTCTGGCCTCCAGAATCTTAGAGAATAAATTTCTGCTGTTTCAATCTGTCATGTTGTAGTAATTTGTTATGTCAACATTAGGAATCCAATACAGAGTGATAAGAGACAAAGAGTGAGAAAGAGAGGGCACCCAAGATGGAAGCCAGAGTCTTTAAACCCAATCTCAGTAGTTTCCATTACTTGGACATTCTGTTCACTAGAAGGGAGTCATTATGTCTACATCATGTTCAGGGCAATGAGAATTTAGTTCTACCTCTCTGGTAGAGAGATATAAAAGATATATGGACATCTGAAGTCTCTCAAAATGACTTTTGAATTATCCCATTTCTCTGAGGTCAAGATACTGGAAAGAGACAAGTACATGTGTGAGTTTTGAAGATATCATAGGATTTTTATTAATTCCTGTCTGTGACTTCCATATATTTTCAGACACTATCCTCCGCCATTTAGTGTTCTAGACACTGAATTAATCTTTTTAGCTAGAATGTGGAACTTGGTTCCATCAATTTTTACAACTGGAAACACCTGTAATCAAGCTATACAATGATATAATATTTATTCTTTGGAATTAATTGTTGGGACAATATATTTACAAGTTGTCCTGTGTGGGCCACTTTTAATAAAGCCATATGTTAGTAACAGCTCCATGAACATCTTAACACAAGGGGGAAAATCTTCATTTAACTCAGCATTCACTACTTATTGCAATAAATGTATTCTGCTATCTCTGTGCATTAACTACTGTGGCCCTGAGATTAACCTTTCCCGTTTGCTTGTTCCTGACCTCTGAGCATCCAAAATTACTCAAAGCCATTCTGACGGCTTTAATTTATGAGAACACCTTCACATATTCATCTTTTAAATCCTGAAAATGATTATCCCTGCACAACAGTGACTCTCTTTTTAATCTTAGCTGATAACTCTGATTAAACACATCCAAAGGCTGATTACCCCCACTGCGGTTAATGCTAGTGTCGCTGCTAACTACTTATTTCACAGCGGGAATTGCCTTCAAGAGCCCATTTACATTATTACCCAGAATTGATTTACACTGTTATTTCCTATTGATCACATAGGAAAAAGAAGGTATAGACAGTGCTCTCTGAATGCCCAAGATGGCAAATAATGCAAAGCGCAGACATTATTTTACACTCAACCAGTGATACTACAACATAAACAATAGTTGCTTTCAATACACAGATGTTCTTAAAATACATTATTTTGTATTAGAATAGTTGTTTTATCACAAGACCATTGTGGGGATCATCACAACAAGTTAATAAAAAAAAAAGATGCGCATGTGGCAGTTGGACAGTTGGGCACATTTTGCCCTGTGATTTCTTATACTGCTGGAATCTTTGAGCAAGGAACATGTTTGGAGATGAGATAACAGATGCTGGAAACATCTGCTGATTTCTAGAATCAGGCAGCCCATCCTGAGTGTCTTATTGATTGGTAGCCTGTGGTGGCACCTAATGACCAAGGAGAGAAAGAGACAAACACAATGCTTTCATTAATTCTATAGTAAAAATCTATCAAGAGCCAAACCTTGTGGGGTAATTTCAGATGCTAAGGATCTTAGGATTGAATGAGGCAAATATTATTTCTACTTCTTTAAAACATAAGTCTGTTTGAGAAGGCAGGCAATAAACAATTACAGACATTGTCATTAACCAACAATACCACAAAGGAAAACAAGAACCTGTTAGAGTTCTCTTCAAGAAAAGCCCTAGTCTGTGACCCAGCAAGATGTCTGTCTTACTTAACCAAAAGGGTGGAGGGCAAGGGATTGCTACTCAGGATTCCAACACTCTCCAGGGCAATGGTCTTTACACTTGAGCTTGAATCAGTTACTCCGAGAGCTTGTTAAACCACAAAGTTTCTGATTCAGTCAGTCTGGGTGAGGTATGAGAATTCACCTCTGTAACAAATTCCTAGGTGATGCTACTGTGGCACCTGCTCCAGGGACTACATTGTGAGACCTGCTGTTCTGGGTTTTATTTGTTATCTCTCTTCTCTGTCTTTCTTCTTCCACATTCATCACTAAAGGGATCAAATGTATGAAACTGCTTAATGTAAATGAACAGAATGGTAATTAGGAAGAAATGGATTCAAACAGAAACTAAATTCCTAATGCACTTAAGAAAAATGAACAAATCAGTTGATTTTAGAAGGAACAATCCCATCTTCCCTTTCTTTATGTAATATAAGTCGTTTAATTATGGAAGGGGCTCATGAGAGCCCTCAGGTCTCCATCAGATCCAGGCAGAGTCACACTCCTAACAGCATGCCTCCTCCAGTGCTGTCACAATCAGACCCCTGATGGGAGAGCCCCTGATGGCTGAAATCAGGTCACCCTTTGCAGAGGACCGACTCAGAACCATCTTATGGTTACCTACTTCAGAAACTGAATTTCCTCAGACCAGCAGGCTCCCTTTCAGCTACCACTAGAGAAAGCAGGGAATAAAGATTTACTGCTTAATACTCTGGTGTCCTTAACTCTCCTTTTGGAGATTTGACTTACTCACTTTCCAGTTATGGCCCTATTGAGAAAAATTATCATTTTTTTCTAGATGGCCTAATTATTTGAAGATTTAAGAGTTCAGATCATCCTCATGTTTTCTGGAGGTTATAGAAGCAAGAAATAGATGGTAGTATGTTAGTCCCATTTGTCAATTATGATCTGAGTAAATCACATACGTTTAGTAAAATTCAACCAGTACTTAACCTCTCTGAATTTCATCTTTATCCTTTAGAAAGTGAGTATTTCTACAGGCCTTGGATTGGCAAAATGTTTATAAAAGTCCAGATAGTATAATCCCTGTAGCAATTTCTCAACTGGGTCACATGAAAGCAATTATAGGGGCTGGAGTTGTAGCACAGTGGTAGAACGCTTGCCTCTGAGGCACTGGGTTCAATCCTCAGCACCATATAAAAATAAATAAGATAAAATCGTGTCTATCTACAACTAAAAATATATATTTAAAACAAAGAAAATACATTTTTTTAAAAAAAGAGAATGCAATCATAGACAATAGTAAGCAAAGGGGCATGGATGCGTCCTAATTAAACTTTATTTAGAAAAATAGGTAGCAGGCTTAGCCAATACTATCACTGTCTTTCTAGTTCAAGGATCCCTGGTCACTTCCATGCCTCTAATGTGGATTTAGTTTGTTATTGAGAACAACAGATTTAGTTAGCCTCTCTGAATTTCTTTTCTCCTTGCGTCAGAAGAAAATATCATTACTTGTCATGTCACTTCCTCATAGGAATTTCAAAAGGACTGATGAGCTAGTGTTTCAAAGTGCCATGATTTCTTGATGAAGGGCACAAGAGAAGTACTAATTATTATCAATAGTATCTTTTAAACTACTATCATCTGATTATTATTGCACCTGGGAATAGAATAAGGGATCTGATTCATACTACTCATAAACATTATGCTATAGTCTCTCATCCTAGAGTTTCCCTTCAAATGACTAATAAAAAAAAACTGAGTTGGATGCTAATATTATTCTTGAATGCCTTTGCAAGATTAAATGGAATAAAAGAAACAGATTCTACCATTTAATATACACAGATTTAATATTTTCCCACTTGCCTGTGATGATTATTTAGCCCTAAAGCCTGAAAGTGGAGCATTCCAATGAATGGAATAGACATGTGAGCTATGCTGAAAATCATCCAATAAAGTAGGTATGATATTTTTTTTCCTTGGGAGAAGCTCTGTTAAGAGTAAATTTCACAGGAGACTCTGGAACTGGATATATGTAAAAATATGACTAAAAAGGGTTGTAGATAGATAGTTGACACCAATTTCATTATTTCTTAGGAATAGTAGTATAACTTTTCTTTTAGAATCTACTTACCACTTATCAGCCAGTTTGCCACTTTTAACAATTAATTTGATATTTAATTCTCTAGCACCAATCATATACAAAGGAATATATTAGAAAGGCAGAAAGTTTGTACATAAAAAGTAGCAGGTGAAGAATATTCTCAGCATGTAAGCATGCAGTATTCTGGAGTTTGAAGAAAAAAGGAAGTCACTTTTAGCTGAAGTGATAAGAGAAGACTTGTTTCACAGCAGCAGTGATATCTGAACTAAGTCTGGGAGATAGGTGAAAAGGATCAAAGATAGCCTCGAATACAGATACCATGCACAGAGATACCACTGTGAGCAATTCATATCATACAAAGTAGTTCAAATATGGCAGTAAATCATGGAAGCCCACAGATAATCAGGCTAATAAGTCTATGTTTAAGGAAAAATCCAATGGAGGATTTTGAAAGGTTTTAGTTATTTATCATTTCTTCATTCAACAAATATCTTTGAAGCCTCTGTTATATGTTAGATATTTTAATAAACTATATGGGTATAGAAACAAGGGGAAAAGATGAACCCTTAAAGTCTTTGCCCTTATTCTGGTAGAGAGAAATAGATAATGAAATAATAATATAGTTGAAGGTTACATGCTACAAATAAGGAATTAAAAAATAAGGCAGAGAAATAATTATGAATAGGTTAAAGTGACACCTGAGGTTACATTTAAACAAGGATTTGAGGAGTAAATGGAGCAAGCCATGTAGGTATCTTGAAGAACAGCATTCCAAGCAGAGGGAACACCACTGTCAAGACATGTAGGATCTGCAGAGAAGCCTGGTGAGCAAGGCAAGCACAGAAGGGGATGATGTCAGAAAAGAAAAGGTCACATCAAGTTGAGCTTTGCAGACAAGTCTAAGGACTCTGGATTTAGGTATGTTAACCCTACCAGAACTGTGCAGAATATTCTGCAGGATGGAAAGTATTTGAAATAAGCAGCTTTAAAAAATCCATTTTCCCGGTAAAAAGATTCTAAAACAGTTCTTTCATTTGATTCTTTGGCACAAGTTTAGGAGACACTATGCTAGTCATTGACACTAGCACTATGACCAAGAGGGAGAAAACTTGCTGGCATGAAGCTGATCATTATTCTGACAGAATGGTGATATCCTTAATAGAAAAAAATATCCCACATGTGTACAAGCTTCTAAACAACTATAGAAATGGAAATTTTACTAAAAATTGTCTAATCTTGTAGATCCCAAGGATTAGTTATATAAATAGTCTTTCGTCCACTTCCTAAGTTAGTTTAGCAATAGTTTTCAATAAAACATTACCCACTATTCTTGATGCTCAAGATTCCTTTTGGGAAAAATGTTTGGGTATTTTGGCATTGAAAGAAATCACTTAAAATATCCAGGCATTGAAGAAGAAACTGAGTACGTGGGGCTTATCATTCCATCAATCATGATGAGTCTCAGAACACAGGCTACACATATAATGAATTCAAATACAATCATTTGTGAATAAACTAATTTAGCAAGCATTTAAAAAAAGCAAAGACCAGTCCAAAATGCCCAAGTTTGCCTGTACCCCAGATAATAGTATTTTTCAAACAAATTGCTGACACATGAAGATATCGTCATTTGTAGTTGGATGACTGACTTTAGTATCCCTGTAATGGCAAACCCATCGTCTCAGAGGACAGATAGGAACTAGTCTCCACTGTCAAACTGTCGTAGAATTATTAAACATGGAGGGGAAAAATGACCCAAACAGTATGTAATGAGCTTCCTTTTCATTCTCTCACTACAAAAGCACATCTGTGGATTGTTAATGACTCTGAAATGGATGAACCAAATTGATGAGCAAGAAAAACATCTCTCAGGAATAGGAAACAGGAAAATGAACACACAGTGTTTATAAAACATAATTTAAAATATAAGGGCTTGTGAAAGTACTGGGAAATATTTTAAAGTGACATATGAGTGTAAGGTATTATTAATCATTTTCATATTCTTTCCATTATCCTATATCATTAATATTTTTAAATATACCAATATGTTGTCATAAAGAGTCTGTTTGTGATTTTTATGAGGTGGCACTGCCATGCTTAGTCTATTAGCTTCTATTCTGTTGGATTTTTTTTTTTTAACAAAACATGCCTTGTGAACTTCATGTAGTGATTTGAGAATATATCAGGCTCTCAGTATCTAAGCTCATGTGAATTTTATACCAAGTCCTGGGACTACCCATATTTAGAGTCTGTGTCCAACAAATACACATTTGTCCCAGGATGCCCATGAAAGAAACACCTTAGCTCAAAGATAGGACTCTTAGCTACAAGATATGATTATAGTATAAACAGGTATTAGGTTATTGATCTTCATACCTCAGTGCCTGGTACTGTGTAAGTCTTCAATAACTCTGAAATAAGATGATTGACATTCAAAGGAAGCAGAATAACTTATTCAGAGATAGCAAATAGCAGCAAGCCCATTAAAAATGATCACATTTGCAACCCATAAGCTAGAGCTATCATCCGACTATAGAAAATTCAGAGTTGGAGATTTCTGACTTGTACTTTAATACCTAAGAAAGAATTGAATCAATTGGAGACCCAGCTTAATGCTTGGTTTAAGGGCAGACATGAGTCTGAAAATAGTCAACAATCTGCCTGTTCTCAGAACACTAGTTCAGCTATATCACAAAGGAGGCATGGCATTAGGAAGGAAAAAGAGCATTTGTAAACATGAGACTATATAATCCTAGAAGGGAAAATCACCTTAATACTCAGATCATGAACTGACTCAGAGGGAGAACTACTGGAATGCTCTGATTACCTCCGTAAACAGGGTTTCATTTGATATAAATATATATTCTAGAGGTGTGAGGGGCCATTTGTCACATGATTTGACTCTTTCAACACAAGATTAAGAACACTAGAAATGATAAGTTGTAAGAAAAAATTACACAATATTCAGTTGATATATTTTTACTAGCAATCCAAAGTGAGCAACATAAAACATAGTATTATAATATTTACAAAGAAAAATGGAATTTTAATACATTATTCTTTAATATAAATCCTCAAGTTTAAACATACTTTTAAAGTAACCTTTAGAATTACACTACACACACTATCTCTCCATTCACACATATCCATGGGAAATTCATTCTTGCACAATCTGTCTATACAGAGTCCAAATATTATCCGATAAATTGTGTTATAATTTTTAATCATATTTTCTCCACTGCTAAAAACATACACACACAACCAGCTTCTTGTTTTCATAAATGTAGTCACAGATCTGGGAAATATCATAAGAAGCAGGTGAATGGGATAATCAATAAACTGGTGTCTCAGTTTCCGGGTCAATGCACACCCTAACAGTGCAATGAAACTCCCTGCCTTGGCCCTAAAGATTATGTGATTTTAAAAAGCCGCGCTTTTAACCATTTTCTCTCTTAGTATTTTTATTCTACACCACCCCACTGGAGTTGGCTGAGCAACAAGGTCAATTAAATGCAATACTTTTCTCAATTCAAATATAATGTAAATTTTGACCATTCCACATTCAAGGAGCAAATATATTCTCACACTGACAACCACATTCCACTGGCTTTTCCTGAAAGCAAAGTGTGACAGATGCCTTGGCTGTAATTGCCAATCAGCCTTTACATGGCAGCTGAAAACACAATGCATCACTTTGATCTCCTTTGCTCTAAACACATTCACAATCAAGAAGCCTGAACAAGGAATAAGAAATTGGCATCATTTCCAGAAGCTGTCACTTGTGGCACTTAAATACTATAATGTATATTTTGCTCATATTTTATTTCCCTATTTCAGAGACATTCTGTTAAAGACCCAAACAACAACAACAACCACCAAAAGAATCACCCGCAATTAAATACCATAAATACAGGCACACAAAAACTCTGACTACAAGCACATTTAATTAAATACCACTACTATCATTTCTTTCCCCAATTATGCACTTGGGGAATAAGACAAGGTATGACTTCTCATCTGGTTTTAAAAAGTATTCAAGAAAGCTGGACTTACATTTTGCAGGCAGGTCATAGCCACATGTGATTTTTGCATGTCCAGTCTCACAGCCATTCAGGTTACGACATTCAGCAAGCAAACAGGGGCCAGCTGCTCTATGAATGCAGCCATCCACTAGAGGAGAAAGAAGAAAGTTAGCCTATATTTGATCTTTGGGAAACAAATGTAAAACATGAGATAGGAAGAGAGAGGGAACTCAATTTTTCTCCTCTTGGAGACCCATAGCCCTATGGAAGAAAACTCATGGTACATTAAAACACTATGTTCTCTCTCTTGCTCTTTGTGGATTTGGTTTACATGGTGAGCAGAACTAGAGGAGTGATAGAGGCAGTGTGCTGGTAAATTTTAAGTTCTCTTGAGGGTGGGATATAACCTGATATGTTGTATTTTCCAATTTCACTCTTACAAATATGCCCGCCACATCTAATTTCATGTCATAAACTCAATGTTACTGAAAACATGGTTGGGAAAAAATGCTAACAACTGTCTCTCCTGAGCTATTAAGTATTGACTCCAAGATATCACAAGTTTTAGAAGTCAAGAAAAAAGGAAGCCAGACTGAAACACTTGTACTCTCCTTAAGAGAGTAAAAATCAAAGCTATCCAAATAAAAATGAAACCTCTGCTCAACTTCTCATCACAAAAGCAGGATGCCAACAGGATTGCATTTCTCCAGGGTACCTGACTTGTTGGAAGATGCGAGGCTAGATTACCTCTTAATAAACACAAAGAAGACCCACTCCTTGCTCCTATGGCACGAAGTGAAACAGAATGGCTGCAACTCTTGTTACTCTGCTAATTAAGCAGCAGTCTACTCTTGACTAGCCTCAGGCTTCTCATTTGGGCCCCTTTGCATGAATCCTTTATAGTGAGAACAACTTTTGAAAATACAAATCTGATCTCACTCGAAATTAGCAACTTCTGTGACTGAATTGGGGTAAGTGCACAGGTGGAGGGCTAAAAATCCATAGGTACATAAACTAGGAAATTGAGAATTTCGGCATTCAGTCATTGCTAAATAGGCCCTGTGGACAGAAAGGAAATATGAGATTGCAAACCAAGGGAAAGAGAAAGAGGGAAGAATAATAATCTGAAATGCAAAAGCAGACTAGATTTTCAGAGGTCTCAGGAACTCGCCTCTCTCCACAGTCTATAACACCATGAAGTTATCATTGCTCTTAATTTTATTTATTTCTAGAGGAAGCTGGATATTGAAGATACTGTCACTGGGAAAAGTACAACTTATCTAATGTCCATGCTGGCTTCTGACAACCATGGAAGCAATATTTTTAGCTCAATGAGTGTCTATATCATCACTTACATATCTATTAAGGTTGAGAAGGAAGGCAAAAACCTTCTCATCAAAATGAATTCACTCAAGATTACTCTGGACTGCAGTGTTTCACAGAACTGAGGTTGAAATCCAGAGTCTATACCAGCCATGTGTGCTCCAAGCTCCAGTTTCCTCAGTGTCAATAAAGGTAGTACCTCAAGTAGTTTTGCATGGAATTTGAAGAATGTTCTGCATGGGAGGTATTCAGCATGTCTAATACAGTATTATGCACTGAATTGACTGTAGCTATCATAAATACCCTAATGTAAAATTTTGTTAAAATTTTAAAGCAACTCTTCCTTTTTAAAAAATGAGAAATAGAACAAGCAAAAAATACGAAAATCATCATTTACTCCACTACTCAGAGAATGCTTCAACATTCTCATACTCATTCTTTCACTATTCTTGCACACATACACTCAAAATAGTTTTTCTCGTACAAGAAAAGGTCAAAAATTTTTGCTCAAACTCTTTCAATTAGCAATTATACTTTTCTAAATGTAATGTATGACATTATTAGCACAAGTGCAAAAGGTATGCATCTCTATAATTGTGAAAACTTGAAACTACTCAGATGTTCATCAATAGGGAGTTTGTTAAAAAAAGAAAAAGTCCATCCATGCCATAGACTATGATGCATCAATTTTTAAAAATAGATCAACTTTTGAACAAACAGAATCCTAAATGTGAAAAGATTTCTAAGTGAAAATTCTAGATTCAGAAAAGTATGTATAGTACGGCCACAATTTTATTTAAAATTATATGAATACACCTGTACACATGTACATGCACTTATGTATGTAGTGGGGAGTTTTACACACTTGATTTTGTGATTGTTATGAGATGGGAAACAAAGGGCAAAGCTATTAGGTAGGAAAAACTTATGTTCTAATTGCTCTATATTTGAATTTTTTTTAAGAACAAGAGCTTCAAGAAAAGAATTTTAAAGTGAACAGTTTTTCTTGGCAAAGAGATAATTATTAACTTAGTTTGAAATGGATAACTAAAATAGGATTCACCAGTGTACTTAATCATATGCTGTCAAATATTGTCTGCCCTATTTAGATTGCAGCCTAATGCAGTTTGCAGATATCTAATTCTTAAAATCTTCATGGTCATACCAGTATTCCTGACTGTATTAGGGTAATGAAAGTCCAGCTGAAGAGCTATTTAATAATAATGACTACAGCTTAAATGTATTGAATGTATCTATGTGCCAGGCACAATACCAAAGACAACCTTATAAGGCAGATTCTAATTTTATCATATCCATTTTATGAGAACTTGGGAAGAGGTTAGTAACTTGCTTACATTCACAAGGAATTGGCAACGTGATTGAAAACCCCAGATTTGTCTGATGCAGCAACCATCCTATAACCATTATAATTCCCTGCTCCAGTCTTGAATCTAGGCAGCCTTACCTGAATCCCTGGGTGTGACAATATTGAAGTATTACATTTATTCTGATTTATAACATACATGCAATCAGAGGCACAGATATTAAGTGTGCAGTTCTTATATATTTTAGCAACAACCAACTAATCATGATGACAGTAAAGATACAAAATGTTTCCAACTGCTCCAAAGATAATCCTGTGCCCTTTCCATCCAAATTCCCATATCACCAATCCCAGGGAGGCCTTTGTTTGGTTTTGATGACCACAACTACATTTTAGTAGTTATGCAACTTCAAACTTCAGATTGAGGTTCTGGTGTCTTTCACTCAGCATATTTTCAAAATCCATATGTGTTAAAGATATTAGAACTTTGTGACATTTTTATTGCTCAGTAATATTCCACTGAGTAATATTCCAAATCACCAGAATTTCTTTATCTGTGAATGGACATAGAATTATTTATAGGTTTTAGTTATTATGAATACATCTGCATACTGTACAAATCCATTTCCCTGGACAAATATGAAACTTCTGTTTAGGTTCTTTTATGTATTTTCCTTTATAAAGAACAGAAATATGGTTTTCCAAAGTGACAGTTATACATACCCCAGCAATGTATAGGTCATATTTTAGCATTCCTTTGATGCTGTTATATTTTTTTTTACTTTTAGCTATTCTGATGGCTATAAAGAGCATTCATTTTATATTTCTTTGATGACTAATGATGTCAAATATCTTGACAAATACTTATTAGTCGTTCATCCCTTTCTTTTTAAAAGGGTCTGTTCATGGTTTTTTAAAAAATATTTTTTAGTTGTTGATGGACCTTTATTTTATTTACTTATTAACATGTGGTGCTGAGATTGAACCCAATGCCTCACATATGCGAGGCAAGCACTCTACCAATGACCTACAACTCCAGCCCTTGCTCATGTCTTTTACTAATTTTCTTTACTTGTGTTTTTATTTCTGAGCTGTGTTAAATCAGCCATTAATTCCACCAAATTTTTATTCTTAACTTCAGATTATTTTTCAGTTCTTGAAATTTCCATTTGATTTTTTTTCTTACCATGTTTGTATCGCTTCTGAAATTTCCCATCTTCTTATCAATTGCATTTAACTTTTCATGTACATTTTCTAATAGATTTCACATGGTGATTCTATAGTACATATCTGTCATTTCTAATATCCAGGCCAGCTATGGGTCTGTTTATATTGACTCATTTTTTCACTGTCTGTGGTCACATTTTCCTGTTTCTTTGTATGTCTAGTAGTTGCTGATGGCATATTGTAAACTGTGAATAATATATTGTAGACTATTTAGATTCTATTATCTTCTTTCACACATTGTTGAAGTTTGTTCTAGCAGGCAGATAAATTACTATCAGATAAAATGGAGGTTTTGTCCTTCTCGAGTTTCAATAGAAAATACAAGGTGAAAGCCAAGTCTTTCTTACTTGGGGACAGGTGTGGGGTGGGGACCTAAAATTTCAAACTCTATATATTTGCTATAAATAGGAAGTTGCTGGATTTTCTGCTCCATTCTCTCAGCTTTCTAGATTTTATTCCTTGGTTTTCTAGAGTCTCTTCCTGCACCTGCATTGTTCAAGGCTCAGATAAGAATAAAAGAGGTGTTTATTTGTTGATTTGGGGGCTCCACTTTCTATGGATCTTCTTTCTGGGGTACTCATTAATTTCTAGTCACTCTGAAAATATCAAGTCAGTCCTATGATTCCTCATGCCAATAAAACTGTCCTTTTCTTTGTGAGTTCTATTAGTCCCTTGCCACATGGAGTAGGGAGGTTCCTCAAGGTCAAAGCCATGTGCTTTCTTCAGTGTAGTTCTCAGACAGTGTGGTTTCCTTCTCTCAAAGGCTGAATCATCTTTAGTGTCATCCTGCTCTTAGTTGCTCCATACTGCCAATAAGCAGTTTTGTTGTTGCTTATATTTTGTTAATAATTTATAATTACTATTGAAAGGAAGGTTATTTTGGTACAACTTCTCTGCCACTACCTGAAGCTGAGACTATGTACTATATCTTTGACAAGTTTGAACATAATCTTATGTCATTTCAGAGCTATATTTGTGACTTGGGGTTGGGGGGGAAGCATGTGAGATAGAATGTGATGGCAATATCAATTGTATCAGTTCTTGTGCTTAAAAGTCTTATCTTCAAAAGATAAAAAGAGAATAGTCCTACCTGTACAAACTCAACAAGGGAGTTTAAAATTTTTTACTGCCATTTCTGTTTCTCGACTTACTTTTCAGAAATGCAAATCCAATCATCTTTACTTCCTTACTCAGTTAGTGCTTACTATTCCCCATATGTCTCATTATAAAATTCTTAATTCCAAATTGCGGTATTTTAGACTTTTCACAAATTTCAATCCAACTTCCACTTCTAACTTCATATCATCCCACTCTTCTTCCTTTTCCCAAGACCTCACAATTCCCTAACTGTACACCATGGCATTTTTACCAAATACCCTCTACTTCTACCTGGGGTATCTAGTTACCCTCTCCCTTGTCTTTTCTACTTAATAAGGTCTTTCTCATTTTCCAACTTCTAGTTCATATGTTTTCTTCTTTAAAAAACTATCTGCTACAACCTTTAACAAAATAATATCTTTTATTATCATAATATTCAGGTGTGTACCCTTCTTCTCTTGCGCATAAATTGTTTTATACCTATTACACAAGCAGTAAAATGCTTATGTGTACAAGATCTATCTACTCCCTCAGCCTAACTCTTCCTTGAGGGAACAGAAAGTGAATTATTCCCTTATGTGTCCCTAGTATCTTAATAACTGACTTTCTAGTTGTTTAATACAGTGGAACTAAATTTGGGAGAACAAGAAGTATAATTTCTTTCAAATGTTTTAGTTGTAGATGGACACAATGCTTTTATTTTATTTTATTTATGTGATCCTGAGGATTGAACCCAGTGTCTTACACATGACAGGCAAGTGCTCTAACAATCAGCCACATCCCCAGGCCCTAGTTTCTTTTTCTTCTTTTTTTAACAACACTGAGAAACTGTCAGGTTAATCAAAAAGTAAAGTGGTATATGCACCCCATTGTTATAATCACAAATCTGGTGACAAGATGCTATGACAAAAGATACATGGAATCTGAAAATTCACCCACTTCTTCTCTTGTCTTTTTTTTTTTTTTTGTCCTGGGGATTGAACTCAGGGCTTCATTCACACTAAGCAAGTGTTCTACCACTGAACCACTGAGCTACATCCCCCGACTCCTACCCACTTCTTCTCTACAGTCTGATATAGCTCAATAGAAAACCTCTTTAGGTTTCACTAAGGGTCAGGCTAAGAAGACAGCCAGGCGGAAGCTTAGCAACATGTTAGATACTTCACCATGGCACGTTTTCCAGAGAGCAATAGGACCATCTGTAATTCTTACCTGATTCAAGAAGCAGATCTTATAGGAAAAAAGACAACTAAGCTCATATGTAAATAGAACTATATATTGAGTTTTTCAAGATTGCTGTAGCTAGACTGCAGTGTGTTTACCAAAAGCCCACTTTATTGTCTTCCTGGGCTTGCCGCTTCCCAGTCACCCTTATTGTGCTGTTGCTGCAGTGATTTGACAGGAGGGTATCATGAGATTGAGTCCTGTGTAAAGAGTGTAAGTAAAAGTGATAGAACTACTTCTGTGTCCAGTCCTTAAAAATCCTGCCCACAACTCCCTTGCATGCTACCTGCCATTGTCTGTGGGCTGGATGTAGAGGCTCCATTACAGGACACCAGCACCCCAGAAGATGGTACAGCAGCTAGATGGAGAGTTCCTTAGTTCCTAACTGACTCCACCTCCACACCCCAAGCTGAACCAAATGATAGATAAACCTTCAATCATGTAAAGCCTCTGAGATTATGGGATGCTTCTGACAGCAGTTTGTCTTGACTAGTATAGTCACTCATGTTGTAAATGACAAATGGTAATTTTCATTCAGTTTGATCGCTGCTATTTTTTAAACTTTTATGCAACATATTCAGATTTTCTTACTGGAATGAACATATTATCTATCTAGGCTCACTCCTCTAGTTTTGCCTTAAGTCTTTGATCAAGCTAGAATTGGAAAACTCGGTGAACATCCAAAGCTGACCTCTCCTATGTATTCAAATAGTTGTGATTGAAACCAGACTAATAGAAGATAAAGGCTGAAGACTGTCTAGAAACTACGTGTGGTTTGGTGAGTTAGCGCTGGAGTGAATACTGAGGTCACTTACAGGACTGCTCTTCATCAGGGCTAAGGGGAGTCTAGCCGTAGCACCTTCTAAAGACCAAGCTTGTTGCTGACCTGACATACCTGCCATTTAACATCTGATAACACTGCCTAAGTGCTTGCAAACAGATGGTTAACTGAGGCAAGAGCCTTGACTCCAAGATATCATCCTCCAATTATCTGGCAAAGGCTAAATTCAGAGGACTTTATCCTATTAATAAGGGCCTATTAGTTAGGTTTCCTAGCCTATAGCATAATGAATTGCACTGTCTGAGGGCAGAGTAGAAAGGTAGGTTTCAAGTGTGCTTGGGGGAATTGTTTTTCATTTTTTTCAATATTGCCTTGGATCACAGAGTTTGAGAATTTTATTATAGGACAGTCTTCTCCTAATATTTAAACCGCAAAAATAAAGAAAAAAGAAATGGGAAATGCAGCCATTTCAATATTTTAAAAATCTAATATGTATTTTACTCATGAAATCCAATCTGCCTCTCTGGCATTCATAAGGTATAAAGTTACCCATTTTATAAACAAATGAACAAGTTAATTCTGAGAACAGAAGAGAAAAAAACAAATCATAAAATAATTGAATAGGAACTCATCATATACTGCGGGCCAGTGAATGCAAGAGCCAGCAAATAAATAAATAAATAAATAAATAAAGAACCTCAAAACAAAACAAACACAGAGTTCAAAATATGGGTTTGTTTTGAGAAATACTAAAAGAGCCATATAATGAAATCCAGTTATTTTTGAAATTGGCCCTGTAAGGTCTCTTCCTTATCTTACAATACAATTTTCTAAACAGTTTTTTAAAAGGGAAATTTTGGAGTTCTTAGATTTACACATAGTCATTTAATCTTCTTTTGTAAATAAAAGACAGTAACTGAATCTATTTTATTTTATTTATGTGATCCTGAGGATTGAACCCAGTGTCTTACACATGACAGGCAAGTGCCTCAAAATATGAGACTTCTCTCACTAAATATACATCTTAGAAGCCCAAGAGAATACAACAGGGTTCTTTTGAAATCAAATCAACATAAATTTATTAAACAACTATCTTGCACAAAACATTCTGCAAGAAACTACAAGGAAATTCAATAATACCTATAGTAATAACAATGCTACATCTTTTGAGGATTCACTATGTGCCTTCTGGTATGCAGGTGACTATAAGGTTTCACCTTATAAGAAGTAATAAGAAGTAATGTTACAATGTGAAAAGTTGATGGTTTGAAATCAGATATCAGAGAATTGTATCCTAGTGCCATTTAATTGCTATGCCTGGATTCTTTTTATCTATAAAATAGGGATCCACATAGGACCTCCATTCAACATCATAGGATCTTTTGAGTAAATTGACAAGAACTTTAAAGGGGTCTGGTATGTATCAAGTATATAATATATGTTGGCCATGCTCCCTTTTTATTCATCATAAAGGTTTGAAAGGTAGGACCCTTTAGGATCACTACTCAACAAACAAAGTGGAAGTTAAATATTTAGTGCAAGATCGTATAGGAACCAGGATCAGAGTCCCTATTTCCTGAACTTAAAGTCTATGTTCTTAATCTCCATTTTCTCCTATATACAAAGAAGTATAAACAATAGTCTCTTCCTTGAGAGCCAATTAAATAAGACAGGAAGGCTCAGAACTATGTTTTCCCTGAAATTAAAAGTAATATACCAAATTATATTGTTTTATTGTGTGCATGTATGAATATGTAACAACAAATCCCACTATTATGTATAATTATGATGCACCAATAAAATGTAAAAAGAAAAGTTAATCTACAGAATATAGAATACCTTTGGATGGAAAACATATCTTTGCATAGATCAACAAGTCTGTAGGCATGTCACGTATAACTGTTATATTTTATAAAGTTCTTTGATAAAATTACCACATATTTAATTCTCTAAACAATCTTTTAAGATGGTATTGGGCTTTACCACTTTTAGCTGAAGAAACTAAGTATCAAAATAGGTGACTTGCTGAGGTCATTTACTTGTTAAATGGCATATGAAACAGATGTGTCCCTTAAGTGCAGTCAATGCACATTCTTGTTTCACTACTGGAGAGGCACTTGGGGAACCGGATAGAAATGCAGATTCCTAGACCCAAGCCAAAATACATAAATTCATTCTCTCCTGCACTGGACCACCAGAATTTGCCTTAAATCATCTCTGCAGATAATGTAGATGCACACCACTATTTGAGAACTTTGAAAATCACTCCTCCACATTTTTATTTCTTGACAAAATTCCAGAAAGAGGTGAGCATTTGGAGCTTTTAGTCAGTGATTTGAATAGACACATGAAACTATGGGTCCTGACTCTTACAAAAGAGAAGAACACCTTTAAATTTAATTAGAATCATATTCTCATATTCCTTCACAAGTTCTAATCAAATATCTAACAAGTCTCTGCCCTTAACAGTTTGCATTTGTAGCAGGCAATATTAACTGGAACTAGAACTAAATGCTAGGAGAAAGTAAGATTTTGAAGAAACACTGTTTCACTCAAAGTTATATATAGTAATCATGAAATGCCTTGGGCATAAGGAGGTCCTTGGTGCATGGTCTCCAAAGTAAAGACACTCAAGGACACATTCCTATGTGGGAAAAATATATTCAAATGTTTATTGATGTTTATAATTTTAACTAAACAGATAATTTAAAAGATAATTTTAAGCATACAATGCATATATATATGTATAAGTGCATACTCAAATATATCTGTACATTCAAAAAATTTGAATTTTAAGAGTCTTGGATATTAAAAGAACTCTCAAATGACACTGCCAGTTTCTGCACCTATATAATGTATATAATATTAATACTTTCTGCATGGGGTCCTTATGAGAACTGAATTAGATAGCAGTTGTATAGTTTCTATAGTGCCTGAGTAAATGCTCAAAGAATCTTAAATGATAGATCTTTTGTAAAAATCACAGCAATCATTTCTCTTTTTGTATCTGTGCTTTTAGCAATATGATCTCTCTCATAGAGAGATGGAATCTTCTTCCTCACCTCTTGAAACTGGGATGATTTTGTAACTTATTTGGCCAAGAGAATAAAGCAGAAATGACTGTGCGCCAGTTCTATGTCTAAGCCTCAGGAGGCCTTTTATGCTTCTGCTTACCCTCTTGGAGCCCTGCTCAGCTCCCATGTGAACAACCCAAGCCAGCCTGCTGAAGGACAAGAGACTGTGTGCAGGAGAGATAAGCTACCCCAGCTGGGACCATCCTGCATTCAGTCTTCCTGGCAAGGGACCAGACACTTGAGTGAGTCCAGCTAAGTGGAAAAGAATTGCTTAGCTCAATGATGAACTCATAGTATGGTGAGTTAAATAACTGTTTTAAACCACTAACTTTGAAGGTGGTTTGGTGCAGAGATATATCCTGCATCAATATCCTCCTCCTCCTCCCTTCCTCCTTCTCCTACTCCTCCTCCTCCTCATCATCATCATCAGAAGATACAAAGCAGTAATCCACCTTCAAGTAAAGACACAGGGAATAACTTTAAATAACTGTCCTAAAGTCTTGGGGGAAGAAAAACAATACAGCTGAAATAATCAGGTGAAAAGTTGATTCCCTTACAGGTCACCTATAGCCTCATGAAAGATTTATGTGTTAGGTACTGAATAGCATCAGTGTTCCCTTTAGGGAGGAGAAGAAATATTGGTGAGAAAATACAATACAATGACAAGGAGATCTACATCTTGAAACTTCACAGATGTGAGGAATTTGGTTTAGCTATTTGAGACTGCCTTGGGCTAACTTCAAAAATTATTTCTACGAATCTCTTGATCCCACTGGTCAATTTGAAGAGTAGATTTGGGCTCTGATCCCAGGAGAAGATGATAAATGTAATGGAATAAACATTTATACATTTCTTAGCTGAGGAACCTAGAGCGCTTTTCAGTTATAGATCATAGAGCTAGCCTCCTTTATCTGGTCCATATGCTCAGGAACTGGTCTTTAGAAAACAGGTGATATCTTTTTCCCCTAAAATCTAAGACCTAAATAATGTATAGATACCCAAGAAACAGTGATTTGTGCTTCTTTTATTGGACTTGAATTGCCAAATGAGGAAAAAATAATATTTCTCAGAAATATATAAAATAGTCCCTAAAACTTCCTTGAAAAATATAAATTGATGAACATTGCTAGATTTGAGGATGAGAAGCCAATTAAAATCCTGTACAGAATATAAAGATATGTCTAGGTGTTGCTAACTGTATAGTAAACCAATTATTTTAAGATCTAGCCTGTGCATATCCTTCCACATATCCTTAAAAAAAATCTTTGCCTAAAGAAAATAGCACTTATGACAGAGATTGTTGGTAGCCTATCCACCATCAATTCTCACTTTCCCTGCTGATAAAGCCCTGTATTGGTTGGAGTGCTTTATGTTCACATGCTTAAGACCAAAACATGTGGAAAGACCTTGGCAGCCACCCAGTGAGTATGAGCATGAAGGCTGCACTGTGTTGTGGTAGAAAGAAGAGCTGGGGGGTGCCTCAATCTCTGATGCCATGTGTGGAGGCATCACATTAGCCCTGAAATACCCTCGCTGGATGAGAGAAAACATTTTTATTTAAAAAAAATTAGCTTACATTTTGTGTAAGTCACTATATGAGATGGGGATGGAGATTGAATTTCTGTAATTTAGAATGTGGTGTCATTTCTAAATGCAGTAAGCATATATTTTAATTTATCTGAGCAATATTCTTTGAAGTTCTGGATGAGAAACTTCTCTTTGGATACTACAACATTGTTGATTTGGGGGAAATACTGAGTGGAGAGAAATTGCAAAACAAACATCAGAGTAGACAAACAGCCCAAGAGTTCATTGGAGGAGCCAGAGCTTCAATAACCACATCTCTAAAGAAGAAACAGCAGCTGGAAAAATCTAGATGCACCAGTAAAGCAGGCATGTGATGCTAAAGTTGCTTAGATTTCATTGGTTTTCAACAAGAAGGAATATTTCTATTTTCAGTAAGTGTGAGTTTATTCAAGGTGGATGCTACTAAAGGATCAAGGAAAATGAATAAGGCTATTTCTCTGGAAACCTCCTGAATGAGGAATAAGTTTGCCAACAGATTACTAGAATTTTCAGGCAAAGAATATATCAGCTGGAGAAAATGGTGTAATAGGATGCAAATAATTGAAGATAACTATGGTACTCTGTAAGGGTCCATCAAAGGCTAGGCAATACACCTTTATTTATTTATTTATTTTAACTTGGTAAGTTTTATTGAGAAGGAAAAAATACACAACTCAATTCCTATTCAAGTCATCCTCATTCTTCCATCCAGAGACTCTTCTCAAAGAAATATGAAAAGGCAGGTCTTAACACAACATTCCTTGAAAGAACAATTCTTCAACATAATCTTCAAGCCTGGTGGTAACAGAGTCTAAGCAGTAATGGAAATTTTGACCTTAAGTAAAAAAGAAATAATAGCTGCATGCTCAGAGCAGTCATAATAGACCTGCCTCTAGTGTGTGGCTTCTCGGAGTTAAAGGCACAGATTGTGCCCTTGTTTCTGTGAAAGTCTTCTTAATAGAGATCAGGTCAAGCAGAAACGCAGTGGGAGGGAGACCTTTCTCTTTCAAAGAAATAAGAAATGAACCAACTTAATACTTCCTTTTCTACCAGAAACTTCCTAGTGGCTGGGGACCCAAGTTCAGCACTAGGGATGATGTAGGTCAATATTAACAGATGCCTCAGAGACAACCTCATTTGTTTTATCAGAGAAGGAGATCTATGGAGAGAGGTAATCTTTCCTTAAGGAATTTAGCTTTAAAACTTCAATCATGTTATAGAATCTCTTCTCATTTTCTTCCTACAAAGAAGTAAATATGTCATTTTATGGCTAATTTTCCTATTGACTTCAGGAAATACCAGTGGTTTTAGGTGAGATGATGAAGGATTAAAAAATCTTCAGGAGAGGAAAAGAAATCTCTCTCAACTTTCACCTGAATGTTTAAAGGAAACTAATAAAAGCCTGTGTGTATGTGTATTTGAAAAATTAATAAAATCTTCACACACCCAAAAGAGAATCTGGTTTTTTAAATCTTTCACCATCCCTTCTGCTTTTCCTAGTTTATAAGGGACAAATGACTGACTGTAATTCTGAAAAGGAGATAAACAAGCAACCCTTTTCTCCATAGAATACCCATGAAGATGACATTTATTGCCTCAATCCAAACATCACTTTCTCTTTAACCATTACTTATTTTTAAGAATAGTTTTGAGAGATCATTTCACATGAGGAAAAAATGTAGAGACAGGAAACAGTATGATCATTTTGCCAAGTAATACAATTATTCTTATGACATTTTTTTTGATTGAAGAAAAGTTGGAATTCACTTATTAAAAAGACTATTTTTTAGCAAAAAGCTACTTATTTGATTCTTTTTTATAGGAAAAATATATCTAATGGTGCTCATTGTAGTTTCCAGTTCTAGTGAAACTTTTATTATTTCTTTCTAGTTAAAAAAATTCAATATTGTTTCTTATAAGATTTTTTCCTTAGAAATTCTAAATTTTCAAGCAAATATATTGATAAAATATTCTCAAAGAGCAAAAGAATAATCATGTATCAAATTAAATTTAAGCATTTAAAAAAAATTTGACTTAAAATTATATTAAAACTGTAAATAGTGACACAGGGTTTTTATAACTAAAATTGTATCTCTATGCATTGATTTAAAGTATTTCTGTATAATCATTTAAATAATTGTAAATTAATAGCTTGAAATGTTTCTCCTTAAGAAAAAACAATTTTAGAATTATTTTGTTAGGAAAAGAAAGCAAATTTCTGGGTGAAACCTAGGAGAGGGTCCTGGTGCTAATCAAATTGGCAGTGTACATTCGGTTCCTACATCCCTGTCCCAGGCCTGTGTTGCTTGAATGTCATTCAAGTGCCCCACCTCCAGACTCCCACAGATGCCCTTCTACTGTAAGGCTGCTGCTAAAGAAAAATACAATTCCAGATGTAAAAGACACGCGATATTCAGTTTGCTTCCCCATATTCCAAATCCAGGCCTGGTCACCAGATCCAAAGCACTTGCTTAATGGCCTCCTCAGAGGAAACCTCTCTCTAAATCTGTTTGTCTTTTCAAAGACATTGGGGGCCTCTTCTCCAAAATTGCAAGTGAACAATGCTACACAAAGTTTTCTGCTACAGAAGGGATTAGCCAGAGCTTTGAATTCACATACATACCCATTAAAAATTAAGAATACAGAGCTAGAAAAAGTGCCAGTGGCACAGAGGAGGGAGAGGGAGATTTCTCTGTGCCAATAAGGAAAGTTTTGTTCATTCTTCAAGTTTGTAGGAAAGAGATTACACAGAGCATAAAGCCCTGGTTTGGATAATCCTGAAGCTCGTCGAAATGTCTATTTTCTTTTTCCCTGGCGGAACCGTTTGCCCCATCTAAAATGCTTGTGGGAGAAGTTAAAATGAGCCACGTGTGCTTTTTCTTCACAAAGGAGCCCTATATTTAACATGGCACACGCATCCAACACCTCAAATGGTTTTGAAGAAAACTGCGTTTATTATGTGGGCTTATGAAATAAAAAGTACAAACTTTCTCATCCTGAAAAAATATGCAATGAAATTTACAGCCAAAATAAGGAAGCTGTGCATAATGTAACACTTGGCAAGAATTTTAATCAGTGGATTGGCAAGTCTAGATGCAATACTTCAGTTCCTTGCAAGACATGTCAGAGCTTCCTTAATTTAAATACCACACACTGGGTCTGGAGAGAACATTTAGGAGACATTGTGCTTTCTGCAGGAGTGCTGACTAGCAATGCAAGCTAACTGAGACAGGAGCACTGTTGATGTGATAACAGTTTCAACCTCAGGGAATGAATAATGGCAAGAGATAGACACGCTGTTATTGTAGAGCAAAGCAACACAGATTTACATTATGATAAGGCATTCCAGCTACATTACTTTACTTTAAGCAGGTAAAGATTCTTCCAGGTATCAGTCTGACTCAGTTTTGCTATGAAGAACACAATTCTGGATCTTGTCAGAAGTTTTCAGGCAGGATTGTTGTTTTTCCCAATAGCAAGACAACAGAACCATCCAGTAGCCTTCAATTCCAGCAGCCTGACAGCCGTTCAAACAAGTTGAAAGTCAGATCACATAATGTGGACCCAAAACTGACCATCACAGAAAGAGTTATAATGTGATGAAAAGCTCCAGGGAACCTATTAAATCCACCATCCCTGTCAGTACGAAACAAGAGCAATTTTGCCTTCACAGTTACAATTTATAAAGAGTCCACTACAAAAACACAGCTGCACCACACTTTAGTAATTAGTATCTCACATATTACATGAAACTTCAAGAATGATATACTAAGAAAAAAGACAAAAAGTCCAATGGTAGGCACATAAATTATATAGATGTAGGTATATCACTTATGTGGAGTCTTTTTTTATAAAAATCTTTTAAAATATTTAAATGTTCCCAAGTTTTCAAATTAAGCAAAATTTGGAAACATAAGATGTGGTTAATAATATTCTTCAATGACTCAAAACTTTAGAAGGTAAAGTGGGATAGGAAAGGCAATTTACACTAAGCTCCATTGCACAGTTACTAAAGGTTAAGGGATCAGAAAGTCCCCACCTCTTTGTAAACATCACTGCTGAGAATGTTTTCCAGAAATTAATTTAAAAATATGATCTTTTAAGGAAAAAAAAGGATTGTTTTCATACAATGGTATTTCTTTGCTAGGTAGTAGAATTTACATACCTCATAAAGGATTGAGAAAGTTATTATTTGGGGGGGTTTATTCTGTTAGAAATTCAATGAAACCAAAACTTACTGTGCGTATGATTTGGGCCATCATTGCTTCATCAATCCTAGTGAAGCGTATTAGGCTCCTGACTCTCGGTGTTTGAAACAGAAAGGCTAAGATCTCAAAAGACCCATAAAACCATAGCTCATGTACTGTTTATGGTCTGCTTTAATTTTGGCACTTTGCAAAAGGATTCTAGGTTTGGAAGAAAAAAAAATTAGATTTTTCTTCTACGGTGTTTAAAAAAGGCATTCCTCCTTCAAGTAAATAATATAATGGTAATCTTGATAGTTTCTGTTTCAAATGAATAGCAGAACTAAAGAAAATAAAAAACATTCATTATTATTAGAAGGCAAAAGAAAATAATGCCTCCAAATTCAGATGGAGTACGTAATAAATCTTATACTCCAGGGAAAATATAAATAGAAGGGTTTTTGATAGAGAAATGCAAGTGCTCTGGAGATTCTGATAGCCACCTCCCAATGGCTATGGGAGAAAATTCAAAGGCTAGATATGTGTAAGTTAATTATTCTAAGCAGGACTGCTTGAGGGGAAAATTCTAATATACTAATTTAGAAGTGAAAATTATTTGAATGTGATTGAAATTAGGTAAGAATGGCTTGACACAATTAAAAGAAAAACCAGGAGAATTAAGTGATATAAAAGCAGCAGGCATAATATCTGTGGGACACAGGCATTGCCAAAAAAAGGAGAGAGCAAAAAAAACAGAACCAACTAGAAACAGTAAAAAAAAAAAGAAGATAATCACTAACTTTATGTTTATTCTTATATTTAAGTATGCTTTAAAATGTAATTTATTAAGTCAAGGCATAGCATTTTAAAATTTTTTCTAGTTCTTTGTAAACCTTTCTACCTCACCTCTCTTCATCCTACTGCAGTTATAAAAAAGTAAACTGTTGAAGACTTAACTGGTAATTCTCCCCTAACTCTACATCCAGTTCATTGTAATCACTAAGGTCAGATAAGTTCCTCTTCTATTACTTCATTTATTCTCTGCTTAACAAAGAATCCCTAGGCCCCTATCATGTGACAGGTACCACTAAGAATTGTGGATAGAAACATAAAGAAGATTTATTCTTTTAACAAAGTAGCATTACTGATGTGTAAAAGTAAGACATCTAAGAAATTCTTTGCCCTTCTATCAGAGGATCTGTAAATGTTTTTCCATTCCATTGCAGACACCCAAATCCTGCCATCTAGTTTAAATTCTAACACTGCCCACATGTAACTTCTCTTAACCATGTCAGTAACCATTTGTCATCTCTCTGACCTTGGGCAGATTTTGTGAAAAAGGAAGTTTCCAGAGTCAGAAAGAATGGGTGGATTTGTCATCGAAAAACACTATTTCTGATGCTAGACAAGTGGCTTAGATCTTTTGAGCCTCAATTTCCTTGTCTATTAAATGCAAAGGTAATTAATTCTTCAAGGGTATTTTTGAAGATTAGATTGGATCAAGAATGCAAAGCTCTTAGAATATGGTAGATGCTCATTAAATGGTGGGTGCTATAATTCCATAAACTTCATTATTTTATCCACTATCAGAAGTGCTCATGCACTAGTGTTAGTTTAGAGGGAAACCTGAAGGGATACAGGTAGCCTTAGTCCCACGTCAGTCCCACATGCATCTTGAAATTATTGCAGTTCTACATCCAGGATACAAACTTTGTTCTTAGAACTAACATGTGTTGGTAACAGTCTACACAAGTTTCAAAGTAAACTTCCAATGTTATTGCATGCTTAAACAAAAGGAAAGAAAGCAGTGTTTATTATTACAAGCAAAGAATATTTTTTTTTCCAAAAAGAATGCCATGCTCCTCATCCAGTCTTCCAGAAAAGGTGCCGTGTGAAATTATTTCATTCTTTTCAGCCCACTCAAAGAACATAAGGACTTACTGAAACATGGGTCTTGTAAATATGCCTGAATGTCAGGATTTTGGCTGTAACACAGGAACTAGGAAGGACTCCAGTTGTATCTTTCTGTGCTCTTCCTGATTTATGAGCCAGAAGCCTGGTATTTGATGCACATGTGAGGAAATACAATGTTCTTTTTTCATCTATTGTGAGTTTTGTGAAACCATCAACTAATGATTTGCCTTTAAAATAGACAAGGAGAATATTGAAATTAAAAATCTGTTTCCCCACAGTGAGAAAAAGATAGTGCTTTATGCATTAAAGTGCTTTAGTTAGATCTTGAAATTACAATGTATACTTAAAAATTAGAAAACTAGAAGTTATAGCAAATAAAAATTCAATCCAATACTAGCAATAGAAAGCCACCACTATTTTCTGTTAATTGCCCTAAAACACAAAATGGTAGGAGAAAGAACAGTTCTTCTAGGGTTATCTTTATTTAAAGCCAAAATTAAATTAGTTACTTAGAAAGTTAAATGACCAAAAGTTTGTAGAAATTGTATTATTATAAAATTAAATATCATGACATACAGAATCAAACTTAAGTACATAATATAAGGAATCTGAGAAACATTACAGTAATTAATGTGTAGGTGTGATTCATCCCCACATGATAGTGAGGACCTTTTTACATAATTTATTTTGAAATAATTTCAACTTATAGACAATTTTCAGTCAACCCCCAAACTCCTTATGCCCATTTCTTCTTCATCTGGATTTCTCAATTGTTAATATATTTTATCCCAATTGTCTCCATATATATGCCCATCATAATATTTATGTTCTTTATTATATTTACAAATATATGCAAGTGGTCTTCAACTTATGATTGGGTTACATCCTGATGATCTCATTGTAAGCTGAAAATATCATTCATGAAAATGCATTTCATACACTTATCATGCCAAACACAGTATACTGTGAACTGTCTGGTTATTTACCATTAAATCACATGGCTGACTGGGAGTTACAGCTCACTGTCACTGCCCTACATCACAAGAGAATATCAGAGCTCATATGGCTAGCCCAGAAAAAGATCAAAACAAAAGTTGGGGACCATCTATATATACACCCCACACACACACACACACACCACATCACACAGTCTCATTTTCTTATTAACAATCTTTTTCTGAATGGTTTGAGAGCAAGGTGCAGACCTGAAGTCCCATCTCCCTCAAATACTCCTGTCTGTATTTCTCCAAAGCAAGAGCACTCTTCTTACAAACTGCCAAGTTAGGAAATAAACATTAGTACAAATCTACTATCCTATTAGAACTGTGCCAGTTGGTCCCAGAAATGTCCCTTTTTGCTTTCAGGACAAAAATCCAATCCAGCATAAGTGTATGAAATGTTGCCACAGAATTGAATGATTTATAGAAAAGGATTTCTTATTGAAATAACTTTTCCCACAATTGTTTCTTTTTTACAGTATGATTTTTAAATTTCTTTGGTATTGGATTTGGTAACCTTCCATCCTACCATGTTATTCAGTAAAAGAAGGCACTTCCATGTCACTTGGAAGCAAATTATTAAAACACAGAAAATGAGGGGAATGTGTTCTCAAAATGATTGAAATTATTAGTTTGCTTGTGTTGCTCAGATTCATAGATTTTTAAATACAACATGTGAATGTTAAAATTTTCTATTGTATCCCAGTTTTTGAAGAAAATATTTTTTTAAGAATATGTTTTAAAGTTGTGTTTCCAATCTCAACTGTAGTGTATTATGTACCTAGCATAGTGTACCTAGCATTGTATCAGATAAAACATGTATTTTGATGATTCCTTTTTATATTAATAAATAAGTTAAGCATAGTTAGGAAAATGTTTTTCGAAATACTTTAAAGCATTTATGAAGGAGAATAACCATTAACATACACATGAGAAACATGGATACATTGAGGTTTTTGCAAGCTATTACCTATGGTTTAACTATAGCCCAACATCTTGAAAGCCTTTTGCAACAAATTATTTATTTTTTTTAATGGAATGTGGGCTTTTCTCTAGAAAAACATGAGCTCCACTATCTAGCAGCGACCTCAATATTTTTCATCAGTAACAAAATATGACATCTAAATGTGGCAAACTCACTTAAGCCTGGATGCAATTCTAGAAGAGTTGAAGGGCAAGGGGTTAAGCCATGGCTGTATTTATCAAAATGCTTTTAAAGCAATGAGTGGATCAAGTAACATACAGAGTGAATGGGAATTAAATGTAATTAAAATCACTGTCTCAACAGACAGGACAGGTTATAACCTTTATTCTTTCTAACCAAGCCCCCTACCCTCACATGCCTGTAAGAATCATAAATTAAAGAACCTAAGATTTTTGAAAAATTTTAAAACATGTTACATTTAGCCAGCTTGTTAAAATTTGAGATAAAAAAAAAATACAAATAGAAGGTGTCTAGGAGATTATTACAAGAGAAACACCACAAGAAATGTCTGAAATTGCGACATCACCTTTTATTTTACTATATATGTTATTTTAAGGAACTATAAGTAAGGCAAATTTGTCTGAAATAAATATACTCCCAAAGGGATAGCAGAATTATTAATCTCTGAGCATACATGGTGCCCAGTCTATGTTCACCAGACCCTTTTTTCCTAATACCGTTTATATTTACACAGAATATTTTGGGGTTGTAACCTCATGAGGGACAAAGAAAAATAGGGAGGTTTTTTAAAAAGTATAATTAAGTGATTTGCTAATTCCTGGGTAGTCAGCATTCCTTGTACTGAGTCCTGGCATGATCTGATCTGCACTATCATCGGAACCAAGCAATTATCCAATGGGTGCCCAGTGAGAGCAACCTCAGAAGACATGGGAGAGGCTATTTGCCCTATAGGAGAGAAGGACTGGCATTACTACAATGCCACAAGATGTTCAAATGGGACAGTAGATAGATGGCAATGAGTTACTCATTACAAGTGTTCTTCTAAAAGTGTTCATCATTATTTTATTATGATCATATATGTATTATATATAACTTGTGGAAGAGAAAAAGGTGTAAGTATACAATCGCTGATGTCCCTTAACCCAAAGATAACTTCTCATAATGGAATTCTCTTATCTAAGGGGCTAGTTGTTTCAAGGCACTCATTCTTGAAGTGTGGTTCCAGGAACAAGAACAATAGCATCTCATAGAAATTTGTTAGAAATGCAAGCCTTGGGTGATGGGACACAGTATACATGCCAGCCCTACTAAGCCAGAAACTCTGATATAGCCATGCAGATTTTTGAGAAGCCCTTCTGGTGATTCTGATCATACCAAAATTTGAGAAACACTGTTTTTAAGATACTCTTAAAATATATATTAGAAAAATTTAGACAAAAGATATTGTCCTCTTTTGTTCATTGGAGAAACAAATAGCACTGGATTTTGTTTGTGCCCTTGTCCTCAAGTAAGAGATAAATTCAACAGTAGAACACAGGCTTCAACTCAAGTTTTAATAATATGTTTCCTCTGTTGAAAGCAGAAATAAAATAAAGAAATATTTCTCTCTTCTTCCTGTATTCCTATTTTATTCCAGAAAAGTATTAAGATAATTGACATTCCTGAAATCAAGATACCAGTCTACAGACAATTTGAAAGGCTTCACATGCTATATTTCAACATGATTCCTCCAAAGTGACTATATTTGGAAGAAAAAAAACAATTTCAGACCCTGAACATTACTAGTTGGAGAAATTATAATTAAAGTAGATAATTAGACATAATTAGTTAATTTTGAATAACCTTACAAGATTTCCATACCTTAGTCATTTTTTTCCTTGCATCATCTTAGAAGTAAAACTATTCATTGAAAAAATAGTATACAAATAGATTATTCAGTTTTCATAGATTAAGCTGCAATGCAGTTGATATAAATATGCTTTTGTAATTATCAGGTACTTAAAATCTTCAGTCTTAAAAAAATTGTTTTTATGCTCTTAGACCAGCAAGAAATAAGCTTGGTCTGCTATACCACAGTCATTCTAGAAGACATCTGTTTACCTAAATGAGTGTGACTTAGAAGTCATAAGCAAGTTGTTACAAGCCAATGGCTTTACTTATTGGCAGAGCATTGCTCTTCCTTGGGTGGTCTTATAAATACTGGTAATTCCCTAGAATTATCATGTGCTTGAACTAAATACTAGTGAAGGAAATTTTAAAGTAACAACAAGAATAATCCTCTCAAAGAGCCTTTTCATATCATTCTATAACATTTTATTTATTTCTGGTTTAAGGATTTCTTATCACAGCCAAACCAGAAAGACATATACTATTACCCTTGTGATAATGATTTAATTATTTTATATTACTCCCAACCACACAGGTGGCACTATTCACCTACAAAGAAACCCCCTCCTAATTAGAAGGCCAAAACCCCAGAGATATGTAATCTTTTCTCACAGTGTGTAATAGCTCTGGCTGGTATTTCTCCATGAACAGCCATGCAGTGCTTCACTCTGCTGAGCCTAAACAGACTACTGGTTTATTTCCAGCTGTTGCTGAGGTTTTCCATCTGATTTTTATTTACTTGTCTTATGTAGCTGTAAAACATACCAAATAAGCCACAATCACCAGGACCGGAATATAAAATTAAAGGGCTTCAGTTAATGAATAAGTAATAATACATTTGAAATTGATGCTAACTTGAATCATTGAATGAGGCATTGTAACTTATTAGATCATATTTTAAGTGATTTTGAATCAATATATTCAAAATTATATGTGTCCGTAGTATGTGAATTTAAAAATTATAATGCTAAAGCATTGGAAAATATAAAGTGTGAATGTGAAACAATGATATGGCAAAAACAGTATAGATTCTCACTGTTGTGACAGAGTGTGGGCCTGTGTATGCATGTTGTGATGGGTACCTGCACCAGCCACGTGAAGAGGGAATGAGGTTCACTAAGAAAAAGAAGAAAAAGAGGCATTCCTGTACATCTTAACTCTTATTACCTGAAGCCTAGGAAACAAAGAAAGCATAGAGAAAATACTCCCTGCAAACAGAGTAGAAACACGACAATTTTCAAAAAGAAAACCCTAATATTTCCTACCAGAAGGACTAGAAAATAAATTGATGACAATAATATAACCCCCATGGTAATGATACCTCTTCACATCATTTGGAACACTTCTGGGTTGAAACCAAATTTGCTGGCTGGCCATTTCCCCAGGAATAATCCCGAGACACACATTTTAATCATAATGCTGGTAAAGGGCTGCTGAAGGCATTATAATAAAATATGAATAGTTTTTTCTACATAAGCTATAGTTCAGCCAACACACATTGCTGATTTCAGCAGGGATATATAAATAAAACAGCTAACCTATATCATAGAGAAAAAGAAATGTGTAAATGAACGAGGACTGTTCTATTGATGCCAGACAGACATGAACAGCTGCTTTATATGGTGTCAAGAATTCTCTCTGAAGCTTGGATGAGGAAACAGTATAAATTGTGCCTTGAAAGAACAGGTTCAATCCCTGCTCTTTTAAAATTTAGAATGGCTATAATGAGATCACAAGTTGGCGCTGTGAATTTCTTTGCCAACTCTCTGGGATTAGTTTTCTCCAAGTGGAGTTATGGTAGGAGATCTCTGAAATATCCTGCAGCTCTAGAATCCCATCACCTCCATGATCCTACCACATAAGACGCCTCTAATCCCCTTTTGAAATGCCACAGACACCTGATGGAAAAGGTGGATTAAAGAGAAATGAATTGGCTGTGGGGATAGTGCATCCCTCTTCCAGCATTGACTCTGAGCTATGTGACTCTGGGGAAGTATTACAAACACTCTAGACCTTGATTTTCTCATTAGCAAAATGAGGCAGGAAACCCTACAGTTTCTTCCCTCAACTTTATTTCTAGAATTAGTCCACATGTAACAAACTACTGTTTAAAAAAAAAATCACAGACCTTTGAAATTTAGGACAGCTTCTATCACTTTATAGAAAGAGATAAAAATATTTGACAGCATTAACAATTTTGAGGTAAAGCAGGTCCATAGAGTTATACTGATTAACTGTAGCATTTAATTTCTATTTGATCATTACGTTAATCTATCAATGACATAGCTACTTTTACATATAGCTCTGAAAGTTAACACACAGAAATTTCACCTCATTAAGAAGAAACAACAAAAATAATGTTAAAATATGTGTGGAAATGTAAAAACAAACTCAAGGCACAAATAATCTAAAAAATTCCTCATCTTTTGTAGCTTAGCCATAATTTTACTAGAATTTCTATGGCATTTGTATGGCATTGGAATAGTTAGATAAATGTTAATACCCAGACCAAATCAAACATGATTTTATCATCACTAAATTTATTTATCTCTAAATACTTGTGTGTAAACAGATAACTAACTGTTAACAGCTGAATGAATACAGAAGCAAAACACATACATGAACATGCACACATATAAGTACACACTCCAAACACATATAGAGCAACCACTTTTGACCTATACATAAGCTTTGTATGACAGAGATAATTAATGCATTCCTAATATTGTTATTCCACTGACAATAAAGCTATGCTTTTTCAGAATATAGAGATGAAATAGATGGAGGCATCTTTTCTAGCCTAATTTTTAAGTATTGTAATAATTAACCCTTCATAGTTTCCAAGGAAAGAAATGATGAAGCAATTCAGGGCCATCAGTTTTGGATATTGCCGAGGGCAACTGTGGTCAGAGAAAATATTCAACACAGTCTTATAATTAAAAAAAAAATTGTGTATGAAAGAACTCAATCCATCCTAGTAATTGCTTTCTGTGAAATTCAACCCTTAGTCCAAATTAATGAGTTACAGGTGTGATTGTAATGCTTTCCATTTTGCCTAAGATGTTACTGTTGCTTTTTTCTGAGACACTTGGCCTCCAAAGGTATTATGGTTAATTTATCATAACACACTATCAATGTTCAATGTGCACTAAGAAGGCGGAAATGGAGCTGTTGCAATGAAATGGAGAAGTCTTCCTTCTCTACATTGCTATGAGAAACTGGTGACATTTTCTCTTACACATACATTTAAAATCTACATTTATAACCAAAGTAAGTATCAAAAATTTTTGTTTTAAAAGGCAGAAAAATTAGTGTGGATTAGTTTGGAAAAAATCATTGCCCAAATTCTCCTCCTGAACATAACTCCTACTTGTTTTCAAATCGAAAACAAGTTTATGAAGACTGATTTTTATGATTCCCGTAGCCAATCCATTTCTCTTTAATCTATCTTTCCTCCAGGTGTCTTTTTCTTATTGTTTTTGAAACAATAAGAGAAAGGTGAAAAATAAAGGGTTATAAAAGTGACAGCCATGAGCGTGTTTTTTAAAATTATAGCTCCTTGGTTTTTTTTTACACACTAATTAAATAAGCCTTTGGAATTAATAATTATTATTAATCACCATGTGTCAGACACTGTATTAAGTGCTTTTCACATACCTTAATTTTAGTTCTCTCCGAAGTAGACCCTGAGACAAAAATTTTAGATCCAATACTTTATAAGAAAGGATAACAAGTAAGAGGAGGAGAAATGAGAATAGGAATGAAAAGAAAGGAGTCACTACCAAGTAAGCCATCTCTGCCAGCAACTGCAGCCCTGTCCTACTGGGGGACTCTGGCAGATGTGTAGAACATTCCTCATAAGTGTTCCAAATCAAGTACTGCTTTTGAAGGCATTGCATGTGAAGACTTCCAATTTGCCTTGGAATGAATCAACCATGCTGCAGCAGCCAGAGAGGGAAAAAAGGCAAGGAGTAGGAAATGTTCTTAGTAAGGAGCATCTGAAATAAAGAAATAAGAATCCTACCAGAGTCAGCTACAACACACTATATCATTTCAATTTCACAGTAATCTTATGGTGTGAGTCAAAAGACTCCCATTGAATGAACTAAGGCTTAGACATGTAGAGCTGCTTAACCAAGAATATACAGGACTTAGTAAATTATGGGGGAGAACTGGAAATACTGGGTTATTCTACTCCTTAGTCCTGACCATACTGCTATACTGTATACAGACATGAACAATTTGTACATTATAACATGTTAGGAAGCCCAAGTATGAGACAATGACATTGCTAAAGTCCTCATTTCTTCCCAGTGACAAAATGAATAGCTGTTGTGACTGTGGGAAATTAATATAATGTTATATACAACCATGAGAACCTCCAAGGACAAACACACAGAAGACAGTTATTACTCTTAGTAATATGTTTAGATAATTTTATGGTCATTTTCACAAAAGATTATCAGCTTTAGAATTCCTTCAACCTGAGTCTGAATGAGCCTAGGACCCCATATGACACATAAAACTCATGTGTTTGCTAAAATGTCATTGGTTCCTGAATTATGTATAGGAAAAATTGATGTGGCTGTTGCTTCTTAACTTCCAAAGTTTTCAGTTATTTTAAATTGCTATCTCAGTGTTAAATTCAATGGTTAAATTACCTCATACTGTTTCCCCAAATATCAAAAAAGAAAGGGAGATTAGATTTTAAAAAAGGAATTCTAGTGGAATAAGCAATATATTTGAAATGAATAACAATGTACATGGTATCTATAAATGCTGTAGCTATCATATAGCTTGAATGAAGAAATGTCATATTGCTGTCATTTGAGATAAAATATTATGGCAAAGTTACTTTTCACTGTAATTTTGAAAGATGTAAAATTATTGTCAGAACACTGAAAGTCACTACTTACAGGTTAATTTTCATAACCTAAAAGGTTAGGAAAGAAAATTCTGAATGGGAATCCCCAGCAGTCAACTGTATAAATTTTATGTAAAATAATTAAATAATTACAATGATAGGAATACAAAGTGATACAATCGTATGTTCCAAAAATATTGATGAGGCAACCTAACCTAATTAGGTATCTCTGTATACTACCTTGATACCTGTCCAGTGACCAGAGAGTTCTTAAGATCTTTTAAGTTGCAGTTGTTTATTATATAACCAGGCCCCTGCTGGACACTCTAGTGAGATTTGTCAAAATAGGAATGTATTTGTGAATTCATAATTACTCTGCGATTAAACAAGAAACTGGTTGGGATATTGTGTCCACCTAAAAATAAAATTAAAAAAACAACTAAAAAAATAAATATTTTAGAAAAAAAAAAACAAGAAACTGACAACTGCTAAACAGCTGAGACACTACCTCAGCCTGAGTGCCCCGGGAAGCATCAAGAGCATCAACACAGAAATTCAGAGTAGAGTAGGAATAGGATCTGGTGAGGTGATGATGGGTTCAATCTGCATGAACTTAGTTGGAGACCATGCAGAAATGGTAGTCACAGCTGTGGCAGAAATAGAAGATAAGTGAGGCCACGAAGATCTTGAGAGGCACATGTCTCAATACAGGGATTGGACTTGACATAATATGGCGGTCTCACACTTGACCTTCCTGACCCGTAATAGTGTATGCTACATTTATTTTTTGGCTTTATTTCAGTATAGCAATATGGTGAGGACTGAGGTTTGGAGTAAAAAAATCCAGGATTTTGAATCTTTGTTTCATATTTCCAACCCCTTCCCGCTTCTCCCACCATTTATTAGCTGATACACTCTCAGTTGTCAAGAATCTGGATCACCAAGGACTTAAAAAATATGCTGTGATGAAAGGCAGCATATGCAATCCTGTCTTCCAGTCCCCTTGCCCTCCTCTATTCCTTAGGTCTCCTATTATATGTGTTGAAATTCAGGTCCAGTTATTACCAGTTCTATGAAGGTACCAATTTCTACTCTGAAAGTCTTTAATCAAATTTTCTTGTCATGCTGAACCCCTTCCCTGGACTCTTCTTATAGTTATTTCATCATATCCTCCTACAACATAATTGCTTTAAACAGAATTTTCAGATTGTGTAAGTTTGGGAATACTACATACATATGCTAATCTTTTCTTGGAGATTTACAATGTATACTAGCTTAATGAGTAACAGTGCAGAAATGAAACCTATTTAATAGCACTTGTTCAGTAATTTCCAAACTTATCTAATCAAAGAACCCTGGTTTAGACACAAACCCTCTTGCATTCATTCTATAGGCTTACTATTAAATAACTGTCTATGGAGACCCTTCTCTTTTTCGTTCTCTATTGTATGTTCCCCTGATTTCTTATTTCTACTCTATGTATGAAATTTGCAGTCTGGCAACAATGCTTGTGCCTTACCTACCATTTTTCCCCAAAATATGAATGCTTATCATAGACCCAATGATGTGTCTTCACCTTTCATTTTAGTGTTTCACTCAAAAGTGCTTATGGCAACTATACTAAAAGCTGTACTTTGGTACAGCTGTAATGTAAGGGGTATTAACAATTTTTTTTTGACTAGTGAGATGATTTTATATCTATCTCTCAAGAAATCTCATTGTTTGGTAGGGATATAGTCTAGAAGGAAAAAAGGAGCTAATATACATTGAGGTTATGTGACCATAGCAGAACACTTAGCTATTTGCTTTCAGCTTTGGCAGAAAAAAAAATCATTACTATTTCATTTTGATTTTTGAACCTGGAAGAAAAAATAACAATAACCAATTTTGATAGTAAAACTCTAAACTTCCCATGGTTAAGAAAAAAATTTATAACTATAACATAATTATGATCAACATCACTATTTTTTTTAAAGCTCAAAAGGGAAGCTAGACAATGAAAATTGTTTTTCCACATCGAGGATAAGGCAACAGATTAAGAGAGTCAGATATCAAGAACTAAACCTGAAATAAATTGGAAGTCAATAATGACAGTCAATTGATCAAGAATCAAAGGTCAGATCAGATGTATTTATATAACAAGGTATTTCTACACCTGACTCCTTGGCAAGTCACAGACATACCAACTCTTTGTTTTCCAAGCAGGAAGACTTACTCATCTAAATATACTAGCAACCAGCATGGAGAAAAGGTTTTCTGCATATCTCACCTACACAATTACCTAAAACAAATCTACTTGAAATGACAGAAGAATGTGGTATCACCAGGTACTGTAAAGAGATAATAACATCCCCCTTTCTCCCTTCTACCTACATTCTAGTTGTATAGATTTGACATTTCTAAGAAGAAAGCATGTGCTTTACTTAAGGCTTCAATCTGTAGACACACTGCTAAGAAAAAGTTATCAGTCTATGATTGTTCCACCTTGATCTGGAAATAAGAACTGTGGATATTCAAATGATAGGCCCAGCCCCACCTGATCTGTGATTCAGTGAGAACCAACTCTGGATGTGTACTAGATGTTTAAGTTCTACAAAAGGAAGACCTTGGCATTAGTCTTTGTATTCTAACCTGACATTTTGCATACCAAGGGAAAACTTTTGTGGGCCTGTATATGTGCAGAACTGTAGTTGAGTAGTTGGACACTGGCTCCTAACATATGTGGCTAGCCCATGACCAAGCTACAATTCAAGTTCTTTGTCAGCATTCCATGTCCTTAGGCATGCAGCCTTGAAGCTTGGCTCACTGGAATAAGATCTTCGATCTCATTTTTAGCTGAAGCAAACTGATCTTCAGGGACTGGATCTTGCTTCCTCATTCGCACAGGGCTGGGGTCATGGCTTTATTAACATGGAAGTGTTTATAAGCAATGAAGATGCTCATCTCTCAAGATTTAAATTGCTAGGATCTACACATTACTACTGATGAGAAAAAACTTTTTAGATATTAGTACTGATCTATATCCAAGGAAAGTGATTATGCCTTCATTTGCTTCAGTTCTATAAACTTTGGCCTCATAATATGAAATTCTCTTCTTATACCAGACAATCTATGTTTGATGGCAGAGCTAAATAAGTCCATAGCAGGGGAAAAAAAAGGCATGCTGGATAATGGAACACAAATTCCTATTTCTTGTCCTAAGAAGTATTCTAACACTTTAACAAAACTGGGCAGGCAGGGAGGTGAAGGCCATAGCTTTGGAGGGTGGTGAGTGTAAAGGAGATGATTTGGAACCTCTATATCTTGTAAACTTCCCCAGTTCTAATGGCTTCTCCCAAGAAAATACATTAATTTTCAGGGCTTCGTCACTGTGGAGAAATGATGGACTGTTATCTTTTTCTTTATCCATTTTTCAGATTAGAGATAGGAGTTTAAACCCCAGAGGCAGTAGATTAATTGCAACAGGTGATTACTTTATTTCACAGTGATGTTCTTGGTTGAATACATATGGTCCAAGCTACAGAACAGTGTTCAGCTATTAAAAAGGATAAATTAGATCTTTATCAGGACTATGAATATTCATAGTATACTCTGAAGTAAATAAAATAAGCTGTGGAGTAATATGTAAGATCTGACTCCATTTTTATAAGCAATAAAACAATAATTCTCTGAGTGTGAGAGCTCATATATGTTTAGCTAAGCAAAAAGACAAAATAGTCAACAGTAGGCTGTTCACTTATGTTATCTAAACACTTGGTATTTGCTGGTTTAATTTTATTTGTTACATCAAACACAACATTAGAGAATTGTGTTTCATATAATAAAGATAGCTTCTAGAAAGATTATTCTAAAGACTAAACCAGATTTTTAATGCCATATGGGTATTTTAGCAAGAAAATATACTATAATGAACCATGTTGTAAGTTTTACAAATGACCTAATGTATCCTATTTGTGACACAAATATTGATATTTTGCACTTATGTCAAGCAGTGCATTAATTTACTGTGCAGAATCACTCGTCCTACATAGAGAAACTATTCTGATCTTTAGGTTCCATTTTTTTCAAATTAACATCACATTTCTGAATTTTTTCAGGTCTAACTCTGACCTTTACTAACCCTCTATCCATTTCTTTTTTTATATTTAAAATGTTTTTATTAGTACATTATAGTTACACATAATAGCAGCGTTCACTATATGCATTTCTAAAGTCACGGAAGTATTAGCTCTTATTAAGTCGTCACCCACCATCCAGTAACATGTATTAAGCACCATGCATTTTTTTTTAAGTACTAGCAATTGAACCCTGGGGCACTGAGCCACATCCCCAACCCTTTTTAAACTTCATTTATTGTGAGACAATGTCTTACTAAGTTGCTTAGAGCCTCACTCAGTTGTTGAGGCTGGCTTTGAACT
The DNA here is from genome assembly GCF_001458135.2 of Marmota marmota marmota. Taxonomy (NCBI): domain Eukaryota; kingdom Metazoa; phylum Chordata; class Mammalia; order Rodentia; family Sciuridae; genus Marmota; species Marmota marmota. The sequence goes on along the minus strand of NW_026000026.1, from coordinate 39,287,313 downwards.
TGCAATCCTCCTGCCTCAGTTTCTCACATTGCTGGAATCAGAGGCATATGCCATTGCACCCAGCTAAGCACTATATATCAGACACTGTGGAGACAAAGATAAAACTTGGGAACTGCCTCTAGAGGTTCTTGGTTTTGTGAGAAATATTTTTGCCCTATGTAGATAGGATGAATGGTATTTCTTTGGGGAACAAGGTAGTCTTAGTTTTTCTGATTCAGTGAGGAAAATATGTGTTGCTCTCCTGAAAAAAAAAAGAGTAACCCAGAATAGTATTAAAAGCTGTAAATCCCAGGGGAAAGCAGCAGCAGCAATAACAAAGAACTCCAGTGATGTGCAAGTTATAAGAGATGACATTCCTGACACCTGAAAAGTTGCCTTTTAGTCCAAAATGGCAGAAATATTTATCTATTCTACTATTGAGGATGTTTGTTATCATTCATGAGAGAGAAATGTTCTATTAGCTAGAGTGTACTAAGAAATGGCATTGAGAGTCTGGGAGGCTGCCTGTCTTGTGAACAAAAGATCCAGTGAAAACTCAGTCCCTTGTTTCTCTAGGTTATTGACCTGAGAAACCATTTGGTACAAATACTGCAACTGAGATGGTGTAAGTCATGATGACTCTTTCACATTCAAAATGCACTGAAATAAGAAACTATGCAAATCCAAGAAGAAAACATAGGATTAACCTTCCAGTTTTTAGGCACAGGCAAAAACTTTCTCAATAGGATCCCTAAAGCTTAGGAAATAATGCCAAGAGTTAATAAATGGAACAGCATCGAAATAAAAAGCTTCTGTACAACAAAAGAATATGAAGAGACAACCTACATAATGGGAGAAAATTTTTGCAAACTTTTCTTCTGACAGAGGATTAATGTTTAGAAATATATAAAGAGCGCAAAAAGCTTTACACCGAAAAATTAAATAACCCAATTAATAAATGACCAAATGAAGTAAACAGACACTTCTCAAAAGAAGAAATACAAATGGCCAATAAATTCATGAAAAAATGTTCAACATCATTAACAATTAGAGAAATGCAAATCAAAACTATACTGAGGTGTCAGTCATCTCACACCAGTCAGAATGGCATTCATCAAGACTACAAATAATAATACATGCTGGAGAGGATGTGGAGAAAAAGAAAGACTTTTACACTGTGGGTGGAACTGTAAAATAAGTACAACCACCATGGAAATCAGTATGAAGTTTCCTCAAAAGACTAAGCATTGAACCACCATATGACCCAGCTATACCACTCTTTGGTATTTATCCTGAAGAATTAAAGTCATCTTACTACAGCGATACATACATACCCATGTTTATATCAGCACCATTCTCAACATCCAAACTATGGAACCAGCCTAGGTATCCATCCACCAATGAAGGGATAAAGAAAATTTGATATATATACACAATGAAGTTTTATTCAGCCATAAAAAGAAATGAAATTAAGGCATTTGCAGGAAAATGGATAGAACTAGAGCAAAATAAGTCAAATTCTGAAGGTTAATGGATTGTATGTTTTCTCTCATACAGGGAAGCTAGAGAGGAAAAAGGGAAAGAAAGGTGGGGGTAGATCTCATGAAAATCAAAGGGAGATCAGTAGAGGAAAAGCACCAACGAGCGGGAAACAGGAGGGATATTGGCCAAATTATATGGTTATGTTGTGTGCATATTTGAATACTTCACAACAAATGCCATCATTATGTACAACTATAATGCACCAACAAAAAATGGGGAAGGGGGAATGTACTGAAATAATTCCCAAATTTTATAAATGGTACTTGCTTGGTTAGTGTGTGGCAGGGGAGAAATTAGAATTTTTTTCTTTTTATCATTACACGACTCTAAAGGTTAATGAAAAATTTTTCACATGTGTATGCAAAAACATTCACAGCAAGGTTCACCTGAGATTTCTACTTCCTCTAAAGTTAAGAGGAAAGCATTGTCTACTAAAACAAAAATTCAAACAATTAAACAAACTGGCTAACTTAATCTAAATCCTTGAGTTCTGAGCTCCATAAACTCTGAAGATTAGGCAGTATGTTTTTTTTCACAAAAATATTTTTCAGAGCGCAAAGAAAAGACCAAATAAATCCTCCTGAATTAGTAGCAGCCAAGACCCTTTAGTGTGGGAGTGAATAGTTCAAGTAGAATTCTAAAACTTGTTTTAGAGGGAAAAATTTGATTACTTTAAGATCACATATGTGCTATGCCAAGCATGATAAAAACATTAATAGAATTATCAAGAAGGTCAACAGTAAATACTGAGATGTATGGAAACACTCCCCACCTCTCAACTAACAACAGCACCCAAGACACCTACACATGTTTATGTATGAAAGCAGAAGAAGAAGCATGTAAAACACACACACACACACACACACACACACACACACACACGGCTGTGCTTTAGTGGAAAGGTAGATGACACAGTACCCCCAAAGACTGCTTTCAAGTCATACAGAAAAGTAACTAGGTGCTGGTACTAAAATGAAAAGTGACAAATAAATTAGTTATCAAAATATGAGGACTTCTCATGAAACTGTGCTATAATATTAAGAACAATGGTTTGATGACAACATAAACAATGCAAAGAGTGAAAGTGTAGCCTATGGGCTCATTTAATCTACACACACAAAAAAGGCTACTCTAACGTTATCTGAAGAAACATCAGTTATTTCCTATGGAAGAAGAAAAGAATCCCACCATTACAATTTTTATGATGGGTTCATTGAGTTCTGTGACTGACAATTATGTATAGCGAATTATACTGCAATAGCTGGATAATATAATAGATAAGATAATAGTACTATATTAACAGACTTAAATGATAATGAAAGATTTGGTTAAATATGAAAGTAGTCTGGAGAAAACACTTGAGAAATAAGGTGGCTTCATCAATGTTAGATTTTCATCACAGGGTTTATGACATATCATGGAACACAAGTGCTTTTATGAGTTGTAAAAATTGCTTCAATATTTGACACACTGTGCTTCAAGGAATTCTGATTGGCAGCTGATTAGACTTTTGCTCCACTCATTAGCTTCCTTAGTGAAATTAGTAGGCCAGAAAATTGCATTGTAATTAATCAAGGGGAAACGAACATGGCAGAAATCTTAAGGCTATGATTGTATATTTACTTTGTATACAATATAAACTTTTGAGAGATTTCCAATAAAAAATGTGCCAGAGAGTATGCATTATCAGTTCATCTGGAATTATGACAATCCATTTCTGCACATTTGGTCTCTGTAAATGGAGAAGTTTTATCTGCCTTGAATTCCCTGTGTAATGGCATTAAAATAAATTACAGAAAGAATGTGATCTCTCTGTTATTACTGTCTCCTGAATGTTCCATTTAAAACCATCTGGAACACCAAGTACTTTTGAAAGAATCCTTCAAATGCAACCAGAATCAACAATATATTCGCCCTAATACAAGTAAATAACTTACTGTCAAAATTTCTTTCCTGCCAATGATAATGATATAGTACACCCAATGCTGTGGAAATCTTAAATGTGGAAATATGGTGGCTACATAATGTGTTATAATTACCCATCAAAGGTATATATAGATCTATTTTAGTAAGATAAAATAAACCTTAAAGTAAAGTTTAAAGTAAAATGAATTTTTACAAGTGAAGCACTCCTCAATCAAATTAATTCAGAAAAAACAAAAGCTACCATATTATGTTAGTTATATACTCAAGAGCTTTCCAATAGAGGAGCAAAAGGTTATAGCATATAAAAATTTGTGAGTGGTAAAAAGAATTATCAGAAAATGAAAATCAGACTAGAATATATTATCTAATATATTATCTAAAAGCAGATTAGAATATATTCATTTGGATACCATGACAAATTTAGTAGGCTCACCATGTTTAATCCATATTTTATTTATTTTTGTAGGAATGGCTAATAAATGCTCAATAAATTTAAAAAGAAACATAGATAATATACTTTAATTTTCAAAGAGCTTTATGTTATATTTTTTAATCTTTGAGTAGAGGAGAATTTAATAATGACAAAAACAGCATGAAGAATAAAATAGTTTTAGGAAGTTGGATTTTGTTTTAAATGAAGATGTTTATCACTGACAAGGAGTAACTCTAAAATAATCATTATCCCTGTGAATAATAACAAAGTCTCTTTGTTAATGTTGCTCAATGCATCAGTATAAAATTATCATCAGTAGGCTGAGGTTGCTGCTCAGTGGTATAGCACTTGCCTAGCATGCATGAGACCCTGAATTCAATTCCGAGCACCACAAAATAGATAAATAAATAGAGAGGTAGAAAAAAATAAAACCATCAGCAGAATGTAGTATTCTTTAGTTGTCACAATGTCCTTTTTCATTTTAATGCCCCCTTCTATGGCTTTGTTGTTTTTGGTCACCAATTTCACGTTCACACAAATACAAACAATATCAGATATTAATACTGTATTTGAGCTTTGAATACAATAGTGATATAACTGCCTGTAGCCAAATATTAGGCAAGGAGAACAAAATAACATCATGATGCAAATGCAAACTTGAATAGCATTAATTTTTTTGTCAAATAGCACTACTTCTAAATTAGTTCATTCACCACTTATTTGACAAACTTTAGTAAAATAGAACTCTGACACTTACAGACATCTACCTAGAGAGTTTTTGCAAATTATAGTAGATTTATTAACCTACATTAGCATGAGATAGACAAAAATCATAATCTGTAAATGTTAGAATGTTAATGTTGGAATGTTAGTTAAGTGGGAAAATAATTTTTGAAAATTCTAAGAAGATGGATGCAAATTTTCATTTTAACAACTTATTGAGAAAAGAAAACTGAAGAGCCATGAAGTAGCCAAGGAACTTTGAAGTGAGCTTTTGAAGACCAGCACTCACATTTATTGATCACAGCTGTCTAACTAACAGACTACCATGAATCCTTCCAGTGTTTCTAACAGCTGGTAAGCAACTGCATCAGGCTCTTAGTCATGAAAAGAAAGCCTTTGCCTCAGTATGAAGCCATTTTCTGTACACAAAGAATATAAAACTACAATCCAAATTTATTTCTGTTTCTTAGAATCTCAGGAGAAGTTTTAATGGCAGACAATAAATAAATATACAAACAAATAAAGTGTGTGTGTGTAAAGTTGACCTGTATATCCATCCATGGGTTCTGCATTCATGGATTCAACTAACTTTGAATTGTAAAATTTTTTTTTAAATTGTGTCTTTATGGAACACATGTGGGCTTTCTGCTTGTCCTTATTTCATAAAAGATATAGTAGAAACACTATTTACATTGCATTTATATTCTGCCTATTATGTTTAGAGATGTTTTAAAATACATGGCAGGATTTTGAAAGCTATCTCCAAATACTACATCATTTTATATAATGGACTTGAGAATTTGTGTATTTGGGGGTCCTGGGAACAGGGGTCCTAGAGCCAATACTCCATGAATACTTAGGGATGACAAATCATTTAATAAAACCAGATTTTCATAGTGAATCTTCCCATTTCCTTCATTTTTGAATGAGGGGAACTAATCACAGTGGACTTAGGAATTCTGTGACTTTGTCAACAGTGGAAATAATAGATATTTTCCTATCACATTCTAGTTGTTGCAGAATGTCAAAATATAATTTACCACCATCACTACTTAGGGATTACAGTAATTTTTAGAAATGATATCAGCTCTTGTTATTTAATGTGTTGATATAAAAGCACATAAATTACTATTTTACAAATTTTTTTTAGAATTTATTTTTAAATTATAATACTTCCCTATGATTGGTTTCCTAAATAATTTTTATATTTCATTTTATACATTTAAAATATTCTAGATGGTGGCTCATAGGCAACCACTAAGTACCAAAAACAAAAACGAACAATATAAAGAAACCCCTACTAGAGACTTTAGGGGAAATAAAAGGGAGGGGAATTGAGAACTAATACAATCCTACTGGTGGTTCACATGTTTGGGAGACTCACAAAAAGTATATTCTACCCAGACTATAAAAACTTATGTTCTCCATTAGACTCACTTGAGCTATACAATTGTGAAATGCTCTGAGAGTCTTGATTTCTTATTTCTAATTCTTAAGTGATCCTGAAACTTAAGAACTTAAATCAAGGAGGAATTTGAATGATAGCTCAGTAAATCCCACTTTTGATAGTGTACAGTTGCAGTTTGGTTGAAGGGCTGTGAACTGCAAGAGAATTAGACAAACCTTTTGACTTTTATCAACTGATACCCATTCTATGTAGAATCAGCTTCTGAAGGAAGAAATATGATGGAGAAATCCCCACTGAAGTGTTTAAGTGTATCCTGATTGTAACTGAATTAAACTATAGTCCTTCCTGGCTTTAGGTCATAGAAAGAATATTGATAGGAATCCCTAGCTACAGGAATTAATTCTAAAAGAACCTTCTAGTATAATTAGAACAATAATAAGAAACATCTAAGAACATACCTCTGGTGAATTATATAAATTTAGGCATGAAATGTGTAAACTGGGTGCATTCAAGAAGTTGCCTGGATCTTTATGGTGAGCTATGCTCTTTAAGAGATGAATCCTATTAAAAATAAGTTTAAGTTTACGCATAACAGGAAAAAAATAAGGGAGGAGATTACCTGAGACTGCTAAAAAATGCAAATGGCTTACACTTATTAATTCTTCTATATCAGTCAAGAAACTCAGGGAATGTTGTTCCTACTGAGATAGAACTATGAATACCATTATTGAATAAATTGCCCAGTGGTCTTGTGTCCAAATATGAGGCTAGAAATAAGTATATGTATATTTCTTTATCCATTACACATATATAATGCCTACTATGTGCTGCTAACCTAAAAACTTTACATATATTCATTCATTTATTCTTACAACAGTCTAATAAGAAAAATGCAGCCGGGCATGATGGCGCATGCCTGAAATCCCAGCAGTTTGAGAGGCAAAGGGATCATGAGTTCAAAGCTAGCCTCAACAAGTTAGGGAGGCCATAAGCAATTCAGCGAGACCCTATCTCTAAATCAAATATAAAAAGGGTAGGGGATGTGGGTTAGAGATTAAGCGCCCTTGGGCTAAATCCCCAGTGCCAAACAACAACAACAAATTATTGTTTATACAGATGAGGAAAATGGATAAATGAGAGTGTAAGAAATGTGTCCCATGGATCCTGAAGGAATCAGGTGCAAGACCAGGGAGTCTTCTACATCCATGTTCTCAATGACTATGCTGAGTTCTCTTTATATAAATAATCCTGTTGAGGTACAACTCCAGAGTGACCTAAACTGGAGTGCCAAATGAGCACCACTGAAAAATATACAAAAAAAAAAAAAAAAAAAAAANGCCCTTTAGTCAGCTTTTGCATTGCCATGACCAAAATACCCAACAAGAGCAACTTAGAGAAGGAAAAAAGAAAAAAATTGTAATTCAGATTTCAAAAATAAAATTACAGAAAATCACAACTGGAAAAAGTTGTTCCCTCACTTTCAAAATACTGACAGGAGCTTGACAGGAAACATTTTTTGGAAGTCAACCATCTAAAATATTGCTTATTCATGATTTTGCCAGAGAATACTGGGAGGGAAATGAGACTGCAATCTCTCCTTGTCCAGCTGTCAAAGAAGACAGCAAATTTCTCTTCCACCAAAGAGACAAACCTTGAAAAAAAAATCACACTGTTGGGAAACTGAACATCACTTCAGCGGGTTTGAAGAACATCTAAAAATGGATATAATGTGACAGCAACCACCTGGACACCAAAAGTGACAAAGATTATTTCTGTAGTGCAGTGTGAACAACAGGGAATTGGCAAATCCTAATGAAGAGAAGAATCTATGCATGTAAAACTACATGGAAAGGCTGGGGATGTAGCTCAGTGGTAGAGCGCTTGCCTAGCATATGTGAGGCACTGGGTTCGATTCTCAGCACCACATAAAAATAAATAAATAAAATAAAATGGAAGGCAAGATTAGAGCTTCAGTGTATTAGGGAGAAGAGATCTCAGCAAGGTGTATATGTCTCAGATAGATTTTTTCCTGTGGAGTTCACTGCAATATTCTCCCCAGACTTCATCTCAACACAAATGCTAATTAGGCATTCTAATGACCATAAATTAAGTAACCTAGTATGACTGTTGACTTGTACAGGACTTGTCTTTTTTTTTTTGTGAGAAAGTAATTTTTTTTTTTTATTGGTTGTTCAAAACATTACAAAGCTCTTGACATATCATATTTCATACATTTGATTCAGGTGGGTTTTGAACTCCCAATTTTATCCCAAATACAGATTGCAGAATCACCTCGGTTACACATCTATATTTTTACATAATGCCCTATTAGTAACTGTTGTATTCTGCTACCTTTCCTATCCTCAACTATCTCCGCCCCCCCTCCCATCTTCTCTCTCTACCCCATCTACTGTAATTCATTTCTCTCCTTGTTTATTTTCCCATTCCCCTCACAACCTCTTATATGTAATTTTGTATAACAATGAGGATCTCCCTCCATTACCATGCAATTTCCCTTTTCTCTCCCTTTCCCTCCCACCTCATGTATCTGTTTAATGTTAATCTTTTCTTCCTGCTCTTCCTCCCTGCTTTGTTACAGGACTTGTCTTGACGGTCTAACCGAACACTAACCAGTCTGTGACAAAAGGAGGCAGGTCCTTTTTTTTTCTTTTTTCTTTGAAGCTGGAGAAAGCAAAGTATACTACTAGAACTGACTCTTAGAAGTAAGACAAGACCATCTAATCCTTAAACCACCCTGGAAAAGTAGATGCAATAATATGCAAAGGAAGGCTTTCACAACTTCCATCTCCTCCTACCTACTCTCTCATGTCACTCTTCCTCTTCGCAGCTCAGTCCAGTCTGTCATTTTTCCAACAGGTCATTTTTCCAATAGTTCATTTTCCAAAAGGTGTATGTTATTAATAAACAACAACTTTTTGAGGGAAAAGCCATCTCAGCTGAGTGATTATATTCTTATCTCCCTAACATTACTCTGCATCTTGAATTTTTTAAAAAATATTTTTAGTTGTAGATGGACACAATACCTTTATTTTGTTTATTTAGTTTTTTTTTAATGTGGTGCTGGGGATCGAACCCAGTGCCTCACGGGTGAGAGAGAAGTGTTCTACCACTGAGCCATAACCCCAGTCCCACATCTTGAATTTTGATATACTTATCTTGAATTCCAGTCTTCAAGTGTGTTTTATTTTTCCACTCCTCAATGTCATTACTTAAGCAGAGTCTATTATCACCATCAGTGTTTTCCTCCTCTCAGTTCTTTATCTGCAATTTATCTGCTTTTGACATTCTTCCCCCAACATGGTAAGAGCGATATTAATTTTGTATCACTGACAGAACACAGTTCTTTATACTTAGGAGGTACTAAAAAACTTTTAGGTATAAAGTAAAATATCTTGAAAAACTTCTAGAACATCTTGTTGCTATCCTTTTTTTTCTTACAGAACATAAGGAAATATTTTGGGGACAGGAGCAGACCACATAAAGTGTAAGAAACCTGGGCACCTCGTCAATTGTTGGTTAATTGAAATAGAATCTCTATCCATTATCTCCTCCCTTCCACAGGGCTCCCATCTGCCTGTCCAGATCCCTTCTGTCTCCCGTGTCTCAATATGGCAGGTGTTCCTCCAGAAGCCCCAGAAAGGAGTGGCTCCCAGTCAGGGGTGTGAATCCACATTCTCTAATGCTCCCCAGGGAAGGAAAGAAGAGAGGAGGGGAGGAAGCAGGGAAGGAAGAGAAAGAGAGGAGGAAGAAAGAGAGAATACAAACAAATCTCCTTTTAATTCCAGATTAATGACATGCCATAAAGCAATAAGTACTCTCTGAATATCCTTCACCTCTTTACTTCACCTTTACTCTCCCTTTGCTTCCTAAATATCTACTAGACCTGCTGCTGAGTTTTAGACAATATGGCTCCAAGCATATTTAGATTTTATTTATTTGGGGGTTGCGGATGGGGGGCATATAGTTGAGGGCTCTTTAGGCTGCCGTTAAGGGATGGAGTGAAGGGAAAAGGGGGCAAATGGGGAAAACTATGTATAACTTCAGGGCGTAGTAATTATCTCTTCTCTGAAAATAGTAAGTGGGATGAATAGATATCTATTTAGAGATTCACTTCCTTTCAGCTTTACAGATGAACTGACAGGGAAAAAAGCACCTATCCCCCATATCAATGTCATTCCCAAATATTTCTTGCTTAACAGAAAATTCTGAAATAATTTCTATCATGAAGAATAAGAAGAGGCTAAAGTCTTATTCCATTCATTATCACACTAAAATGATCCATTTTTCACAGAGCTTTTATTCTTATAGATGACAGCTCTGTGCATTGTAATAAGCAAGAGAATTACATCAAGTGAACATGAAGATAAATAAATCTTGAGAACAAATGTGCAGTATTTAAAAATTAATAAATGCAGTAAAGCAAAACATAAATAAATCAAATTCCATTTTTCTTCTGAACATTACTTTGGTTTATAAACATGTTCTTAAAATTTTGTATTCTGTCAATTTTGTCTCATTTCATTGGGAAAACTCAGCATCTATTGCCATTTGGCATCACATCCTTTATATTTTTTATCCAATATTATATGATAATTAGTTTTATGCTCTTGGCTTTGCTTTCATCTTCTTGATTTTTCAAAGGATGCTTGCACCCAAGGCTTAACATGCATCACTTGCCTAGTAATTGTCTTTCAAGACTTCAACATAAACAAGGCTATGATATAGTATTGATCAAAATAAAGAATTGACTGAAAGTTTGAAATATGGTCTTCTGTCTTTTTAACTGATAAATCGAGCAGGTAGAAAAATAATTGGCAAGCTTTATTAATAAGTAAAACTTAATTACTGGTACAATATACAGTTTATGCAACTATCATTTGTCCTTTGTTTTTATTGTAAAGGAAGATCTGTCATTTCTCAATATTGTTCTGATGGGACAATCTATTTTAGCACAGAAAATTCAACACAAATGAGTTTTATAAACTGTGAGTAAGGTCAGTATTGTTGCTGATTTTGGAAAGTCAGAAAATAGCCCATTTTAGTGAATTTTTATACTTTAGGTACAGATATGGCTGTCAGATCTTTACTACTGGGTTTAGTGAAATAACCTTTAGCCATGAAAAGTTGAGTGAGAATACGCAGAAAAGTCAGGCAATAGCTTGCAACCATAACAATTACCACAAAATGGTAATGTTACTACAATGTTGGAGTACCTATACAGGGGCCTGTGCTCCTGAAGCATGCAGGAATAACTCAACACTCACTGTACAACTGTGATAAACACTCTCTTTAGGATTTTCCTGTAGTTTTCTTCGGACAAAGATCAAGACATAACTCCTTGAAGATGCAGGACACAAGATCTTCACCCTACATCTTTATTGCATTTAGTACTCAATAAATATTCATCAGGGGACTGTTGACTAAAATGTTCACTCCAGAGTTTTACCTGGGAAAGACAACTACAGCAAAAATGTTCCTTGCAGATCACAAGAAAGGAAAGGAGATTGAACTTGGGGGGTCTATGTAAGTCTAAACTCTTTATTCTTGTTCTAAAAATTTTGCCTTGAGGCTATAGCTTCCTGTCCAGAGCTATTAGTTTCAGGCAAACACATACTTTCAGACTAAAGAGAAAAAGAAGGTTTAGGGCTTCTACTTGTACATGCTATGCCTATTTTGGAAAATAAAAAGCCTTCGGTATTGAAAATCAGAGGCCTCACCAACAGACTACTATTGCTTCATGCCCCATAATGTCTGCAGTCTCGTAGGCAAGTAATGTAAAATTTTCTTGAAGTCCTGGTTTGCAAAAATTCTATGAACAATCGTGCTGACAGGACTGTAGAAGAAAACAAACTTTAACCTCCAGTTGGGAGAAGGAAGAACCAAACTTGTGGCCAAATATTAGGCATGAGAAATAGTCACAAGGGATGTGAACAATACAGTATCAGAGCAGCACATGGAAAGTAGGAAGAAATAACAATTCAATGTGAATCTCATAGAAAAGAAAGTTTGGAAATGGAAACAGTATTCCAACAAATTACAAAATGCTATGTTTAAGAATTTTTAAAAACTGAAATGTTTGCTTATTCTGATGATCATTTTTCTAAAGGGTCCTATTGGCATGCTCATGGCAGCATCACATATGCTGACACATACAACTAGACAGAGAAGACCATGGGTGGCATATAAGATCATCAAGAATCCCATCAAAAGACAAAATTTCAAAAAATTTAAATATATAATTTTTTTTATTAGATTAAAAAGTCTAGGGCTGGGGTTATAGCTCAGTGGTAGAGTGCTTGACTAGCATGTGCAAAGCACTGGGTTCAAATCTCAGCACTGCATATAAATAAAGCAAAATAAAAGTCCATTGAAAACTAAAATAAATAAATGAATAAATAAATAAATAACTTATATGGCTTTTACTGGATTCAGGAATCAAACATCTTTATTTTAGAAATCAGAAGGGATGTTCTGGGATGAGTTGAACAGAGGAGATTAGTTTATATGTAGAAAAGATATAAAGGAAGCAGATACAGGGACCAAAAGTGAAACTCATGGTCATTTCAAAGCTATTTTCCTCATGCTGGCCTCAGACTTCCTGCTCATGCTGGTTCAGGTAAACTAGGTACCCTCTGATTCACTTTTTTTTTCCTTAGAAAAGTGGCCCATGTCAAAGTTCAATTTGACTAAGAAGCACTTACCCCAGATGACTCCATTCTGGTTAAGTCAGACCTAGGTCAGTCCAAAACAATGGCTTCAAAAGTTTCATTTAACAATCACATTTATGCTTATATAGAACAACAATTTTTTTAAAGACTGCTTGTTTTCTGCTGCTATAATGGAATACTTCAAACTTGGAAAATTAGAAACATTAGAAGTTTATTTGGCTTCTAGATCTGGAGGCCATTTGTTTTAGTCAGAAGAAATCCATGAGCATAATGGTGGCCTCTGGACAGGTCCTTCATGCTCACCATAACATAGCAGATGGGCAAGCAAGTAAGTGTAAGATAGAGACAGAAAAGCAGGGTAAATTCATTCTTTTTACCAGGAACCTATTTTCCCCATAAAAGCATTAATCCATTCATGGGGGTTGAGCCTTCATGGTCTAATCCCATCTTAAAAGTCCCATCTCTTAATGCTGTTACATGGCATTATGGTTTGTAGATGAGGTATCCCCTAAAAGCTTCTGTTAATGCAGGAATATTCAGAAGTGAAATTATTAGATTATGAGAGCTCTAATCCAATTGGACCTAATTGGCCTGTACTACTTTGAATGGACTGGATGGTAACTATAGGCAGGTAGGGTGTGGCTGGAGGAGGTGCCACCTCCTGCTTCCTCATTCCACCATGAGTTGAGTGTTTTCCTCTTCTAGACCCATCCTCAATGATGTGCTGCCTCAATTTGTTTTCTTTTTTTATTTATTTTTTTTATTTTTTTTTAATTGTTGGTTGTTCAAAACATTACATAGTTCTTGATATATCATCTTTCACACTTTGCTTCAAGTGGGTTATGAACTCCCAGTTTTAGCCCATATACAGATTGCAGAATCACATCAATTACACATCCATTGATTTACATATTGCCATACTAGTGACTGTCGTGTTCTGCTACCTTTCCTATCCTCTACTATCCCCC